>NW_010972620.1:12871164-12916348 GCF_000737465.1 Haliaeetus leucocephalus | reverse complement strand
CGGGGGGCGGGAGGGGGGCTGCCGCCGCCGGGCCTGCAGCGACCGGCCGCGGGGAGGTGCCGCCATGCTGAGGCGCCGTGAGGCGGTGAGAGGGACCAGGCTTGTGGCGGGTGGGGGGGCTGATGAGAGAGGGTCCGGTGAGGGGAATGGGGTGGAGAATGGTGGTCGGGCCGCTGACTGGGGTTCGTATGGGAGCTGGGGCCCGGGGTCGCCGCCTGCCCTGCTGCCGCAGTAGGTGGGCGATACGCGGGGCAATATGGCAGCGCTAGAGGCCGGCGGGCTGTGGCAGGGCCTTTGCCGGGCAGTGGGGTGCCGCAGGCTCTGTTTTATCTCACAGCTGCCTTTTTTTTTTTTGTAGGGGGTGGGAGCGTGAGCATGAATTAACAGGGGGTTAATTTGCGGCAGCACTGAGTGCAGCAAGTGGAGCTGCAGCTTTGCCGTGCGTTGAACGTGAGACTTGACATGATGCCTGTTACTCTGAGGAAAAAAATGACATATATCAAGTCATGAACATTATAAGTGAGATGATTGATTGTTTAAATTCGTTGGTACTGCAGACCCCTGGTGCTGCCTGCTTCCCATCCAGCTCTGGGGAAGGTTGTACTTGTAGACTGCTTAGCACTGTAACAACAGGCACCACTGTGAAACTCAGGAAAATAGCAATATAGCTTTCAGAGCAGGTTTCAGAGAGTGGCAGGCAGGGTGCTGTGGAAAAGAGAGAATGGCCACTCACGGACAAATCCTTTCACAACAGAGGGCAGAAATAAGGTTGTGTAAGCCACAGTGGTTCTGGTATGTCCTAGCGTTTGACATAACAGGGGGCTTGACAGTAAAGTGCTGGTAGCGCAGACTTGGGGGTGTAATTGCCAAGTGTTGCAGCAAAAGAAAAGGGAAACTGAAAGCGGGGGGAGCAGCTTTCATTATATGTTACCTTAGTGACATGGACACGTGTTATCTCGTGGGAGAGAGCCACAGGATCTGTCACGTGCTGGATGTACCAGCAGTGAGGACGTGTGTGTCTGTGCGATAAGCCCACGTCACTGGCATTTCCAGGTGCCAGAGACCAGCAAAGGAGCTGAGGCACGCACTCTGCTCCAGCCTCTGATGGTGACAACCTCTGTGTCTTCTTCCTGACCATCCCCTCCTCATCTCTGGATCCACATCCTTCTCTGCTGGCCCATCTCAGTCCTCAACTATCTCTTCACCCATTTGTCACCTGCCTCCTTCGCACAATCTGTGATCCACAGCTCCCCACAGCCTGAGCCCTTCTGCAGCTTCTGAGCTCTGCGTCATAGATTAACGCCCACAATCTCTTTTACCCATTATTTCTCAATGACTCCTCAGTCCCCAACCTCCTTGTCCTTCATTCACTACACCTGCTGCTGAATCCACATATTTATCTTTTGCCTTTGCGTAGGATAGGCTAAGCCAGGAAGTAATTGAGAGCTCTGGAGGACAGGCTTTCTGCTTTCAGGTCCAGCTATACAGCACTGCAGGTAGTGGTAAGGTGCTTGGAAAATTACAGTTCAGTTTCATCAAATCCCAACAGAGCAGCTTCAACCTTCAAATTTTCAAGGCATTTGGGAAGATTCTTCATACAAGTCACAAAAGCCAGCACCTCAACCACCAATCTGAACTTCCTACCACCTAATTTTCAATTCCCTTCTTCAAACTTTGAGACTGTCAGAGACCTGCCACAACTTCCCATTAAGTGACTAAACTATTACAGAAGAAATTTTTCATAGTTACTCACTGTGGGCCACATTAGCACAGTGTTTAAAGTTTGATAAGGTTCTTAGCAATTGGAAACATGGTCTTATTAAAGGAACTATCAAGCAACTTGGTGGCAGTAGCAGCCTTCCTGTCTCAGGTGGGAGTGGAAGAGAAAGAAACATTTCCTTGCAGAACTCTGTAACTTAAGGCTGACTTATCCTTGAACAGAAAGGATCCTGCACATTAGCCTTCCAAAAGTTTGTACTTACAGTCTCCTCTTGTCCCTAGAGGTTCTAGTCTGGGGAAACCCTGTGTACATGTAGGTATGGGCAGGCATGTGAGTGCTGGGGAAAGAAGAGCAAAATGAGCCTTCATTACATAGCACAAGAAGAGAAATTGCTTTGCCAGCAGTAGTAACTAATTAACTGCATATTTTGCACACTGAATGAAGAACAATTACACAGGAATACGGGAATTGTCTGCCCCTTTCTCTGTTCTTTGCCATGGAGGGGGAGCTTCCTTTTACCCCAAGTCAGGCTTACTGCTGGGTGTGAGCATCCCTGGGCTGCACCTGGCTGTGGTGGCTCACTAATACATCTGCTTGGAAGAGATGCCTGGTTTGCACATTGAAAGGATAAACTGCTTATGCTGTTTTCTGTAATTCTGTCACAGAGAGCTAGCAAAAGCTCATCTGACTGGTTTAACTTAAGGGTAAATACAAGGCAATGTGGTTGAAGGAGACAGATAGAAAATGGAGAAGGGACTCTGAATCAGCTGATTTGTATTTAAAGGCTTTATTCTGCTTGCTCTCTCTTTCAAAAAATATTTTTTTTCTCATTTGGAGAAATAAGATATAAATGATACCCTGGCAAGAAGTGCATAAAATCTGACAGATGAATAAATTGTACTCTCCAGAGCTGTAAGCTTGAAAAGAACATTGCAGAGATAATGCATGTTCTTGGCTTGAGAGAAGTCCTGTCCATTAGAAATACACCCCTCTGAAGATTGATCTGAACTTTTGAGCTTTCAGTTGAATAATTGCTCTGTGAGATTTGAAATATTTTGAATTATTTAATTTCCCATTCACCAAAATTGAATAACATTGCAGTTGATTTAAAATGTTGTTGAATTAATTATGACATTTTGTTAAATTCTCTTTTGTCTTTCCTTTGTCAGTTTTTTATTTCAAAGACCTCAGCTAATGCAGAACGCATATCACCCCAATACAGAGGAGAGATGAGTCAGACATTTGTCAGCTTGAATGGCCTTAGACCTACTTATGCCTACTAACCACCATGATGCAAGTCTGAAGTGATGTTACTTGCATATTAAAGAACAAGACTGAGAAAGCTAAAGCTTCCTTGCTAAGCTCTGTTCTTCCAACCCTCTCTGCTACAGCCTTCCATGGAGAACAGGTCAGAGTCACATACACAGAGCTGTAATAAATTATCTATCTAAATCTAGCAGCAAAGAAAAAGGTGAATTCATGTAGCGTATGGGGGTGAGTCTTAAGGTGAGTTTTATGAGATGACAGCATCAGTCTCGTGGCTGTCTTGAAAGGAGCAGGTGCCTATCTCCATCTTCCTTCACAGCCAGCCACCTCATGCTGTTCAGCCAGTCAGGAGTTGGGAGTGAGGAACTGACACAACTCCTGCCCGGAAGGACAGTACAAGCCATTACGCTGGCCCAATTAAAGCCATGCCCTTGACCTACACAGATTTATAGGAAGTCTAATATAATGTTACACAAAGTATGAAAAGAATAGATGAATCTGTTGTTCCAGCATCTTTCTTCACTTTCAAATTCAGCCTTGTAAATCTAAAGTCTCCTTAAATTTTAGTAAGTTACTTAAGTAAGATCAATATTTGAATAACAGCATTAGCCATGAATCTACACCCAACATATGACTTAGAAATATGTGAGTGAAATCTGTGCATGAACAGCTGCTTTTGAAGCTGGACTGCAAGGCTGCCTGAGTCAGGCCTTTGACAGAAAGACTTGCACTCCCTGCTGCCTGACACACACATACTCCAAGCAGAAGCGGTGCTGCCAGCCCCTGCCTCTTCCATCAGGACCCACCACGTGAGCTCAAGCACAGCGCTTTTGGTCAAAGCTGGTTCAAATATTGATGCCTCAGATCACAGGCAGCGTAAACGCCTATGATCTCCCTCATCTCCAAACTGCAAACCAAACATGATACCCATATTAAAAGAAGAAAGGCCTGCAGGCATGACTTAGAGAATATATGATGGGAAAGGAAATTACACCCTTGCTGATGATAGGCCTGTCAAAGCCTTTTAGGATGCGTCATGTTGGTCTGTAACATTTCAAATTTCAGCTGAAGACAACTTTCTCCCTTGTATGTATCGTACAGCTTATTTTTGTGTCATCCCTCCAATTTTATTTTTCTCTGGCATAATTTATAGCAAGCTATTTATGGGACTAGAATAACAGTCAGCTTGGAGAAGAGACATGGTTCCTCCTGTACACAATGCAGGTTGGAAGGCTGTTAGAAGGTTCCTGTCCCAAAATGGATAGCAGTATACCTGTACATGAAAGGAGAAAAGATTTGTTTCTTACTCCAGTTTCTTGCCATCCCCTATTCTAGTAATTAATATTCTAAGTTTAATTTCAGGATTCTGTATTCTCTTCCTGTTTTAGGAATGCATGTTGTATACTAACATCATCAACCCACTAAACATGCTCGTCTTTATTTGAACTTCCTATGCCTAATGTTATAGTTGATTATTTTTAGATTAGAGTTATTGTTGTATAAGCCCCCCTGAGACACTGGTTTTCATTTAAAAGGGCAAGCACATTTGTTTTGTTACTGAACTCTTGTCTGCACTTTACTGCACTGGAGCAAAATTTATTTCAGACAAATGGTTCTTGCATATTTTTATATATCCTTTTATATGCTGTTCATTAACTTGAAACATCTCTTGACAAGAGAGCAAATCAACAGGCTAAACAGCAGTTATGTCCCACAAATCATGTTACAATCTAAAGACAAGCCATTATCTAGACAGGACTTCAAGAGTACGATACAAGCGTTTTAAACAAAAAGAAAAGTGAATTTATATTTTAACTTAGAAAAAAGGCAAAGGCTGGAACTGAGAACAATTACAAACAGCTACTGAAAAATACAGTGCATGCTCATCACCTTGATGCTTGCAGGCAGATTCAAAAAAATCTCAGCTCAACAGCAGGTGCCCATGAGGGGAAAAAAAGCAATCTTCCCCTAGGATTCAGTCCTCAGACTAACCACCACCTGCTGTTTTTTTGAGAGCGGAGTTATCCCTGGAACACTGCATTTGCATTGTGTCTGCTAACGTCAAGGCTTAGCACAGGAAAAAACCATCATGAATTTAGCAGAAGTACCAATTCAGATAAGTACAGGCTCAGCTGTTGCTAAATTGGCAATTATAACTAGATAGTCTCTGCTCCCCTGCCATCATCATTGTTGGTGCTGGAAGTTTTGTCTCAGTTCAGCGAGTATTCTGTTTTGTAAGCTTTCATTTGTCTTCTGTTTGACAGCTTACAGTGATTTTGTTTAGCTGTACTGATGAACTGCTGTCAATGGAAAAAGCTCCAACCACCAGAGGCATACGAGAAGGATTAGCCAAAATCTACAATTCCTACACAGTAGGAAAATGGGGAGATTAACTATAAAAGGACTGCACCAGGATATGAGATCAGATCATCTTCTCAAATACTGCATGTGTTGAGGATTGCAAATCCATATCTAACTATCTTTCTCTCTGACCTTTAAAAGTAACTTTTCAGCACAACCGTAACTACTGGCAGGAGCAGCAGCAGCAGGAAAAAGTGCTGGCAAGTCCTAGCATTTTACTTGCTGGGGGCCTAGATCTGCTTTCAGATAATGCAGAATTTTAGAATTCCAGCATCTGCTCTAGGCTTACATTGCAACCACAGCTGTGATAAGGAGGGATGATCTTGTTCTAGACATGATATGAAATCTGTATCTCTTCTCTGCCAAGCAGTTGGTATGGTTCCAGAATCCTGCCACAATGATCTCATTTATATTATTTGTTAATTTGCGGACTCTGAGGCTAACCTGGCCTCTCTAAAGTTGTTGTACTGTGATCTGTCTGCATTTTGGTGCCAGAGCCTTATAATGCACCACTAAAGAGGATTTTTAAATAAAGATACTGTACCAGCTGGGGGAAAAAAAAGTGCATGAAGCTTGTTCAATAGAGCACATTAGTCTCAACCTCATCCTTACTTGAAGCAAGTAACAGCTAACTCAGCTATCTGCATTTAGGCTGTGCTTTTACCGTACAGTGATGGCAGAGGGCACCCTGTGCCCTTTATACCTTTGACTCATGGGCCTTTCCTATGACCTAGGAGAACTGGACTTCCCTCCCAGAGGAAGAGAGAGGTACTGTTACTTTCAAGGTCAGCCCAAAGCTGTCTTGTTGCCCAATGCCCCAAGAACAGACCCCTGGTGCAGGTATGCAATAAGCTGGCACCATCTCAGGTCTGCAGATCCCTTTTTTCTATGTATTGTTAAATAAGAGTAAGGGAAAGAGGGTCTCAGCTCAACTCTGAGCTTTTCCCAGCAGTCCTTATACCTGTCCTGCCACTTGAGCTGGGAGCAGGTTACCCCTGCTGCCTGGATGAGCTGTTAGCAGCAAGTGGTGGTCAGGCCCCAGGACACAGGCATATGCTGTGGACTGCAGATGCTTCCTGTGGAGGCAACTGAGCCTGAAGGCAGGAACATCAGTATCTCACCCAAAAGAAGCCCACTAACATCCAGCAATCATGTGGAAAGTAGGAAAGGTCAAGGTGCAGTACAATTTGAAATACCAGGTGGCATATCCATGGCTTATTCCATCACAAAGTTGCTCTGTGCATCTGCTCATCAAGCAAAGACCATACCTGAGCTGCATAACTGCACCTTAAACCAGCTGAAATTTAATCTACAAGAACATCCAGCTGTCACAAATTTGTCAAATATACTCAAGAAACCCCATTCCTCCATTGGGAGTGACAGTTTATGTTGTCAAGTGGTTGCTTTGTTTCTATAGACAGAAGAGGGAATTTGTAGGACTTCTAGAAATGAAAAAATCAGATTGTGCAGATGCAAGTGACCCTGCAGTCATTGCCTGTAGCATCCCTCACACTTCAATCACTAGCTAATTTTGTTTCATCAAGTGATCCTTCACATCCTCTAGCCTTTCAGCATGTACTGCTATCTCCAACCAGGTGAGACCCCTGCACAAGATGCAGAACAGTGTTTGACGGGCAGGATGGCCAATACAGTAGGCTGCCACTCTGGTATCTCACTTTTGTTTTGGTATCACTATTGAGCAAAAAGGCAGGTTTTGTTTTGTGTGTGTGCACAGGAGGGTGGTATAAGCTGATTAGATGTTTCTTTTTTTAATACCAGTATATTTGAAAAGATAAAATGAACTATATGCACTACTCATAGCACCAAGTTCACCTGTTAATAGTACTAGAATTTAACTTCATTGTACACTCTCCCCATCCTGCTTCCTTACCTATTAGACAGGGAACATTAAGTCTTGTTACTGTATTTTGATGGTGATACTGTTCAGTTCCTCCACAAATCAATTACTAAAGGAAGAGACTTGACTTTCAAAGACAGGTTGTTACAAAAAAAAAAATATATTTTGAGGCCATCTAATTACATCTCAAAAATGCAATAATAAGGAAAGAATTTGCTTTGGGAATACAGGAAATGCTAGGATGCAAAAATACACCACTCACTTCTGGAGTCTGCTTACCATGTGCCATACAACTGTGGTGCATATTTGATTTATCCTAATTACGTTTCAGTGTAATTATTTGCTTTCTGACTGGGGCAGAACTGCCACATACTGAATTCAGCTTGCTTATGCCTTTATGCACCTTTCCTGTGGTGCACAGTATCATAAGCCTTGTTCTTTTAAAAGCAGAATAGAAGCAAAACAAAACTATCCATCCAAGCTGCACATCATGGCTGATGTATAATTACTCAGTTTCTCTTGGTCATGTTCCTATGTATGTAAACATGTTTTAACATTATCTCAGCAACTGCCATTCATAAGAACGTATTTTAGGTGCAAGAAAAGGATTACCTGGCTTCCCAGATGATGATTATGCAGCTGCCAAAAGGGATGAATTCAAGTCATATGCACTGCTTTTTAAAATGCTTTGTTAATTTGTTTCTGAGGAATATCCAGATGCAACTAATTACCCTGTAATGAGGCTTCTAAAGCTGACCTTCTAACAAGCTTTTGAAGGTGTCCAGTTTATTATACAGAATGATTTGTTTTGACTTTCTTTAAACTCTTCATATGTAGGTGCCATAAATGGTTGTATTCCTCAATGATGACACACTCTAATTAAACCCCATAAACCACCCTTAATGTGTTAACAAGGACAAATAGGATAACTATGGAAGATACATTCTGCTTGTCAACTGCAGGTTTGCAAATAGTTACTTATATAACAACTGAATGCCAGCTGCAATAAAGAAGGACTTTGGCCACCATTTTGACAGTAAGCAGCTAGTAAAGTTAAGTTAATACATCTCGCACAGTTTTGGGAGGTGTAAGCTGTATCGTTTCCCAACAACCTATAATTACACTATCTGCAATTGCAGTTTTTGACATAGGGACTTTTCCCTATCTTGGTACTTAGTTAAAAAGTCTGAGGCACAAAGAGGTCAGTGGTACAAGCCACATGGTATTGACCTTTGCAGAGGATGTACTCAAGATTCATGCTTGGTCAAGAAAGGGCCCATGACACTCAGATTTTTAAGAAGACAAGATGATCCCTGACATCTGGGACAATTTCCATGGTGTGCTGCTGGAATGGTCTCTAAAATATCTCCACAGGTGCCACTAGTAAAGCAGTTTTATGTTTTTCTTGGTCCTAATCTGTAGACTAGGACAAAAGAATTCTGTGGGCTGCTAATGACTCTACTCTTAAGTGTTACATGAAGGGATTCCAACACATGGTGTATGTGATTTAGCTCAACAAGAACTGAAATGCTTTGAGCAGGAGTTGGTGAGAGGAATGTTATGGACTGTCTATGATCACCTACTCCAACTCTATCCAAAATAGCTTAAGACCTAAAGGCTCAAGAAATACACATATATTTTCTGTCATTTGGCATATAAGTAGCTACATGTAAATGTTATAAATGCATTTAAAAAAAAATAAATTTGTGTAATGAGTCTCACCACCTATTAACCAGAGTTCACTTTTGAGCCCCTTTAGAAAGGAAGATAGAACAACTCTGTTCATAAAGAATCTAGAGCTGAACAAAGAAATGCAAGCACCTGTACTTTTGAAATCACTTGTGAATGTACTCCTTAGGTTAGTTTGCATTTTTGTTGATCTTTGAAATGAGATGGGAAAAGCAGCCTAGTTAATAGTAAGATGGTATGTAACTTAAATACATAGTACAATTCTGTGTCTGCAATAGGAGACAGCACTTAGTAATGTGGGATGGTCAGCTGCATTGCATAGTATTTAATTTATGCTCAGTGGAAAACACTTTCATTTTTATAGTACCTTGAAATTTAACAACACGCTGGGATAGAGAACCCTGCAGTTAAAAGATACTATTGCTTTTTCAAAAGAAACCACTGACAGAACAGAAAAACATTGCTTTGCATTTAAAAGGTACCAAAGAATTTAAGAAAAAGATGAAACTTTGTTTGACAAACCTTATAGGTTAGCAACAATTTTCTATGCCCCTCTCAGCAGTCAAAAGAATTGCTATTGTGTCGGTTATGAGAAATCCCACTAGCCATTCATAGTCTGGTACTGAGGGAATTTGGTCCAAGTCTCAGATTCGGTATGTCAAAATGGCATTTTTTTCTACCTCTGAAACAATCTCAAGTAAGTTTTTATTCCTTCAATGCCCTGCTCCCCAAAAGGCTTTCATCATGTAACTTGCATTCCATAAAGCTTCTGCAGTGCTTCTCATCCAGAGGGAGTTATTATAACGTTATGTATATTCAACCAACATCTGTCTTGGATTAAAAAAAAATTTAAAAAAATCCCTGAAACTGAAGTGCAAATATACTGGAGAAGCAGAACTTTCCTCCTGCACTGTAGTCATCTTGTTTGAAACAGAGGAATGCAAGCAGCTCATGCAAGAGTGCTAGTCATGCAAACTGACTAGTAACAAACTTAGAATTACCCATGGGATCTTAACCTAGAACTATGCACAGGTGGTAAGGTGGTAGAGATTTTTTCTATCAAGCTAGTCAAATACTTCTGAACCAGCCAGCATTTTGCTGCAGAAAAAACAAAAGCCACTCTTGATTTTTATCAAAATAGAAACATTTTTGATTCTGTGCTATCTTACATATTCTATCTTCTATGCATGAGAAGTATCTGGAAAACTGGTAGGGGGATGGTCTTCCAGAGGTAGTGAGTAGGGGTATTAGCTTCTTGAAATGGTTCATGGCAGAGAAATGGCAATTACTCAAAGTAGTCCTTAGACATACAGTAAATACTCAGATCAGCATGTTCCTTTATCAGCTCCCATTAGCTGCAGCTAAGTCTTACTGCATTGTAGTAAGAGTGCAGGAACAATTGAAAAATATAAAATACCCAAAACATTAAGCTACGCATGCTGTATCACAGAGTGGTCTGAAGCTAGAAGTTGCATAATTTTTTTTTTTTTTTTTAAATAAGCATAGTACTTCCTATGGAGGCCCACTGCTAAGGCAATTGCTTTTCCATGGCTTAGTCATCCAGCATTAAATGAGGTGCCTGCAAGATATGTTTTGACAGGTGCTGCTGAGCTGTTTAGCTGAGGCAGTTTCAAGTCACATCTGCTATTTGCTTTTAGTGGTTCTGGAATGGAATTTTTCTACTGAACAACTTAGTATAGTACAACCAGAAATGCTCACAATATTGAGGTGCAAAAGCAATTAAATATCCAGAGCATATGAATAACTGGCAAGAATGGACAAAGAGACCACAGATCTTCAGACCTTCTTGAGGTATAGGGGCCATGCGTGATCTAATGGAGATAGTTCATCGCTGTTTACAGAATAGGATTTTTTTTTTCACTCACAGTAATATTCTCTTTGCGCACACATCTTGTGACTGTTGCCCTTCTGGAAAGTGAGCTATATTACTCAAGCTGTTGAATAAGGCCTTGAAATGAATTAAAACCTACCCTGAACTTCTGTAAATTAGTAAAGCAGAAAGAATTTGAATGGTTGAAATTCTGAGCAAACTTCAGCGCAAATACTTCTAGTTTTACAGCTCATTCCAACAGAGCAACTTGCTAAACAGCAATGAAGAAAGAAGTCTTGATGTCAGTGCCTACAAGAATTGAACCAACTCATTAAGGAAAACTGGCTTCTGATTTCCCCAGATTATGCTGGAATTTATTTTAAAAGATTAAAGTGAGAATCTTTCCCTAAATCACAGCAAGTGTGAGACACTAGTGGGAGAAGATATGCCTTTTCAGTCAGCAGGGTTAGAAGATGGTAGTTCAGGTACTGAGAGGCTGTGAGGACAAGGAGGATGATGTATTGCCAGTTTCAGTGGTATATTCTGAGTACATACAAGAAGAGTACTTACATCATTAAGTTAAATATCAAAGATTATGTGTGATTTCTTGAAGCACTTGAAGTTTTCCCCGCCCAGAAAACCCAGGTAGAAACAGTAGGAATAAGTTGTCAATGAGTCATGGTAAATGAAGAGTCAAAGTCTCAGTTAAGGGAAATGGAGCTAAAAGTAAGCAAGATGGCAGCAGCTGAATTCCTCAAATGTTAAAGTGAAAAGAAATTAAGCCATTTGGATTAGTGAAGAAGAAAGTAGATAATTAACACTGCACAGCCTTAATGTTTTTAGGTAATCTTAAATACTGCTGGCATCTAATTCTATTTAGTTGACAAAACTGTAAGTAGAACTGATGCTGACAGTGTGTAGTAGTGTGACGGATTAAACTGTTGCCTCAGTCCTAGCAAGAACCATTTTCCAATATATTGCTATTTACCTGTATGTACTTATCTATAGCCAAGAAAACTTTTAGTACAATTTTTTTATTTATACACACACACAAAAATACTGGAATTAATAAAAACTTCTTAAATTCAGGACAAAGACTGCTTTCCATAAACAGTTCCTCTCCCAGGCTAATGCACTAGCTAAACTGTCAGCCTCCTTGAAGTTTCTTTCAATCTAACAAGTGCCATCCCAATCGAGTAGCCACGTGTCCCTGTCTTTTGAGAAAAAAATAGGAAGAAAATTAAGGTGATGAATAACACTTACATGCCAAAACAGAATCACTTCCATTTTAATTGCCCTTCAAAACCAGAACTTAGTCTCAAACTATACAAGAACTAACGAATACTCAACTACTTTTTGCATTTGGATAGTAAGTTCTGTTTCACACTATGTAGAACAGAGCAGTGACTTTGCAAGGGTGCAGAGGAAGGGGCCTGTTAGTGAGAGGACAACTGCTAAGACTTGTTCTTCAGAATTTCCTACCTTTTACCTATGATCCTATCTCATGCTTTCCTCTATCACCCCCCACCCCAGCATGCTTTGAAAGAAACAACCAACCACCAAAAAACACAAACACAAAACAAAACCAACCACCAAAAAACACATCAACACAAATTTCAGCAGCATTTGCCTACTAGAAAAGAATTCCAAACCCAGACTTGTTAGTGAAACTGGCATTTGTACTTTAAAATGGGAAGCAGGAATTATTACCACAGCATTTCTTACAAGAACAGATAACATGACTGTACTCAGTGATGCATTAAACAAATTTCATCCTGTTTTTTTCAAAAAAAGAATATCCCAATAGAAAGCGGCATGGACATAGAACAAGAAATAGAGGGTTCCAAAAGCAAGATACTGATGCAACAGTAAATGGATCTATAACATTTGTATTTCTACTTCTCTGAGTTCTCTCCATCAGTAAAAACCACTATACAAACAGACATACTTGTCTGTGGCTAAAAACTTTTCTAAGCAGCAGCTAGTAAAAACAGCCTCAAACACATACTCCATAAATTTGCCCAAGTTCCACAGTATGCATTTAAAAAGGGGAATCCTCACACATGTGATGATAAACATTATGCCACTGAAATTCTAGTAAAAATTGTGTCCTCAATTAAAATAGTTAATTCTGACTAAAGTCACAATACCTAAGCATATCTTTTCTTACAAGCACAGAACTACTCTAAATGCTGATAGGCCTTAAATGGCTACACAGTTGGATCCTTCTCTGATAACCAAGGGAGAGAGGTAACCTTTCAGAAACAACTCCAGATGAGGAGGGAATTAATATACTTGAAAGCAGGCAACTCATGCAAACTGTTACAAAGAAAAGCTTTTGCAGAGGAAAAAGGATGAGGAAAAGAACCACCATTCCAACAAAAAATAGTGTAAAGTATAGTAGGGCTCCATTTAAATCTATGAGTTTAAGATAGAAGGGGAGAGAGAAGGGGAAAAGCATCTCTTAAGTATTTACATAATCACAGCTCAGGTAATTTGTGCCTTTATGCTCATGTAATGGAACGCGAAGAGAAACCAAGTTACAGGTAAGAAAGTACACTAAGAAATGCTAGATAACATTTCATATTCCTTGTTCTGAAAGTAATGGGGCATAAATTAGCCATCAGTGGAAAAAATACTTCCTACAGCCAGTATTACCTTTGTCAACGAAGAAGGATCAGAGTATTCCCCAAATAAATGCTGCACATCAGCCAACCCAGAGATACATAGTAACTCCCAACCCAGGTTCTGTATTACAAGAAGTTGCTCGAGTTGCAACAATTCTTTTGCTTTACATGTTTGAGAAATGCATTCCCCTACATCATTTATTGATCACTAGAGAGAAAAAGAACAAAAAAAAGTAAATGTAAGTTTAAAGTCTTACAGTAATTTTTTCCTTCATTCCCAAGATATTTCTTCAGGCTATCAACTTAAAATTGATTATATAAATCCTTAGATGTGCATTAAAACAAAACACATTTTTCATTTATAAGTTTTGCTACAGGCTTTTTTTTAACTGACAAAATACACTAGGGAGTGTAAAAAATATTTATTCAACCTAATTCAACGTAACTATAATTTGCAATACTTAAAAACAAGATTTACAACAGAGTAATGACCTTCTGCCACTCAGGTGAAATAATTTTATAATCCATGCAGTATTTTTATAATTGTATTTTTACAATACTTTTAACTTCCAGAGAAGACAATGAGCTTTCCCATGGAACAAGTTTCAAACCCACTAATTTGCATCATTCAATTCTTCGTGAGACTTTAAAAAACAGTAATAAATTGGTTGGAAATATATACAGTGAAGACCACTGAAAAGCTGTTTTCTCAAAATGAGGAATTCTGTAAGAAATATGTATTATATTGTTTCAAGACTATCTTACAGAAAGCAGCAACTTTCAGAGGTTGCTACTCTATTTAGAGTTCTATATAAAAGTGAGCCCACTAAGACAAATATAATCAGCAGACTTACAAGATTATAGTAATTCTTCAGTTACAGCAAGAACCTCAGAAGTATTTGATATTGATTGAATGTATAATTTTCAATACCTGTATAGTTTTGGAATACTAGTTGGCCATTATATACACTTTTGTACAGTTCTAAAATATTACATCTCAGTAATTAAGATAAACATACTATAGAAAAGGTACCATATTTTGAATTTCTTTAACATACATTATTGCAGTCAAATATGAAGTCCATTCTGCATTTACTTCATTTCTGGTAAAAAGAAATATTTACTTATGAATACTTCCACTAAAAGATTTTTTTAAACTTTTCTCCATGCATTTGACATACTAATATGAATAAGGAAAAAAAAAAAACCAACTTTGAGAAAAACAAATAAATTGTTGTTAAGAGAAAACTTAAAGTACTAAATCTAGGTTAGATGTGGTATGACTATTAAATGGCCGTATTATGTTTGTCAAAATTTAACTTCACAAAACAGTTAACTTCCATCAAAACGAAGTTTATAAATACATCAAATAACTGAAGTACTAATGTCTCCCTTAGCTGGCTACTTTGAACATATTGTAACAGTAAAGCTTACTGTATAAATAAACTTAGTTTATTACACATTTAAGATTTATCCTTTAGTGCTTTACAGAATGGAGCCAAGTTGTCTTAACAGTGTCTAGCCTGCTGGTATGTACCATGCTCAGGTTAGGTACCCAAAGTGTAGTGTCACCCCATTCCAGCCAATCTTTCCACTAGAGCTGGTATGGGCAGAAGAGAGCCTAGTCCTGGTACCAGAGCCGAGTTAATGCACCCAGGTCTGGAAGTTTAGAAGGATGCCCTAATCTGTCAGTTTAAATGTAGCTTTAGTGTCCAGTGTTGTTTCCTCACACTTTTACTGCTCTTTGTACTTGTATGGATATTTACATAATCAAAAGGAACATGAAAACTGAACAAGGGCTCTAACACTTAACTACAAAATAAGCAACTGAAATTTACTTCTCCCCATGTAATTATTTTACCGCAGAGGAAAAAAAATGCTATCCAGCACCAGTTACAAAACAGTAGAAGAGCCATGAGAAAATAACACTAGGCACTGCAGAAGATACAACAGGACAGTAAAAATTATCAGTAATAAAATATTCACATGAAAGCCATGCTAATTTCAACACCTAGTACTTAGGTGGCTAGCTGACATACAAGTCCTGTAGAGAGTGATCTATCTTCTGTTTTCTCTGACCAGTCATTTGAGTATTTTACACCCCCTATTTGATACCAGCAAAAAACAAGGAAATCTTTATTGGCTGATGTCCCACAATTACTTCTCCTTGGTAATGACTCACATTTACTTCCTTTCTAAAAAAAATTCCCTTCATTGTGTGAAATGCTGAACTGGATGATAGCGTGGGTATGAAAACACATATAGAAAAGGCATTTGGATATAGCCTACATTAACTACACAATTTCAATGTTCTTGTTCTGTAGTTGATGCTTTTTTTTCTCCATTCAGCATATTGGCTCAAACAAAATAATTCAGAAGCCTGTTGCCCAACAGAAATACCCAAAAATAATGAAAGCCAAGTCACATTCTTCGGTTCAGTGGTTGCTGAAAGGATTTACCCTGCCACAAGACAGTGCTTTATTATATTTAAAGAAAAAAAAAATAGGAGCAGCAACTTATCACAATTGTCCACTACTGTGCAGTAATGATGGAACCAATACAATATGGAAACCTGTTAGGTGAGACTGTACGACATCTGGAGATCACAGCCTTATGCTCCTTCTTGCTCAGGATAATTTAAAATTTTGCGGTGAGCTTGGCGCAAGTATTGCTGCTGTTTGAAGTAAACCTTAAAAGCTCCTTTTATAGCAACAAAAGCAATTCCACCCTGAAATAAAAAGATATTTTGAAAACCTGCACAGTTCAGTGTCATATAATTGCAAATGTTCTTTTTAAAAATTTCTGGTCGAAGATTTGTTTTTTCAATCATAGCATTTTCTGTTGAAGTGTAGCTAATTAGGACAATTCCAAATGAGTACCTCAATGTTTTCTGTCACAATGCACTATTACAGAGGTTAATGTTACTTAAAGGGATTACATACTGGATCTATAAAGCCTTTTGAAAGCTTTTATTTGCTTGGAAATCTGACAAATACTCTAAAAAAAATCAAAATACATCCTATTTAAAGAACAAAGTAAAATGCAGATATCTGCTTTCCTCCTTTCTCTGAATATATACTATACATGACAGAAGGAATAACACTAATTACCATTCTATAATCAGACTGTGAAAAAGGCCACTTGCCAAAAGCAAGTGTGGAGTGAAATAAAATCTGTTTTTTGTAAAACAAACATTTTTTTTCTAGAAAGTTTTACAATATGTTTATCTCAAGTCTTCAAAATAAGAAGAGACACTAAGAAGCCTTTAGTCTGCATAAACAGTTGTAATATCACTGTTTCTTCCATGTGGAAGAGAGGGGGTGCATAAACATGTTGGAATTGAAAACAGGGGCTGAAGTGACAGTCAGATGACTAGGGGATACCACCTTACCAAACTCAGTGTGCTTCCCCTTGAAAGGCTGCAAGCCAGAGAGGTTATTCACAAAGGAAGAGACTGTCTCCTCTCTTTGTCCTCCCCCCTCCATTCAACTTCTGTGGAGAGTTTATTTTTCTCTCCTTATTTTAATAAGTAATAAAGGGATCCTCTCAAAGAATTAGTAACAGAAGCTAATATGAAAAGGTTGATAATAAAACCCCAGTCTTCCCTTGCAGAGATTGTTCTTAGAAGATGCTGGTTACTCATCTCCATTATCACCCTTAATTACTGCTAAGGTCTGCCTAGTACAGTACCAGATAGAAGTTTCAGCCTTGTCTTGAATTGAGATTAGTTGCAGTAGTAAGGACAAAACCTCTCACACATGTGATGCTTGTCCACTGCCATGATAGGCAACCTTAAAAAAAACCCCTTCCCTTAATCAAATGCCACTCTCAAGTTCTAGATCAATTTATGTTCCTTTTTACTTTCCTCCCCGCCCCCCCAACACAACACTTCGTATTCCTATATTAGAATCGTTTATGAAACAAACAATACTGAATCTTACCAAGATTGTCCTTTGTAAATTTGAGTTAACACTGCTGAACATCAGCTTTCCAACTATCGTGGCAATAGTAGGGAAAACTAAAGCTCCACATAGAATACGTGTAGCAGAGACATGATCCGCCAAAGGGTTGGCCTCTGCTGGAATACGAGGAACAGGACATCCAATGCCTAAAGGGATGAGAGTGGGGGAAGAAAAGGTTACATAGCCACTACCTCAAACGGAACATAGAAAGCACATGAGTGCCCACCCCCCACTCCATTACAAATCTATAGCCCAATTACTTTTTGAGAACTATCCTTCTTCTCAGTGAATACTCTGTTTCCATTAAATGACTGTATTCATTTTTACTTTCAAGTAAGACCCATGGTTTTCAGTAGCTTGTTTTGTTACTAAGGCCTTAACTGAAACCATGCTCTTGCTCCTCTTGCCCCACCTTTCTCACTAGGTACTATACAAACACAGTCTAAACAGACTGAACATAAAATAGAGTCAGGGTGTTAATCACCTCTACTTAAGAATGGCAAAAACTACTTGCCTACCCCCATCTCCTAAAGGCACAAATTCAAGCTTGATATTTCCTTTTAAATTTAATCACATTACCTGGAAATATGCTGTTCAAAATCTGTAGCTTATTAGAGTATTTGCGCCACAGTCTGAGCACATAGTCCTCCCAACGAATCATCTTGCCCAGTATTAGCATGACTGGGATAGTGGGAAGTCCAATCAAAAGAAATAAAGGATCAGCTCTCTCCATGACATCAAGACCTTCTTTGTGACCCACAACCTGGTAAATATGTATATAGTTGACAAACATAACAAAGGCCACAACTGAACAAAGAATATAACTTTTTAAAAGTCTCGTTTGTTTGGGGCTGCCCACACAAGTTAAACAAAGACAACTGTTCTACCTGACATACTCAGTTTTCCCTTTGCATCCTTGGTTGCTTATGAAGTGTAATGCAGGCGAGCTACCAGCCCTAGTTTGCACATCATTAATATTGCAGAGAGCTGTAACGCAATTCATTACCATCTCAAGAAAAGTTTCACATGCTTCTGTGTAAGTAAAAGCCTAAACATCTGAAACATCAAAATAGCATGCTTTCCAAAACACATAGAATTTACAGTTTTAGAATGATTAATTCTACACTCAGAAATTGATTAGATACTACTCTTTAAAAGATAAATTGATAGCAAATATCTCAGCATGTTTTAATAAAAAATTTCTGTTATGCAGGAATACCTTACACAACAGAGATCACAGTATTAAAAAGTATTGTTTCTCTAGAGAATGCAGGAAGAGGAAAGCTATTTTCAACAGTAGTGGAAATAGCAGCATATCTTCACTTGTACCTTATTTTTAAACGTGGTTAGTGCTACAGTTGTAAAGGACAGTCATTACTGATGTGTCTAAACCTTTCTACTGGCACAAAAAAAAAAATCAGACTTTGCAGTTTATAAAATGTAGGTATTAAAACTAACATAACAGTGCCTTATGTTTTCCTTAAAGGTACAAGCTTTTTATTCTAAATATGTAACTCTAACAGAGCTGAAGACAAAAAAAAATATCAAAGTGGTAGATATCCTCTAGAGCTGTCTCAATTTCAGAATTACTAAATGCTAGTAAAGTCCTTGAAGTGCTTCTAGAAAGAGCGGGCTCTTTCATGACTTCTTCCATAAGAATCCAGGAAGACTAAGAACACTAAAATAATAATTATTACATTTGTCAGGCACTGGATTTCCTGATGTGTTTTCACTGACCTCCTGTTTTCCACACAAATGCAAAAAGCTACCAAGTCTTCGCTTGCACAAAAGTAGGTAGTAAGAACATGTAACAATAGCAAAATTTAAAAAAAAAAACAAAACAAAAAAACCCACAACAGAAACCAGTACTGCTGGAATAAGTAGGACACAGGGAAACAGCTAGGGTAGCGTACCACAATATCTTCAAACTGTACTTTTTAGCCTTGCTTTGAAAACCATTCCATTTTATTCTTCTAGAACAGGAACTTATGTTCTATACCACAGCCTCTAAAAATAGGCATAACCAATCTTGTTGCCACCAAAAGATTATTCCTGCAAAAAATATTCAGCATTTGTCTTCTAGCTTGTTCACCATCTTCCACCCAAAATGTGATGTCTGACACTATCCTTTTTCTCCTTATAGTCCTTGTCAATCAAAAAAAGGCCCAATACCTTGTCTCTTCTGCTTTAGATTACTATTTCTTTCTGTTTTCAGTAACCCCATATGATTTATTACTGACTTAGCCACACTGGAGTCACAATGTCAATTCTGTATTTATTTTTCTCCATCTTTAACCTTTAAAAATAGCTTTTGTGCTTCTCTCTGGCCCTTCAACTGAAGGAAAGGAGTCTGAAGCACAGCAGGAAACAAGTTATATTAAACCTAGCAAGTTTGGGGTGACAAAAGGGGTGGAAAAGTTTCCCTCCACTCCCAGTTTAATCTCCTCCATTATATGCAAAAATAAATTATTCTCTTACCCAGCATGCCATCCATATGATCAAAAAACATTAAATCAGAGGAAAATAGCTAATTCTTCATATCTGGGATTTGACAGATCCTCATTTCAAAAAGCAAAAAAATCTACAGGAAGGAGCATTTTATCTTTCCATTTGGTTATGTAGTTCTAGTGAAGCTAAAAAGGTCATTTAAGTTCCTACAGAAAAAGGCCCAGTGTAGCAGTGAGCAAGGACATACGGACTGGTACATTTCAGGAAGTCTAGTTGTAATATTACAGATGGTTGCAATGTTCCTGTAAGGGCCACAATAAGAACAAAGTATCAGGTAAGGAAAGTCCTAAGTGTGCTATTCTGTAATATAGAGACTCATCCACTGGAATGGAGGAGGTATTGAAAATCATCATACATCACTTAAGCAGCCGCTTGACCCTGGCCACACTGATACCAGGGAGACTGCATCAACGCATTTGGGCTCCACTTCAAGTGGTTGTCATATACATTTCTGCTATGAGATCACGTACAAACAGAACCAAAACAGCACACAATCTTGAGATGGAGTGACTTGTAGAACTGCAGGGCAGTACCACACAGTTCAAGAAAAAGTAGTGCCATGTGACTTACATGGATAAGGACTAGGCTGTGTATTTAAAATGAGAACTGTGTAGAGGACTACTTACCAGCATACAGATTTGTTAATTCTATCTACAACTGAATTAACAGCAGAAATACTTTTATGCTTTCAGGCAAAACACAGGTTATGGGCTCGATATAGGAATCAACAACTAAAATGGTAACAAAGGTCCTTCTAGTTGTACAGTCTATGAAAACTCTTGTCTTGTAGTTGAACTAGGACAGCCACGATCAATTCTTTCCATAGTTAATAGTCTACCATCTGTCAACGTAATTTTTATATTTAAATAGCAAGTTCACAAGAACAGAAGCAGGAAAAATAAATATTTTTTTCCCTTTCAACTAACCATACAGTCTGAAGTAATTAAAAGAACATACTATTAATTTGCAGTGTTTTGCATTTGTTGTTCATGAATGAATTGCACTATTCAGAGCATGCATTTTCCTTTATGCAATAAAAAAAGTGGTGCAACTTAAAAATTCACCATGTCTCAACCCTTTGAATGTTAGCAGTAAAATTTTTCTACAGGTAAAAGAAGAAATTAGTCTCATGTCTTTTCTGAAGAATTAGACTACCCATTATTAGTGGTTAGGTGGTAACGGCACCTCTTCTGTAAGAACAGAAGTGGGTTCACCAGCCTGCCATACAAAGGGCAGCCAGCTACAGTAGTAATAAATTTTGTTAGTTGCAGACTGAACCATGTTTGAACAGGCATACTTGGCTTTATGCAGTATGATCAGTTAAAAGTGAAAAGCTTTCTATCCACCCATCTTGAATTCATTTGTTAACTACACTGAAAGTAGCTAAAGCATGTTTTAAGCCAAGGAAAGAGGAGTCTTAATTAATTGACTTTTTCTTTAGAAGACTTGCTTTCAGAGCTGGTAAGAAGAGGGAATACATGTGTACCTGCATCACCGTCACAGCTCCATATGTAACAGCTGTCCAGTATATAGAGCCCACCATTATTCCAGCTGCAGCAAATGGACATGCCTTTGAGATCAGTCGATCTGCAAGATCCAAAACGTAAACAACTGGACCTATGATAAAGGAAAAGTAAGGTTTCAAGATAGATACATATATACATACATAAGCATACTGAAGGAAGCTCTCAGCATCTATTACTGACAAGAAAGAATGAACTTGGCAAAATAACAAGTCTGACATCCCACACATGCTGTTTAAATGAGAACATATAATTAAAAAGCTATTAAGCTAAACTTGTAACTTATTTCTACCTACCATTTCATTCACTGCAACATCTTTCCGAGAGATTAATATGCTGGTTAGAGCACTAATTTACCCACTGAAGTTGACTACTTTCCCTTCTCTGTGTTGAATCAGAATTGTTCTGTTGTAGAACACATTTTAGGCTTAGTGGCTTTTTTATTTGTTAGATATTTCAGTTTTCAAAAGGAAGAAATACTGATTAGTTGTAATTACTTCATGTGCTTATCTTTGACAGCTTCACCTGAGAATTCTGTCACTAAACTATCCTGCTGTACAGTAAAAAGCAGCACAGTCAACATGAAAGATTCCTCCTGCTGGAAGAGGCTGCATTCAATGTTTTTAGAGGCCCACCTCTCAAACGTTGGGAGAAAAAAACCCTCCTATTCAGGTTATTTAGTGCCTTTGACAAGAGTGCTTGAATAGAGTTTCACTGTTCTATGGACAACTGCACTTTCAAGACTTACGCAGAGCAAGACATGACCCTGATCAACTTTGGCAAGGTAAACAAGGGCATGCTTGCATCTTTTCTTTGAGAGACTGCAAGAGCACCAGCAAAGCAAAAGCCAGAAGCTTAAGTGTCAAATACATGTATGGAAGTGAAAAATGTCATCACCATGATCAAATTCCACATTACTTTCGTATTTGTCAACAAATCCTACAGACTGTCCTCCAGCTCATATGCATGAATAGTTCTTGTTAGCTGCCTCCTACTTTTTTCCTACCAAAATCAGTGAAAATATTAAAGTTATTCTGAAAACCAGCCTACAGGCATTCTTCAAGTAACTAATTCTCCATGTCTCTCATCACAGCTTATCCACTCAGGCCTCTAATTCTTTTACTTCTTCCTGATTTTTTATATCTTTTTTTTTTTTTTTGGGGTGGGGGGGTGCGGCAGGTTATTGAAGGAGTGCTGTCTTGAGCAATGGTGTTAAATGACTTACTGAAGCCCTGATATACTAGATATACAGGACTTCCACTAGATGAATTGCTAGGCTAGTTAGCATGCTCTGTTTTGTACACCAATCCTGAGTTGTATACCATTTTCCACCTGACCTCCAATTAATCAAAACTTGTTCCGTCTCTGCACAGAATTGAGAAGATTAGGTGTCAAGGATTTTTTTCTTTTTTACCTTTCTAAAGGTAAAGGTATGGTATTTGGCATTCTCCAAGTACACAAAAATTACTTGCAGTTCAATTCTTAGCTTGAATGCTCCTAGTACATAAGAACTTTATATTCTTAGTTTTTTAGGGTGGTCATAACTTAGCACCCTATTCCCAAAAGGATTGTCTCTGAACTATCATATTTATACCAAATGAATTAAAAGCCATGCATTTAAATGTACAATCAAGATGTGAAATTCATATCAAAAAAAGTTTGCAAAAAATTTGTCAGCCACACTGACAAAATTGTGATTCTTGTTTCATGACTTAGTTGGTTCTTCTCTTTCTGAAAACAGGTCTAGTGTGAATGCTTTCAAAACAACCAGTCCTACTCAGCTCAAGTCAGCCAGTGAAAACAAGCAACAAGAACAACTAAACTCGTTCATTGTCATGTTTTATCAGCACTGGTATTCTTGTAAAGCACTCCCAAATACATCTGTTTTGTGGTGGGTTTCCCCCCCTTCTGCCCTTCACCCCCTTTTTTTTTTTTTTTTTTAAAAGAACAGGGTAGGATTTTACATTCTGTTTGCACAGCAGTAGCATCGAGACCTTGTAGAAGGATTGCAACTTTTTTTTCCATACCCAGGTGTGTGTGCAAATACCATGCTGAAGAGGTGCAATTTAAACACATTTAGCTTATATGCAGTCTTGACATAAGTCATTGTAAATATTGCCAAGTTATGTGTCAGACTAGTGGGCAGTCTGAAGCAACTTGGGCAGAATATTGCTTAATGTACTCTCTATTCTAGCTCTGCTGGAGCCTCAAGTTCTTAACCTACTACTCATGTACCTCAAATTGGTTACCTTTGCATGCATCTTCTAGTACAGCATGTGTTCTTTTAGTAATAAGCTCCAGTTTTAAGGGCAGGAAGCATCTTCCTATGTGGCTTGTAAGACAGTAAACACCTCACTAGCACACTGCTTCAAATACACCAGCTGATGTAAATTAGTCCATAAGTAGCCGACAAAGTATAACTATAGAGTTAATTTATTCTCAAGTTGAGCATCCTATTGTTAAGTACCAAAATTAAAGGGTTTCTGAAGAAGGAACACTCTACTCAAAATGCAAAGAACTGGAACAAGCAGTTTCACTGTATTAACCGTTATGTTTAAGTTTCCAGGACAGACTTAAGCGGTGGGATGTCTATCAACGTGCTGAAAGTACCAACAAGGTCGTAACTGCAAGTACTGAATGCACAGTAATTTAGACATCTTGACTGTTACCCACAGTCACTGAAAAAGTTGTGTAGTTGTACCATTTTGAAAACTTACATTTGTTTGAAGACGGTGAAGACAAGAGACTCAAAAACCCCATCATATTTGGTGAGTCCTAAAGGGCGACACAAAGCACTAAAGCTTGCCTTCTACATCTTGGCAAGGTGATAAGGCAACAGCAGAAGTCTAACACTAAAAGTACTAACAAATTGCACCTACTGATACAAATCATTAGAAGAAGCAGGCTATGGAATTAGGTATAGAATCTTGAGAAAAGACTAGCAAAACATTGTTCCAGGTTTTGGTGGGGTTTTTTTAATTAGCCCTTTAGGAAGGAAGTTGTGAGAAAGGAGGACAAATATAACTGTTCCTTTTAAGATGGTATTAAGGAAGAAGCAGGAAATTAAGTATCACTGACATACAAATTAAAGAAGGAAATACAAAATACAAAAATATTTTTCATTTTGTAAAACTATCATGCTTTAACAGAGCTTTCTCTTCCAAACTGTTTTCTATTTATTAAACTGAAATAATTGTCTGAAAGATACTTCAGTTATTTTCAAAGTGACAATATTTTCTTATTTAATAAAAAAAATTCTCAGAAGAAAGGAAAACAGCTAGTAAGAACAGTTACTATCAATCTCTAAAACTGATATGCACTATCAAATTTGAAATTGGACTATAATTTTAAGAAGATACGTCACTAAGGGGGTTGTTTTGAATTGGCAAAGAGAGAGACACTATGACTTATAAAGATATTCGTTGATGTCTTCAAGTTGATATTACTTCAAAACTATAATCAAATAGAAGAAGTTGTGTTAGGAAGTACCCTTTCACAGAAATTTGTTTTTTAAAAAAAAGTTTCCAGCAGTACATTAGAGGAGTCTTAATGTAAGTAAGTTTCTGAACTATGATACTTCAAGGAAACTTTAGTTGTTACTTCTTCCCTGCTCAAGTAATTGTAGTTTCTTGAATAGTACGACTAGTAATGTCTTCAAAAGATACCTGCTGCAGCAGAGACAGGGCTACTGGCAAGACTGCTTGAAAACATATTACTGTCCTAACTCTGCCTGGTGTGACCTTGACTGACTTAAAGTGGAATTGTGATATAACAGTTTTCAGTCACTAGAAAGAGCTACAAAAGGGCAAGACTGTCTCGCTTGTTTAAGGCACTTCAAGCTTATGATTGTGTTTGATGGACCCAAATTTATTTCCGTCGTCTACTATTGGTCTTGTGTACTCTTACACAAGTCTGAATTTTTATGCCCTTCTCATCTTTAAAAATGGAAAAAGATGGTATTGTGAGGGAAAATACATCAAAAGATTCTTGCATGCCTGCAGGCAAGAGCTGAACAATCTCATGCAAGAATATTAGGCCAGCTTCAGAACCTAGGAATGTTAGCATTTAGGAATCTTAGCTTTCAAAGAGAGTATGCCACAAATTGCAAGAACAAATGAAAATGCCTGTTATGTGCATGCATGTTCTCCCAACTATAGTTGCTTCCCCTTTTTCCCAGTGCCAAAATAAAATATAAATGCAGCTGACATTACAATTTCATCATTCAAGATGCAAGTAAGAATATTAAACAGCTTCAAGTTTTGTGGTACATTGTAAGTGTCCAGATATCAAACATTTGTTTTCCCCAAAGCCAATGCTAAATGTTGTCATTTGATGCCTCCTTTATGATGGAGATTAAGATTCCTCTCTACCTTATCCTTATAGGAAAGCTGAATTGTGGCTGATATATGAATAACTTGGTAGTAAGTTTCATGATGGCTTATGTTTTCTTGAATATCAACAATACATTAGTCCATATTTTCTCTCCCATTTCTCAGTGTTCCATCATAGAAATAAACATCATCACCCAAATAAAATTCCCTTCCCACCTTAATTTTGTCAGCCCTTATACTAACAGAAAATAGGTCCTCTCCCAAAGAACTGACAGTGCAAGTTATTTTCAGCTGTTTCATTACAAAAACAAGATACTTTTTTAAAAAAAATCTTCTTTAAAATCTTCTAAATGCCTGTACTCACATGCTGTATCAGCATTTCTTTAACAAGCAGTTTTACTTTTAAACAAAATTAAAGTTTCCATGGCAACATTTCATTTTCTTGCCCTACTTAATATACCCCATAGAACATATGGGCAAATGAGGGCTGGAATGATAGCAACCACCGCTAATTTAAATATTTACAACATGTTGTGCAGTGTCCTAGTTGGCTACTCAAGTAAGTAGACTCTGGAAGACCATCTCCAACTTTCTTTCACGCTGACAGAGCTACAGCAGTGCCCAGCAACCACAGATATTCTGCCTCTTGAATATAGGGCAATACTGAGTCAGGAACACCTCCCAAACAAAGTAAAACTATGTTTTTCAGGTAATACAACAGGTTGCTCAGTAAGGTTCTTTGAATTTCCTTTGATAACAGTTTTTCTGCAAGCTGAGGGAAAAAAAAAAAGGATGCGTTTATGTGCTAATATGTAGCAATTGCTGAAAGAAGTCACACTCTGCTCAACAAGAAAAAATATCACCTTAACCATTAATTAATTATAGATCAATTACTTATAGGACTTATCAATATACCTAAGCAGAACACATCCAAAATTTTCAGAAGGTATTTAACTAAGCCAACAAATAGGACACGAGCAGAATATAAAGGTTATTTCTGTCTGGAAAAGGGAACAGACAAGTTTTCAACAGAATTAATGTGCCAAGCACAAAAGAGGAAAAAGTAGGAACAATATAAAGAAACAACCCATTATATTATTTTTAAATTTTAAATTGATGCATATCTTACCTAGCTTTGGAAATACTATTAAATATTCTGCATTGCACTGAGGACAAGCAACTCTAGCAGTACTGTTTCCTCTTTGCTTTTCATCCACCCAGCGCTGCAGACAAGTCTGATGAACCCATTTCGTAGAGCCCCTGCACCTGCAAGGTCTCACCCATTCTGCGGTCCGATCATCCTCATCGGTAGCAAAACAAACCCAGCAGCTTCTGTAATTACAGGAAGGAAAAAAAGATATTTTTTTTTCTGCTTTTACGTGCTTAAAATAAACTTTCACATGTGAAAGCATATAGTTTTAGAAAACGTGCACCTAAATGAGATGATGCTTGTTGCTTCATTCTTAATCACCAAAAATATAAATATTTTGTACCACAGTCTTGTTCTGATATTAACATACTATTACAGGCAGCTAAACAACTGCTTTTAATACATTCTGAATTACTAATTTAACTTTTAGTTAATTTATGAATTAAAAAGCATTGAGACTGTAGTTCAACCTCTGAATTATTCAACATATGAAAAATCCATATATTTTTAAAATTTATTATCATCTCCTACAGCAGACATTTTGGTAAGTTTTTAAAATTAAAAAATATAAGATCAATAATACAGTAGTCTGTTACTAGGGAAACCAACTCAATCCGCTTAAACAATAAACCAACACAAATGACACAATGTATCACAAAAACTGTAAATAATTATATTCAATTAATTTCCTCTCTTTGAAAAGAGAAAGTACTTCATTCAGATAAATCAATTTTGTATAATATAAATTAAGTTATAAAGTACTTGAAGAATACTATTGTACCACTAGAGGAGGAAATTTCTGCACTGAAGAATTATCTGGATATAGAAAATTCAAACATATTAATTCTATAAGGAGAAAACACAAGACTGACAGGTTATGTGACCTGACCTGAAGAGAGCACACATCCCAGTAATTCCCAGATATCTGATCTGATGACTAGGCCAGATCCTTAAAGACCTTACAAATTGCAAGAGAAAAGTAAAACATGGATCTAAACTAGGAGAATATCAGATATGTTGACCAAATAATTTAGTTTTTACTGTGAAATAATTTGCTAATTTCCCTACTGAAGATAGTGAAGTTTAGATAATAAACAAGAATCTAACAAAATAAGGATCTTTCTACAAATATAGTCTGGTTTGATATATTTTTTTTAAATAGATATTTGACACAAGCCATCATAATCCTAATTAAACCTTTATAAAGGTGTCCAGCAACAGCATCCCTATAATTTAACTATCAAGCCACAATCTAATTAGACATTATGCACTAACTGAAGTATTGCAGCACTATTTTGATGCTGGTTTTGTTATCTTAATTTGAGTAACATCATTAAGATGAAACAGTATAAGGCTTCTTATGTGTAACCACTGACAATAATTGAGATCATAAGCAGCTGAGAAATGCTCTGGCACTACTAAACAAAGCAATGTTAAGATTCAAGAATCTTGATTGTAGTTTCTACGTGGGGATGGTACAGTGGTTCATGACATTTTTCCTCTCCCTCCCCTAGCATTTGTTGTCAGTAATAAGCCTTCTTCCTAGCCTTTTAAACACTTAATTTTTTTTTCCTTGTTTCAGCTTCTCTACTCACCTTTATTCTCTCCCCACCTCATATTTTTTGTTTCAGTCTGCCCTTTCTGCATCCCATCTCTAACCTTTGTTAGCATCTGGGGAAAGAAATTACAGCTTAGAAGTCCCCTCCAACTCTACTCATTTTGCCAGATTGTTATACTCTCTCTTATGGAAATCAGTGCTAAATAGTTGTCAGAAAACTTACTTGACAAATTTATACTTGACCATATACATACTGGAGGTCTTTCCTATGTACGCATTCAAAAAAAAAAGAAACAAAGCTTGTAACTAACTAAAGCTCGTTAGACAAAGTTTATAAGGGAATTATAAGCACAGCAAGGGCCAACCTTCCTAGAACCAATTTCAAAGCAACAAAAATACAGTAAATTCCTTTAAAAGGTCACTATTTTCTCCCTAGCATGTCACTTGTAAACAGGTTGGGGGTGGTGGTTTGGTTTTGTTTTTAACTGCTCTATGAGGAAAAGGAGGGGGTGGGGAATCTACAATGGGAAACTTATTTTGTCAGGCTCAAACTTGAAGTAGTAAAAAAATATTGTGTCCAACAGCTTCCTTTTAAGGCCTTGCTATTTTGGGTAGTATTCTATTTGTGAACTGAAAATGTTTCTCTACAGAAGAATAGCCATGTTTTGTTTATAGGAATAACTGTGCCTATAAATATTTGCAATGCTTTCTTTTAAAGTTCTAAATCTTTTTCTGATTTATAGTGGCAGAAGTATACTGAAATTAAGTTGCGAGTGTGCAAGAGCACAACATAGCCTATAGCAACTTATTACTGGCATACTTGTGAAAGGGAACACAATCTGAGATGCAGATTCCAGGGAAGATTGCAGAAAAAGCAATTTAGTATTGAACAACAGGTAAAACAAACATAACTGTCATGTCCACGTGTCCATTTGTAAGTACAGAACATATTCTAGTAGGTACAGATGTAAATTTTTAACACTGGTGCTCTAAAACTAGAACTACACCAGTTTGCATTCAAGAAGATTGTTCGGTTGGAAGACTAACATCTTGAATCAGAACTGCAACTTCTCCCATTCATTTTAATGGGAAGGTAAAAGCAAAGTGTGACTTTGGTTCTTTCTGTCCTTCCCCACAACATCTGTTTAAATCAGAATTGTCATGTTTTGCATTCCTGTAATACCCTCCCTCTTTCTACCTTTATACACTCGATATGCACCTATAGAAGTCCTAACTGAAAGTACACATTAACCTTCCTAAGCAGGAAGAAGACAGCCAAGCCACAAGTTAGTAAGAATCTAGATGAAACTGCTGAGAGCCCCCACAAACATTTCAAAGTATTACAAAGCACGGCAGACATTTTAATTCATTGCACTTGATATCAAGGAGTTCTTAAGGAATACAAGTCCTTACAATGTTTATTAATTTTCTATTTACATCAAGAAACCCCAGATTTACTGTAAGAACAAACGACACAACACTACTGATAATTTTTCGTCTTAAGACAGTTTTTTGCTGCATTAAAAGCAAAAAATTCACTCATTCATTTCACATCCTATTTATATCTACAACTGCTCTAAATTTGTAACTTATATTTTTATTTTTAAGCTAAAGGCTTCACAATAGAGCTAGTTAGGTCTGTGGGTGCCAGTAAGGTCAGATGCCAACACACCACAGAAGTCTAAGGTTTATTCAGAGAATGACAGATTTAAGCATGAACATAATCTTGCTACACTGCAGTTTTAACTAGTGAATTTGTCCATGAACACTCTGCAGATTAAATTCCGTTCAAGTTTTCTGTTAAGGTTAATAAGTCAAGAAAAATATGTATCTTTTCTTTAATTGCTTCATCCAATTTCTTGCCAGGCAATCATATCTGAAAACCTGAAAGACCCATGAAAAGAGCAACAAAATCCTTTACAGACTTAAACCTTTAGCAAGTCATGAATAATGAATAGTAAATTCCTTGTATTCTGTCATCAGCTTTATCTCTTTCCATTGACAGCAGCTGTAGCAGAAAGGGCTAAATAAAACCATTTCGAAACAAGTATATTGGCTCTTGCCAGATTTTCCATTTTCTTGTACTGAATAAAATATGACCTTGATTCTTACCACTGAATCAAGTTGCTACTCAGATAACCTGAAATAGAAAAGGCTGACAAGGTGGAACAAAGCATTGTTTCTGATAGAAACTCAAACCTTTTTCCTTGATGACTTTCTACAGAGCCAAATCAATAAATTTTTCCACACTTCCTTGGCTTAAAAAAAAAAAACCAAAACCAAAACATATACAAATCCCAGGCCAATATAATTATTTCAGCTTTGAAAATAGGGTTACAAATGCCTTTTAGATTCAGCTGTTCAGTGGTTCACACATATGAATGGCAAGCAAAACCAGAAAACTTCTGAGAAAAAATTCTTGCAAGACTTTGTGCATGACATGCTCTAGAGCCATGAACTAAAAAGCATTTCTCCTCTCATTACAGATCCTTTGTAAAATATAAGAAATCTCTTTTAAGAAAACTTTTCTGCACTTCTCCCACATCATAAAGCACACCACTTTCCCTTAAAGCAGCAGAAATTTGCTGATACCTTGCTATCTGATTAAAGCATCCTTGTTCTGCTAAGCAGTGACTGAGTGGCTTATTGCAATTGAATTTCACATCCAAAAAGAAAAAAGTGAAAAGGCTGAAACATAACTGATAGCAATGATAGCACAGAGAGCCAATGCAGTGAGGGGTGAAAATGTATCTTGGAAGAAATGACTGAAAGCACTCCAGTAACTGGCCATAAAAAGGCACTGTTCCAAAGGATAACCCACAAATCTGCTCTTTGGAAGAGGCAATTTTTCATGAGTTTCTATAACCAATTTTTATGCACAGTCTATACTGACAGATAAAATATCCTTGATGAAGAATAGTGATAAGCTTCCACTAAAACTGCCAACTACACTCTAAATACTGTAAGATCATGTTTAAGTGGGAAGACTAGGATGTAGGAAAAAATCAAGGGAGTAGCATACAACACAGGTAGGCTGCTTTGGAGCTGGCTGGAATTTTAGTAGGGGAACACAGCACACTGTTCTCTCAAAAAGCAAGAGAAACAATGCATTGCAAATGCTACTGCTAAGCACTTCCTTTTCTTGAGTTTGAAGGAACCAGCAGGAATAAAATTCTTGTGCTAGAGGGCCACTACCAGTCACAATAGAATGCAAGCCTAGCCTACATATCCCTGATAAAGGCTGCAAAGATGAGAGTATCGTTTAACTCAAGAAATGCTAGCTTACATCATGCTTCACAGAGGAGATTAAGTGCTGGAAGAGATGAACTCAGCTACAAAGCCTAAATTATCATGAAGACTTCAACAGCAGAATGCATACAGACCTATCTTCCACAATGGTGGAAGTTTGTCAGCAGAGGAAGACTGCAACAGGATTGTAGATGGAGCACCACTCTTTCCCCAGTATGTTCCTGGCCCATCACACACAGTAGAAAATACTTTTATCTTCAATCCAAGCTCTGTCTCCCAAACTCGAAAAATCCTTACACTATCCTAAGGGGAAAAAACACACACGCAGAGCGAGGAACAGAGATACCAGTACAAAAATAGCAGTCTTAAGATGCTCCATCATGACTTCTGCAGTTACTTTCTAAGTCAGCATGGCATAGCAGCCATATGCCAGTCTGTATCATTCAACTAGAAAACATGCTGTCACCTCGAAACAAAGTCTAAAATCTTCAAAGGAAGTTCCTGAAAGTCATCTGACCTAATACCCAATTCTGCTCTGCCTAGTCATCAAAGATAGGGTGTAATGCTGAGTAAAGGAGAAGTTGATGATAATCTAGAAACAACAGTAACTAGACTTTACTACAAAAGTAGTGCTTTCATTAAAAACAGCAGGAAAGGTTAGAGAATATCAAGCTAATGTTGGTCTGAACACATGGCCACAAAAGTGGTATGCATATATAGGTTCTGACTTCCTCTAACCCCAGGATGGCATTGTTTAAACTAGATTTTAAAAAGCTTTATTAAAAGCCCATGTATGACTAAAACCTAATAAGCAGACACATTAAAACAAAACATATAATAATTTACTAGAAAGTGTACCAGAAAGATCTAGTGATTACCAGAAGTTCAACTTAAACTTATTTATATATTCTCAATTATAGCTCCAATTAAGGAAAAGTACTTTACACTTGAGTTAACCACACTATATAAAGGCAGAGCTATTAGTAAAGGACAGTTCACAGAATCCTGCTGGCAACTTTCTAGCTTGTGGATAAAATTAAACCTTTGACTAAAAGTCACCACCTATTGTGCTTGAATCGTGCCTTACAAGGCTTTTATGGCCTTTGCTTCTACCCAACTTAGAATAAGAAATCCCCCACAGATTTAGCTATCTCATTGCATTTTACTCTCTAGTTTGTCAAAGACAATCTAGACTATTGGTAAAAACCCCTACCTTTCATTCTGGACAAATGGAACTTTTGCAACCAGTTATTCAGGCATATCCCTTTTGCAAAGACTTCAAAATTCAATTCTCTTAAAGGCTTTGTTTAATATTACTGCACTCTCACTTTTTCAAAAGGAAAATCTGAGAAGTCACCAAAGCTCAACAGCCTTGCTGCGAGCCTCTAAATATACAAAGAACTTTGTTGTTATTTGTTTTATTAAGGGGAGGAAAACAGGGCCCTCCTAAAAATATGCAAAGGACAAATCAGGTAAAACTATTACTCATACAATAAGCACCTTATTACTAAAACATTACATACTTTGCTAATTAAACTGTTGTTCTTATATACATTAGCAGCTTGGCATACAACTCTAACAATTTAAGCTACTGAGTGCCTGCTAGGGGGCAGTAACACTGATTCTTACCATCATGTTTAGGAAGAAAAATAAAAGTGATTAAAACCAAGTGGAAAAAGAAAAACCAAACAACAAAACCAAAACAAAGAACCCCATACACACACACAAAACAATTTACTTCCAGAACTGAAATAGGCCATGAACAACATGATTTGAAAAGAAAAGCTGAACAAGTAGTTAGGTATGTACATAGCTAGCAAACACTGAAGAATTCTAATAGCATTAAGTTAATGCATAAAACGTTTCATGGATTTTTTTATAATGGAGATAGCATACTATATAGGGAAAACATTTTCTTAAGCATTGTTTGACAAAGCTGTCAAAAAAATCACAAACATAAAAAGTAAAAGATATGAAGCAACTAGCAAATTATGTTTTAGAGGCTATTTAAAGTTACTTCCTCGAATGCTCCTTTAAACATCTTAATTATGTATTAATTGCCTGTAATATTCACAGAATTGTATAGCAGTATGTCTGAAAGCTCCTCCTGACGAGGAAAGTGAAAAAAACCTGAAGAAATTCCTTTAAGCCTTATCTTCTCTCAATGTCTAATTGCAAAGCAGCATAATGTCAAGGTATAACTGAAGTAGTAAGAGGCTCGATCAGCTTGAATTCATATACTAATATTTACACTGGCTGAAGAAAGAAAAGCTGCTAGCATGTTCTAGATACTGCAAGAACACTAGATGGCAAAAAGACCAGACACAACCTTCTCTAACAGATAACATGACCTACTAGGAAGGCAGGACACCCAACTACTGACAAGGTGAACTATCTCATTTATGTACAAATAAGATTCAAAGGAGGGTGGGTTATTATTTGAGGCTAAAAAAATTTGTTTTAGTTCTAGCAACACTGCCAGATTTAGCAAAGGAAGACAGCTTCAGACCTCAGAGTAGTTTGAAAAGCCATTCTTGCTGTAAATCATCTGCAATCTACTGTATTAAATTCTTACAGCAGTCCTCACTCCCTGGGGATATTACACATTTCACTGTGTGCTAAACTTTGAGTTTTGACTGTCTCCATGGTTTCCAATACATTGGATTTACTTGCCAGATAATAAAAATATAATGAACAAATAACTACATGTGTTTAACTTCAATCATTTGACGCATCCTGGAAAAAGTATCTTCAACTATACCCTTGATCGCAGTCATCACAACCTGAATTCTACTCTTTTTAAGGAAAAAAGAGCACTTGCATCATTGTTTTCAGTAGCTCAGTCAATAACCTCTCCAGTTAGACAGTGTCACTTAAACCAAGGCATACAAAATGTTGTTGTTGGTGGTGGGGAAACAAAAAACAACCAACAACTTTTAATTGAGAACAGTGTGCAGAAAATGACTCATTTGGCTCTTCAACTTACTAAATGACCACAGTTGAATAAAGGGAAGATTTGTGTGAAAAATATCAATGCAGGCAGCAGAAAATTGATCTGAAGTTCTAGAACACAGGAGGTTGTTTCTTAGTAAAAAGACTCAAAGTATGCTGTGATGCTCTAAGATACTGCTATAGCTTAATTACATACACAAAAGATTCCCCAGTCAATGTTCCCAAAAACCAACTTCCTAACATTATTGAAGAGTTTAAAAATACTAGCACTGAGGCTGACCTTGACATCAAAACAATTATGCTTACAGCATACTGCTTGCTTGAAAATGCTGCCTATGGACCAAGGCTAGGAATCACTTTGTCAGAATTCTGTAATTAGCTGTGCCATTCAATGAACAAAACTCTATCCATTTTTCCTCTATTAGCCAGGACACAAGTTAAAGCAAATGTTTAGCTGACTTAAAGGAATTTAACCTTTATTCCTTCAAGTTCTGAGACAAGGGATAACAAATGTTGGCCTTTTGTATCTCCTGGAAGATTTACTTTTCCATAACAGAAGGTTAACACATACTTATTAGCTTCCTTAATTGAGTACTAACCATATCTGTGTTTTCGAAGATTGGTATCAAGATGTTTTAAATCTGCTGTTTTAAACTGGAATGTTCGATAAAATTCCCTGTCTCAAAAAGAAGAAAAAAAAAAAGTAGTTGCTATTAAACTACCATTAAACAATGTTACTTTGCACTGGGGGAAAGGGGAAGAGAGTTGCATCAGAAAAGTACCAGTACTGCTATTTGTGGTACATCTACGCAGTAGATGACAGATGTTACAAATATCAGGAGCAACATACATACAGAATAGACTAACTCGGACATGTCTAAAATGGTAACCATCTTGACATTAACCTGTTGCTGTGACAAGCAAAAGATAAGAAATGTAAAGTCATGCGAGTGTGTTATGCAAGCAAAATCTCCTGCAGCAATTTTCCAGTATCACACAGGTAATGTAAAAATACAAATTAATCTTTAGGCACAATATCTTTAGTTGCAAAAGTAAATACATTAGCAGAGACTCAATCTGTTAGAAACCAAACTTGTGGCTACTCACTTTACATTCCATTCTTAGGCAAGGTAATTGTGAAATAAAAGTTCAATTTTTGTATTACGTGTACTTAGAGAGTTTCATGGTTAAACTGACCATACAGGGTAAGCAATTTTTCTGTTATGTTCTTCCAAAGAAAAGAGAAGAAAAATAGGAAGCGTTGTCCTAAAGCTGCAAAAATTGGCAGGAAGACTCCACAGCAAGCAAACTGCTTTGAACTCAACGAGTTTATATAACAGACACTATTACTCAAGTTATTCTCAGTTTATAACTTCTATTTTTATCAGTATAAGAGAGCAAACCAAAAAGCTCTACTGAAGTCAGTCGACTTATATACTCCTAATATACATAATAAAAACTGAATAATTTGAGACCTAAAAATTACCCCAAAAAATTTTAAATGCCAAGAAGATACACTCTTGGGACATTAATACCTCAAGAACAACAAAACCAACCACTCAAATGTAGCAGACATTGAAAATTTGGAAATGTCTTTACTCTGAATAAATGTGAACAAAACTCCAAGGTGTCTGATCATAAAATTAAGTAACTCTCCTCAGCACTCTGTAGAATTGACTGCATGACTCACCAGTAGCACAGTCACAAGCACTCAGCACATGGCCTTCTGTAATTATATCCTTCACAGAAGGCTAATTTATGTTGGCACATTTCAGTCCAATATAAAATATCCACTTCTAAACAAAAGTATTCAGATCCCAGGAGCAGGCATTTATAAGAGGAGAAACAAATGAGGTGATATCAGAGAGGTATGTAAAGACAACATTACAGCTTTAAAATAGAGGGTCTAATCTTTTTTCTAGAAAGATTATGAAGAAATAACTACTATATTAAAATGGCTTTAAAAAAATAAATCACTCAATGCCAGCCCCTCTTGTCCATAACAACTCTATTATTCACTACCATCACACTGTGTTAATACTTTCTTTTAATACGTACACCTTGAAGAAGAGATGCATGACCAAAGGGAGAAACAGGCACAGATACATAAACCGAGAACACTAAATAGTTCATAATGGTCATCAGCAATCAATCACCTAAAAGCCTAGAAACACTAACTACACTTATCCAAAAAGTTTGCTTCCTGTGACAGTTGTTTCCAAACATAAGCATATCCCAAGATTCCATGGTTAGCCCTTAAATCAATTGGTATTGGCTTATTATAGGGAAACTGTTATATAGCAGGGCAGTTAAGATTTTAAATTATGAAGAAATGAACACCTAGTCCCAGATTTAATACAACTTCAGTACAGACTTTTTTTAAACCAGCATTTAGAAGTGGAGATTTTGACTGGAATTTTTCTTATCCTGTATTAGAGTTAGGCAGGAGGTGTACAATCCTTCCCCCAGAACCACTGACACAAAAATCCTGAGCCTAAGCATTTTCATTGAACAGTAGAAAGCTATCAACGAAAAGCACTCATATTAGTATTAAAATAACAAGAGAGCAAAAAATCTTGGAGAAAAGGAAGAAACAAGATCCCAATCCAAGTAGACAAGAAGTCATCTTAACTTTTAGGTACAGATTTCAGAGCAGATGCTAAAAAAGGCTAAGTGCAGATTTGCCAGAAGATATTAGTGGACTGCACCTCCCATATTGGCACCTCCAGCACAGTATGCTTGTATCATGCAGTGCAAATAAAGCCCTAATACTGTGTGGTCTCCCTATGTAAATTGGGGTTGCTTCTAGACCTAGTATCATAGAATTATTTGGATTAGAAGGGACGACAGGAGGTCTCTAGTCAGACTTCTTGCCCAGGGCAGAATCAACACTACAAATTCATACCAGATTGTCAGAGCTTTCTCCACCTGGGTCTTGAAAAGCCCCATGAACAGAGATCCAGAGCTGCCCTGGGCAACCTGCTCTGAAGCTGGCCTGCATTGCTCTCCATCCTCACATGGTAAAACCTTCTCTATTCAAATTTGTGGTTGTTACTTCTCATCATCCTGCCAGGAACCTTCAAAAAGAGCGAGACTGTCTCCTGAACAACCTCCTTGGTAGGTATTAGAAGGTTATTAGGTCTCCCCAAGCCACCTCTTCTTCAGGTTAAGCAGGCCCAGTTCCCTCTATCTTTTCCTCGTAAGTCATGTGCTCCAGCCCCTTGACCATCTTGTGTAACCTTAGTAACAGTTTCATTTAGAAACACTAGCCAGATGCAGTTTGCTTTAAAGAACTTAACCACTTCAGATTGGGTCTTCTCATTCTTCTGCACTGAAGATGGATTTGCTACTTGTGGTTAACCACAAGTGCCAGTAAAAAATGAGCAAGTCATGCACTCTTTTCATAAAGATAGGTATTACATCCTATAACAAGCTAGTACCCAACTCATCCTGTTGCTGAGAGGAAGAAAATGAGATGCATCAAAAAGCTCTTACCACTTTCACACAAGGAACTTCCCATCCACTCTGCAGTACAGTAAGACCATAAGCAGGTTAAGATGTCAGAAGCACCAAGCAAACAAGTCCTAAACAGCTGGCATATTCATTACCACTTCAGGTATTACTTAAAAAGGCGTTCCAAAATTAATACCTGAACCTTTTAATGGATCTTTCTCTGTAAATTATTATACATATAACATACTTATTCAATGCATTTGCATTAATTGTCAAAAGCTTTAACTTCAGCAAGCACTGATGCCAAAGGAAACATACCATGCCAAAGGAAACAATCACAGTTAAGGACTATTATAGAGGTCTGAGCACTTTTACATGGAAGATATCAATAAACAGGTTTTTGTATAGCTTTTTTAGATGAAGCAGATACAACGCCTGAAAATATTTGAATGCTTTGATAATACACGGAATACTAAGATTTTTAGTACCAAAAATGATAAATAGTCTTTCAGGAGTTTCCCCACACTTAAATAGGAGGAATAATTGCCTACTGTCTGAAGGTAGAAGTTAACAGTTAAGCAGCAATTAAAACATGTATGATTGCTCCTAAGCTTATCAAAGAAGACATCAAAGACAGAAATATAATGCACATAAGATAACAGTCAAAATGTTAAGATAGTTTATAAATAATGTGCTGATGCTTTTATAATACAGATGGGCAAAAGGCATTCTACAGGTCTACAATAAGTCTTCACTAATCTTTACTGATAAGACACAGGAAGAACTCAATCTACGCAGAACCTCTGGCATAAAGAGAACTGGAATAGCAAGGAATGTACCTGGGATGAAGCAATAATGGAGAAGTCAAGCTATTAGAAAGTTATTACCATTTCAAACTTTCATTCTTCAAACCCACTAAGACATATGTAGTTTTGCTTTTTCCTTCCTGTATCAACATCAGCTTCCAATCAGTTCAGGTAAAGACAGGGAAAAATACCTTGTTTCCTTCCTGGTAGAGATTAACGCAGCACAGCCCATTCTTTTTTCTTATACTCTCTTCTTTCTAAGAACGCATAACCTACTCTAGAGGAACAACAGAAAGCCAGGTACTTCTAGTTGCTGATAGACTTCGACCAGAAGCCAGGGAAAGTCCTCATTCAAAAAAAATTAATTTAACTGTGTTGTGTAGAACATAAACAATTCCTTCAGATAGGGCAATAAAGAGAAGCATGCTTAATCAGCGCAAGTAGAACAAACAGACTAACTGCAGAGACAGTAAATAGTTTGCAAAAAGTAAAAATACTACATAAATCCTGTAAAGTGTTTTGTTTATTACTCTGTATATCTTATCTGGTTGAACTCCACTCCTATAAAGATTTACTCATGTCAACTTTAGTTGGTGAGATTACTCACAGCACACAACATCCAGAACAAGTTAAAGGAGTTTAGAATAAAGGTCTTTAGTGAAGGACCACACTGCACTAATTACATTGCCTAGGTTGTAGCATTAAGGTCTTAATCCTTAATTTTAGTAACCAAATCTTAATCTTTGGTTACTAAAGTATCAGCAGTTAATTCTGCAAATAAACCGAAATCAGTGCCCGTGCTTCCAAAGAGGGAAGGAAAAGATTCATAACAACACAAACACCACCACACATGCTAACTAGAATGAAAGGAGCAACTGAAAACTATGTACAAAACCATTGCATATGCTTTTCTTTAAAAAAAGAGAAAATTACTATGGAATCAGATGACAGTTCAGAAAACTGAAATAGAAAACCCATGAATTCTCTGTTTTGCAACTTTAGAACCTCAATTGCTAGCATTCTTCTGACAAATCAGTGCTCTGGCAAAGACAACATTTAGTTGCAACAGTATTCCTCTCTTGATAGTATAAGTAATTTCTTAAGCCAGCTACAATTCTGCATTTTATATTTTAATTGCTTTTAAAGTCTACCTGCAATTTCAACTCTATTGTCTCCTTTAAATAAGGAATGGCAAGGTTAGAGGAAAAAACAGTCATATGATGCTGCTTTAGTTTCTATCAAGGAGGGCTGCATATCGACCACAGTTGAACCAACTACTATTTGTTCAGAAAATAAAGCATGCTAATTCAAAAGTTAAACCATGCTAAAATTACCACTACACTACTACATCTAAAATTACCACCTGCAGCATGTACCTGCACAAGCCTTCAACAGATTTTTTTTTATCACATTTTGACTAACATCTTTGAATACTGAAAAAACAGAAGGCAAAAGTGACCACGTTCTGGCCAGCTGGCAAATATAAGGGAAGGAAGGAGCAGGAGTTGTCTTTAATTTAGATAGTATAAGGAGTACCACAAATCACTACCACAGAACATGCTTTAAAAAAAGCCTACAAAACAAAACCCCAGCATTCTGAAGATTTGGTATAACCAATTGCAAGAGCAATCCACACATAATCCAACTAAAAACAAGAGAATAAAGCTTAAAAATGAGTACATTTTAGCATTACAGCTCACATTAAGGTAAATATAGGCAATGACATAACTAGGAGAAAGCTGGGGTGTGGCTAAGCATTTGGTTTTGGTTTGTTTTTTTAAGACAGCAGATTGACCAGATTATCTTCACAAACAAATAAATCAGAGACGATCTGATGATATCATAAAAGTAACAATTTTTTTTTAAATTTGACCACACTGAATTTTTTTTAATCACTCAAATATTTACATTGTCTAGGTTTTCTCTCAACATGGGCTTGCCACTGACTTCATTATGGCAAGTACATGTTTAATAACTATTTTTCAAATCTTGTCACTTCAGAAAGCAACTGCTCAACCAACCCAGTAAAAAGATGGCCTAGTAAGATGAATAGTTATTAGTTTTGTTTTCTCATATGTATTCCTAACAGCAATTCTGGCAAGACCCAGTCAAGTGTTCTGTAAGAAGGCTAAGTAGCACGGGATCACAGCCTAGCAATAACATGCAAACTATTACAGAAAGCTATAAAAATAGCAAACTGACAAGATGTAGCTATAGACATAACTTAAAACCAATCTGAATTTACACATTAGTTCTGCTTAAAAACATAACTATAAAAAATAGAAGTACAGTTAAATTATCTTTGACAAGCAAACAACACAGGAAAAATACTAAGTATTTAAAGGATTAAGTTTTTAATCAAATAGAGCACCAAAATCTGCTAGAAAGTTACCCACAAGAATGGAAGTGTTTGAAATATGCACTAAGAAGCCAGAATACTTGTTATGACAGGTGCTACACAAGACAGCTAGAAGAAACAATTAAAAGTGTTCAACTGGAAGAACTGTTGTCAAACAGTGCTGAGAGAAAGAAAATTATAGGACCTAATTGAATAGGAAACATGAAAAAAGCCCACAAAAGACTTAAGGGGTTTTTTTGTGCATTTTCAAAATTATATTTTAAAACACAAGGAGGACTGACTCAGTTCATGATCTTGGCATATTAGGCTCAAGAATTTCACTGTAAAGGTTCAACATCCTAATACCATTCAGAATATAATAGTTCTGGGTATTTCCTTAAAAAAATGTTTTTGCATTAAAAATATGTATAGCATATCAAATGGCCTCTGCCTGCTAAAATTTGACAAATGCGTTAGGATTGACTTTCAAGTAAAGTTTGCCCTGTGCACTCAATAGAGTAATGTCTATAATTTCTAAGACATTTTCACACAATCTGGCAATTTTATTTAAATAAATCTTGAAAAATGTTTTTACATTGATTAACAGCATATAAAAAAACCACTGCCACATAATTTCAAATTTTTAATGGCAATTCCTATCATTCTGTAATTTATGCATTAAAACAACATGAATAAAGGGATTAAAAATAATAAAACCTCACCATTTAGACAGACCACTAACCACTGCCTTCAAGTGCACACATTAGTCCAGGAATATGGCCCTTTACCATAGATTGCAAAGAATTCTGCATGCAGAAAGATGGTATTTTAAGACTATTATGTAGTCTGTTATTTAAACATGAGCTAGAAATAAAAAAAAAAAATGACAAGAGGGATGGAAATTCCAATTTTGAGGCTATAAAGGATCATGATAATCACCTGGACTAGTTTCCTAAATGTTGCAGACCAGAGAACTCCAGAATGTAGTGTCACTTCATGGTCATGCCTACTTCTTATGCTTCTTGTATTTATGCTATAGCCAATCCTTCAGACAAGTATAAAATCCTTAGCTAGGAATTTCAAGTAACAAGCTCCTTACACCTTAACAGCTATTTACCATCTTTGTTACAAATCCACGGTTTGCTTCCAGACTGAAATTATGCAGGGAAAATAAAGGAGTATGGAGCACAAAATACATAAAAGAAAGATGAATCCCAGGCAACAATGATGAGATGCTATCCAGACACTCCTCACACTGGAGAAATCCAAATTGTTTTCTTAAGGAGAAAAAACTTTAAGTCAAACAGATGTACAGTCTAAGAGTCAAGAGAAGCAGCCAACTGTTCTCTCTCACAAATACATAATTAAAGAACTTGCTATAAGAGATCCGACCCTTGTATACAAAGCAGTGCATACATTCAAATCTGCAGCAACATCTTAATCCTGATACAACAGTACATCACCACTCTCAGTGTGGCCATCTAGGTATTGGAAACAAAAGAAACCCCTATTTTTCTTCCCTCCTTAACTATTAGAATCAAATTAAAGTCTTATTCACTAAAAAGCTATTTTCTGCATCTTTCACTAAGAGAGAAGAATTTTATTTAAAAGTATACACTTTGTGTTAAGTTATAATGCATTAACAGTTACTCTTAAGCTTTTGCATATGTATTTTTTCCTCTTACCCAGGAAAACAGTCATCTGTCATTAGCAATAAAGATAACAGGATAGAAGAGGCATTTCAACCCCTCAGAATCCCTACAGATGATTCATGTACAGGTTATGTCCCCTAAGGTGAAATACTGAGGGTTTTTCTTGATCATCACTACATACAACATGAAAACAGTTATGTATGACCTTCAGAAATACCAGATGAATGAAAATTGGTTTCTTCCAATGTATCCCTGCTCCACAAACCCAGTATGTAACCAAAAAATTATTTACACAGACTGCATTTTGAGGTCTTGGTTACTCAAAAATCCTTTTATTGGTATTGTACTACACTCTGAATTAAATCCAAATCCTAAATACTTGGCTCCTTACCACTCCATTCACCACTTCTCACACTACTCTTTCTAAAGTTTCCTATACTGCGCCCAATGAATTCTTATATGAAAGCCGCAGCCTCTCTTCATACCTCCTTTTATGCTACCTAGGTAGTTAAAACTTTTTCCCCACTGTCCTTGTTATTAAGAAAGCCAGGGACATTTTCCAATTGTTTTAGATGATATCAACTCTGCTACTGCAAGTTTACTAGAAAAAGTCTTTGCAAAGGGCCAGAGATACAAATTACAATTTCACAAAGCTGAAAGGATACAAGAATATTAAATGTACATCACAACCCACATATCCATTACACATAACAACTGAAGAACAGTAGACTGCTTTGGCCACTAGTTAACTAATTTGCCTTTTTTCAATTACCTGTTTAATCTAACAGTTGTTCACAACACAGATTATAAACACCACCTAACTGCCATTTCCCAAAAGGGTGAACTAGGACTTCATGGTATGATAGAACAGCCACAGACAGTAGGGAATCCACTCAGAATATCACGGTTTCCTAGAACTCCAAAATATAATATATTATATATAACTGGACTACAAACTTCAGGATGAAGATGAGGGTTTTTTTAGTTTCAGAGGAGTTGATTCTGCAACACTCTTCCTGATGTTCTCCTTCCTCCTCCCCCCCCATAATAGGTCTACCATCCTCCTCCCAATTCTTTCTGTCTTCCTTAACTCTTCCCTTTTATTCCCTCCATTCACAGGAAGTGTATCCAATTGAATACTTTCCTGATAGTATTTCTAAATATCTACCTCCTCCTGCTACTTCCTGGAAATGCACTTAGGGGTCCTGGCTGCTAGCCTCCTTGGCAGGCATTGTTCTAAATTATTACCTAAATCATCCCATTGACACCTTTCACTTCAGTTTTTCTAAACCACAGGCAAACAACTTTCTCTCTCTCCCTCCCTCCAACTCACTTTTATCCTCTTTCTACGTTAAACTGAAACTTCTCATCCTCACCTTCCAGGCTGCACAAGTCCTGCCCCTGCCTCACATAGTTTACATCTCCATCACTTGCCTGATGATAGCCTGTATTTCGCTAAATCCTCTTTCCTTAGAGGTGACCTGGAAAGGAGAAAAACACCAGGTTTTTTTTTTTGCTTCCTTATGATGAAAGATTGACAGGTTCATCAATAGAAGCCAGATTCCTTTTGGGTCCTCAACTTCTGAGACACCAGGCTAGCACAACTCCTGCAATAACAGGCTACCAATATGTTTTTGTTTTTTATAGAGTTGGGTCTTCAGGGCTTCCTGGATGACTCAAAATTACATGTAAGAAATCTAAAGCCCTCCGTGGAACAGGGTGAAAGTGCTACTTCAGATAAAAGCATAAAGAGAAAAAAAGTGTAATAAAAGTGATTTAAGAGTTAGTAAGCACCTTTCCTCCCCTACAATTAAGTCAAAGTACTTTTTTAGATTGTACTTTTTTAACAGCACTCCAAAAAGCAATTGTAGGCTTTCTTCAAAGGCCATAAACCCAGCAACAAAACACACAAGGCCAGTTAAGCTTCAGTCACCTTTTGGTAGCTTACTTTACGTGCATGTCAACGCTTTCCATACTTTCAGCATCCCCCAGACCCACAGAAACCGGACAGCCTTCCGCAGATCTCCACCACTCTCCCCGGAACCCGTTTCAGCCCAGGCACCCCTCCTCCTGCCCCAACGCTTGCCAGAGCCATCCTTCCACACCCCACACACCGCCGCAGACGCGGCGCTGGTGCCCGCGGTACCCTCTCCTCTGATTTACGACAGAGCTCGCACGACTTCGCCCGGACCCCCAAAGCTTCCAGAGGCCAAAAGGTGACCCCGGACCCCCGCCACCGGCCCGGCCCGGGCCCCGCCGCCACCGCGCCTCGGGTCCCCGCCAGCAACGGCTGCGGGGGCCCCGCGCCCGAGCCGCCCCCCTCACCTCCCCCCGCCGCCCGCCCGCCCCA
>NW_010972620.1:12851233-12870994 GCF_000737465.1 Haliaeetus leucocephalus | reverse complement strand
CAGCTCCCCCCGCGGCCCGCCGGCCCGAAACACGCCACAGGCAGCGCGGACCCGCCGCCGCGGGCAGCCCGGGAGAGGTGGGGGACCTCAGGCGTCCACCCCGAGAACTCCCCCCCGCTGGGCCCCAGGGCCGGGCCCTCCCCGTACCTGTCCATGGTCTGCGGCAGGGCCAAGCCCGTCTGCTCGGACATGGCTCCCGGGAGGAGGAGCGGGCCTAGCCGAGGGCCCGGAGCCTGACAAAGCCGGCCCTGGCGCCGACGAACCCGCGCGTCACGCGTGTGGCGGCGGAGGAAGGGAAGAGAGAGGAAAGGCGGCGAAACCGCCCTCCCGCGAGGCAGCCGGGGCAGCCCCTCCTTCGGCAGGCGGGGACGAAGCGGAGGGACGGAGCCGCACGCAGAAGCTGCGCGGCCCAGGCCGCCGGGCTGAGAGGCGGCGGCGGCAGCGACGCCTCTGTGAGGTCAGCGCCAAGCGCAGCCGCGACGCCACCGCCCACTCACGGCAGCGCGCCCGCGCCAGGGAACGGGCGGCGGCCCCGCGCCATGCTGGGAAGTGTAGTCCCGCCGCCGTCGGGAGTTTAAAGGTCCGCCGGGGCGCGCCCCCCACCACCCTCTCCCCCTTCTTGCGGTGCCGCTCCCCCTCCCCTCCCCATGCCTCTCCTCGCCGCCGTCGCGTAGTCGCTGGCCGGCACCGCGCGCGGGGCAGGTAGGGGAACGCGGTGGCGTTCGGGGGTTAGGCGGGGGGAAGGTCAGCCGCGGGCCCAGCCCCGCGCCCTCCGCAGCAGCTGCCACCCCCTCCCGCCGCGCTGCCCTGAGGGCCCGAAGCGGCGGGGGGAGCGGGAAGGGCCCTCGTGCCACCGCCCTCCTCCTCGCGCAGCGGCCGTTGTCCTCCGCGGCGGGTGAGGGGAGCGGCGCAGCCCCGCTCCCGCCGGCCGCCCCCTGTCACGGGCGGAGGGAGGCAAGGAGGGGAGAGAGGCCGGGCCGCCTGCTCTGCCTCCTCCCCGCTCACGCAGGGCGTGGGGGGCCCGCTCGGGGCAGGGGCACCCTTCCTGCGCACCCCCGCCATTCCCTCGCCTGCCGAACAGGTGCGGGCGGCCCCCGCCCCCTGCTCGGCCGGCCGACCTCCCCGGGACCCGCCCTCGGGGCGGGGAGGCCCGAGGGAAGAGGAGACCTTGCCAGGTGCCTGTCCCGGCTTACGCTTCCGAGGAGGGCGGTGGCTGGCACGGCGGAAGATAAATTAATCCGTTTCTGTGGGCTTGTTGGCAATGACAAGGACGAGCGCCCGGCGCCCTTGTAAGTGGCCTGTCGTGCGCGATGGAGGCCTGGTGGCCACGAGCTTCTGTGCACAAGCGGGGTGAGGCGTGGGACGGCTGGTGGTAATGACAACGCTCTCCTTTCAGTTTGTAGGCGTGCCTCCTAATGGGAAAAAAAAAATCTTCCTGAAGTGCTTTTAAAATTTGTTATATGTTCTGAAGTCAATACAGAGTATTGCAGTCTGTGAAACTGGAAATTTAGAAGCTGAAAAGGCTCTATAGAACAAAGAGGAGGATAGCACCGGGAGAGAAGTTGTCTTCCCATTTATCTCCACCGTGGGTGTCTGTCTTCCGCACTTACTTCTCAGTCCAAGTGTATGCGTATTTGCATGCATGTAAAGGTTCTGCATAATGCCATGTTCCCCGAGCAAAGGGCAAGATCCTACTTTTCGGAGGCAATTGTGACATTCCAGATTCTTGGGAAGGTTGGTTAGTAAAGATCAACTTTGAATTTCCCTTTTCAGGTTATATATAAATATATATGTATGTATATTTTTAATAAATAGCTCCTGTAATAAGTTTCATTACATGTAACCAGTCCCTGATACCTTGTGTAAATTACAACTTTGTTATACTGCAGTTGCTGTACAAAGTAGTAATTTACAGGGCCAACCCCACAATTGTACAGCTGCGTCAATCTACAGCTGTTCTTGGCTGAGGCAAGTAGCATTTGCGTGGTGGATATACGTGACTATAGACATCAGGTAGAATAGGAAGGAGACTTTAGTGAATATACTGGATTCTCTGACTGTGCTGCCTTAGCTAGGGAAAGATCAGTCTGGTTTTTAGAGTCTTTGAGAGAAAAGTGTTGTAAAAATGTGTGTAAAGTATCTGGACTTGGACTTGTAAACTGTATTATATGTATAGAGTAGGGAGGGTGTTGTTTATTTTCTAATTGCTACAAATATCATAAACAGGAATGCTGAAGTAGTTACAGTGATGTAAATATTCTTTACAGGAACTATGTATAGAAGCAGGTAGGAAGAAGGCATCCCACTGACATCCTGTCCCAGAAAATTTATTTTGTACTTATTCTTGGGACAGTAAAATTCAGTTTTGCTTGCACTGCTGAGAAATCTTGGATGTACAGTGGCCTAATAAACCGTATGGGCATGGCTTCCTGGAATAGAACCTAATACACGCTGTCCCAATTACAGCTGTTCATGAAACATAAGAGCAATATTAGATATCAGAGTTTCTGGTTCCTAATCTTGGTCTGGAATAAGTGCCTTGTCTATTGGCCAGAACACTGATACACTAGTCTAGCCAAATGCTTAGGTTTTATGTATTTATTCTCAAATGTTACAAATGGAAATAGGGAAGATGGTTTTATTCCTAGGATTATGTGATTTGTGCAATTTCAGTATTTTTGCTTTGGAGTGGGAAGGATATGCTAGTTGCCTGCCATTTAGGATAAAGCTATGAGGCCATGATGAGTAATAATGGTTGTGAGCAATACTTACCTGAAGAAATGTAACCGGAACCTAGGGTCACTTGGCTACCATTTGGGGCTTAAGAACAGTCTGTGACAAGGGGCAGCTGCTTTGCTCTACCACTGGCGCAGGGAGGGATGACAAGACTGGACAGAATATCAGGTCAAGTAGTGAACACTTGGTAGGTTTGGAGTTTGGGGTTTTTTTCTTTTTTTTTTTTTTTAATCCCAAAACATGAAAGATAAAACCATGATAGGACAAGGGGTAATGGTTTTAAACTGAAAGAGGGTAGATTTGGATTGGACATAAGAAATTTTTTACAGCGAGGGTGGAACAGGTTCCCCAGAGACGTGGTAGATGCCCCAGCCCTGGAAACATTCAAGGTCAGGCTGGATGGGGCTCTGTGCAACCTCATCTAGTTGAAGATGTCCCTGCTCATTGCAGGGTGTTTGGACTAGATGACCTTTAAAGGTCCCTTCCTACCTAAACTATTCTATGAATCTATAATGGCAGACCTTGTAACATCCCATAAATAGCTTAAAGATTCTGAAATCTAAAAACTGATTTGTGCCTTTTCAGGATTTTGTTGGACAGCTTGGGTTATGTGTTCTCCATTTGTCTGCTCTTCTCAGAATCAAAGTGTGATCCTAAAACACATATATAACCAACTGTTTCTAAATTTGAGAAAAAAACTCCTTATTCCCTGACATTGCAAGAGTTGTCATTCCATCCTCATCTCTTCCTCTTAACAAGACTGGATATGCAGCTGCTCTATTCAAATGCTTGCTTTATTCTCCCCAACAATCTCCTCCTTCAATTCACTCTCCCTCATACCCTTTTTCTCTTCATTTTCTTTCCACTTTTTATTCTTTATGCTTCCTTCTTTTCATTGGCAATTTCCACTATAAATCTCAGGTTTCCTCCTGCAGTTTTTTCATTTTTTAACCTATTGCTTCCCTTATCATTCCTTAATAGGTTCTTCTTTGTTCCTTCCGTCTCCATGATGTTCATTGCACTGTCTCTCTCTGTCGTCTCTTACCTTCACCTGGTAGTAGCTGCATTTGAGCCCAGAGAGAACTCTCCTGGGAACAGACTCCTTTTCACTAATGCAAAGTGAGGTAAAATGATTGCTACTAGTTGAGATTCAGCTGAATTCAGCCTCACTGATACTAACTGGAGATGGTAGCCATTTTGAATTAAATAAAACTGCACATTTGAAGGCAAGTACAGAACTTAATGAAAGTTACCAAAACCAATATAAGCTATTTAGGGCTTAAAATTGAGCCCTAAATTTGACTATCAGATTTATATCAGAAGACCAACTTTTAAAATACTAAATTGTTTGATAACAAATTTATACAGATTTAAGCTTAATAAAGAAGTTGACAAGCAATTACTATAAGAATAATATGGAGGTATATTAAATATTTATCTGACCATTTCAGCAAGGCCTGAAAAAGAGGACAAATAATGAAGGAGCAGTACCTTAATATTCTTTTGATCTGACAACATTAAGACTGTTGGAATGATTCACTGTTTTCAACAAAGCTAAGTAACCTGGCAATATGAAAGTATTCTATTTTGGCAATTTGGCAAAACTGCATTTTGACTGCTATGATAGTGATATGTAAAATTAAATTACAAGATCAGTTAGGCATTTTTTAGCTACTTGATTCCATCTTTAAAAAGACAAGGAACCCTCAAGCTGAAATGAAACAAATCTAAACTGAGAAAAATGTTTCTACAATAAAACTAATTTTTTTCAGTAACATTCTACTTCATTTTAACCTTCAAGGTAGTTGGAATATTCACTTTCTGGCAAAAAGACTAGCATGGTTTATTAGTCATAGTGGGCTTAAATTGCTTCATAATGAATTTCATAAAGTAAAAATACACTCAATACAATGTTAATTGAGTTAGCTAGGCTTATTTGGGCCTTTCTTACATTTGTTTCTTTGGAACTGGCCCACATCAAGTAATTCAGATACCAGATTGAATTAAGCTCTTGTGTTCTGATACAGCTGTTGTTATTATCTTTTAACTTCCAGTTACGAAAGAGTTGGCTGGTAGAAACAAAAAATATTTTTCTTCTAGTGGCTAGTTGATCAAAACCTGTCTTTATGTCCTGATTTTCTTTGGTTCTGGAGTGCTTCTCCATTTGTGAATATCGTAATGAGCGCTCTCCTTATCTTAATAATTGATCTAAAAAGTGAAGCTGTCTCCTGGGAAGAACTGACAGCAAGGGTGTGGTCCCTTCCACATGACTCCTCAAATCATCTGAAAAGCAATAACCCAAAAGTAAATAGGGACATAAAGGAGGGGTATAGAATGCCTAGAGCCATCCCTGTGATAGCTGGGATATTTCAACAAATGAGGTATTTTCAGCTGCTGTAAGAAAGCAGTTTTCCTGCCCTTAATGATTCAGAGTAGCACAAACAGGTTAGAGCAAGTGTTGAGAAACGCTTAATTACAGCATTGATTTAAGGCAGGTAGACCATACAGTCCAACATAAACAGACTGTAGAAAGCAGAGACGCAAGTGTTTTAACAACCCATTTTCAACTGCCCTAATTTATCTTTCTCAGCTTTAGTCATTTCTCTTTCACCCATAAAGCTATGCATATTTCATCCTTTGAAAAATTAGCCAGCAATTTTATTAAACACTGATATTTTCACACTTCTGATCTCAACTATGTAATTTCCATACAAGCATTAGTATTTGGTCTTGAATAATTAGTATTGTAAACAATTATCCAGAGTAATTCATGGACCAGTACAAGACAGAACACAAGCACTGGTAAATGGAATTCTGAAAATTTTACCTGACCTCCGTTAATCGTAAAAATATTAACATCTTATGAGAAGAACTCCTGTTAGGCTGTGTATTGTTGTGGAGGTTGGAGATATGTGGATAGTGGGTAGTGAAAGTGAGGTAGTTGGAATCCGGAACCACAGTGTACAGAGTAGATGGAATGTTAAACAGTAAAATTTGCACCTTCCCTTTTTTCTGAGTAGCTTATTTTTTTGGTAGAATTTTCAGTGTAGTAACAACAACTCAGTAATGAAAGTGGCAACTTGGAAATTGGAAACTATTCAAATAGTACAACTTTTCACCTGTGTGCTGATTTTGATTTGTTTTAAATTTTCATACTCGACCTATTTGTGTTTGAGTTTCAGAATATTTTTAGAAATTATATTATGGCAGATGATTATTTAATATTTTCTTTAGCTAAGCAACATGACACAATCTCCTTTGTAATAGCTGTATATTTTATAGCTGGTATGAGCTTATAATTCTTATACTAGAAGTTTGGGGTTTGGAAGGAAGTTTGGAAATACTAGAACTATTTCTTTGTCTAGTGATTGTTGTTCTGAAGAGGCAGCTATTAGATCTGGGTTTATAAATTAAACTGTTAAAATCTCTTATTTAGTTACTTTCAGCTCAGTCTGACAGATATTTATTTTCTCAGAGCTGGTGATTCAGATTGCAGCAATTTTCGCTGGAAAGAGGGAGTGTGCATGTATTTTCTTTTCCTTTCGAGCCCTCTTCCTTTCAGGTTAGGCAGCAGTGAAATGCCATCTATAGATAAGACTTCAAACCCCATGATTCCTTGGGAGAGCATGCGCTGAAAGCTTCCAGTTGTCAAAGTGCTCTTGCCAGAGTGGTTGTCTATTTGTCATATACCAAACCTGAAAGAAGAAAATAAATATACTGTCATTCTGTTGATCTTTAAATACAGAAAATCCGAAGGTAACTGTTCCTTAAAAATTTCTGTGTTGACTGCATGGGTTACTGCATGCAAACAGAGCTGGTATTGCTATGGGGATATAGATTTCCTGTACTGGATTGTAAATTTGTACAAATACTTACACCAACAAATAATCGAGAAGTACTGCATATTAGTCCAACATTAGACACTGGCTGGCCTGTCTTTCAAAGTAATTTATTATCCAGTGTTTTTCCATTCGGACTGGCTTCATTCATTAAAGGTAGGTCTTGACCTTGACAAGAGGGTTGAATTGTGCAGTGATTTTTACCTTTAAGAAGCAATATGAAAATGAATGTGGGTTACAGTCCTTAGGATAAAGTTCAAAAACAGCTAGCTAAGTCAAGGTACAGATTTGAAACAAGTGCTGTGCTAGCCAGTATAGATAACCTGGTAACTAACTGATTTAAATATACTTTATTGATGACAGAATTTTAACGTTTCAGCTGCTATGTTTTTATCTCTAAATATATTTTTATACTGATAGCTCAGAACGAGGAGAGGGATACATATAATCTTTTTCTCTCTCTGATGTGGAATCATCAGTAATTTTATTTAGCCTTAGGAGTAATAGTGATTTTGATAGAAATGAAGCTAATGGAAAGCTACACAGAGCTTGGTGTATTATGGCTTACTGCAGCATTGCATTAAAATGTCTCGCAAGGTTTTCTGCATCCCCAGCAACAGCAGCAGAGCTGCCTGTTACAGATGCAATAGTTTATTCTTCTTAGGAACTTCCCTTAATGTTGTCTCACTGCATATTCTGTCCATGAACCCTTGCTGCTCAGTTTACATATTGGGCAGGTAAATAAGAGGGAGCATGAGCAGTAACTAAATTGATAGCAGAAACCTGTCCTGACATTCATGTTAACTAAAAAGTGTATGTATAGCTCAGAAGAGATTTAAGAGAAAGAAAAAAAGAAACAAAAAATGTTAAAGATACACATGGACCATCTGAAAACTGTTGATGTCAGAAAGGAGAAGGTCGTTGATTTCACTCTTTGCCACCTTTCTTAAACAGTTAATTGATTTGGCTGTACTTTGTTACATTAAAACAACAATCCTAAAAAAAAGGCAATCATAGGAATGTACATGTCATATGATTAACTCAACAGAAATGCAATTAGGTATTCAGCGATGACCATCTTTGACATAGTTACTCAAAGTAAGTGATTTTTGGCTCATTTAAAACAGTTCTGAGATTTAGAATGATCTCTTCAATTGACTAAAAGTCTGCAAAATGTGGAGGTTCTTGTTCTAGTGTCATACAATCACTGTTCATTGATGTCTGTTTATGCATTAGTACTATTGTGTTTCAAAACAATAATCAAATTACATGATCTGTCCTATTTCATAGGAGGCACCTTTTCTAGCAGATATAATTCAACCATTCTACATACATTTAAAGTTTAAACTTGTGTATGGATTTAGCAAATAATTTGCATCACTAGTCTGTCTTGTGCATATAAAGATGGCTTTTAAAAAGTGGCATGTCTATATCTTAAGTATTTTGATTCCCCCATTTTTATTTTTCATTGTGAAAGCATCAGAAACATCATAGCCTAATAATACCTCCCACATCTGCTCATTTTGACATTTTTTTCAAGTGAACAAATTACTGATTATTTCCTGTATATAGAAATACAGCGAGTAGAAATACCTTTAAGCAGAGGACTGCTTTGATGTAATATAGTGTTTTACACAGAAAGATCCTAAGGTCACTGAAGGCAAATATAGGACCCATCGGTGGCTTCGTACACGAAGTGCTTGTCGTCCCCCCCCCTGCCCTCCCCCCCCGTCATTGCGATCGCTTCTCGTGCCCTAAGCAAACAGCGAGCTGTGCGGCAGCAAAAGGCCAGAAAACGATTGTGCTGCTAAGAACCGCTCCCGTATCAGTGCGAGATTTCGTGTGTGCTTTCTCTCTGATAAATTTAAATAATTAACAAACAAGCTTTCAATTAAGGTAAATCGGTACCCGGCTCCTTTAAAGGTCCCCTAATAGAAAAGTGGGTGGAGAAGAGTGAAGACTGGTGTCTTTTTAACCTTGCTGAAGGACGCAGCAGTATTTATTGACGTATGCAAATAACTAGGGGGAGGAGGTGGAGGAGGAGGAGGGTGCTTGGAAAAACAGGAACCAGAATCAGTTTCTCATTGCAGGGTGAGAGCTCTGAGTTCCGGTGTAAGAGAAAAGAGACGTGGCGAAATTGCTGTATATCTCTGCCCTATAAGCACATCTCTCATTTAGACTGAAGGGAAACAAGGCATCAAAAAGGGTGAAGCATCTTAAAAAATATTTTAAAGGCAGTCTAGCACGATCAAAGGTTATATATTCCTAAATGGGGGAGGGGGAAGATTACGGGTTTGCCTTGCAATTTGCTGTAGCATAGCACTAGCAATAGGACGAGATTTTTGACCGGCAAATGATTAAAACAGCCTGGTTTGTGGTATGAATGACAATGTAAATAATCTGTCTTTGTGGTTTTTTCCCCTACTGTTTCAGCTGCGCAAACCATGCAGGATGATTTACTGATGGACAAAAGCAAAGCCCAGCCCCAGCAGCAGCGGCAGCAGCAGCAGCAGCAAGATCCAAACTCAGCAGAAGCCCCCTCTACGCCTATCTCGTCGGAGACACCCAAACCAGAAGACAACAGTTCAGTGACTAGTATCGGCACATCGGCTCCTTCCCAAAATAGCAAGGAGAAGATGCAGATGGAGTCTCCCATTTTGCCTGGCTTGAGCTTTCACCAGCCTCAACAAGAACCTGCAGCCGGCACCTCCTTGTCTCCCTCCTTCGGCAGCACCTGGTCTACAGGGACCACAAACACGGTGGATGATAGCTTTTTCCAAGGGATTACTCCAGTCAATGGGACAATGCTTTTCCAGAATTTTCCACACCATGTCAACCCTGTATTTGGTGGCACCTTCTCGCCTCAAATTGGCCTAGCTCAGACTCAACACCACCAACATCAGCAGCAGCAGCAGCAAGCTCAGCAGCAGCAGCAGCGGAGGTCACCTGTAAGCCCTAATCAGGCACCTTTTGCCCAGAGAAATGCTGCTTACAGCCATCAGCCCATCATGACCAGCAAACCGTCTTCCTCCTCTGCCTCCTCTTCTTCCTCCTCCAGCTGGAATAACCATCAAAACGCGGCTTGGAGTACACCTTCCAACCCTTGGGGTGGGCTGCAGGCTGGTAGGGACCCTCGAAGGGCAGTTGGAGTGGGGGTCGGTGTGGGAGTGGGGGTCGGCGTACCCTCCCCCCTCAATCCCATTTCACCCCTTAAAAAACCATTCTCCAGCAATGTCATTGCCCCTCCGAAGTTCCCACGGGCTGCACCCTTAACCCCCAAATCCTGGATGGAAGACAACGCGTTCAGGACGGACAATGGCAACAATCTGTTGCCTTTTCAGGTAAATGACTATGTGCACCTTCTACATGGTGACAGCTAGCACAAAGTTGTATTTTTTGCAGGAGTGTATTTCATGTTACTGTTCTGAGAGGCATCTCCGTAACTCATATTTGCATCGAATAGTCACACTGTATGAAAGAAGTGGGGTTGGTCCTAGGGAGTGCATACACAAAGATTCCAAATTCTGGCTTAAGGTTTTTAGCCTTATTTTTCTTGTAACTTATCCTTAAATGTGACAGGGCTTTGGGGTTTTTTTGTTGGTTTGGTTTTTTTGGTTGTTTTTTTGGGGGGGGAGGAGGGGGTGTTTTGTTTTTGTTTAGCATCCAAAAGGTAGTAGCCTTCCTTCATGAAAAACAGGTTTGGCAGACTATGTTCTCTTGGTGCTGTGTGTTATAATTTTTTTCATATTCCCCCATATGTGAGAAACAGGAGATGTTAAAATTGCTGGCTTCAGTTTTCTAACTGGCCTGTTAATTTTAGCCAGAGATGCTTCTTGAACTAAATCCAGTTAATTATTTTATCACCACTGAAATAACTAATTGTCCTTATGTTGTGGTGGGATTTAACGGGGAGTCTGTTGGCATAAGGTATACATATGAAAAGCTATATACATCTGATATGTACACCCTGCTGTTACAGTCACAGTGGACGTTTTGAATACATCTGGAAGCAGTGTGGGTGTGTATGGAAAGAGTGGCGTTTCTGTCCTTTCCAGTAAGGAAATACCTAATACAATTGACATGATTTAGAAATGGCAGGGAGGTATTGTATAAAATAAGCCATTTTATGCTGTTCAAAATATTTGCAGAGAAAAGAGACAATAGGACACGACCTTCAGAGCCATATTGCAATGGAGTCTATTTACTAGCTACATAGCTCTGAAATATTTAAAGCTGCAGTGCCCTTCACTTTTTTTTTAATCTATGACGACAAAGCAGATCAATTGTAGCTGAAACTGGGCCACATAGAAGATTTGCAATTTTAATGCAGAATGAAACCTGTCATGGTGTGAAATCCATTTTAAGTTGAAAAAAGCAGAGCATGCACTTGCAGTTATATCTATACAAGGCCAAGTGAATCTCAAATTTCTTCTAGGTTAGCTTTTTTAGGTTCAGACAAATAAAAAATTTCTGTTTCGAAATACAGTGAAATTCATATGTGCTTTCTCTTTAGGTAATTGCTTTCTCAACAAAGTATGAACTCTCAAACATTTTTAACTTACCAGTGTGGCAAGAATAGCATCTAGATTGACACTTAGTATTAGAAACAAAGTTAAAAAAAAAAAAAAATCCAACAACACCCCCCCCTTACTTTAAGAGATTGCTGAAGTAAAATATATGCATTCCTGTGCACTTTACAGTCCCATTCAAAGAGGGCACCTTATAGTGAGCCCTGAAATTTCATTTTGCTGCTTCATTCTGTTTAAAGGGAGAGTTGCTAATTTTTTATTGGCTACCCTAAATGAAAGTGGAGTGGCTTCTGGTGGACTGCTGGTCGATGTCTCTGAAGCACTGAAGTCTGGAGAAAGAGTATACTTTAGACACAATATGCCTAGTGAAACTACTATGTTGCACAGAGCACAGCAACACAAAAACTAATGAATATAGCTCCCAATCATTTTTTAGGAGTGTGAAATGTGTTTCAATTTACAATTATTCTTTTATTTAAATTGTCTACATCTAAGACATTACAAATTCTGATAAATTGGAATTAGTAGGGAAAACCAAAAGTAAATGGTCTTTTTTCTGTGGATTGGTTGGTGAGATACATCTTTAATGAATACACAGCTTTATTATTGTGACTGTAAAGTGTCACAAATTAAACTAGCAGATATTTACTCATCACTAGGAAAAAAAAAGTAGAGAAATGGTTTTAAAGAAAAGTTCCTTTGACGTTAAAATTAAGGTTTTGAAAAGCTAAGGTATTAGCCAATATGTCAATTTGGAAACTTGTTTTCTTCTCTGTGAATTTAACCTGATATTTTCCTGTTCATCTGAAAGCAAATACTTAGAGTACTCTCAGCACCACCTGGAATAACAGTCTGATTTCAGAGACACAGAAAACTCGTATTTTTTTTCCTGTTAGGCTCTTTTTAATACAAGCTGCTGAATTTTGCATGTAAGATTGTAATCTGGGTTAATGTTGATTGCTCCTATACTTAACAAATTGCCAAAGAAGTCTCAAAATCATACTATTGGTAGGAGGCAACTGTTTAGTTACATTGATAAAAATGAAATTCAGATTCATATAAGAATTTAATATTTGCTGCCTGCATTCCTGTTGCCTTTTTTTCTTCTACTTCTTTTTGTTCCCCCACCCCACCCCCCCAATATTGGGCAATATATTGACACAGTTGACACAGTAAGTTCTGCTTGTCAGCACTATCAAGTAATTCTGGCAAGTTTATCCATGTACATCTGCCACTCTTCATAACTAAGCATTTTTGATCTGCTTCAGAAATACCTTTCAGTAAACTTGCTAGCAACACGTTAGCGCACATTAGCAAGTTCTTTCTGCTAACCTGTTCTTTTCCCTTACGTTGAGGTTATAAGACTTTTTAAAATTTGTGGTTTATATTTAATTAATTCCTTAATGAGTTGTAAAGCTCAAGATGTTCTAATTAAAAGAAAAATATTATGTTCACCAGTTGAATTAACATCAGTGATACGTATTTTTTAATTCAGGTCTTTGCAGTGATCAAAAATTTTAAGCAGAAAACTTCTATAATCAAGGTTTGTGTTCTGAGTCTGTAATATTTGAAGACAGCTGATACTCAGCTACTGATATATCTAGTTCTAGGAAAAAAAATTGAATTTGCAAATGGTTCTCTTAAGAACATGTATATAAAGCAATAGGCTATATGTCTTCATCCCCAAATTTGAGTAATACATTAGTGCAGCTTGTATGTCAAAACCAATCAGTGTCTGTCCCAAGGAGTTGTGCTGCAGAACTTACCAGAACATTTAAAATATCAGTTGGTAGGAATTCTATTGGCATCTGCCTTGTGATTGGTGTTGAAAGGCAACTGAAAATGCTTTGAAGGAGACTGTTTTCATATACTTGCTGAGGAAAATTGATTGCACTCTATAAAAAAAAAATTTGAAGATACAAAGCTGATAGAATAGAAAAGAAGCGATAGGTCGGGAATGAAATGTAATGGCAAATAAGAGTTCGAGATAGGATCACAGGAATAGATGTGGAACAATGCCAGATATGAAATATAGAAATGTGGCCAGTTTGTTCTTCTGAGTATTCTTCAGCTTCTAAGTGGTTCAGGTGAAGGTCTTCTGGTGTGATTGTCATGACAAGCAATAGTGTTGTGCCATTATGCTAGGTGATCCTCATTTCTGGCATTTGAGGCTGACATTAACTGATTGTCCCTGGGACCTGGGCAACGGTTCAGTTCCTTTTACAGCAGAGTGGTGGGGCTTGAAGAGAGCTATTGTCATCTCTGCTCTGAGCTGCTCCCAGAATTCTCTTTTCCTTCACTTCTCTCAGGTAAATAGTGCATTTCTTTTGGCTTTTGGCCATACGAAGATACTGGGACGTAGCTTGTGGGGTTAGGAGGATTGATAGTGCCTGCAATAGACCCTTGGAAGCACAGATAACAAATTCTCTTTACGGTGGAGAAGACAGAGAAGGAATTAAATATTTGGAGACCAGTATGCTAATTAAGGAAGTCTACCCTGTGGATTTTTAATAATAACAACACTATAACAATTTCGCAGAAAGTGTTCCAAGTTCTGCTGCTTTCTGAGTAATGTTCTTCAGAAACAATAAAAAATGCACAACTGCAAATTTTAGATTTAAAAAATGTATAGCAATTTGGTGCTCTGAAGGTTCTGACATACATCAAGTCATTCTTGGCAGCTTTACTTATAAATACTTGTCTGTCAGAAATAAATAAGGTGGTATTTATTGTGGATAAAGATAGTTCTAACATGCTATCTTCTTTGCAGAGAGACTGAGAAAAGTTTTTTGGGGGAGGTGTTTTTGGTGTTTGGTTTTTTCCTTATTGATTTCAATAGGAATTAGTCTAGACCCAGATAAAATTATAAGCTAAATTTAGAAATTATATACAATTTCAATATTTCATACTTAAACAAAATGCAAATCCAAACATGCAGCAAGTTTGTGTATAAATATAAGTATATATTCATAAATATGTTTGTATGTATATGCATTTATACATTTAGATATAGATACACTAATTAGTAATACATTAGCAGGCACAAGTACTTTGTGTTGTACTAAACACACCATAGCTGTTTGTTGAGTGAAGTGAAAGGCAAGGGAATGGCTACTGTATAATGTTTATAATCCCAATGTGACTTCTGGTTGATGATTAATAGACAGCTCCTTAAGGAGCTGCTTTCTTTAAACACTTGAAGTTCTTCAGGCCTGTGATATTAGCCCATACTTTGCTTTCTCCATGTCAATATAGATTGATACTCAAAATAAATTACGTGCGTACACAGACATACATATGAATATACGCGCTTATGCAGTAAACTAGCGCATTTTTTGTCTCCAAGTCCTAGGGAAAAAAAAATATTAAATACGCTATTAACTTCAATTTTATAATGTTTGTGCTAACTTCTTCACAGGCAATGAATTGGCTGTAGCTTATTTGTCATAGTTCTGTTTATTACCACTACAGTAACCTGAAATGCATATTAGGATATCTCATATATGTGCGTGTGTGTATTAAAAATAATGACTGAATTAGAATGAGTTCAAGTATTGGAACATTCATGAGTGTGAAAAAGTTTTATATTTATCAGTAAAGGAGTTTTACCGGCTAATACATTCTGGTGACTGTCATTTTAAAGCCTCTGTTTAAATCTAGATTATTTTTTTTTTCCCCTAGCCAGAGTAGTTGTATGCAATAAGTCTATTTGAAGATGAATTTTTAAAACACTGTATTTCTTTAGTCTAAATTTGACATTCTGGGCTGGTATCTTGAAAACTATTTCTTAATGTGTAGTCTAATCTTAATTTTTCTTACATGATGACACACAAGTACTGGCAGCCTGCAACTTTATGAACAAAAAAAAAAAAAAAAAGAAAAAAAAAGGACCTAGTTGTGGAAGTAACTTAGTCCGCTTTTCTATCACCCCCCCGGCCCCTTCTTACATGCTTCTGTTGTTACTATTAACTAGTACAATATGTAGCCTGATTCTGAATATTGAAATGTGAGAACACGTGTCATGGTATCTCAGTAGTCTGCCAGCGTAACAGATACAAGCAATACATGACATTCTAGCCTTAGTGGTTGTGAAGTATTTTACAGTTTTTGTTAGATTTTAAATTTGACTGAGTTCTAAATGTCTGCATTTTCAAATTAATTAAAATACAGTAATAGTACAAAAGTACATGGCTCTTATATTTAAAGTATGATGATTTCAGCATGAATTACTTATTGATTTTAAGTAACCAACTGAATCATATATAAGCCCTCAAGTTAGTAAAGGTAGAGCAATAGTGTGAGTTCAGTAGGGAGTTGGTATTCTGAGCAACTCCATATGTAGGCAGGACTTCCTTAAAAACATTAAAGGTATTAATATAGAACAATGTATCAATAATTTTGTCTTAAAGATTTGATTATGCAATTATCTGCCTTTCCTTTGTGAGGTAAGGCAGAAGAGAAGGTTAAGGACATGGCAGTTTATTTTGCTATTTCTTTTCTTGGATCATCTTCCCTGTTTTCATTTTTTTTGTCTAGAGGTGGCTCTTGTGAATGGAATGTAAGAGGACGAGAGACCTGGAAAAGTAATGTTTTCCTGTTCCAGGTGATTTTCAAGAAGAAAATATGAGTTTGCTGAGTGGATTTCCATTTCTTAGCAGATGGTAAAATAGCTCTCCTTTCATTAAGGTCATTCATGAGCGATTCCTGGCTGAAGCGTACCAAAGGGAAGCTAAAAGACAGCACTGCTTAGTTTAAAGTTATATAGGGATCTTAAACTGTATGCATATGAGTTTTGCTTGGACTGGATAGACTTCTGTGCTTTCAAAAACTTTTAAATTAGGCCAGAGAGAAAAACATCATAGCAAAACTATCCAGTGATGCCCTCTGAGAGAGGCTCTAAGGCACTCTTGCCTTTATTTGTTTTTCTTTTTCCTACCAATCACTTGAGATAGTGTTACAAGTTTGAAAATACTCTTCATAAATAAAAGATGCTTGTCCTAGAAATTAAATCAAAATATTATTTCAAACTGTGGCAAAAACTCCCAGAGAAAATAAAGGCCTTTACAAACTTCACTGTTTTTCCCAAAATAAGCATGCTACTTTGATTTTGCTTTTGCTTTTATCATAGTAACATGTAATATGTTATTTCAGAAAAGGATCTGTTCAAGACCTTTAGCATAATGGCAGTTAGCAGACTTTAGATAGAAAGAGTATCTCTTTTCTCTTTCTTTTCCCTATTCCCCCCACCCCTGTCTTCTCAACTCCTAGAAATCAATATTGAAAGCTTTTCGTGTATAATTGTTGGTTGCAATTAACTGCTGAATATGGAGCACCATATTCTTTAGGTCTGAAAGAGAATTGTTTACTTGTATTCCATGTCTTCAGAAAAAACATGTTTTTATTGTCAGAAGATATCAAAAGCTAGGTAAAGAAATTCTGTATGATCTTCAAATGGGAGGAACAATAGAAGTAGGTGGAAGTTACTGCCTTCTCTCAGGGGTAATCAGACTGTTGTGCCCTTCTAGCCTATTGCAAGCCCACTTAAGTGCTTAGTTTCGCAAGATGCTGCCTGAAGTAATTCATACTGTTTCTCATCTCAGCCTACTTGTTCGGTGTGGTGGGGTGGAAATAAAATTTCAGAAAGGGCAGGAAACAGAGTTTTCTAATTTCTGTTTACTCAGCATAAGGTCAGCTAAATTTCCCTTTGGACTCTTCCTGGTGCTATGTGGGCTAATAATAATAACTTCCCTTCTATAGGGAAACTTCCTAAATGTCCACATGTGTTTAGAGATATCCCCCCCCCGCCTCTAGCCAGCAACAAGAGTAAGTGGAACATGTAGTATGACACAAATAAACTATGCATATTTCAAAGCTTTTGACAATTTTTCCATTCCTAGTAATAGTAGCATTTTGTATATAAATGTATGCAAAATGTATATGTATATACATCTATAATCTATATCTATGTATAAGCAGTTCATTTTCTCCAAAAAACAATTATAATTAATTTTCAGTAACAGCTGCTTTAGAACTACATTGACAAAGAAGGTTTTGCTGTTATTGAGATAATTTGCCTCTTTTTTCGTACTTAAACTACACTTATTTTTTCCATGACTATGCAAGTTGAGATATAAGAGTTTTCCATTCCCATTTTCTAACAAGTATGTCAGAACATATTTAGGCTTTTCAGTTTTTAGGGTATTGTGACATTTTATACATTCTGTAACCAAATTTAGGGTACTATTACCATGTATTGTTTCATTATTTCTTCTTTATTTAGTTTTTCTCTGTTTCATGTAGTAGAAATTTACAAGAAGTGCAAAAGCATTGCTTTTAAGCAATTATTAGAATATTGTGCATACTGATAATAAGCAGGTGTCTCAGTAGTTAGATTAACGTACTAATTTTGTAAACAGAACTAGATCTTCATTTGTGTAATCTTTTTGTTATTACTTGTAGGTTTTAGAATTTAAAAAATGCAAGTTGTGAAATGTTGCAGAAACTTTGTGTATGCTCAGACTTGGTCACATTTTCATAAGTTTCAGTTATATGATTCTGTCTTTTCCTACAGGTAGCATTTGTAAAACACAGCTAATTGATACTTTCCTTTTCCTCATTGTTTAATGTGGCTTTATCTCTTTATTGCATGCTTTTCACTCATCCCAGAGATAAAATTGTCAGTTTTTCTAACATCTTATAGAAGAGAAGCACTGTGCTGGTCAGGATAGATCCTGATCTGCTTTGTCACAACACTGTTAGGAGAAGGGGTGGTGTGATCTCCATTCTACAGATGTAAATAAGAGCACAGAGTTTGGGAAAATCATTCTCTTTTCAATGTTCAGTCTGAGAATACTGAAAAGTTGTGGGTTTTGCTGAAATATTTAGCATATATAGCTCTTTGAAAACAGAACATCCATTGACTGTCTCCAAGTTTGCTGTTTGTGTGAATCTCAAATTAGGCACCAAAAAGTGAAGAAAACAAATTGTCACTTGTGAAAAGTTTTTGTTTAAGTTACATGCCAATTATTCAGGAATTAAGAACTTTTCATTAGGGAAGAGAAAAGAAGCAAAATATTTAATTTCCTTAATTGAGACCCACTTTTCTTTCAACTAGCTGTGTGTTCTCTCTACATCTTCCAAATTCTGCAAGAAACAACATAGAACTTCTATAAACAAACAACCTCTTAATTATTCAAAACATTGCTGATAGGCACTGAATGAGGTAGCATTTTGTCAGAAAAATGGTTTTGTAACTTAGACAGCTATAGGTTATTCATGCAAAATGGTAGAATTTAAATTGTACAGGCAGTCTTACTCCTCTACTTCCTAACTTTTTTTTGTGCAAAATTTGCAAGAATTGCAGTTTTCTTTTAAATTCCTAGAGCTTAAGTAAAATACTTAATCAAAACCACAGATTCTGTTACATGTTAGGATGATGACCTTCACGTGATTCATCAGCCAAGTTGGAGTCTTTTGATCAACACTACAGCTTGCTCATGGTTTAACTAAGTTAATGAAAGTAATGTGTACAGAGCACATACTGTCAATGGGTTTCAGTTTTGGGTGAAGCATGATTTTGTGGGTATGGCCCCTTTTTTTTTTCATCCACCCTTGAACTGTTCAACTCCACTCCTTCCAAACTTCCCTTCTACTTCTTTCTGTTCCTGCTTTTTGATCCCCTTTTGTACTGAGGCTTCTCATTTGAGTTGGCCTTCCCTATTCTGCTTTCTATGTCAGAGCTTCAGGTTACAGGGGAAGGCCCAATAAACCCCTGTAGTCATAATCTGAATTGCGTTCACTTACTCTGTGGGAATTACTCCTGTGCAAATTTAATAGCATGAGGGGTTTTAAGTACGTTTAAATAAATTCAGGAAGAATGGAGTTTTCAGAAATATTAGGTAGAAATTTAGAAAATTTAACCAAGTGATAACTTAGTCTGAACATGCTGAACTGATTTTCTTTCCCCATCCCCACACCCAGCTTCCAGAATGTGTGACTTGGGATGGATTTTCACAAAATTGACAGAAAACCACTTCTGACATAAAATGAAAAAAGCATTATGTCTTTAACATGGATGTTTTTAATATATATAATTTTCTTCTACGTCATAATTGTAAGTGGAAGTTCCAGTGAAATTCATCTTTCCTACATGAAAGAATTACTGCAAAGGTGGGCATCTTCACCCTAAAAAGTTTCTTCTGGCAACACTGTAAGCAACTTAAAGTTGACCTTTTAATGAGAAATGTCAGGCAACTTTAGAAAGTGATGCTATCTATAATGTATTATGTTTCTGAATTAATGTCTTCTATATATAAGAAGGGCTCTTCAAAACAAAGGAAAATCACCCACTGAAGCTTTCTTGGTTTTGTTGTCAGAGTGGTAAAAGGTTTTTTTTGTGAGTAAGATTTATTTCCTAAAGGAAGTCTTTAGAATGATGGCTTCTTATGGAAGTTGCTAAAAATAAAACATAACAAACATTTTATTTTAAAACACTTGAATCGTAAAGTCTTTTTTTGGATTAAATGAAAATTCATAATTCCTTGTTGGAAGTTGTTGCTTCATTCTGCTTGAAGCAGTGGAAATGTTTTAGTCTCTTACTGCTGGTGTTTGTTAGTTATCATTGGGGGGGGGGGGGGAGGGGGTTGGATTTTTTTTTG
>NW_010972620.1:12661900-12851223 GCF_000737465.1 Haliaeetus leucocephalus | reverse complement strand
GGGCGTAAGGAGTTGTCATGTTTTCTTGAATGATTATGTAATTCCTACCTGATAAGAATTAAAAAGGCCAACCCAGTGATTTTGACTTGATTTCGAAAGATAAAGTTTAAATTGTCGCTATACCATCAGTACTACTACATTATCACTATTGTCTAGTTTATTTACACTGTATGTGTAGGTAAACTAAATTTAGAAACAGGAACTAGAACCACCAAACTAATTATATTTTTCTTCAATTTTTTTGTTATTTTTCAAATTTAGTTTTTTTCTTTTTTCATTTATTTCTGTAATTCTCAAAGTTTTTGGTGGTTATGCTTAGTCTTTTGTATGGTCTTAATGGAAAAAAAGCAATTTTTATGTTTTTATGTGTATATTCTAAATCCTCACTACAATGGTGCATGTTGAAGTGTGAATTGCAGGGTTTTGACTTTTTATGAAGTCTTTCTTAACATCATAAAAGGTCTCCTGGATGTTTCTTCAATCTTAAACTTACTACGCTTATCTTTTCCACTAACCTCAGATTTCTTCTGCCTCTGTCCTTATTAAAAAAAACCAAATAAATAAAAAATTGAAACCAAGTAAAAATTTTTTGTTTACAGTTTTTACTTTGCTGGTAAAATCAGTAATCATAATGATTTACTAAAACTTTCTCACTGTCATCTAACTGCGAAATGCCATTTAATTTTGGTTACATGTCATACAATGTATGTAACAAACAATTCTTACCCTGAAAGCCTTTAGACTGTTAAACAAAAAAAGGCATGGAATGGGTGAATAGTTTTGGAGCTTGTGCCAAGTATTATTGGACCATCTTCTCAGCTCAGCTATGCTGAACGTTATCCTTTATACATATATTTTTACTTTCACCCAAGATGGTGTTCTTTTATGGAACTTTAGATTTATTTTTTTTATGCCTTATTTCTACAATTGCTTTTTCTGATGATACATAAACCAGTATTTTTTATAAATATTTATGTTTAGTTTGGATTACAAAGTTGCTCTATTAAATTAGAATATCTAAGAACAATGCATTGCAAGATGGTCTGTTAAATGTTAGATCATCTCAGTTTTTCAAGCCTGCCTTCCACTAACATGACCATGACCATCCAGTCATTCTTTTTCTCTTTTCTATTTCTCTCTAACTTTCAAATTTTGCTATTTCTTTCCTATTAACCCAAAAAAAGATTAAAAAAATCAGTCTTTCCAGACCATCCAGTTAAGTATTAAAAAGACAGTGTTAGGTTGAAAAAAAATTGACTGGAAACTTTGACCCTTATTTATAAGAAAGTACTTGTGCTTTCGTCAAGTAATGCATTTTTCTCATGTTCAGTAATATTTTTAAATCTCATATGCAGGTATGACAAGCTCTTCTTGAATTGGTCTGGGCATTTCTTGTTTGTATATTACTGGTAGTGCATTGATTGAGGTCCAAGAGAGCTTGTATCTGCTTAGTTTTTTGGGCCTAGAATGTAAAAGACAGAAATCTCAACTTATTTGTGAAGTTTATCATGTGTTAAGCAGCTTGAAATAAGGTAGAGAATTAGCAGCATGTGATAGACAATCATGAATTTTATATGACCTTATAGTAGTCAACAGATCATACTTCAGAAACCTTAAATCTAATATATTAAACTCCCACATTCCCAGTGGTCTCACACGGCAGTGTTATCCAGAGTACTAATCAGAGCTTTTTTAGGCAGATCCTTTAATGCAGTATTTTACTTTGTGAAGGAGATTTGTGAAAAGCATTAATGAATTAGCATGTGGGTAGCTAGTGTTACTACCATTTACTACATGACCTTTACAGTAACTGTATGTTTGTAAAGGGTTAATGAATGATTAATGTATTAACTGATTGTTAGGGTCCAGCACATTAACAGATGTCTTACAACCAAATCTAATACCATCTATGGATGTGCTTACTAACTGTTAAGATGTATAATAATCAAGTCTGTCAAGTGTTTATAACATACTTTGTGGTTTTGAAATTTTCTTTAAACTACTTATAAAGATACCTTTTAGTTTTAAATTATGATTCCCATAACTGTCTGACCTAATATTTAATCTCATTAAATAATTTTCTTACTCATGTATTCTTTCTTGGCTCATATTGTTTCTTCCTGCAACATTAAAAAAAAAAAAAGAGAAATTGAAAACTGTGAAACCTCTCACAGTAACTGACAGGGCTTTTCTTAAAATTCACAAAGCCCTAAGTAGCAGCTAACTGTGCAGTAGGAAGACTAAAGCAGAATAAGAGGATGGAGGAAACAAAAGTCAGGGATAAGAAAAAGTAGGGGTTTTATAATACAAAATGAAATTGAAGTTGTGACATATTCCTATAAGGTAATCCAAGATGACAATATACCCATTCCCTTTCTGTGGATGAGAATTTCTGCAAATAAAATCTTGCAAACATTACGCTGGGTTTGACATTTCAGTGGTAAGGGTCCTCAGCTTGGTAGCTCCTGCTACTTTTGGCTGCTAATAAATGAAGCTGTACCTGGGGCTTCTGATTAATAAAATCAACCATAATTGTCAGCAGAGTTTACAAGTAATGTTTTGATGCAAGCTTCTGTACACAGTCTTACCTCCCTTGCCTAAACAGGAACACCCTCTTCTGACATGGTTTTGCAAAGTAGAAATAGTAGATTACATACAGAACAATTTTTTCTTGTTAGGCAAGGGAGAAGTAGCTGACGTTGTGTGCACCATTTAAAACTACTTGAAAATGGATTGTAGTAAATTCTACAGTTTGTTTGGAAGGCCTGACTTTCCAGAGAAACTGGGAAGTTTTCTTGCTCTTTCACTTACATAGTAGCCTTGTTTGAATATGTACTTGAACTGGTCAATGTTTCAAAATACAGCTCAGTCCTTGGCTCTGTTGGGTGTGTGGAGGAAGGGGAATAGTTTAAAAGAATGAATGCAATGAAAATAGCTTTTTTTATGAATACAGATATAAATAGATGCAAAAGGCAACCCTACTAGAAGTATAATTTTTCATACAACCTGCAGTTTTGTTTACCTTTTCACACTTAACATCTATACTTGTGGTTTGTAATTGTCCAGAAATTAACTAGTAAACTCTTGTCTTTCTCCTTTTTGTGTCCTTCTTTCTGGTTGATGAGGTCCCAGTATATTGTGAAAATTGAGTCCTTGAGGTCATGACCTTGTGGTTAGTGCTATTAAATATCATCCTGCTTTGCTGCAGTTCTTCAAATTAATTCAGTTCTTTCTCTATGATGAGCTGATCTCTGTATTGATGATATCTTGTAAATGTTATTAGTGTGTTCCTACTTTTAATAACCAATGTTATTGATAAAATCTGTCTCAAGATCTAAGAAACTCCATTATAACTTTTCTTTAGCAGATTTCACTGTTTAGCACTATCAGTTCTTTCCCTTTTTATTATTTTCTTTACCTCAATTGCACTAATAACCATTCCCCCCCCCGCCCTTACATAGTTTGCTTGTAGCAAATGCTATATTGAAGTCCTTGTTAGATCAGCCATATCATATTCTTTCAAGAACCAGAAATCATAGTTACCAGGATATTGCATCATTAACGTATGATGCTACTTTATCTCTGCTTTGTATTTCTTAAAGAGAAGAAATCCTTGAATTTCAGTCATAAAAACTAGAAACAATGTTTGTCATCTATAGTTTCATATGCTGCTTCAGTTATTGCAGTTCTTTCATTTTTATTTTGCTGGTCAGATATATACAGTACTGACATGCTTACTTGGACTAGCTTTAGTTGCTCCACTAATGGTGCCTTACAGACTCTGGCTCCTTTTGATTACAGTGTTCACATGCAGCTGATGTCTGTTACTGAATTGGATAGATGATATTGCTTTGTCTCTTACTGCTTACCTGTCTTTACTGTTTACCTTTGTTTACCTCATTTTCCCCTCTGTATGTAAAGACCGATTATGGAGGCTATATTATTTTCTCATTACTTCTTCTGATATGTTTTTGTTTAATTCTTTCATCAGTCTTGCTAGACTTTTCCTAGTCATTTCTTCAAGGTATTCACGCAGAACTTGTTACGGTTCCCCTGAATGTACTTAAGTGGCTGAACATCCTGGTTCTTTCCTTCTAGCAACATTTCTTAAGGTGCCTGTCAATCTTAATTACCTTGTGCAAAAAAGGAAAATTCTGTTGCAAATCAGGTAGGCTTTTATCTCAAGACATTTTACCTGTCTGGAGCAATCTTTACTAAATTTGCCCTGTGCTAATCAGTTTAGCTCTTATAACGTAAAAGGAAAGCGTTTTTCATGATTCTATGAGTATCCTTTCCAATTTGAGGAGTTAACATAAAGAAGGCTTCCTTTTGGTTAATTGCCTGTTCATACGTTTACTTGTATATCTTGAATGTGACTTCTGAATTATTTTAATTCATTAAATCCAAATGTGCAGCAGTAGTTTGAATGCATAACACCTAAATGACAACACAAAAATGCTTATGGCTTCTTCTCTTCCAAGAGGAAGAAATATCCTTTTAAGGGTTTTAACATAAGTATTCAGGCACCTTGTACATGAGACAGTTGTTCTTTTCCTCATATCCTGTATGCCTTTGAGCCCCTTAGGTAATAAAAGATGCAAGTATGCATAGTGTGATTCAGTTACTATTTTAATATATTTATTATATGAAATAATATATTTTAATGTATTAATTTTGAAGTTGTTATTAAACTGAAATATTTCATTCATGGGATGATTCAGTACTTGCAACTGGAAAAATTCCTTCTTTGTTTACAAAATTTGATCTGAAATGGAATTGCTTGCATATAATTGATTTGAAGAGTTGCTTCTAATTAAAACATAATTTGGAGCTGGGTTTTCTTTTCCTCTACTTCTGCCCTTCCTTCCTCTAAGTGGAGCTTGATGCTATAAGTAGTCTTTGGATTGCTGCTCTCTGCTGTTTGCCACCTGTTCAGTTGCATATATGCAGCCTTTGGTAACTTTGAAGCTGATAAAATAGTTAATAGCAAATATTCTTAAATTAAAGTTTGTAACATAATGACACTTTAGGAAAAAGATTGCCTCGTATCCCAGTGGCTATACAGGAGTCCTCAACTCATGTCTAGAAGTAGGTGCACAGCTTGAGAGAGGCTGTAGTCCTCTTTTGCTTATAACTTGGTGGCTGTGACAGCTTGGAATTCTATGATAGATGATGTCCTTGATAAAGTCCCAGGATGGAGAACATTTGCTGCCTAACTATTCTCAATCCCCATTAGGAAGAAGGTGGCAGAGTGGATTTTTTTACGTGTACCTCTATAGTAGGTTTTAAATTCTTGTGCCACAATTTGTCATGCATATTAATCATGCTGTAATAATATAAAGTTAGGACTTGGACAACTTACACGAGTAACTTTAGTGAGTAAAAGTATATGGCAACTAATAGGTTAAACATTTTCTTTAAATCCTGCTGGACGCAAAGTGACATCACACTGAAAAGGTCACCTCCTTGTCTTCCCTGGGAGCTGTTTTTCATTGAGAGTGTTTGTGGCATGGTTTAGGCCTGTGTATAAATATTGGTAAATGACCCCACTTCCCTGCCAACCCTGTCGAACAACTATTTCCACTATACTTAACTTTTTCTTGGTTTCCTTTTAGAAGTAAAGGGCTATATTGGCATTAAAATGACAGAATTACTGTCCTCTCTGAGGGTAGTTTTCCAAACCAGTAGGTGAAGTTCTTGTCCTGTATGAACAGATGAAATGTCTTACCCTGTTTTTGTTGAAATTCCTGTCTGGAGTTCTGGCACCTACAAGCTGTTTTACTCAGGAGGCACTATTTCCTGGGCACAACGGAAATGGAACAGGAGCCTGACTTGAAATATGCCAATTAGGTATTACTTTAGTCACATTGTTCTTAAAAGCATGATGAGTTTGGTTGAGAGTCAGTATTTTGTTTGTCATAAGACTTAAACATTTCACTGACACTTTTTTTTTAACCTTACCAATATATCCCATGTCACAGATCAGTAACTGTACACAAACCCACTGTTTCTGTTTCAGAGAAACCCTTGAGATTCCTTTACTGTGGTGACCACAGTAAATGAAGCTACTGAGCAATAGTGCTCAGACATCTGTTTGACAGTTATTACTTGTATTCTTTTCTATCTTCCATTTTGTCTCATTATCCTATAATATCGGAGCGGACAGTCTGCTCCTATTGTAAATCTTTCTGAGACAATATCTTCCTTATACAATATGTCTCTACTGTCTTTTACATTATGTGGTCCAGACTGTGAAGCATGATCATTCAGATTCTTTCATGTTGTAGCATCCCCAATACTCCCTTCTCCTCTGTTTGCAGTCTTTGCCTCTTTGTAGTGCTTTCATCTTGTGATTTGAGGTTTGCACTTGTGCTGATTTAGCTGCAAGGTGTTCTTAGGTCAATGTTAGTTTTTCCTTGCTATGGTACATAGGCATCATTCTACTGAACAGAGTGGTAGAAGCCCAAAGGTAACTTATAAGTGTTGAACTCTTGCACAGCAGGCCAATGAACCAGGTAAATTATGTCATTTTAATAGCTCAAGGGTATAATGAATGGCCTTGTAAATTCTACTGCTGACACTGTTTTTTTTCCACTTGCTTGTTTTTGTGAATTGATGATCATCTTGGGTGTAACTACTTTAATCCTATACTTTAAAAGTGTTAGAGTCGTTTGTTACTGGAATCAGTAACTATAATAGAAAGTGGATGCATCAGCTTTTTGAGAGGCATTCATTAGCAGGACTGATGTGCAGATTTTTATCTAAAGCATCATGTAGAACAAAATATGACTAAACATAAATCCTGTCAGTGAGTGCTCAGTCAGTTGTAATGTCTGCAGATCATTCCCTACAGTAGTGTAATGGGTGTAAGAATAATAGCTGTTCTGTAGATTCCTTTGATTTTTTTTGGTTGTTGTGGGGTTTTTGTTTGTTTGGGTTTTTTAAACATGTTGTCTAATTGTTTTGATGGCAAAAGGAACATGTTTGAAATATTAAGTGTATTAGATTTCTGTTTGCTGGTAATAAACAGTGTTCCCTATGGGAGCATTAGGTTAGGTGATTTCAGCATTTGACTAGGTGCTTTACTTTCTTTGAATATGAGGTGGAGAAATAACACTAGTGATCATGTAACTAGTACGCTTGGCATATTATAAAAGTCTGTATTGGAAGAATAGCTAAGGGTGCTTCAAAGAACACAGTAAGTAGGCTATTGCTTAGGCTCTAATGAATGAACAATGTAATATAGAACAATATATATATTTATTTATATATATATTTTGTTTGGTTTTTTTAATCCAGTAGAGCCATATTGTGGTTTGTTGCCTGCAACTCCAAAATGTGAATTGTCTAAACCAGGGAAACAGTCAATGTATTTCTCTCAGTCTGCCCTGTAGCTACCACCTCTATTTAGCACAAGGCAGGGTAAATTCTATTACTTTCTTCCCTGCAGTTTGCAAGCAAATACTGAATATTCAGTAACTTGTCAAGATAGTCTCTTTAAGTGATTAAGCCAAGTCTTATGGCTATAAAGCCTGAACATTTTTTTTATATATTTTGAGCATGTATTGTGTACAAAAAGGGAATCTCATCTTAACTGTGAAGTAAAATGACCTTTAAACTGAATAATATAATTTGTATCAGTTTTTGTAATTCTATGTAAAGCCTGTTGTATCTCTTCCTATTTCTGTGCTTTTTAGTTCATTTGGAAATAAAAATTAGAAACATTTCACTGAAAGATTTTAGGGGTTTTTGTAACATTTTAGAACTCAGAATTTGTAAAGGGGTAAAGTCTCAATACAACCTTTACTTCTGTGGAAAAATTGCTTGAGTAGGTCAAGTTTTCAAGGCTTTTGGATTCAATCTATGTTCTTGCATGTTAGCTATAAAAGTTTATATAACACAGGCAAGATGATTAAATATCATTAACTAGAGTTCTGAAATGTTATTTTTCAAATTATATGGAAATGTTTCCATAATCTATATACAATTAGATATTGTTTTATATTTGTATTAAACTTCCCCATTTTTCTTAGAAGCTTTTTGAACAAGCTTAAAAAAATTCACCTTTTGCCCAGTGAACTTCTGAACACCTATAAAAGTAGAATGTGCTACAGTTGGTAGTGAGAAAAGACAAATGTATGAAAAGTCAATGTGTTTCTTCTGTGGGCATTCCAAGAGCAATAATAATGTAAGAAAACATTCCCCTTTTTGTTCCAGTAAAGGAACATAATAAATCCGGCTTAGTTTAATACTATCCAAAATTAACTGGAAAGATCAAAAAAGAAAGTGGAATTAAAATAAAATTCCATTAAGACTTAATACTAGCAGCTCTGCTATAATGTTCTTTATCGTGGGTATAGAAAAATTTACCCTATTTTTCCCTCCTACCTACATTTCATGCCTTCTTATTTGTTTTGGTTTATTTTATATTTTCATGAAATCCAATATAAGGAAAAAATTACTGAAATTTCTGGTTATTCTAGTTCTGCATGCATCTGTGTTGTCAGTCATGTTATTGGCAGCATTCAAGCACCAAGCTGCAAAGGAAGTAACACTTCCTATTTACAGTTTTTTGATTCTGTTGCAAAGCAATCTTTTTACTTTACCATGGGACCATATTCCTCAGATGTCCTATCTTTTGAAAGATTTTTTTTTTTTTAAACTTTACTGAGAATGCAAGTGGGATTGCATCACAGCTGAAGCTGTTAGGAGCTAAAGACTGCTCAGTGAGTATTTAGAGCTTGCTGTATGTGATCATTCATGTGCACTGTCATGGCAGATTGAGCATGTCCCAAGCCGAACTTCTGTAATACTTTTTTTGCAGTTGCTGTTTTTGCTGCTTTGGATTGGGATACTGGAGCAAGACAAACTTGTTTTCCTTGTGTTCTTAGTAATAACCCCTGCTGCAGGTGCTAGAACAGAGTGAGCGAGCCCAGTTTAAAATAGTGCTGGCATTTTACCCTGTATTTATTCAAAGCTGGCTTCCATTGACTTCAGCTTTAGTTGGCAATACTTAGTAATCCTGTGCAGCCAAATCCAGGCTTATGTCAGGAACAGAAGAATGAAACACAGCAGTGACCACAGTGAAGAAGTCTGCACTGATAGGGAAGTTGTTTAAGCCATAAGAATTTTAGCCATTCCCCAGGATCTCATCCCTTTCTTCTGATCAGAATACTACATGTAATGTCCCAGAATTTAGTAAGTAAAAAATGCTGAGACTTCTGTGAGCCTAACTGGAGTTTTGGTACTCTCCTGGAACTGGTTAATAGTTCACTGAGTGGAGGCCATCTTGTTGCTCTGCAGGGTTGGGCTGCATTGCGCCACATACTGGTGCAGGAAGCTTGAAAATCTACAGCAGCATGAAAATGTAGAACAATTAAATAAATCAGTGAAACTGAGATATTGCTCAGAATATAGGAAGCTTGGAAGCTGAATAGGAAGTCAGTTAGCAGATGGACTGAAATATATAGACCCAGGGAAATATATCTTTGGAAGGGTCAAGCCACCTGAGGTTTTGCTGCTTGCATACTGAAAAATAGGCAGATCAGGTGTATCTCTCAGCTCGATGTGTGTTTTATGGTACAGGTGCAGATGACCATACCAACAAGAATTCAACACATGCAGAAATACATTGTTAGGGATTTTGAGTATGGACAGTAGCTAGGCTTGGGCAACATGTGCTAGATTCCTGACATGCCTTCTCAGGGTAAAACTTTTCACTTTGTGACTGTAGTTTAATCAACTAATGGTCAAGTGTCTACTGCTGTAATCCTCTGCAGAGACAGAAGAAAAAGATAAGCTTCAGTTTTTGGAGCAAGGTGCATGTTCTCCATGTCTCCGCTGTGGGATATGTTGGTCATTTCCTTTTTTAGTTCATTAGTTCCAATTACTTAGGGCTACTTGTTCAAGCTGAAAGAGATAGTGAGCAAACCAGGCTGTATTAAGGTCCACTTACCACCTATTATGGCCCTAGCTATAGATGTGGTCTTGGCTTTGTCATCCATGCTGTAGTCATATATTCTATCCTCATTCTTTACCTGTCCCTCTTATCAGTAAAGACATGGTTTGTCTATCTATTGGGGGGGAACTGAAGTAGTGCTAGGTATGCCTTGCCCTTACATGCCCATGCTCTGAGTCTGAGGGGGGCAGGACAAAGCACACCACACTACAGGGTATGACAAAGGGAAAAAGTTCTTTTGCTTTCAAATGATAACCATACATGTCAATTACATACTTCAGGTACTGCTAAGTAATCTTTGTTTCATAATTAAGATAACTTTAAGAATGTCTTTTCCCTTCCTGGAATTGGCTGACACACTGATTACACCCCAGCCGTCTCCTGGAATAAGCAACATAGGCATCTGTCCTAGAGATAAACAGACCTCTTCAAAGCACTGTTTTGATTCATTCCTGGAGCTGGTTCACTATGTGTATTGGATAGAGACTGGAGACCTCTGAAAAATTATTATGGTTGTATAATTAAAGACTAACATAATACATATGCACAAAATTGTAAAATGCAGTAGAATGCAAATTATGGTATTTTCTCATTTTATTTTAGTGTCTTGACTTTGCAGTTCTTTTTTGGCAAAGTTACTGGGTTTTGGTTTTTTCTTTTTTTTTGTTGTTGGTTTTTTGGGGTGTTTTTTTGTTTGGGTTTTTTGTTGTGTTTTTGTTTTGTTTTAAATTAACAGGCAGATTATAGGCACTGTGTTTTGTGACATTTTTAATCAGCCTTACAGGTAAGATATTTAGAGGTAGAAAGTTGAGAGCCAACTTCAATTGAAGGTCCATTTCACTTTGTGATCCTTCAAAAATCTGATCCTGCATATGCGTTTGTGATTTTTCAGTATGCTTTACATACATACTTTGAGGAAGTCTATGTCATGGATGAATGTATAGATAACAACCAAGGGCTGGGATTTAAAGTTCTGGGACCCATATCTTCTTTAAGAGTTGTTATTACTAAGCAGTTTTTCTTTCTTTCAAGACAGAGTATTCTAAGAACTGAAATAGGCTGCCATATATACTAGCAGCTAAAAAGGAACGAGCTGCTGTCTGTACACAGCAAAAGTACAATCCAACCTGGGCAGGCTGTACTTAATCTTTTGGTAGCTTAATGATTGCTGCGTAGCCAAAGGCAGTGCCTTGTAGCTGGAGATTTCTCTTTTATCCGTAATGTAGTTTATCTAAGTCAGTCTTAGGATCTTTGTCTTCTCTGGAAGGTCCTAGCAGATTTTCCAGACTTGCTGGATTTTCAAACTTCTTTTCCAAGTTTTTTATTCTGCTTTATCATTCTGTATTTTATATTTTGATTTCCATTCATGGTCCTAGTCCTGGAACTTCCTTGCAAAGTTCTCATGTGCTACTAAGGACCTTTATGAATTGTTTCCGTTGTTGGGATTGTTTGGCAGTAGATCGGTAGCTTGTGGAAACAATGCAAAAGGCAAATGTGGGAGATGGAACAGTATCAGTTCACAAAACCAGGAGAACCTGTTCATGCTGAGAAACAAGAAAACATCATCTGATGCATGTGTGTGCAGAAGCACCAGGCTTCTTGGAAGAAATTGCTGAATTTAGGAAACAATCTTCAAAACTGCTGAGTACAAATTAATTACTACTGAAATGAAAGCTACGAAGAAAAATGGTAGTAGCCCTTTTACTTAGGAGCTAGAATGTTAGCCCTGACTTGTTCGTTTTATCACCCACACTACAAAATCTGTAGTCAGCATGCGTTATACTTATGCACATGCCACAATATACTCGTAAAAATCTGTTGTGTCTAAATTTCCTTTACTTGATTTAGCTTGCTCGAGTACTATAGTGGGAAGTGTTATAATTGCCTAGGTAAAGGGTTTTGATCAAATTGATCTTCCTGTGGCCAGTGTAGGTCTAATTTAATCTTGAAAATATATTGCAGGTTTGTAAGCCCCTTAAAAGGTTAGAAAGATCCTGCGTTCTAGCAAACCTTGCCTTCGATGCTATGATTTTTTTTTTCCTCCCTTTTTTTCACATATGACCATGTGCACAGCTCCTTGGGAAGCTTTAGAACAAAGTAGAACCTCCCAGGGATTTGCTGCTATAGTAGCATACTTAAAATATAACATACATATGTTAATAAAGGACAATTAAATTAAATTTGTAGGCTGTGTCCCCTTCTGAACTCACTCCTTCCGGCCTCTAAGACTGTAATCTCAGGCATGTTTAAAGCTGGAATAAACTATCATTGTGGCAAAAGCAGCAGTCCTGCCCTTTTGCTGTCCTGCGAGTGTTGGTTTTGCCAGCTCAGGTCTGCTACAGCTATATAGTAATCCAGATCAGGGGACTGATCTGACTGAAAAATACTTCCCCACCCCTATTTAGGACACAAGCTGTATCTTTGCTTTCATATTTTCTCTTCAAAAAGGTGCCATAGTTCTGTATTGTAACACCTTGCCTCCTTACATGCTCACAGTACAGGTATTTAAAAGGTATTTAAAAGAAACAAATGGGAAAAGGTGGCTAAAATTCTTGCTTTAAGGGAATAATATAGATCCTATTTAATCAAGTTACTAATATATCACAAGAATGGAATTTTTTTTACATCCAAGTTACACTTTTTCTTTTCAATCTAGCCTTGCATTTCTTTTAAGGAAGTGCATATGAAATAAAACAAACTCTTCTCTCCTACTACATATTACTAAGCAGTGGGTTGTTTTAACCAAAATAAATTTTTCTGTTAGAAAAAAATTACTTCAGGGTTTTGGGGTTTTGGTTTGGATTGTGGTTCGGGTTTTTTTGTTGTGTCGGTCCCCCCCCCCCCCCGATCTATTTTAGATTTCCTGGGCATAAATTTTTATATTCCATATGTATTGATCCACTTGGGGAGGTGAACAAGTACTTTTTTAAATACAGTATACAAATGGTGGCATTCTAAGCAGCTGTAGAAGATGAAAATCATCAACAATGGAAACTGAGAATCAGTGAGCTCATTTGAACTTTAGTGCTTAGTATAGCTTCTAACAGAAATCAAGTATTATTCTTTGGACATCATGTTTGACTGCCAAAAAATGCTCAATAGAGGAAATAAATTTATGAAGAAAGTAGTGCTAGTCCACTTACAGAAAATACAACATTAGCATGTTGGAGAAAGGAAGTTGGATCTTCAGTTTTGAGTAGATAGACTGTGGGAACATGAGATTTTTGGCAGTAAGATCTGTATTTCAGAGCTTTCAGTAACAGCAAACTTTTAATAACGTGTATTTATTTAAATTCCAGAACAGGAATATTAAAATAAAGCTTAATTATACCAGTCAGTGAACTAATTCTGTCCTTTAATTTTATTTAAAGACAACCTAAGAAAAAGAGGGTTCCAAAGAAATAATACTTATTAAGACAAAACTTTTGTTACATTTTCTATGGATACCGCTGCTTCTTGTCTGAAGATTTTAAATTTTATTCTTTCAAGCAAGAAGATAATCTTGTAGTAACCAGCATGAGGAAAACATTGTTCCAGGAATTTTGGGGGCATATTACAATGAAGGTTTCAGTTTGCACAGTAGAATGTTATACCACTCTTTATTAATTGTAGCATAATACAGTGTACAAAGAAAAACTGCTATCTTTTACATATTTGTACTTAACTTTTTTTTTATGATGGCGATGAGAATAAGAAAATTAATGTTTTTTAGAAACTGTCTGACTACAAGGGGCCGTTCTGTTATGCCGTCCCATTGTGTACAGTACTGTAGATACATGGGCATGGGTAGATTGTTCCCTCCATAAGATTGTTCCTGAACTTTGAAACTGGTTATTTTTATAAGCCTGCTAAAGGTTGTTTGTGGTTGTTTTGTTGTTTTTTTCTTTTTCCCTTTTACTTAAAAGAACAGAAGCTAAACTACAGTGAATTAAAAATGAGAGATTCAAACAATACAAACCAACCCTTCCTCAGGTTTTTGAGTGCCCTAGTGTGAAAGTGTTGCATATCCTATCTTGCTTTTTGTTTTGTTTTGCATCTAGTGTACTTCCCTTAAACCTCTGAGATTCATGTTAGACATCTGAAATATTACTTTGTACTTTCCGGAACAGCAGTGCCTGCTGGCATCTCATGCATTGCTTGCTTCTGCTCTGATGTTAAGGTAGCACCATGATAGAAGGCAGATGATGAAGCTGTTAAAAAAAAAAAAAAAAAATCTGAACTCTGAAACAATTTTACTTCTCTAGTATAAACATCAATATTTCTTTACTTCTAAGTTCTTATTTAAATGATAAAGTTTAGAATTAACTATTGTTTGTATGTAAATTTTTAGAATTGTTAAAAAGCCTCTCTGCATAGCTGTACTGGTGAAAGCAGCAGTTGCAAAATGAAGGGTATCATTTTAACAACTGTAGGCTTATATTCATCAAATTTTTTTGTAATATAAGAAGTTCCATCAAGAAGAAATGTAGAATTGGATGCTGGAGTTTTATAAAATAAGAAATAAGCCTGTGTTAAAAAATGATTTTTTTTCTATAACAGTCTTTCTTTCCTTTTTTTGTTTTTTTTTTCTTCTAGGACCGGAATAGGCCCTATGACACTTTTAACTTGCACTCTTTGGAAAATTCCTTAATGGATATGATAAGGACTGATCATGAGCCTCTGAAAGGTAAACACTACCCTCCCAGTGGCCCACCAATGAGTTTCGCTGATATAATGTGGAGGAATCATTTTACAGGTTAGGAATATTCATATGTCCATGCTTGCTTGGTGTTTAAACAAAAATCAGCTTTTCAGTATTGCTGTAAACTTTTTGCTAATGAATGAGTTGTCAGTTATGTAAAACTTCTGTTTTCACATCTTAAGATAATCATCTCTACTGTAGGAAGATAAGGTGAAATGTGTATACATTTATTATAAGTGCACAATCATAATATTATCTAACTGGCATTTCTGAAACTTGGTTTTGTGTATGAGCAAATTGCACAGTTGGGTCTCCTGCTGCAGTCACTCAGTTCAGAAAATGTGTAGTGCAACTAGAGTCCAATTGTTACATTCAACATCTTATTCAAAGTTAATACTGCTCTTATTTTTGGATCATCAGCTAGGATACAGGGTTTTAAAACAACCACTGTATCGGGGTTACTGTCTACAGTTGTTTCAGGATTCTTTTAAGAAAAAGTATCTTAATTTGGATTTCAAATTGTTAGGGGGAGCCAAAAGCTATTAGATGTTGTTATGTGCTGGGAAAATTTTTATTATTTATGCTACTAAACTGTATTTGTTCAACCAGGTGGAGTATTGGCGATTAAACCATTTCTAATACTTAGCTGATACTGAATAATGAAAGGTTGTGGCAACATTTAAATGAACAAATATTCCTGATCGACCTGCATAGTCCTCTGTCTTAATCTTTCATTGGTTAAGCTTAAAAATAGGTACATATTCTTGCTCACATGCATTCTTGCTGACTTTGAAGACTGAAGCTATTAGTAAGCTATATACAAAGGAAGTATTGAATTAGAAATGATTCTCAGACTCTAAGAAGTCAGAACACTGGAACTGGTAGACAAGAAATTTAGTTGTGTATGGCACATCCTATGCTAATGCTTATATACGTACTTTTCTGATGTCATGATTGCCTCGTTTGCTCCCCTACCCATTTATATATTACAGGTGGAAAAATATTTTTCTTGGTCTAAGGTTGTGTGCCTTTTTCACCATCTTTCTGGGTACAGAGGGTTTTTGCAACCATACCGAACAGAGTTGTGTACTCTCAGCTCTCTTAACCTGTGCTTTCCACTGTTATCTTGAAATTTGCTGTGCTATAGCCTTCATGTGTCTTTAACCATTTTTCAGCTGTCTAAAATGGCAAGAAATACTCTCATGTCTATTCTGATCATGGTCCTCCAAACTAAGTGTTAACCTGAAACTTTTAAAAAACAAGCTCAACAAAATTGAGATTTCTACTGGATGTACATTTCGTATGGTTGGTATTAAAAAAAAACACCAAAAACCCAACCCCAAATTGCTAGTAAGTAGATTTAAGTATTTATTGTCTCTTATTAAATGTATTATAATCTAACTAAAACTCCATGGGTTTTTTTAATCAATATTTATTTAAATTTACAAATTGAGACTAGTTTCTTAAAGACTGAATTTCCATATGAGCCTGAGTGTGGGGGAAAAAAAAGAGAAAGATTGGATTAGAAATTGTATTACTCTAGAAAAAGACTTTAACATCATACAAGTGCAATTTTGCTTATACTTTTATTATTGTCCCTTTGTAACCATTTAAAAATGTTTTTTGATCAGAATATTAGCACATAAAATAATAATAGGTACAAATCTTTAATTCTTTTGTGTTGTTGAGTCATTCTGTCAAGAATAGTTTCCAATACTTAGCTGAGCTTAGTCTATGTAAATGTTGCATGTAGCATATTCCACAGCTGCACCTGAGTGTCATAATACTATTTAATGTTGGTGTTTTGCATGAGGTAGAAATGAAATTCTTGGTTTCATTAAGCATTTTCATGCTTTTCAAGAAAAGTATCCTTTGCAAAACAATTTTTTCCATCTCTACTAGGTTATCAATATATGTAGGAGACTGATTTACATGGACATTTGAAAGCAGTAGGAAGTGTTTCCCTCTGCTGAAAAAGTAAAATCAAAGAGTTGGATATTAATTGTAAAGTTTGAGTTGATCTTTTCCATTTGCTAGTGGGACTGTTAGGTTTACATTTTCTTACAAACACTTCTGTCACTTATTGGATGTGCTCATTTTATCTTGCTTTGTCACTCAGTGCCACTCACCTGTTTTGGCCTTCCTGCCTTATTACTTAGCTCTCTTCCAGCTTCCAGTCCAGTAACTGCTGAAGTCTTGTTTACTATTAGTTATCTCTGTCTCTGCCCAGCTGGTTTTTTTCCCATTGATATAGTTAATTCCCTGTCTTGCTTTCTTTTCCTCCTCCCTCTATCTACATACAGGGCTTACTTTGCTAACCTCCAGCCTTGGCTAGACCTAGTGTGCACTTTCCTCCTGTTTTCACACTATGCAGCATGACTGGCAGTATCCATAGAAGTGGCTGTTTCAGGACATGCTCATTCTTCCTTCCAAGCAGTGTTGTCTTCCTCTGTGTTAGATAAAGAAAAATAATGAGATGGCTTTCAAATGACTTTTTAAATTGTTCACCTTTTGATAAAGGAGCCTTGTTTTCTCAAACAATTTTAGCTAACAGTGCTTCTGTGCTTTCCTGTCAGTTGGCCTTATATTTACTATCCAAATTTTTAAATGGAAGGAGTGAAAAGATGAGTACCAAAAGTCTCTGATTTTGAAAACACAGAAAGATTTAATTCTAGAAAAGCTATGCATGTTTTGGAGCCTCCAGTGCATGTTACAAAGCCAGTGCCGCTATTTCAGGATCATTTCAGCCTGCTGCTGGCAACAAAGTCTTCAGCAAATGCCTATATTTAGAAGTACTGTCTGTATATGTATTCATTAGTAAAAAATTGCAGGTGGTTTATCTGAAGTTTGAAACTTTGCTTGGTACATAGCCCTTCTTGGCATATGTGGCCTCTCACATCCCAGCAGATACTTGAAACAAAAAATAATTATCTTAGATATAGAGCAAGGGCTGTAGATTAGAATGTGGTTGGGAGGGTTAACCATAGAAGATTCTGATGTGAAGACCAAATTGAAATGTTTCTGGGATGTTTTTCTCTCATTTTGGGGTATAAGTTCCTCATGCTCTGCATTGTTCAGTGGAGGCAGTGAAGAAGCTCAGGGGTGAGAAAGGAAGTCTATCCTCTTGTTTGTAGTAGTTGAAGCTTCATACCTTCTCTGAATCTGAGGTATGATCAGACTTTGTCCTGCAGGCCATGGAAATTGAGCGTATTTCAAGATCACCAAAGCAGGTCACTTTTTTAAAGCATGATCCAATTGGCCTTGAGAGGGCCAAGTTCTCTTGTGGAACAAGAGAAAGGCTGAAGGATTGTTAGTGTAGCAGAAACTAACTGATCCTCAGTCTTACGATATTGAATTACTTGTATTGAATGAGTGCTAACTCAGTCTGTTTGGCAGGCTGGCTTGGTGCTCTTCAGCTAGAAGAGCTAGGGTCACTTAGTTCTTTTTAGGTGTTTCTTGCAGTAAGAGAGATTTGATACCAAGCTCTGAGGTTTCTGGACTTAGATAAGTAACCAGCTTATGCATCTATGTTGCATTTTATCTTGAGCCCAGGCTTGGGAGAAACAGTGCAGTATCAGCTCTTAGTCTGTTTCTGTCTAAAACTGCTTTGTTTTTCTCAGCTTTTCTTGCCAGATGGGGTACCCTGCTCTAGGTTCCTGTATTTCTGTCCTTGTAGTCTGGGAACTGTGTAACTTTACAAATAGTTTGCCATTTTCATGCTTTGAGATCTAAAGAATGTAAACTCATTAGAAAGGAAGTCTCATTTTCTTTTCTCCCAAGATAGTTAGGCAGACTTCCTTACCTGCTTTCTCTGCCATCAAGACCAACTCCAACATTTTTCTTCTCTTTCAGTCAATACTCATAAATCCTTTTCTCCTTTCAAAAAGGAGGAAAAAAAGAGGAAGAAAATACAGTAAAGGAATTGTTAAGCTTCTGCTAGTTAAAGACAAATTACTGTATATGGCCAAGGGAATCTGGTTGTTCCCTGTGTCAGTCATAACCAGGCCTATATGACAGAAGTGTGCAATATCTTCTAAGATGTTTTTCCTGAACTTATTTATTTCCTGAGTTGCTCATAAAATATAATATACGCTACAAATACACGGGAGAGAGTTTTGCTTTAACAAGGAAAGGACATATTTGCAGTATTTTATAACCTGTTGGTATTTACATACTGCTTCTACCTAATGCTGTAGGGCAAAACTGAATTATCAGAATAACTATGGGTAGATGCTACTTATTAATGACTAAAAAATTTTCTTCCTACATCAAAGTGTCTCCTGTTGATGGTCTAATATGTCACTGTTGCAATATGTTTATCTGTGTCAAACTATTGCACTCCAACACAGAGGCATTCTGATCTATAAAAAAATATTTTGATCAGTAGTAACTAGCAGCTGCCTTTGTTCTATTTTTAAATAATTAAATAAAATATTTCAGCTGTGTTAGATCATATGCTATGCACATGTGCTACTGACAGGTCATGAAACTGAATCAAAATATAAAATTGAGGAGAGAAATCATGTCACTTAAATATTTATTTTAAATTTACTGTTACAGTAGATAACTGTAATATTTGGGTTTTATTCTATATCAGAATGGAAACAAACTTTGTAATGTACAAATCCCCAACTAACAAAAATTCTGAGGTTTTTGTGAAGTATCAGTGTGACACATCTTCAGGTGTGAGTATTTGGAGACAACACATGTACAAGGAGAATTTCAAGAGTAGGCTTTATTAAAATTAATTTTGATGGGTATCATACATAAAAAGAAAGATAGATAAAATATGTGCTGATTATGTCATATTTCAGTAGAATGTACATGCTGCTTGACTATCTTAGCATTTGTTGTTCTGAGATTTGTTTGAGGCTTTGAATACAAATGTACAACAGTTCAGAAGTAGAAACAGCATCTGTGGGGTAACTTTTTATTTTGATTTTCAATACTTAATATAATGACACCTATATATCTGCACAACAGAAAACTGAAGTTACTGGGGTTACTACTTTTTAACTATTGTAAAGACTGTATCATATGAACACTAAGTAAAATTTAAGATTTCTTGTTTATTCTTAACTATATTGTTTATGAGGTTTGACAGCAGTGTTTCAAGATTATATGCAACTTAGACAATATTGTAGTACATGTAGAATGGACCTTTACTTTTCCATCTTGATCTTCAGTTAAATTCAACATATGCCACCAGATTTTGTTCAGCTCTAATTGTTCGTAAGCTTTTTGTAAACAATGCAGTAGGTTCACCACATGACCCGAGAAAAGTGAAGGTGAATGGATCATATTTGCGTTTGCAGTCAGCAGCTGAACGCAAAGGTCGTGCAAATAGAACAAATGTTGTCATCTCGGGCCTAGAAATGGTACCACCCAGTTAGAGCTTTTTGCAACACTTCCGTCAGAAAAAAGTGCACTGTAACAGCATTTCTCAAAATCTCAATGCTCATCAGACACCTTTCTGTAAATGCACGTGAAAACCACAGTGAGCAGACAGATATGTTTGCACATCTATTTGTGTGTAAACTTAGGCCACTCAAGCTAACCCTGCTAAAAGAAACATACTCTGTTCCCTTTCCATTTGAAACTCTGCTAATTTAAGAAAATCCTCTTTTTTTTTTTTTTCAGTACAGAATAAGACCATTAAATGGTTCATATTTATTAAATTAAAATAAGTTATTTCTTCAATGATCCTGTAGTACGATCATACTTCCTAATTTGCTGCTGGCATCCAGGATGTCCTTGTCTTTGACCTGTTGAATCTATTTTGGACGGGATTGGTGGGGGTTTTTTGTTTGTTTTGTTTAGTTTAAGGAGTGGTGATATAGATATCAATTTTTTCTTTTATTTCCATTTTTTCATTGTACTATTGAAGACTGGCCTTGCAGAAACCTGAAGCTCTTTTTCTTTTTTTTTCTTTCCCACTTTTATACTGTTTTGAGGGTTTTGTATATTTTTGCATAGATTGCTAATGGAAAAGTCTGCTTTCATATTGGTTTCTTTTATTCCCCCCCAAACTCACCAATAAGAATACCAATATTGCTCTTTTGAGTACAGTTCTAGAAGTACACGTGCAATGGGTATATGTGTACATACATTTGTCTGCCCCTTACAAGTAAAGCCAAATCTCTTTTTATGTTCATCAGGTCTTGCTTTTAAAGTACTAATATTTTGAAAATATAACCATTCTCAAGCTAACAATGTTAGCACTACTTAAATATATTCAAGACCTTTGTGTTTTATTGGAGCAATGTAATTTACTTATGAAGAGTACATTTTGTTGTAATATATATGCTGCTATATTTTATAGGTTGCTTTCTCTACCTATGGCATGTATTTGTGTAGTCAGTGATAGGAAGAACTTAGTATCAGCAAGCTTTATTACTGATATTCATAGCTGATAATTATACATTTCCGTTCTAATTGCCACAATATGTATTTGCACAGTAAAAATACACACATGTAAACACAGTAATAGTTCTTCATATTTCCCTTCTGGTGAACAATAGTATTTTTTGTTCTGCTGAGTATGTTAATGTGTAGAAGATATGTAAGTCGCAAGTAGGTGTTTAAATTATGGGTGTGAACAAATGGCAGATAGACTTAAAAAAAAGGACGTGGGGGGGTAAAATAGTTATGAAACCAAGACGGGCAAACTGAAAATGGCAGATGTATACCGAATACAAGGACTGGGGATGCTGTTACTGGAAGCGTTCCTATTTATGACTTCAGTAAACTGCTGGAGTCCATAACTTCTGTGCTCTAGCTTCTCTGTGTTTCTGCTTATTGTGCTTAAGATTCTTGAAAAGTAGAAGTTTTATCCAGATATTTCATTTTAAAATTATAGTTAGAAATATGTGCTTATATAGACTTCATAAAGTTACAGGTAGCATAAATGTGCTTTTCTTAAAATTGATTGTTTTCTGATAGTAATTTCTGTGTTTAACCCAAATATATCCTTGAAAGTACATATTCTTAATTACATTTCACAGTTTTACATTACACCTTTAAATGAATAAATTTATAGTTTCCTTTTTGTGCTCTCTTCTTATTCCTTAGATAATTATGCAGTTTCATAATCTGCATATGGCCTCTTTTTTTTCAATTGAATAACTTTCTTCAAACAGCAAGATGTTGTAGCTAATACGAAAGGCTATATAATTATTGGTAACTGCCTTATGATTGGAGCATTACCAGTCTGTTTTGAATGCTTTTAATACAGGTGTGTTTTGAAAGTATTCCATTAATTTATTTCTACAGAATTGCACTAGGGGACCTCTGAAGATGCACAGAATTATTCCACACTATTGCTTAGCTCAGTGTGAGAACATGTCCTTCTACTTGTGCTGCTCTGTATTTTTCTGCTCCTCTTAAAAGATAGCTGACAAGAACTGTTTAAAAATAGCAGGCCAAGGGCAGGTGACAAAATGTCACACAAGCAGCACCTGGTCCACTGATAGCCTGGAGGGAGGAAAAAAAACAAACCCAGATGTCACAGATACGATTCTATTTCTGAAGCTGGTCAAACAGCAGAATTTCAGCTTCAGCAAAGGAAAAGAGAAGGGCCATCCAAGCATTATGCATTCAAATTTTACTCTAGTTTTTTCATAGCAGTTCCCTTTTTTCTATTACAAGTATTAGTTTACAAGTATAGATTATTATATACACCTTTTCTCTTTACAAGTAATACCTGTAACCTCAGGCCCATTAATATGCTGTTAAGGAAAAGGGAATTAATGTCAATCTGGCAAGATTTCTGAAATATTTTAGCACAAGCTTGTACCAACTGAAATAGTAGCAGCTTTAATGTTTCTGGAGTGCCAGATTAATGTGAAAATATGTATAGGAGAATTATGTCTGTAATTACGGAATCTGAAGTAGTTAATGAAGGTCTCTCTAAGAAGCTTTGCTCGAGGAGTTAGAAAGTAAAAATGGAAATTTTATTTACCTTCCTTCTGCCCCTGCTTCTTTCTGGAGGTGCTGTTTGCTTCGTAGTCTTATTGTGGCCACACTTTTTTCTAAAAGAATGAGAAAATTACAATGTGAAGAAAATATGTATTTGCTTTTCTTAAACTGCTTGTGACAGTTTCAGAAGTGTACTGAAACTTCATGTTGCATCTGTTCAGAAAGAATATTAATTACAGCACAGCAGTTGCTGTGACTGGAAATAGAAGGCTTTAACTTATTGATAGGAACTAAAAATGTTGGAGACTATGGGCTTTCGTTTTGTCAAATCTTATTTGTTAAAACTTGATTTTGCGGAAGTACACAGGAACTTAATGGCTGCATTGGTTCTTCAGTATAGTGAGTGGGTCTTGAGCTCCCATATTTGAATGCCAACGTAGTGAAAAAAATGTAAACTGCCTGCTTCCTTAGCTCCCAAATTTAACCACAAATCTAGAGATACGGAGAGCATATGAAATGGATTACAACACTTGTCAGTAACTGAAGTTACTTACATTACTTAATTGAAATAAATTTTTATGTGGCTATAATGATCCTTTTATATCTTTTTCCAAACAAGGACTAATATCAATTCCAGTTTTCAAATTGTTTCGGGGGGTTTAATTAAGAAAGTCCTGTTACAAAGTTTCTTCAGGGTAAGTTTTTAATATTTCAGCTGAGTTAAATAGTATCTAAATCTAAAACTAATCTGAACAGTGGTGGAGTTGGCTCATTTTTTGCTTTGATGGTAAAGGTAGATTGCTGTGGAGTAGGCCTCCTTTGAAACTAAGTAACCTTGTGTGAATTTGTTCCCACTTCCAGTTCCTGAAGTCATCAGAGATCTTCTTAGGCCAACCTTCCAACTGATAAATCTCACTTAAGAAAATTGGTACTATTTTGCATGTCTGTAGCTTCCTGGAAATTGGCACCAGCAGAGTTCATTTGAATTTCATGGTGAACCTTCTGTATATAATGGTCCCATATTATGGGTTAAGAATAAATATTTTTCAAAGTATATACGAATGTATTCCATGAGAACAATGCTCCCTCCAACCCATTATCTTATCTCAAATAGTAAGTGATAGCAGATTCTTAGGGAAGAATACAAAAACAGGGTAAGCACTCTGTCTCCAATGATCTGTTAACTCAAGAGCTTCTGATGCCACAGGTAGTATGGAAAATAGTGTTTTATTTTTACCAATTAAGTGGAGTTTTTATAATGCTGTACTTGTTATTTGAAGCCTACTATAAATGGCATGACTGCAGCAAGGCTGAACTTTGAGGCCTTATTTTGAAAGGGTAAATGTAATACTTTCCTAGTACAAAGCAAAGGGATATATTTAAAAATAATTATTTTATCATTTATTTTGTGATTTTTCAGTATTTTAGGTACATAACACTAAAGGTACTATGGTGTTAAATATTGTAAATTTGTACTCTTGGGAAGTTGTCTTCAGTGGATGGAAGATTTGGCTACCCTGACTGTTCATCCCCTTGAGCAATTTTTCATATTAATGAATTTAATTAAGCTTTGAAATAAAAACATTTAAAATAGCTTTTATTTACATTGCAGGGCGTATGGGGATTAACTTCCATCATCCAGGAACAGACAATATTATGGCTCTTAATAGTAAGTAGTTAATATCTAGTGGCTAATATTGTCATGTTGAAAATTATTTCCTACCTTTATCGTGTACATAGCTGTACAGTCAGACATAAATATGTGTAGTAATAATATTTGCATAGAAGTTTATGTGCACTCTCTTAAAATGATTTTCATAAATCAGTCATCTCTGATTTCATTGGCAGAATTGGTGACTGTTTATATTAGCTTTAGAATAGCTTTATGTGTTCCACTGGAAGTTTCATAATGCCTGCTATAGATAATATTGCAAAACAATCTCTGTTGTTTCTTCTTTTGTGGGTGTGTATGTGTGTTAAATCTATAACTTTAATTTCTGGTATCTCTCGTGACATATTTCTTCTTATTGGATGAGTTGTTACAAGTTTTGCATATAATTACCTTGACTGACGGAGTTTACTTTGTTGGTTTCCCCAAAATGATATGTAGACAAGACTGGAAAGAATGTTTAGACGTCTAAATAATGAGGAAAAAGTGTGGGGCTGAACTTCACTCAAAGATTATTGCTTTTGTTTGTGTTGGAAAATAAAAATAAATTAAAAAATTCCAGCCATGAACATACGCATTCAAAAAACCTGCCAAAATGGATCTGGAAGCTCTAGAGACAGCCTCGTATTATGTAGTGGGCGTGTGTGTGGGATGGGATGTTAGGCACCAGCAGCATAATGTAGAACTGAACTATGCAAATCAAAGCATAGTTTTTGTCCATCTAATCCTAAGAAATGCTAACTATTTTGAAATGTCTGTTTTTGCTTACAACGTTGTATTAGAGGTGTTAGGATTAATGTATTAACTTCTCTAAAATTTTTTGCCTTTGCACTGTCTATAGAAGTTATACTGTGTATAGTTGAAAGCTGCAGGTTTTCGTGTAGTACCAAACAGAATTAAAAAATATTTTATAAATGTGAAGAACTGAAAATTTGTAATAGACAAGATGCAAGGGTTTTAACGTTTGGCTTTAAATGCCAGCTTTTGGAACCTCTAAGACTTTGCTTGTGCTCTTTTTCTTAGTTTTACACTGTTAATGATGGGGTGATATTTTGCAGAGTTTCTATTGTCATAGTTAGCGTATGTGCTCCATTTTCTTATGGGGACATGAAATTATGGGAAATCAAGTAATTAACTGGGAGAAATGCTCCGTTTAATTAAAGACTTAATTAAAAGAGGGAGCTGTTCATGTGGGTGTGCACGTGTGTAAATAAGTTCTACACAGGACAGTCTGCTGCTTTTTGACATGAATTCTGGTCTCAGAATGTAGTTGTTCTAACATGGGCATTTCAATAAGCTGATCACAATAGCAGGATAATTGTGAAGGTGGGAGATTATGATTGAATTTTGAGTTATTTTTAAAAATTGACATTTACAGTGGAATATATAGCAGTATTTGTTACAAAGTCTTGTAGAGATTTTTAAAAGACAGGAATGAAAAATTCATACAAAAAGCTATACTATATACTGCACTATATCAAACCAGGGCTGTTCCATTTTGGGACAACTCACTTTTATCCTAAACAGATGAATGTATTCTATTCTGATTTGTCATTGCTAGATGAACTTTTTTTTTTAAAGTTGCCTCCTTAATCAATATAATATTTAAGAAAATATTTCTTCCTGTCTAATTCCTTTGAAATTTTTACAGCAGCTATATAATCTAATTGTTTATAAAAAATAATGATCCTTTGCAGCTATAGTCCTGGTGTACTGCTAAAATATTAGTATAGCTAACTGAGGGACCTAAACAAAATATATTTATGCATTTCCAGTATTTAAAATATTATGGGTTTATTGAAATATTAGCTGTTTACAGACTTAAATAAACCTGGAATCACAAATATGCAATTTATGCAAAATAGTAGTGATTGTTCTTTTGAATGAAATCCAGTGCAAATCAAAAGTCTGGATATGTTCCCATATATTTTCCCTCTCCTGCATCTCTTCTCCCTCCCGTTCTTTACTAGGCAAGGACACGCCATTTTTGGCCATTACTAAGAGCCCAGAAGCTAGAATTATTGTACTGTGAAACCTGTTGGGTTTTGTTCTTAAATCTTTGAAGAGCTGAGAATAAAAGCAAGTATTCAAGTACATAAGCTTAAAAATTACTTTTTGTGATTTAAATCCTCTTTGTGTGCAGCTAAACCTGAGAAATTTATAACTATGTAATTCCCATGTGATCAGTTACCTTTGTTATGAGGAATTATACTAAGGAAAGTTAGTCCAAGAAGAAATAGTCTTTCCTGTGCTGGAATGGTTGTGGTTTGGGTTTAAAAAGATAAAATAAGTAAAATAAAATAAAAATTCCCAGAAGATATTTCATCCCAGTAATTTTTGGAACAATTTGGAGAACTTGTGTAACTTGTTTAAATCATAATACCCACAAAATCTATATATAATTTCTGTGAAACCAAACACTGTCTGCTGAATCTGCAAATCTAACCTTCACATTCTATTTATAGTCTTTGCTACATAAGCATTTTTCTCTTTTCCTGCGAAGATGCAGTAATAATCTTTAAGATTTATTACTCAAAGCTCAATTTCTCACTAACAGTGTATGCAATCTTTTGAAGCTGGAAGACAACATAGGCTAATGTCATCAGCAATGCAGAACTTCATGTGTTGCAGGGGAAGGGGAAGTTTTCTGAGGGTTGTTAATTTCTTTAGCTCTTTCTCATCCTTTATGGCAACACTTTCAACTGTACTTCAGCTGGTATTCTTATTTACTGATTACAGCCTTTTGAAACTAGGGATTTTCCTGACTGACTGTCTTGAGCTACTGTCTGTAACTGTTGAAGGGGATTGTTTAGTTTGAGGGAAGGTGTTGGTTGTTTAGTTGGCAGGGCTTAGTGTAGAGCGTACTACCACCATTTTGTTCATCATTGTGCAAAGCAGTAAATCATCATCATCTCAAAGCACTGAGTTCTGAAATAATAAAATTTGTGACGTAGAAGGGATTACTTTTACATGCATAATTATGATTAATCTCTTCTTGTCATTAATGGCATTATGCTTGTGTATATACACAAACTGTTGCACATGTGTATAAGCAAGTTTAGTTGCACATGTGTATAAGCAAGTTTATATTGTAGAGGTGCTTGAAGTTATCTTTCAGAATTAGGCTTCTATTGAACAATGCAATGTTCAAATATTCAAAGATATCTGAACATAATCCTAAAGAGCATTTAAACAAAAGGAAGATGCAAATATTTAGATTTGAAACCTTTAGCGAAGGGGAGAAGCTATAGCTTCTGTCTATACTAGCTCTAACTGAAATTTCTCTAATTGAAATAGTGTTTTTATTCAAGTAGTGACATTGGTTTGTTAACTTTTTAATAATGTCATTCATACTGAGCTAAACAGTAGGGGAATTTTTATAAACTTTCATCTACAGCACCTTATTAAATACAATTGATAATGTAATTTCTAGGGGAAATGTGGCACAAATTGAACTATTGATTTTATTTATGTAAATTTGTATATGAACTTAAAGAGAAACCATCTATTGACAATACTTTTAGTAGATGTTTGCAATACTAATTAAAAGTTATGTTTACAATATGAAGCAAAACACAAAAATAAATTAATTTGCTTTGCCAAAATGAACTAAAAGGTGTCCTCCATCCCCTTCTCTTGCTTGTATTCACTCCCATTTGCAGTCATACATTTCTGCAGCCGTTGCTTGTCTTTGGGGGACACTGGATGTTCTCTTGAGTTAATATGTGCTCCTTTTTAATTAGCTACATAAACAGGACTGAATGATCAGCATGAATACAGAGTCACCTACGTGCTAGGTAGTGAGCTATCTTTAATGCTTCTTGTGAACTCCAGAAAGCCAACAATAAGCTTTAGTGGGAGAGAAGTATAGCAGGTGAAAAAGGGAGATAGGGAATAAATGAGGGTGTGTGATCTTTCTAAGGAAGCACTGAACTGAATTGCTGGGATCCCAAATGAACTTCTGTGAAATGAGTTTAGACTAAAGGTAGTTAAACCAACAAATGAGAAAAACCCCTTTGGGAAATGCTGGAGTTTTGATTTTCCTAAAACTCCTCTGTACAGTGACTTTGCACTGCATTTGGGCTTCAAATGTTCCATCTGCTTCAAATGTTCATTCTTGTCTCATATGAAAATGTGTCATCTGTAGAGGTCTGGTACTATTTGCTCTGTATCTGACTGTCTTTTATTCTTTTCTTTAGTGTCATTTAGTTCTGTTTGTTCTAAGTAAAATAATTTGCAAAATACATGAAGGCAAGGGTTTGGGGCACCTCTTTAGATGTTTGTGTGGAGATTTTGTTTTTGTTTTAATAATATAGATAATAATTATGTGGAGAAGTCATCATGCCATGATGGAAAATGTAATGGCAGCAAAAGAATTCCATTTTTTATTTTCATGCTTCTATTGGTTTTAAAATTGCCTTGTTTCCTTAAAAGCTGTTATACTTGGCTCTTCCTATATTCTGATGTATTGTTTCAAACACATGGAGTGTTTAGATATGACAAAGTTGCTGAAATAGCATTTTATATTTAAATCATTTGCCAATGCTCTTGGTATACCTTGAAATGAATTGCTCTGAATAGAAGGTTTATTGAACTATTTTTGTCTTGCAAAATCGTGGGTTGGCAGTTTAATTGCTAATAAAAGCTTGGGTTTTTGTAGTGATAATATTCTGGGAAAATGTGTGGCTAAATTTTGAGAGGCATCAATCTCTTCTAATAGTTTGGTACCTGCCTATAGGAATTTGCTGAGCTCTTTAGCCCAATTGCCAAGTCAGGTTACTAATGTGTTACTAGCTTATTAACATATGAGGAATAATAGAAAGGAATAAAAGATACTGAGAGTGCTAATAGGGTTTGTAAAACTTATTAAGACCTAATTTAGTTGTGAAGAGATCAGAGTTTATTTAACTGGAAGGAAAAAATGGTGTGAAATGTGACATAGCAAAGGCAGCAGGTTTCATAAGAATCCCAGAGTGTGTGAACTGCCACTTTATGCATAAGCTTGTTAAGTTTTTCAGAACCAGCTGTACAAACAGTTAGTATTGATGCTGCCTTGGGGGCTGTGAGGTAGGCTAGCTGGTATCTCAAAGTTCTTTCTATAACTGTTTAATTTAAAAAAAAAAGGGGGCGGGGTAAAGGTGGGGGAGCAATAAAACATGCTTTTTCTTCTTTCTTCTCTTGAGTTTTTTATATTAACATCTGCACTCTTTGAGATCTGATTTGGCTGTTACTGAAGGCAGTATCTCTTATCAGTGACTGCTAAAGTCTTTTTCTAGCAGAGGAAGATTTCTTAAACTGTATTCCTTTTAATACAACTTTGTAGCTCTTTACTACCTTCTTGTTTGTTTGGGTTTTTTTACCACTTTTCCTGCCTCATAACCTCACCAATGTGCTTTTCTTTCATTCATGTGATCCTCTCTATTATGGGTGAGTGCCATCTGTTTCTTCAGAATTTTAACAACAGGATTTGCCAGGCTGTTCTGCAAGCATTGTGTATGATGCTAGAAGAGATGAGATGGCAGTCCAGAATTAGGTTTGGTAGATTGAAAGCAATATGAAGGAAGTTCCTATCAGCCTGGCTGTTAGAAATGTGAGTTTTATCATTAATCTTTTTTTTAAACTAAAACAAAGAAATGAAAATAGATAAGCCTTCCCTCCTGCACAGATGCTTGGCTGCTCAGTATGTCTAAGGAAGGAAGACTTAAGCTGTTTAAACAATAGTTTTGAGTATCAAATGCAGTTGACATGTTTGATCAAGCATTTGAGGTCCAATGTGTGGGCCTTAACTGCATACAGCTTGCATGTAGATTGTATTTTTCCAATTATGGGATTCATTTGTATATGTATGTCACCGTATGTTATCAGGGAGATTGTTGTAATGCTCGCATTGCTAGCATTGGAAAAAAGTGAACCAGAACGGACTGTTGAGGCTAATATCACCAAATTATCACAGCACCCATCTGCACATCCACCCCATCTATCAGTGGAAATTGAGAACCACCTTTTGAACCACTTTTAGATGAGCAATAATTCATCCTAATCCCAGATTATTTGATTATGTTTTTTTTCCAAAGACGTCTTTAAAAAGACTGGAGGATAGAAGTCTTGTTCTTTGTGAACAGCTTTTCTAGCCATAGAAAAAGGAGGAAAAACAGCATTATTTTCTTAAACAAGCTATTTTGTTGCGTTGCTCATTATGAAAAATAACCTCTCAAATCTCAACTGCTGAAACATGCTGAAGTTTAAAAATAATTGCAAAAGCTATCCCTGAAAAAGTGGGATGAGTGTTCTGCAAATAACAGATTAATATATAGAAAACTTTCTTTGGAAGCAAATAGATTTCTGTGCATATAAAGCTCAGTACAAACATACTGTGGCAAGGAACCTAAAGTTAATACAGTGAACCAAGTTTAATTCTTTGTTCTCCCAAATGTTATTCTTACTTTGCCCATACTTTTATGCACATGACTTACTGAGTTTTATCATGTCATGTTCATTTATCAGCTTGCTTCTTATCTAGATAAAATCCAGAAATTTTTATTCAAGAAATAGTATTTTTATATGCAGCAAATTCACGCTGGTTCAAGCATTGGCCTCATCTTTGTATGCAAACTGTTTTTGTCAATCTTAACTCCTGTTTTAGTTAGCAAAAATGTCGAATTTATTCTAAATTACATTTACATGCATATAATTTATGTTGATTGCTACAAATTAGGTTACTCAAACTGCTTTTGCTTTAGCTACTGCCTTTCATATACCTCCAACTGTATGAAAATGCACTTTTAAAATAAAACATTCCTTACCTAGCTCTTATTCAGTGATTTCCCGCCCTCCCTCCATGTTTTGACAGTTTGTTAGATAACCTTGACCATTCAGACAGAGTAGCATGGATTGAGAGAGTGATCAAAGAGAAAACTTCTGATTTGCCTTGCTGGAATTGCAATTATGATTTTTTCCACGTGGGTAATTTGAGACAGGTTGGTGAATGGTAAGATACTTTTAAAATCATAAAGATGTAAATAAAATTTATTTATGTACATTATAGCAAATTATTTGATTGAAATGAACAAAATCAAGAATGTTTGCTAAAGGAACTTTGAATATGTGGCCTGAAGTTTAAAGGAAGTCTAGTACTTTACAAAGATACAATATTCATGTGTCTCATCTCAGAATTTTATTATGACCCAAAGGAAATCTTCAAATCAGTTGATAGAAATTCTGACTATGTTGCAGGCATTTCTTGCATCTGTGTTTCTTGTTAAATGCACTCAAATACTTGATCTCAATCTATGTATTTTAATGATAAAAATAGTTTTCTCTGTTAGAATAGATTATTCTGTTCATTTGTTGTTACTGTAGCAAAACGAGTTCTTCAGTGAGTTCAAAGTGTGTGCTACGGAGATATTGTTATAGCAAAGATACATTGCATAATTATACTTGATTCTTTCACCTTCTCTCAGTTCATTAATTCATTTTCACTGGCATTGTAATTCAGTTGTAAACTTCCAGTTCTCTAACAATTTCAGAGACCTACTATTCAAAAGAAAAAGCTTCACATATTTTCCTTTCTAATCTTAGAAAATTGTTGGACAACTCTTAGTGTCCTAAAGCAAGTATTGTTCTGAGCTGCTGACTGCTTCAAGATTACAAATGAGTTTTCCAAATTAGAAATAAGATTCTGGTACCTTATAAATCAAGGAGGTTCCCAGTCTTGTCAAATAAACTTTCCTTTAGCCCTTTTAGCTCCAAAATTTCAAATCTGGAAATGTTGACTTTTTTTTTTTTTTTTCATAGAGATAATGCTATTTTAAGTCAGTTTAAGAAGAGGCTTTAAGATTTGTTTGAAATGTGTATCTTTGATATTGTGGACACATTATTGCATGAACAAGATAAGTACCAACAGTGAAGAAAGAATGTTTTTAAAAATCTCAAAATACTTTCTAATAAGTCATCCATAAAATGTGATAATACAAATAAATGGTGTCACTTATTTAAGTATTTGTAATTACCTGATCAGACCAATTTTTAGTTACGACATGGAAAGAGTGTAGATCTAGTTCTTTTGAGTTAATGTTTTATGGATTCACAAATTTATTATTTCCTTGAAATGCTATTTGATCCATACATAATGTGTGGATCCAATCCCATATTATAATAAAACAATGAAAAAAAAAATCAGAAAAGAAGTCTCACTGAGATCAGATGTCAGTAATTTGTAAGTCACTGTCTTATTTGGCATGTAAGATCTCATGGCTTAGACATTTTAGTTCATCTAAAATAAAGAAAAATTTTAAGGGCTATGCCTAACCAGTAAAGATTATTTTCATGGTCCAACATAATAACATTATAATGAATGTGTTTTTAGTTTCTTTTATAGAGTTCTTCCAGTAAGGAGCATCATGCAGTTTTCAGGCTCTAGCACAAATTAATCCTGTCCATACCTCTGCTGAAATCTGTGAAGAGGATATTTCACAGCTTGTCAGTTTTATGTTGCTGTTAGAATCTGATTTAAAAGACAAGCCAACAAATTAATTTGGCAATATTATCTCCCGTGTGAACATACTGGAAGTACATCAGCTTGTCTATAGACTTAAGTCATCAGATTTTTAATAAGGTTTGATGCATTTGAAAACGTTCTCCAGAAAGCACTCTCTCGCTAGTTATTAATTAAGCCATAATGAAACTGCTGAAAGCTTTTGACCTGCTTGATGTAGGTGAACAATACTCAAGTTTCTATAGAGAACTTTTTCTTGATGGTAGTGATAGTAACATGTTGAATAAATATTAGCTTGTGATTGATTGGCTTCATAAAAAAATGTGTTTTAAGAAGGTGGTGTGTTTCAGTCAAGCTTGTTAATTGTTCTACCAACTTTGTCCCTTGTGTAGCTAGCTGTCTTCCGAGGGGAACTTTTCCCCACAGTTTCTGATCCATAAAAATTGAACCCTTAACTAGACATTAGGCTGTTAGAGTGGATGCTCATTGTTTCACATGACTAACATCTGTTGTCTCCAGGAGATGAAGTAAGGTAGTTTTTGTTTTTGCAAGTGTTTCTTAACTTCAAAGGCTTGGTTCACAGGGATATTGAACTATAAGTTATCATTACGCCTTCTTGTACTGATGTATTGTGTCAGCATTTCATTGAATCATGTCAGATGATACACGTGTCTAGGTTGAGCATTTGTGTAGTCACCACTGATACTTGTTTTTCCCAAGTGCCACAGATTTTTATTTTCTGTTGTCTTGTAATGGAAGTGTATTGTGAACAGTGCATACTACAAGCCTTGTGAGTATAGCCAGCCCAGTTACAGGTGTGAATTGAGACCAGAATAGTAAACCAGTACAAGCCCTAAAGCATGCATAGATTTTTGTGGAAAAGTGTTCTCATGACCTGACAGCATGTAACTTCGGGGTTCTAAACTTTTTGTCTTTGCAGCCTTGAGTAAAGCTAATGAGGCTGATAATGAACATCAGTTTCACTCCTCTATTTCAGTTTTCTCTATCCTCTTTGGAAGCTTTTTATTTTGTTTGTTTGTTTTTAAGTTTGCTATGCTTTTTCCTTATTTTGTATTATCAAAAATGGCTAACTACTAGAATACAATTTTCTCTGGATCTTATAATTGTTCGTTCTTATAGTCTGTCTCTACTGTGACTGTACTGAGTTACCAAGAGATTAAAGAAGCTGAAATGCTTCAGTTTGGGGAGGAGAGAAGGCTGAAGGTGAATATGATGAAGCCTTAGAAAAATCACAGGGGAATGCAACATGTTCCATAGAGCTAGAACTAATGGAGCAATTGGTGAAACTTCTGGTAGGTCCATTTAAAACCCACAAAAGGAAGTACTTCTGTAGGTTAGGAACTTGCTGCCACAGGAATTTGTGGAAGAAGATAGTATCAGCAGGTTCAAAAAAGCATTAGACAAATTGTTAACAAAAGGCCTTTAAGCAGGTGTTAGGAGTAGGTGAGAGTGTGCCTCCTAACATGTTTCATTCAATGACTATGAATGCTAAGGTAATAGAAGAGAAAGATATAACTGATAGTGGCCAGTCTAACATGCTTTTTCTAGTGTCACTACTGAAGACTGAATACTTGTCTGGATGGTTCATTGGTCTTACCCAGCAGGAGATTGCATATAAGCTTTCATAGGTATTCTAGCTGAGCTGTATGGTTCATGTCTATGTTTTAACATACACTAAGAATAAGTTTATAAGAATATGTTTCAGTCAAAGTCCTTTCTTTTCTGTAGGTTGTCACTTGGTTTCGTCTCTTTCAAATAAGTTGCAGAACACCTGCCTTACTAATAATAATTCTCAGAAATCATTTGTGCAATTCTGGTATTTATTTACATGGTTTGCTTTTATCACACAAATTGCACAATGTCCCTTTTTGTGTTGGAACCTTCCAACACAACAGGGCAAAACCAAACTTATTGCTAGCCTAAGTAGTGAGCTGAAGAGTGAATGTGGTTTACTTGTTGATATACAATAAGCAATGTTCTGTTGCTGGACTGTGTTCTTAGTTTTCAGGATGTGTATTAACTGAGCAAGAGTAACTTTAAACAGCAGAGTAACTTCCCCGGTCCAGGTAACTTTTTTTCTCTTGGCAACATTGTCACACTGTGGATGTTCTGGTCCTCTGCTTTTCCAGAACCATAGGCAAGAGTTGTTAGGTCACTCCTTCCTTCTGAATCTTTGAGGGCTATCTTGTGTGGATGTGTGCTTCTGTGTGTCATGCAGCTGTGCTCATCTCATAAACCGTGTAATCTCAAGCGTTTTGTGGCTCTTCATAAAATTTTGCAAATGTGTTTTTACGCCACCAGTAGACCCCTTCTCCCTTGACTGCCACATAGATGTTTGTAAAATGCAAGCCTTTAAAGTTCTTTTCATCAGTTTCATATAGCTTTCTTTGAGATGCAGTTAATATTTTTGAGCATTTCAGTTGAGTGTGTTTTGATTTGTTGCAACATTGGGTAATCTTAGCTGCAGGCTTTTGGGAATTACAATAGCATTAGCACTAAATTTACTTAATTGCATTGCAAGATTTGGGGATTGGGGAGTCTGTTTTGCTTGTTTGCTAAAAGCTTAAGAGTTCTGTTCTTCAACATACAGTTTCATGTTTGTAAAAACACACTCAACTTCTGGGATGAGGTGAGTTAATAGTTTCAGGAAAGTTATCAGGAAGTGAAAAAGAACGTATTTTTCCTTTGTGTTTGAGTACATGCAATCTGGGACATAATGGTTATGTAACTTTCTACCTGTCAGTTAAAGTAAGTTGCAGAGGGATGGAAAAACACTAACACAGGGGTGATCATTCTGGGAGTTGCACAACTGAGCAGTGACTGCTTGCAACAATTTCACATTTTACATGGGAAAATGCGCTCATTGCTTCTTAAAGCAGCTATGTTTTATTTAATACTGTAATGTTCTTTGAGGTACCTAGGAAAGAATAACTTGTGTTGAATTTTGAAACGTTTCAGGAGGTGGTTTTCTGTTCAAAATGACATTCATATTTGGCACCAAAACCAGTATATGGGAGTGGCTTCATTGGTGGTGTGTACTATTTTGGGAGCTCCCAGTCCCTTCTCTTTTGTCTTCTGTTGGAATTGCCAAAGAGAGAAAGTAACTTTGGATATATGACACTGGTAATTTCATTGTTTGTAGTAGTGCAATAATTTTCTTATTGGCTCCCAAATGTCTTGATTCAAGAACAATTTCTAAACTGTTTATTTTCTCAAACTGAAGGTGTTATGGAATTTACCTGATGAACCATTCCTCCTATTAAATCTGTTGTGCTCTGAACTTTGACTTATGAACAAGATGGGTATTTTTTATTAACTTGTTTCAAATGACATATTCTTATTTTGCATCCTGTGTAAACAACATAAAGTGTGTGTTGAAATTCTGAAGTTGCCATGCTGAGTAACTGTCAGCTTGTTGGGAAAAGTAACATTTTTAATGTAAACACTGGATAAAACTGAGTTCATTTTCAAATTGTGTGTGTGTGTGTATATATATATACACACACACACACACACATAAAATATAATCAACAATGATGAGACTTCACCTTCTTTGAGTGTTTAAATGTGATGCAATGTTTTTAAATCAACAAAAGCTGACTAGGCTGACTGTCTTCCTGTTTAAGTGGATTGCAGTATTTTCCCCCTAGAATTTATAGGCAATTTTAAATATACCTCCAGTAAAACTTTTTTATGGACATAAAGATTATGTGTGTAAGTGCATATATAAGATAAATGTAATATTATGCAGTGCAGTATAACATAGAAGTGTTATAATACATGAATGGCAACAGGTTATTCTAAAATTTACAGAAGTCTGTGGTAGATTTCTGCCATCATGTCTTGTTATCTTGTTCAGACCCTAAATGTTTACATTAAGCATATAAAGCTTTCTTTTCTTAAAAAGAAACATAGAAGTCTATTTCAACTCATACTAAAGTAATGCTTCTTTATTTAATTTTTAGATTGGTGGCATTCTGTTTGAGAAACGTCTTTCAAATAAATTACTCTTAAAATGTGTTGATAGCTATACCTTGATACATGCTTATTTTTTGGTGTGTGGGCATTCAGCAAGACAAGGACTTGCTACATGAGGTCTGACAGTGTTTCTTTGCCATCATAATAAGTAATGAAATACAGCTTTAGCAGTAAGTAGAAATGAGGAGGATTAATTTTATTCTTGCTGCAAAGCCAACTCTAGTATTAATTCTCCCTATCACTTGCTGTGCAAGGATCAGAGTCTGTTTCAGGGCTTACCAACTACCTCACTGTGGCTGCATAGTTGTTCACATTAACAGCTTCTACTTGTCTTTATGTTAAACATAAATTGTGAAGCAGTTCGTCATAGCCCTTGAAATGTTTTAATTCCCCTAATGAAACACTCACATAGTTGCTCTTTTGTGGCCTCATTGATGGGGGGAGGTGTATGGTGTCTGAGACCATGTTTCTTCAGGGCTTGAGGAAGAAGCTATTTGGGTAGAAGAGAGTTTACTAGTGCCTGTGCTGAAGGAGGTTCAGCCTTGCTCTGGGTAGCCTGGGGCCACTCAGAGGTGACAGCCAGGGGACCAGTCAGCAGATGAGTAGTTCTCACCTAGCCACAACTGATCTGTCACGTAATTGCTGGCCAAAGAAAAGTAGGTAGGGAAAGCAGAGGGGTATGGTGGGATACCTCAGGACGTGCATTTGAAGATGGAAATAGAAAAACAGGAAGAATGGAAGGTGTTATGGTAGAGGACACTTGGGATATAGAAGAGGGAGTGGGAACTAGATGAAGTGGGCTAAGGGGTATTGTAGGGAGAGCTAAAGGAATCACACCTAAAACCTGGGCGTGTAGGGCAGGACCAGAAGGTATTGTGTTAGTTTTGGAAATAAGAGATGGGGTTGGGAAGGAGGAGGAACACAAATAGTATTGCACTGAAGAGAGAAAGAAACAAAACCTATTGTCTAAGCTCACTTTATGTTGAAAAACTCTACCTGATCCCTAGCCTTCCACATTTAATTACCTTGGAAGACCACAGATATCTTCTGTGCCAGATTGAAGTCCCTGCGTAGAAGGCACTGTTTTCCAGATTATTTTCTGGTCTTCTAAAATTTCAGATCAAAAAATGCTGCTTTTTGCATTTCCCATTGTATCACAAAATATGCTTCTGCACTTGGACAGCATTATGGATTTTGCTATTGATGCATGTCTCATTTAAACACTGTATTAATTCTGGTAGTTATAAAGATGTTTTGTCAATCTGTTTTTATTCATCTGAACATACTGGCTATTGAGTTCATATTGTTTTGGTAGGATTTTAGTATTTAAAGATGGTTAATAATTTAAATTGAAATATAATCAGAAAATATGTTCTCCACAACTAGTTAATAAAATGCAAAATGAAATATTTTAATTAGGATTACTGTTGATGATGTTTATTGCGTCTTAAAACCATAATCCTAAATTATTATTTTATAGTACTGTAAGTCTGATATGCCTGATTTTTTTTAATACCTTTGCTATGTAGAAAACTTGCACAGCAGGTATGTTCCTCTTTTTTTTTTTCCTCCTTCTTCTTCTTTTTTTTTTTTTTCTTCCTGGCTGTGTCATCTTCAAAGTTTTTCTCTTGTCTTGGGTTGTTTAAATTTCATCTTGCACTTTTTTAATGTCTTTTCCTTCTTTATGGTGGGAGGGGAAAAAGAGAAGAGGTAGAAGCTACATTTCTTTGCTTTTGGAGCTAAACCTAATGACAGCTGTACCGACAATTTTCTTCTGTGTTTACATGCAGCCAGGAGCTATGGGCGGAGAAGAGGTAAAAGTATTTACTAAATGTTTTGTTTGCTGAATAGTGGGAAAAATAAATATTTAGTTCTTTTATGATAAGATGATGTTACCAATTTTAACATTATTTGGTTGATCAATTGCTTCATATAAATCAATCTCATATTCTTCATTTGCAAAACATCTCCCTTTTAATAGCAGCTTAAAGCAATGATGATTTTGAGCTGGTAACTTCAAGTGTGTTGCTATTACTAGTGAACTGGAGGATGACTGAATGTAAAGACTCTTTCATGACACGTATTTATGACTTTAAATGTGTAGTGTTCAAAAAAAAGATTGTTTTCAGGTTTGGGATTTTTTGTGCAATGTTTAACTAGTGCTTTGAACACTTCAAAAATACTTTTTTCTTAGATGAAACACCTTTCATTGAATCTTGAGTATTACATTGGATTGCCTTAGGTAGAACATTGTGAATACCAATACTAATAACTGTCCTCAACAGTGAATATTGATAATAATAATAATAAAAAATACAACATTTGAGCACATTTTAGATTTATTTCATCATAGGCAAACCTTAAAAAATAAAAGCGGACTCAAAACATTTTACAAACGTACAGAGCTGTATATGAGTTTATTCTGAGAGATTAATGAACATGGACAATAGCAAGCTCGCTGACTACCAAGAAAGCTACTAATGTAGCTTGCATTTATGTACTGTGCTGTACTTACACAGACTGGTTTTTATTGAGAAAATAACAGTGCAGATTGCAGCTTTTAACAATTAGAGTTAGGCAGTGCCATCTGCATGGGGTACTTTGGCATTAAACTTCATTTTATCTTCTTTTTCATGTATGTTCTGTGACAGCTATACATGTGACTGCTTCCTTTTCAAAATGCAGAATTTGCATCATTTGTGAAGAAGTTGGAGAGAAACCTAGCCATACAAGCAAGCCTATAGCGTATAATAAGTAACTTGTAGTTTGCATATATACATATGGATTGAGGTAGTAGGCTGTACAGGCTGTACTAATACAGTTTATAATATAGAATTTGAGCTGATTTTGTTCAAAGCTGACTGGTTTTAGTGTTTATTTGACAGCTAAACAAAAAGGAAAATATTTAAGTTTTCCCCACAAACTTACCTTCCTATTTTTTCCTGCTTCCAGAGAACACGCTATTGTTAACAGATGTTGAAAGCATCCTAATACTTACAGTTTTTCCGTGCTCTCATGGTACTGAAACAAATTGGAAAGTATGCAGAGTATATAATATTCTATACTCTCTGTGCATGTGAACACTGTTCAATTTCATTTTAAGATTGTGGCAAGTGTTTCCAGGTTGATCAAATGGCACCAAAGTAGGGAATGAGGTGGGAATCAGTTGGACGCTATTAACGTCTTGCAACTCATATTTACTTGTAGAAGTGAAATATAGTAATGTGGCAGTAATTGTGACGAATACAGCTTAGTCTGTTTTATACAAACTGTAGCGATGACAAAACAGGGCAAACAAGTTCTGAATGTGCTGGACTTTCAGAATATTTTTTTACTCTACCAAAAAGCATGTTTCACTCCATAATAATTGTTTCCTATGTGAAATTCAGGCTTTTCTATAGTAACAAGTAGATTTGTGTGTGTGTGTGTGTGTGCGTGTGTCTTGTCATTTATGTTAGGGATTTTGTGACTTGCCTTATTCATACAATACTGAAGTCTGTGATGTTCATGCTTTTTCATTACCTTGAATTTTATAATGTTGTTTTGAGCTTTCTTAACCTTAAGAAACATGAAATTCTACAATAGTCTGTTAAAAATGATGTGTGGTTTATCAAATATTCCTATATATCCCTATCTATTATTGTTTTTACCATTTGCATTGTGGTAATATGCAGAGTACCCAGACGCGAATCTGTGTAGGGACTCATTTCATGTTTATTATACTTTGATATTTTAATTACTGTTTGATTCTGTCACTATGACAAAGCATCTTCAGTGAGAAGCGGTTTTGTCAGAAATTTCTTGGGGCTTGCCATAACCTATCAGTTCTCTACTTGATCCTCTGTTTTCTTTGAGTGAAGAGGCGAGCATTTGAGCATTTCTTTGTAGGTATCATGCTTAGAACTGTTGAGTCATGTTCTTTTAGGCACCTTGTTTTTAACTTTTACAACCAGTTTTTCAGATACAGGTGTAAGCACAGCTATGGGAAATCAGCCCAAAATCTATTCTGCTACACTGACAACTCAGAGATGCCAGGGGAGGGGGGCAGGAGTATAAAAAGAGAGTATTTAGTGATGCTTTCCCATAATACTGTCCCAGAGATTTGCCTTTGAAGGTTTCTTGAGGTGATATCTCAATATTTATTGCTTCAGAATGGGCTTTTCTCCTGTTCTTGGCCATTCCCTTTTCTGAACCTGCATAGACTTTTCAAGCATCCTAAAAAGCCTGTGGCAAGGGGTTCCACAGTTTGACTTGCTTTCAGCCTTGCCATGTACTGACTGTGTTCAACACGCTTTAGTTTCCTCTTACTGGAAGAGACAGGGAACAATCATTCCCTGTTCCTTTGTCTGTATGCTTTCCATTATTTAAAATGTATACTTCATACATTTAACTCTATACTTGACTTAACTATAAAGTTTTAGATCGTCTTTTGCATTTACTTAAGAGGAGTACAGTGCTTGCAGACTGTCAAGCATCTGGCATAAGAGGTGATATCTTGCTTTTTAAGCTGCTGTGCATTTTTATTATTTCCTTCAGAACTCAGCACGTACTTGGCTTCCTCTCTAGACCTGTATTTCAGTTGAATACCTTGTTCTAGTATCTATTAATTTGATATGTCAAATTCCACTAATGGCTCATGATTGTTGTTTATTTTTTACAAGAAGGTAGGTTGTGGGGGTGGAAATTAAAAGATTATTTAGCTTCTTGGTAATGTCAATCTCTTACAGATATTCTCAAATCTCCTACTTTTCAATGAGTTTTCTGATTTGATGTTCTTACACAATTTTAGCCTTTCTATTTATTATTTTTCTCATGCATGTGTTCTCTTTTATGCTGAAACGCATATGTTTATATATGTGCATGACCTGTTTGTCCATTAATGGAATATTCATCAATAGTCTTTCCTGTTTTATGCTCTAAACCCACCATTTCTGACAACCAGTTATACTAGACTTCGAAGAATAGCATCTCTCAATCCTTCTCTGATTGTGGCATTTACCCTGTTTTTTATGTTGGTGCTTAAAAGCACAGTAGGATTTTTGCTTCAGTGGATTTTTGTATCTGTGATCTCTGTCAATGTTGTGCGTTCAATATATTCTTTCTAATCAAGACTTTAGTGCCTGGTGTTCATAAAAAATCAGGCTGGTGTTCTGTGTCAGTCAGAACATCTTTTCTGGTTTTTGTTTGTTAGCTTGTTTTCCATATATAGCATTGCTGGTTCTTTTTGTAATCTGTCCTTTACTACTGGAGACCCTATTAACTGATATTTTCAGTGTATACATTTTTCTGACTAGTGTTCCTCTGCATGTTCTGATTTTTCTCCTTGCCCCTGTTTTTTTTCCCGTGCTTCCCTGTGCTGTTAATACCAGTATGGTATTAATTCTTCCTTAGGTCTTGCTGGAAGTCAGTTTCATGTGATCCATTACCTTTGAATTTAATTATGTGCCCTGCTATTTATAATTGTAATTAATCCCCCTATAAACTGTTGTATCAATTAATTATAATTCCATCCCTGGGAGCAATACTTCGTGACATGAGGGGACAATTAGCCTTTTCAGAGTTGAGATGGGGTTCCCATTTATACATCTCTACATTCCACAATTAATTTTTAACTCGGGTATAGGGAATGACTAAATTCTGAAGTTGGCATGTTCAATGGTGTTGCTTACCTACAGACTTTGCATATCTCTATCTTCTGGGTTAATAAATCTGTTCTTAAGATAATGTGTGCATATTTTGGTAGTAATAGCAACAAGTTAATTGCATCAGATGATCACAAATTCTTTACTTTTCATTAACAAACTGAGTAGCAGCCATTTATGTTGCTTTTTGTTAATTCATTACTGAAAGGGTGTTTTAACACTGAGTAACAGCTTGACAGGCTGCCCTAGCTAACAACTTTTTTCTTCAAGCACAAGTTTTTTGTGGGTTTTTTTAATAAGATTTTAAAGATTATTTTTTTTTCTTGTTAGCTAAGCTTCTTGCTTCACCTATATGTTTAATATCCACAATACAAAGCTTTTCTATGTTTATTTTGCTGTTTGCCCCCCTACTCAGACTGGGCCTCCATTCACTCGAGGAGGAAGTGATGCAGCCCTTGTGGTTAGGACCCTGTAAAGCACTCTGAAGGAGGCTGTCCTGCTCTGCAGTGCAATGGCTTGAGGGATCTGCTCTTTAAGATCATTCCTTCAAGATCTCTTATGGAAGATTTAAATCTCTAAGAATCGGTTTGAAATGTAAATCATACAAAGGTTCTTTCTATAGCTATGACACACAATTTCATCAGATAACTTGGTTTTCATTGCTAGCTATTTGAAAGGGTTTGTTTTAAAGTTAAATTAGGTTTATTGTCTTGTAAGGATAACATAGTCTTGGAAAAATAGAAGCAATACTAATGAATGTTATTTGGATAACTGGACCACTTAGCTGGGTCCTTTAATGCAAATTCTGTTAAAGCAAAACAATAAAAGTAAAAGGAAAAGATAATGTTTTTTTACTTAAATATTTAATTCTCCAGGAAATAGCGTTAACTATAGATACTACAAAATCTGTTACAGGTCGGTCTTCACTCTTTCCTTTTGAAGATGGCTTCCTAGACGACAGTCACGGTGATCAGTCTTTATCATCGGGTCTCAGCTCTCCAACACGCTGTCAGAATGGTGAAAGAGTGGAACGCTATTCTAGAAAGGTGTTTGTTGGAGGTCTTCCTCCTGACATTGATGAAGGTACTGTGAATAAGTTACATTGGTGAGATGTGGGAATTGGCTTTCATATAATTACTTTTAAAAGGTCAGATTTTCATAAAAACAAATGTAACTTTCCAGGTATGTCACTTGTGGCATTATTTAAAACAAACACTTCAACCACCCCCTGCAACACCTGAGAATTTACTTGACATTCTTTCGTACTGTAGATCAGAAGAGATGGAGACAGAAATGCCTGCATAGCAGGTCTTCTATTCTGCAATAGCAGGATGTGTTCCCACATAAAGTGGGAAAGCTGAAAAAGGGAACTTATTGGGTACTGTCACTCCTCCATAGTCTTTCCCTGTTCTTTTTAAAAGATGTGGTTGACTTAATACAGTCCTTGCCAAAATAAATTGGTTTTTAATTCATCAGTTCTTGTATCCAGCATGTATGTAGTCTTCAGCTGACAAATGTAGGGCCATTAATATGGTTACAAAATAATAACCAGCTTAGTAGGGATGGTCAGGTTTTTTTCTCAGTCTCAATCAGTATCTGCTCTACTTGCATGTGCCCCTCCACACCCTGACTCCCAAACCAAAATTGTGACAGTTTTTGGTGTATTTTTCATATAGCTGGAATCCACCACTATCTAGCTTCAATTGGCATACATAGGGAATTTGAAGATGCATTATAATGTAAAGAGAGGGATCTCTGAATCTGATCTACTAAACCAAAACCTAAACCATGTGCAACTTGAATAAAGAAAAAGTATGAGTTGCCAATCTATGGTTTACAAACAGCTCAAATGCAGTTCCCATGTCACATCATGAGTTGCAGGACTGTTGATACAGGAACTGCTGGGTAGTCTGAATCCCCAGCTGTAAGAAGAAGCAGGCCATCAGGTACAACTGATGTGAACATTGGTGGGTCACTCAGCATCAAAATACATGCCCAGCCTATCCTGCGAGGAAGTAACGGGGCCACTTGGGAGCTGTTACCCTCTTCCATGAGAGGTCTACTCCAGTAACACCTTTTTCCTTCCGCTCCTGAGTTATGCAGTATGTGTTTTGTTGCTCTAGTCGCTTGAAAAATGACATGCAGCTCATGGGGTCAGATAACTGGACACATCTCAAATGGCAGTCAAAAAATTGGAAAACCACTGCATTTGTCTTCAAACTTCTCCTGACAGATTGTTGCTCTGATCTATCTACCGTCACATTAGACAGAATTTTAAACTAATTCTTTCTTTAAAGTATATAAATAAATGCATTGAGAAAAAAGATTAAAAAAAAAAAAAACTTAAAAATAATTTTTTTCTGAAGCATTTGCATGTAAAACAAAGTTGCTCTATAGGATAATTTGAGATGTGTGTTCCACAGTGTTTCTAAACTGATGCTTAAAACCCAAAGGAAATTTAGCAACTTAGTAGTTCAAGGCAGGTTTCCAGAGGGGGCTGAGGAAGGTGAAATCCCCACAGTCGCATGACCTGAGGCAGCCTGCTTTCTAGGGCATGCTACAAGGAGTGGCCATGCTGACATGTAGCTCCTCCGTCAGTCCTATGTGGCTGCATCTGACCCTGCTTTGTGGCTATAATTAGAAATAGACTGTAGCTGAAACATATTCACTTCTGACAGATCATGTTTCCATTTAATCCTGCTGCAAACTTGTATTAGCAGAATGTAATATTACTTTTTTTAAACAGCCATATATAGCATAGAGGTGAAAGAATACTTAGGCATCGTCTATGTACATTATTGCAGTTTTCACTGTTCCTAATAGGTGTAGAAAATAGTCTGTTTTCTTTTTTTTAAAGTAAGAATTTTTACCTTGCCACTGTCAGTCTTCAGATTGTCTCTAAGGTGCCTCATTTGTTTTTTGTAGATGAGATCACTGCCAGCTTTCGTAGGTTTGGACCTCTTGTGGTGGACTGGCCTCATAAAGCTGAAAGCAAGTCATATTTTCCACCTAAAGGTAATTAGTTTAAAATACATTTATGTAGGCTGTTCTGGTAAAAGGAAACTACATCTGCAGTGTGGCAATCCATTACAAAGAAAAGATTCGACTCTTTATGATGAATTTTCTCTCTTTCAACAAGCATATTTTTCAGCAGTTGTGATCGAAAAAACATAATTCAGTGACTGAAATCTGGTCCTGTCTGTGTACTTCTTCAGCAAGCCTGGAGTGCTTGAATTGTGCCTTAATTTATACTAGGCTTACTTTAGAAGGCAAGTTGCAGAAATTTCCTAGTGCTGATTCTGTTGCAGTTTGCATAGTGTAGAAACTGTAGGAATAATAGCTGGAAGTAACTGGTGGATTGGGTACACAGTATTTTGTAGAGAAGCATGAGTCTGCTTTGTGTGTGTTCTGACCCAAGAAGCTGTGATCCTGCTGAGAACCACAATGTCTGCATTGGGGCTCACTGGGTACTGAACTGCAGCAAGGAGCTCTGCTAAGAGAGGACAAGCTGGCATCATGCACCACTGTCACAGAGTTTCTAGGTTGGAGCTGATTTGGTTCGAGGTGGTTTAGAGTGTGTGCATGTGGGGCAGCAAAACGCTATGCAGACCTGTTTTGGTTGAGAAAGACCAGTTTACGGGAAACCTGTTTGGGAGAGTTACTTGGCTAAATAAAATTGCTCTTATTGTATCCTAGTCTCTCCTATGATTTTGTATTATACTACATACATTCTATTCTCAGTCACGCGTGCCTCTTGCATATAGCGTGGGAGTTCACTCATGACCTGCAATAGCAGCATGAAGTTATACACAGAATTTCTGATCTATATGTTAAGATTTTCTGTTCTCACTGACCCTGAAAGCTCTTAATTGCTCATTAAGGCTACTGATTATTTTGGCAGAACAATGGGCTGTTCAGTCAGTGAACTAGCTAATACTACAATATTTTGAGAGATATATTTTGACTGTAAAAACCCACACAAATAAAAGCCAACTTAATTTATCTGGAAGCTTAAGTGCTGGAGGCGAGATAACTCTGTGACAAATGCTTGCCCTGTAAACAGTATTTGGGGCACTTAAAAACAGAACAAAAACCCATACATGCTCCCTCTTTCCTGTTCCATTCTCACAACTCAGCCTTGCTGTCAGTACTTATTATGCAACATCTGTTCTTGAATTTAAAAACAAAACTAACAAAAAATCCCCAAAGCCAGCAACAAAACACCCCAAACCTCAAAAAAACCCATGTATTCTGAAGGATAGTTGGTAAAATATGATTTTCCCTTTTTATTTTATTTTTAAAGGTTTTTAGGGCCTTCTGGCTAGTGAATTCTGATTGTACCTTCACTTACAAGTTAAAAAAAAAAGTAGTAAAACCAGCTTCTCAGCTTCAACTTGTCCCTAATATCTCCTACTACTCTCAACTTTTTTTTTGGTTTTTTTTTTCTTATTAATTCAATAAGTAACTATTCATGGTACATCAACGTGGGACTTCCAATTATGATTTTGTTCTGTATCTGACAGTGGACTAGTTATGCCTCGCCAAACTTGTAAAAATGTTTTTGAGTAAGATCTATTTTAGCAGAAGACAAGGGAATGCAGCCTCACTTCTATTTTTGTCATGATTCTAATACAGGAAACAGCTTTCAAAGCCCCTGCCAGTTGCCCTGAACGTCTGTCTGAAAGTGCTAAACAACAGTCAATCCCAACTGTTCCAGATTTATTTATAACTGACTTCTTAGTTATCAATCAGGGCTGCAGCATCATACGTCCTGCATTCCTGTCTTTGAGATTCACTTACAGTCATGTTAAGCTCGGTAGGTCAAATGTACTTGATTTACTGTGATCCCATACAGGGAGCATCTCCATAGAAGACCGAATGTTATTACCAGGAGTCAAAGGGTAAAGTTTGAATGTGTATTATTATTTTTTTCCACAGCTTTTTGGTCTACTTTATATTTATAAAGAGTACTTCTTTTCAAAAGTTATTATGGAATCATTGACAGAAGTACCACAATAAAATGTCTCCACTGCTGTTTTTCATTAAAAGTTCTTTTAGAACTAAAATAATTTTTTAAAAAACTTTTTTTATTTTAAGCTGTTTTGATGCACTATGAGGCATTTCTTTAAGAAATACAGTGAAATGAAAAGAGATATTTGAAATTATGCTTGATGCAAAATTCAGTGACATGACTTACTCAGCTGTCATACTCATGAATTCAAATGTTTTCTCTCTTCCTTTTTCTAGATATCTTCTCTTCCATGTTGCATTGCTAATCTGTAAATTCTCTGACATTTTGAATGTGATTCTTTCAAATGGAAAATATGTCCAAAAAAAAAATAGACAGATTAAATGACAGAGGAGAGAATGAGTTGGTGTTTGTGTGCTAGCAATCTCGAAGGAAAACAAGAAAAATGGATTGTTGGAATGCAGTGGGGATGGTGTGTAGACTGATCTTTCTTCACATATTAATAAAGCCTGACCTCCAAGGCTTCTCCCACCTACTTGAATGTGCTCCACTGGCAGTAAAATTGAATCCTGCTCTTTCTGAAAATATGCCATCACCTCCAGACAGACTTTAGTGTCCTTTTGATGGATAGCCTTTTTCATGACTCTTTTCGTGTCTGTAGGGTCAGACCAGTAGGCAGTGTCTGGACTTAGAACAAAGTTCAATATTTTTTTGTTTGTTTGCTTTGATAAGCATTTAGTTAGAGGTTTGGAGCAGACAACATCAGTAGTTGATGCCATGGGTCAGCATACTCAGCTAAGTTTTACACTGGAGCCATTTTACATCATCATTTTCTGTCTTCATAGTTAGATCCAGGTGATGACATCCCTCACAGTCCTGGCTGTATTAATACAGTCTTCCAGTATCTACTTATTGGTGTAATTTACTGAATTTGTGGAATGCTTACTATGTTGGTACAATATATGATTTCCCTATAGTCATACTATATTAGGAGCACTTTGTTGATATTCTTAGGCCTAGGAACAAAAGCCATGGAACTAGGAACTATTAGCCATGGCTAATCTGATCAAGCATGAAATCTCAAAGATTAAAATAAAATGTTGCTTATAGTCTAGTGACTTCCCCCACCATCACCACCCCCCTGAGGGCTTTATCTGGTTATCTTAGTGAGCAAGTCAGGCCATCGATGTGTAGTCAGTTCTAGCAAGCCTTATTAGCTAATTTATTAGTCAGTATGGTTGATTAGCTTAGGTGCAGTGGCATGTAAGCTGTTTTCAGGACTAGCTGGAGTCCAGAAACATTCCTGCAGTGTTGAGCTTGAACAAAGGTTTTTCTGGATTTGGCATCGTGAGCAGGATGGTGTCACCACAGCTCTGCTTAGGCACAGTACCTCAGATTTAGTGCTGGACCTGATGGACATACACAGTTGTGCGTGAAATATGCTGAACTGCAATCTCTAGCATGGTGAGTTACACAAGGCTTATTTCAGTGCAGTGCCAACATTATGCTTTTGGACCTTGGGGGATCGCAGATCAACATGGATGTGTCTGCACCGTATTCCTCAAGCACATCTATACTATTTGTATTATCCAGGTTATCTTGTTTTCCCAGATATTCTAGGTATTTGTTACCCTTACTGAGTCTTGCCTGACATCACAGAATACACTGTGAGCATGTAATTGGGAAAGCAATCTGGCTAGGTCAGTGGTTGAGTTTTGGTCATTATAATAAAACCAAAATCATCTGATAGATCAAACAGCCCTTACAGGATGCATTGGTTGCTGGTGAGTTCAATATTTATGTTGCTGAGAGAAGAGGGACCAGTGGCACTCAGCTCTTTTGTCACTGAAAGCATGTATTGTGCACTTGGACAAGACAAGCTGGTAACAGCTGACAATGTGCATAAGAGGTTCGTATTTCTAGTTCTGAGCATCTGTATTACTGCCTTAACATTTCTTTTTACCCCTCCAATGCATTGTAATGCTTAGCAACATGTTCTTATGCTGGTGTCATCCATGAGGTGATTTTAATGCTTTGCCTCTGAATAAGGCCAATTCATTCCCATTGCCTGAAAAGTCTTTGGATTACTTCCTTTGGCATCTGTTTGGATATGTTAGTAATGGAACTGGCAAAATTATAAATGCCATGTGTTGGTCTTGGGTAAGCAGATGCCCAGTTCGTAATGTGTTTACTTGGCTTTCACCACAGAGTTTTGGGAATTAAATGTGGTTTGTGGCTAAGTATTTTTTGAGTACCTATGAGATGTTGAGAAATAATGAAATATGCGCTGAAGAATGTTATCAAATGTAGTTACACATTACCATGACACAGTCTATTTCTCTCTGGCAAAATGCAGATAATTAACATTTTATTGAAATAGAAATTTATGGGTTTTTTACTTATTTGCTGGTCTGCTGAGTTAAGCAATGCTTCTGTCTTATTTTTCTTTTTTTTATTAAACAGATGGTGCCAACTGTTTCAAAAACATTCTTTTATTTTTTTAACAGATAGCTAGCTTTTAAACACCTTTTTAAAAAGCCTTTACTGATTTTTCTTTATGATAACTTTGTGAACTACGATTTTTCTAGCAACCACTAAAAACTGCACAACGTATTTCAAAATGACAAAAATTATGCACAAGTCTTCCTCTGTTCCTTTCCATTTAGGAGGACTGATGTTTGGACAAAGATGAGATTTAGAGTGAGAAAATGAAGCATGGCAGAGCTTGGAGATAGGATGGGTTTGGAACAGAAGAAATGCTTTTGGCTTTACAGTTGATTCAGATGTGTGGTGCAGCAGTCTGATCCTCTTGTGTTTTCCCTGTTCTTCAGTTAGTTATTCTGTTATTTGATAAAATTAAGCACACTTGTCCCTACTGCTCCACAGGGGACACTAAGGGTGAACAACATCTCATGAAGAAGAAAAAAGTGTATGCAAAGTTGCACAAAGTAACATTATGAAGTGATTCTCATGCTCTAATTTAAAACAACCGGTGGGACAGACTGTATGAGCCTTCCTGATGATCTCTAAAGTAATGTTAGAGGGGAACACTATTGTTAGTAGTCTTCTAACTGATCTTGATTTCATAGATGAGGACCATTTGCATGGTTAATTCCATTGCCACTGCAGTGGCAACAGTAGCTTCTGCCACAGGAGCAAGAATGAACGGGTGCAAGGGGAAAGTATGGAGTCATAATTCTAATTTCATCAGCCATATTCCCAAGAAGTATCTGGTTTGTCTGAATACAGCAATCTATTGTACTGAAACTAATTGCTTTGGCTTAATTGATCTAATACCATACTACCAAAGTCAGCATAAAATGCCTAGCCAATTTCTGTATTCTAAAAACTGAAGTCAGAGATCGTAATATTTGCTAGAACGGAAACTTGACATTCCTTACCCAGAAATATACTGTATGGCAAATAGTGATGCAAGATCTTTTTTTAAACTTTGTTTACATACGTTCCAACACACATGTGCGCAGTATCAGTCTTTTACCCATTGACATCTGAGGTCATGTATATCATTTGTAGTCTCTGTGTCTTCCCACAGCAGGGCAGCATAATTCCAAATCAATGCAATTCACAAAATGTGTGGTAGCAAAATGCAGCACATACTAATCTGTTCTTCTGTAGCTGTGTAACAAGGTGGTTTTTGCATAGTGTCGTGGTTTAACCCCAGCCAGCAACTAAGCACCACGCAGCTGCTCACTCAAATTTTCTTTTAGGTTTTCAATGACTTTTCTTTAAGTCTCCCTTTTTAAAGATCTTCACACAATTTCCTGTCTTGTCCTAAATGTTTGAGGATTCTTGGTGGTATACTGATAATGATGATTTTAGAATGTCCGTCTTGGAGACTGCTGTGCCAGTTATCAAAGAGCATTCAAGGAGTTTGCTTCATGTAAGAATCTTTGTCCCTAAAACTATGCCATTTGTAATTTCTTTTTCTAGGGGTAAACAAGAATCTGATGAAGCAAAATATAAAAATATTTTTGAGCAATCAAGCCTAAGCAGAACAAATCTGATTCTGAAGTAGTGTTGCAGGATTATTCTCTCCCACTTTTCATGTTGCTTCCAACAAATGCTGTTTTCTTTCATAATTGCTAGGTTGCTATAGATTTTTTTTTTTTATCCCTGAAGAAACCACAATTTTCTAGCATTTGTTGACTCTTCTTCAGTCAGCAACTAAGGAATGACCAGGTCTTTTCAGAAGGGTCTCAGCATCCATAGTCTTCACAGGATTTGGTAGTAGATTTGTTTCTGTCAGTCTTACTACTTGATGTAATGCCCATAATTACCGAATCAGCTCCTTTTCAGGACTGTTTTTGAGGTGTGGTGGTGGGGTTGGGAGGAGCAGATGTTGGGCTGCAATTACTGACAGCAGCTCTGGCTCTCAATTATTATTCTGTAAGAATTGATCTTGCCACACCACATGCTTGGTAACACTCTGTAAGACATTCTCCAACATATAGTCGTCTCTTGTAAGATTTTATGTAATGGGACCAAATCAGATTATTTTCTGCCTATAGCACAAAAGAAGGCTGTTGTCCAAATTTAAATTTCTGTCCTATCAATAAATTTATCCCTTTTTTTTTTTTTTGGGGGGGGGTCTGTCCTCAAGAAATTGTGGTTGACTTTTAGTCTACAGGACACTTGTCTGTGTAGACTTTTTTTTTTTCCCTTGTTTTTTTGTGTCGTGTGCCCCCCCGCCCCCCCCCCAAGACTTCAAAGTTCTCAATATATATCTCTGATAGGCTGGAGTACATCCTCAACAGATTCTTGGTTACTCACCAGTGTCCTGGCATTTTTGGTAGTTCTTCTGTTCAGATGAATGTATTTTTAGGGTCAACAGTCAAATCACATTGGGTAATACGATGTCTGTGTACTGTAATAAGTTGTATGTGTACAACAGACAAATAAAGGACTAACTTTTCTGTTTTTTGAAGAAGTAATATGCATTTGGAGCTAATGTGTCATACAGGAAATAAATTCAGTAGCTCTCCATCACCTAGGTTCCTCTTTATTGCTCAAGCAGATTATTTAAGCAGGAAAAGTTCTGTTGGCTCAAAAGTGAGAGTTCAAGCACTGTGATAGTCCTAGAGTAGCTTTTCCAGTGCATGTTGCTAATATGATAAATTTTACTGTCAGACTTGCTTGTTATCCACATGAAAATAAAGATTTTAGTATTTGGTTTCTGAAGATGAATACAAGTCTACAGTTTCTCATGGCTGCACTTCTAATTTGCTAGAAAAACAACTTATTTTTATATTCTTCCTCATTAATGTGCTAGCCCCCAGAGTTTCCAGAAAAAAATTGTAAAGACAATCCTGTGTCATGTTTTCAATTTCAGCCTGGATGTGCATCTGTCAACCAGCCTCTTTCATATGTGAATCTATTGGAAAGTGGTTTATATAATTAGGGCGTTGACAGCAATTAACCATGTAATTTCATTTTATAGCATTAGTAATAAATTGCTAGAAGTGTTTTGTAGTTGTAACTGTTCAGAGGCTGTTCAGAAGTTTTTGGAAGGAGCAAAATACCTTTTTTACAAGACAAGCCAATATGGAAGGTATGTTGCTATATTCAAAACTGCATTAAATTCTAGATGAATTCTGTTGGACTATGTGATTATTGGAAGAAGAAGGGATGTCTCATAACTTGGTCAGTAGTCTCATCAAAAGACCTTGAATTTCCCACAGAAAAAATTCAGGTTTCTAAAAGACCCAGTTGATTTGTTGGTAGCAATTAAAGGAGGCTACTTTGAAAGCCTGTATCATGGTCTGCAGTCTATGTATCGCTTTTCTATTACATTGTATCTAATACCACTCACTTTTGCTTTGACTGATGGGCTAGATTACACCAGGAGAGATACTTAGACCACATCCATTGCTTCCAGCAAAGCCAGTTTTGAAATTCATATGCATTGCATCTGCACCTACTGATAGGTTTTTTTCATAAGCCTCCTGACTTTTTAGGAGAAACTAAAGGTCACATGTTGGAGTTGCATAATATTCTCTTCCCAGAACAGTCTTTCCATAAATCATCTATATGCTTCTCTGTTGGTTATATGCCTGGAAGGGTTAAGATGGCAATGGGATTTCTTACACTTTACATGAACTATCTATTTTATTAGAGTACATTGAGTTAAGTCACAGTTGATATTTGAGGCTTGTCTCAAGGGGATTGCTGCTTCCAAAATCTGAAGAGCAGCTGATTGGAGTCTGGTTCATGCATCTGCTAATCACTACTCATCATCACAAGCTTTCAATCAAATGCCTAATTCAGTAGGTTCTCCTTAAATAGCAATTCCAAGCATTCACTTTCTTGACTAACTTGCAGTAAATTTGTTTGGGCAGATGCTGAAATAATTGACTAGGATTTTTCAATAAGATTTACCTGTGTATAGTGCCCATATTTTTTTCTTCATTGTTGTGCAGGTGTTACCTGCAGTAAAACTTCTTGAAATTCTGACTTATTTAGACTAAAAATATACTTCTGATTTAAATGGAAAATAGACAAGTGTTTGGTTAAATGATGCAGTAATCTGAAGAATTGATGGTGGCCAGAAAAAAAAAAAATCAAATTTCAGACAAGTTTACTGACGTGTCTTTTGGACAGAAACAGGAAATGTTACAGATAGGCCTTATTAAAGAATGCATTCCTTTATGAGCTTTATGAATATTGTATGTACTCAGGAGTATTTTCAGGAGTATGTCTTGTGTATTCCCTAATGTATAGGTAACTGACACCAACTTACATGCAAATTGAATTTTTTTTAATTTATTGAGCAATTAATTTTAATAACACTAGACTTGGTTGTTATCACAGGTTCTAAATCTTAATGTTCTTAAAGATGATCTCAAAGAGAAAGGAGGAGCCCTATGAATTTATCTTCTAATAATCAAAGATGAATCTTGCATATCATCAGCTATCCAAATCAGGGACAGGGTTAAGTTCAGAATTTTAACTGTTTTAGCTCTTACTTCAGGAGATGCAGATCCTTTCTTAAAGAAAGCTTTGTATTTAGTGAAATGGAAGCACATAGAGCTTGATGACTGACTTCATGACACTTACTAAATAAGAGCACTGAGTCATACATTTTCAGGGGCGTGCATCTCTGTCATTTTTGTGGATGAGAAATAAACATATTAGACTGTGATATATGGTATACTAATTGAGTGTACATGTATATTATACTGCTTAGATCAAACTGAGTCACTAAGTAGCTTACACATCACACACGGCCTACTCAGGAGGTAAAAATACAGTCTGGCATAGAGTCCCACTGGATTTGTACCTACTATGAAAGGTCTGTATGGGGAAGAACATATGAATTCTGATTGACAAGTCTCTTATTGATGATACATTTAAACAGTGAATGGATATTTAGGCTAAAGTGAATTACATTAAATAATTCTATGTAGCTACTGTTTATACTGAAATTTTGCATAGGATAATGGCTAGAAGACTCCTAAGCAGACTGAAAATATGTTCCTTCTTCACTATTGTCACTTCATAGTGTACATATGAAAGAAAATGCTGCTAATTCTGATTTGAATGACTGTCAGTTCACAGTATTTGGCTAAATTTTCTTTCAAAACCCACTAATGCCTAAGACACTAAAACAAGATTTAAGGCAGCAAAACCAGAGTGGAGAAGTGAAAGCATTACCTGGAATTTGAACATATCCAAGTACAGAAAAAGCTTTCCATCACTTATTTATAGGAAGTAACCAGACCACTTTTGTCAGATGGAAGCACTTAAATGTTTGTCTGATTCTCATTAACCACTTCTAAAGCCAAGTAGATTTTACTGTGGTTTGTGCCCCCCTGTTCCCCATCTAAATACTCTTTTCATTAAATGTTGCCTTTTCTTTTGTTTTGTAAATGGAAATATATGAATTGATCTGTGAGTACTATGGACTCCAGGATAAAAGCAGTCCTTTGAATAGTGATATTGAGGACTTGATAATATTTTGTGCTTGTGCTATGTCTTGTTTTACTAATAATTTATGAAGCATCAAATTCTTCTTTCAAATCATTGAAATAAGTTCAAGGTGATGATTGGGGGTGGTGGTGAAGAGAGATTTTCTGTACTAGCACTGCAGTGTATTCACTGTTTCTGAGGGTCATCTAAAAAATAAGTCGTTCTCTACTCCTGCCCCCCCCAATCAGTTGTAATCATTTCATGTGTTAGAAGCTTGTGCTCTCTTTATAAATTTCGATAAGCATTATATTTATAATATTCTGTATTCTGTTCCTAGAATCACTGCAGTGATGTGCACAATTCTACCCCTAAGATAATGATACAGTAATATAAAACTAGTGCAATATCATCCAAATACATAAATCAGCCATTTATCAAAGGTAATATCCCAAATTATACTTCTATTGTCTCAAATCAGAGGTTAGGACTGGCAATGGGAATGCATCAGGTGCTGGAATGGAAGATGCTGTGGATGCGTCTGCCCAAGGCAGTGTATATGCCTCTTGCTGATTTCAAAAGCTAGGAGCAGCTGAGAACTGGTGTCTATCGGATATCTCAGTGCTGTGGCTGGCAGTTTTTATCTACTTTATACCATGCAAATTCTGTCTAGTTTGGGGGCCTATGATGCATGTGACTACTGATTATACTGAGATAGTATAATCAGTAGTCTGTTGTATACCAATGGAAGCTGTGCAGTTTTCATTTAATAAAGTGAAAAACATAATGTTTTAGAGGATTTGATAAGTCCAGGGGTTTTTTTTTTTTTGGTAAAATGAACCATTCTGATCTCCCAGAAAAATGCATACTCTCACTAAGCAGAAACTTTTTTTTTTGAGAGAGAGAAATTTGTTCTGCAACTGTGAGTTTTGGAAAAACCTTCTGTTATTAAGGAAGGTTTTTCAAGCTGCATCTTTTCTATATATTCAACAAAGACAAACTTGAGCAACTAGAACCTCAAAACAATCCACATGTGAGTGAACATTCAAACCAGTTATTAACCAGCAATGCACCACAGTAGCAATTGACAAATTGACTACTTGACTAAAAGTAGAAAAGTCAAAGCCTGGTACTGAAGCTCTGCATTCTGTCTCAAGAAATGTCTTACAACTTCAGTTCCTCTCTAGGCACAGTTCACTCATTGTGAAGTGCAGATTATCTGTCTGCTCACAGGAGAGTTAGAATTGTACAAAATCAGGAAATATGTTGCTGGCTTGGTCTATGTAAAGGACATTGGTTATCTTCTCTTTTTGATTGAAGTTCTTTACTCTGAATGAAGCTCTTGACAACCGTCCTGAGTGTTTTGTGTATGACAGCTCTAGTAAGTGCTGTTGCCTTTCTTCTTTAAAAATAAATTTTAAGAAAAACATATTTAAAATGAAAATCATTTATATTGTAAACCCCAATATCAAATTTTAATAATTAAATAACTGATTTCAGTTAAAAGTAGCCTCGATTTTTTTGACTTTTGCTTTCTTCCCCTGAAAATCTTTGTTTCATTTATTTTACCTCATACTGACACTATGCATGAAATAGAAGCTGAAATCAAGCAGACGATTTATATTTATCTAGAATTTTTCTATGTTAATGTTGCTTGGAGTAGAATTAGAAATCGGCTTATTTGCAAAGAAGAGTAACAGGTTTTGTTCAAACTTGGAAACTGATCTCTTTTCAGCCATCTGTCCAGAGTAAAAGCAGCAGCAGCAGACCTGACCCCCTCCAGATGATGACAATAAGCTGCTCTGCCCAGAGCAGTCACCATTTCATATTGCTCTTGAAAACCAAAATTGAAAAATTTAATTCTGAATTTAGTTGCTTTTTTGATATTCATGAATGTAAATGCATGGGTTTTTTCATGCTGCTGACCCAGTAAACTTCACAAAGACAGCTCTTGCCTCATCAAAAATTTAGTCTTTCTCATATGATTAATTCATGTGACTACTCTTATAGCTACAATAAACCAAATTGTATGTTAAAGCCTTTCTTTTATGTTTTTATACCCTTTAATTCTGATTTATAGCTGCTATAGATCATGTTGCAGTCTGAAGTCTGAAGTTTTAAAATGGCTGTGACCTTTGAAAGAGGAGACAACCCTATAAATTTGCTGTTGCAATGTTTTACTCTAGTGCAGATGTAAAACGCCAGATAAAAAGAGAGGCTTTAGTATGCTTATAGAATATTCTTTTGGCTTTAAAAAAAAAAAAAGGCATTTCAGTGTTTTCTTTTTCAATACAGGTGGTAGTATTTTTCAATTTCAATACAGGTAGGAGTATTTTTACTACTGGACAAACTGAGATGGTATAGGTATACTGGGGTTTTTTTCCCCATAAGCAGTGAAAGTCTTGAAATAGTGAGGACTAGCAAATCCCCTCTGCATCTTGACACGTTTTGGAATTGAAAGGACTTTGTAAATCTTTAGCTGTATATATTCACTACAGCACTATCAAAATGTTTTCCTTTCTGTTCAGCGCTGAAGTGCAAAGGAAACATTGGGATACCTGTCCCATGTCCCCAAAAGAATGCATGTCCTCATGGAGCAAGCACACATTCTGTGGGTGTTGGTTTGGGATTTTTTCCATTTAAATTGAAGATGTGTGGAAAAACACTCCATAATATTTATGACAACTCTGTTATTTGTGCTATGGTAGGATCCTTAGTAGTAAGGGTTAAATGTTAGTTTCCATTCTTTTGGTAATCTCAGTGATGTGGACTATTGAATGGTAAAATTGGAATTATGAAGACATACAATTTATTTTGCAGAAGCTACTGATAGAGAACCTCAGTTTTCATTCAACTCTTCCATAGGATCTGCCTGCTTGCTGACTTTTCTTATGTATCCTGTCTTCCATTTAACTATGTACACTTCATTTAATTGCTATTTAGATTAAGGATCCAATTATTTTTCAATGGAACTGAGGATATGGACTACATACCTTTAAGTAAAAACAAACAAAACCTACCCCAAAACCTGTCTGTCTTTAATGTGGCAAATGGGGAATTTCTTACGTATCGGACTACTTGGACTTAGTCTGGTACTCATCAAAAACACATAAAAATGAATAGGAGTCTCACTGTAAGATGCTAAACTGTTCACATTTCTTATACACCTTTTGTTTTTTAGAGAAAGGAATCAGCTGACAGGGTCATACAATGCCATTTAAAATTAGACTGACTAAAAGAAATTCATCTTTGCAGCCCTGACTAACACATAATTTCACTCTTCTGCAGTAGCTAAGTGAGATTACAGCCCTTTCTATTTTGAGGTTTCTTAAGTATTTAAAACCTTTGATGTTTTTTAAAAATCCAGCCATGTCACTGCAATGTTTAAAAGAAAATCTGCATTTTTTTTAACACCTTGGATTTTTATTTTTCAAAAATGAGTTTTAATTTTTAATAGTAATTTCATCTTTGGATTTAGAAATGTGCTTTATTCATGTTCAAAGCATCTTCTAATAAGATTACTAAGGGTGACTTTGAGCAATGACCCTTTGTCATCACATTAACTGATTTAGAAATTTGGTTCACACTGTTTCTAAATCTTCCTTTGCTGTGGCTTTTAAAACAAATTTATTCTAAAAGTTCCAGTAAATATAGCCATAATTCAATTCAAAACTATTTTTAAAAATCCAGAAAAAAAATAAGTGCTATTTATATTTCATTTTAAAAATTGTCTATTTAAATCTACTTCTTTGAGGTAGCCATCTCAACCATCTAAAACTAAAATAAAAGATGTGAGACCAGAACATTCATTTTCTTTGCCAGTTTAACTCCATCTTATTTTTTACATATTAATATGAGGTAGAGATATATATATATAAAAATACTTTTATAAGAGATCTTTGGTGGATGGTAGATTTTATTGTAATGTTGGAGCCTATAAAAACATCAGAAAAGATACTGTCTAAACTTTAAAAAGATAGAATAAAGGAAAATGTGCTTCAAAGGTAGTTTAACTTTTTTCAAGTCTAAGTAGTCCTTCCATTTTGCATATGAAATGAATAAATGTGACTACCCAAAGACTGTTCTGACTTGCTATGGATAAGTAAAGAGGAAGTCCTTCTCTTCATTGTTTTAGTTCTGCCACTCAACATCACTGTTATAAAACTGAGAACACATGACCCTTAGAATATGATTTCTATATCTGATTTTTTAAGTGGGCTGAATTTTGGGAGTTATGGATTTGAGGTCAATTACATAGGAAATCAAGAGATGATATGCAGACTTCTGATGTGGATATTCAAATACTCTTTAACCTTATATATAATTTTTCATTACAGTTTTTTTTCTTTATTTGAAAAGTAGCCCTGATTCTGAGAGCCAGAAATAGGTTAATCTTTCCCTATTGGTTATGTAACATTTGAATGCTAAAATACTGGCTTTGTACCTGAAGATGGAGCTCATGATTGATGTATTTGAACTGCAATTTATATATTGCTGTTCTCAAATGTAAGAACTTAAAGAACTTATGAATTACTTTTAGTATTCACAAGTTGAGCATAAAATGGTAAACTTCAGTTAATGTAAAGAGATGGAACTAATTCACAATTAACTGAAATGTCTAAGAAAAACTTCTGATTGAATGCAGTTCACTCTGGACTTCGTTAAGTGAGAGAGCTGCACAGCTACTCCATTAGCACATTTCTGAAATATTCCTGTATCACTAACTAGACACTGTTCAGACAACCTTAGCATTCACAACATTAGTAATTAATCACTTAAAGGAGTGTAAAAATTCTAGTATACCAGACTTCTTTCCTACCTTCTCCCCCAAAGGCAACTTTGTGCCTAATGGTGGACCTGTACAAGAAAGGTGTTACCAGATTTAGAAGAATAAATGAAAGCCTTTTTTTTTTTTTTCTTTTTTTTAAACATCTTTTATTCACGGATGCTCTGAAATGCAGTCTTTTCCTGGTGAGCCATGAAAGGCATGAAGTTGGATCATCTTTAACTCTGAGAAATATGTTGGTCTAGACAAGAAGATAGCCTTCTCTGATAAACTCTACCAGCTATGGCTTGCTAAGTTGAATGGTGTCTACAAGGCCCAAAAGTTTTTCTCCCTTGCCTGATACACTTAATACATGTTCTGCTCTAATAAAGGTTCATGAGTAGTTCTCTTTAATTACATCGAGGAAGGATGGGCAGAACACATGCATGATGCACTTCTAGCTAAAACTCCAATATGATTGCCTGTAATTTGTACCAACATGCCAGTTTTTAACACAGAAGTACGAATATTAAGATTCTGCTATTATAAGAAAGGCAGAATTAAGCACCTTAAGCTTTCCATCTAGCATGTTGTTTTGAAGAGATGACTGAAGCCTTATTATAAAACATGCTTTCAGTAATACAGAAAGGTTCCTGTCATTAGAGAAGGTATGCCTATGTTGATACTAATTGAAATAGATATTTTCCACACTGTCTAGCCTGGCAAAAATGCATTTTCAAGACTATAGCAACATTCTAGGGTAGTTCCAAGTGTATCTTGCACTTCAGGTGACAACCATGTTTCAAGCTTGTGGGACACAGTGTATATGCCAGATTTTCCAGTTTGTTCTCAGCAAGGTTAAGTGAAATTAGACCAACTGGACTAAATTATCCTTTCATGTGGAAATTGTGTCACTGTTTAGATGTCAGAATGGGACATGTACAAAGGAGCTTAGTTCTTGTACTGCTTTCCATAAAATAATGAATCCTTGAGCTCAAGGTTGAGAAGCTCCTAGGCTGTGCTTCAGAATCCAGGAAAATTAATCTTCTCATCTTCCCTCTGCTGTACCCCTTAGAAGTTGTAGTGACTTTTCTTACAGCAAAGTATGTTGTTGCCTTTTTCCAGTGAATTGCAAAGTGCAATGTTTATTGTCAGCACTACAGTGCTGTATTATACCAGCAGCTGAAAAGGAGCTGGATTGTTTCTGCTCTGCCAAGAAGCCATATATCTGTGTGTATAGAATATTCAGCTGTTGTCAGGTACCTTGCTATTTTCTGGGGCTTCAAGTATCTCACCTGTTTACTTTGTGGAATCTGAGTCAGGAGCAGTCCCTTGAGCCTTCAAACCTTTAGAACGTCTGGTCAGGTAAGAAAGGATCACTGTTGAAGTTTGTCTGCAATGTACTACCACAGCATGCTACCAAGATTCTGCTGTAGAGGATTAAAATTTTGAAATTCATCAGATCTCTTACTTCTTGGAAAGAACCCATATGCTTTAGGTCATATGATACCCATGATGCACAGAGAGGAGAACATGCTGAAGCACACGATGCTGAGGAATTTGAAGCAACTTTCAGCATCTGCTAAATAATTCAAGTTATATGGATTAATACATTTTTGTTTTGGAAACTGACCGTCTTATTAATGCTACCTCACCTACTGTCTTTAAACATGAATTAAGTTTCTTTTAAACCTAGATGCCCCTATAATTGACCATTCTGAATGTTAGCAGTCAACTGGCCATGCAGTAAATCTTTTTTGGGAGATTAGGCTCATCTCTCATTGCATCTAGTAGAAATAGTAACAGAAATACACAGTAGAATAGGATATAATGCCTAAAGTAGATGTTTTTGAGGATCTCTTAGGGAAGGAATACTCTTACAGTTTTATAAAGGTATAGCCAAACTTAGCATTTAAACACAGCTGACAAAATTATTTACTGTTAATTTACAGATTGGTGTGCTGGTTTTTTTCTTTAAATTGTGGCTGAAGTTACTAAAAATGGTGTTTTGTTCCTGTGCAAAGAAGTTATTATTAAATTGCATCTAGTGTGAGATAATTCTTTATGCAATGTCAATTTTGGCATGTGTATTTTCCAGTTTCATTTTTTATACTGGCATCTGAGTTCAGAGTGCATTTCCTGCTATAGTGTTCCAATCAAATGAAGTGCATCCACAGAAGCACATACTTGCTTGTATGAACAGGCAAATGCAGCTCTAAATGGTGTTACTGGGAGCAAGAGGGTAAGTCTTCAGTAATAGCAATGCCTAGCACTTTCTACGGCTCATGGGAGGGAGCTGCACCTTTCTGAATTTAGGGTTTTTGCATCCCTATGTGCTTCTACAAAATGAGTAAAAATACCTTTAACTTTGGCAAGTATCTTCCTTGTCCAAATCAGCTTCTACATGATCCTTACATTATCTGAACTTCTGTTATTTAGTTACTTTTCATTTCAGTGTAATCTGTGTTAATCTTGAATATCAAAAGTTCCTGAATAATTAGAATAAATGTTCAATCACCAGGTTTTGAAGTAATGCTGGACATTGTGTCATGCTAGTCCAGCCCGCTTACTTTTCTAGATTAACAGAAGACTGCTACTGTAAACTGTTTACCTGTCTTTCTTCAGAGGGCCCATACAGACTCTGTAGCAGGCAGGAGAATATGTTACAGTCACAGAAGTCTAGAGAAAGGAGGAGGTGTTAACTTACTAAATTTCATGGCAGGTGCTAGCCCCAGATTAGAAAACTGAATTCTTACTAACTTGGACTGCTCTGGTAATCTAGCAGCCAGAGAAAATTAACAAGTGTCTGGTTAATTTTAACTGGTTTGGGAAATTATAATTATTCCATTTACTGTACCCAAAATGGCTGTCAACTCCAACTACCACAGATGTAACCTCTTACTGTGACCCAGAAAAACCTGAAAAAGTTTCACATAAGAAGGAAGTATCCCAAGCTGTTGCCCAGATTTTTGCTAAGTAATTAAGCCACAATAAACATTTTCAAATTTTCATTTTGACTTTATGCTAAGGTAATTTCCAATATTTTACTGGTTTAAAATTATAAAAGTCTGACATAGACAATTTTTTAGAGTTGAGATCTTATGCTCTGGTCAAAAGATAAATCCTAAATGTTTAAGTCTATTTAAATACATTGTAAACCATTCTTTTAAAGTATGCATAAATATACATGTATTCTTATTTGGATTTCAGAGTACTGGAATGATCTGCACTGCATCTTCTGTGAATTTGCCTCACAAGGCATTTATACAAAATATAAGGCAAGGATTGGGCTGAACCATAAAGTGTGATCAGTTGGCTTTGGAGGTGTAGTTGCCATGGTATTCTTTTCCAAGTATCTAGTTCTTTGACTGGGGCTTTTTATAAGGCTGAGAGCACTGCTAAACTAAAAATACTTTAGTTTGTCTGAACTTTTTGCTCTGGTTATTGAATATAATCAGAAGGGACGGTATGGAGTAAGGAAGATAAAACAAGTGCATGGATGGAAAATAAAATTGAGCTAAAAGTGATAGTGATTGCAAGCTAATTACTTTCGTGCTCAGTTAATGTAATTAGTTTTGTAAAGTCTAAAATGAAAATGTTGAAGTGTGTTTATATCTTTAGGGGACTGTTTTAAGAGAATTACATCTGCTAGAGAGGAAACCAGTGGTTTTACTCAAGAAGTATTTCACTTTTTAGTGGGACTGGTATCTTTAATCTACTCCAACTTTAGGTATGCAAGTTCCTTGTTTGCTAGCAAGAGTGATGATCAAACTATTTTGTCTTCTTGGGCAAGTCAGTCTGTCTAGATGTGTTCTGGGCTGTAACTATGTTGTTAATGCAAACTTTTTTTCACCTCTGAAAATGAACAGCTGCATAGAATTTAATATTCTTTGAGAAGTCGCACAGGACTAGAGATAGTAGGATAAGAGGTAATTTGGTACGTAATAACTCTACAGAGGAAAACACTTTTTCAGTGTCTTAAATTTTTTTATAAATCAGAGTTGTGTAGTATTTATCTAAAAAGGACATACCAAATAGTATTCACTCAATACTCAGTGCAAAATTAGGGTAAGTCACTACTATATTAATAGCAAATAGACTGTGTAAAGCTGTATCAGAGGTTGTCATAATTTAAATATGGTGTATCATCGTGTAGGCACTTAGTTTGTGTCAACAGTCTTAGGCAGAGAAACTCTAGCAGTCCCTGCTTAAACTCCAGCTGCCTCTGATTGCTGCTGATTTTCTGAAAAGTGGTAGCCTGTAAGACACACAAGTGCGAAATTATAAAGGTCAAAGCCAACATGTTCACATTCAGTGAGAAAACGGAGTTGTACTGATGGAGCAAAAGAGCAATGCATGCTTGATAGAAAGTCCTCTTAACTGGGCAGCTGTATTCAAGTCTAGCAGCAGCCTTTAGATGCCTTTGCTTGCTGTAGAATGTGCTGTATTAGTTTCACTTCTGAGGTAGCAAAAGCATGGACTGCTTGGGTCAAATCTTCATTCAAATTTAACAACATTAAGTAAAACTGAAGAAAGCTTTCTTGCTAGCTGCTTTCATAAGACCACTGAATGCCACACACACTTAGTTTTACTGGCTAATTTAAAGTCCTAAAATTGTGAATTACTTGGAGCAATTTTTATTGGACTTAATTTCTTTTGAACTGCTTTATTTAAATATAAATAACAAGAGCGGGTCTTTGACTCGTAATAAAACACAACGCATGCCTTTCTTTTTTGCTTGTGCTTATTGTTTTTATGTGAGCATTTTTTTCGTAGTAAAGTATGTGAGCACAGAATTCTATTTGTTTAACTATCCACTTTTTTGACCCTTTCTTCTAATATTTATTCATTGTATATAGTAACTAGAAACTCAGTACCTCCATTGTAAGATGATAATCACTGATACCAACAGATACCACTGATAAATAGCTCAGATACAGTTGTTGGATAATAACCCCTTATTCACCAGTCTATATTCTCACTGCTCAAAATCATTAATTAATCAAATAAACATACCCATATGCAGCACACACTCTCATCTCCATTCTGAAATCAATACTCTATGAGGGTATGATCTATTCAGTGAATTTAATTTATGAAAACAAACTCACAGCCTTGACAGTTATTTGTCATTTGTATATCTCACTTCTTGGGTTTGTTTTCTTTATTAAAAAAAAATGCTTTATAAATTAATCTGTTCTTTTTCTTTCTTATGCCTTTATTGCTTCCAAGGTTATGCCTTTCTGCTGTTCCAGGAAGAAAGCTCTGTACAAGCTCTGATAGATGCCTGTCTGGAAGAAGACGGGAAACTTTACCTGTGTGTGTCAAGTCCCACAATCAAGGATAAACCAGTAAGTAGCTTATGCCACGACACTTACGCTGGTTGCTAACCCATTTGCTGTTACTCTTTTCAGTTAATAAATAAATAAAGAAATACTTACAGTTAATTGACTTGTCCATTTCCTGTTGCTGTCCTTGCTGTTACATTGAATTGACTTCTGTATCAGCGTAACATGGTTTTAACATTTGCTTCTTTCAGATAAATGCCATGTTCAATTAACTTTTATATTTGGTACTTCTGGTATGTTGCAGGAGTATGCATCCTTTTACAATGTTAGCTGTAAAACAATCAGATTATAATTTTTCCCTCTATATTATTTGAAAGAAAAGAAAGCCTTATGCAATGAAATGAAGAAACTTAACACCCAGTTAAAATCCAGATAGCTTCAAATATCTCCTGTACTTCATTAGGTTTCTTTATCATTATTTTTTCTGCATGCAATAGCTAATCAATTTATAATTTAGATCTCATTTACCTTATATAAACTGCAGGGTAAAAACAAGTAATGCAGACAGCTACAGCAGAATAGAAGACACATGGTAACCTGTTTCTATTGTTCACATCTCTAGAATTCTTCAATGCTATTCTTTTTGCGGCTATGGATACATACAAATTGGATGAAAACCACAGATGAATATGATAGGATTAAAAACATGCTGCCTCTTAAAAACACTATTAAAAAGCTTGCACAGATAAATGAACAACCAAATATTACAGCACAGTGAGTGTGCTTATGTGATTTCTAGGATCAAAAAAAATGGATGGATGAACAGCTTTATCCAAATAACTTCTGAGCAGGTTTTTTTTCTGTGTAATCTAAAGATTTCTTATCAGCTGTGTTGCTTGCTGCTTAACAGAAGTGACCATTCACACATTATAAAAAGATCATTTTGTTATCCAAGCACAGAAATTGATTTTATGCCCACTCCTATCGATGCTTTAAAATTTGGATCACTGTATGTGATTTCAGAAAAGCCAGAAGCCCAAACTGCAGCTGTAATTGCACATACCTGGTAAAATGTTCTGAAAGTCCTTTCACAGATTTCTTATTAAAATGGCCATTAGGGGCAGGTAATTAATGAGATAGGAGTTTGCTATGATGAAATTTAACTCAAGCCTGGCCTCTAGAGGTGATAAATGAATTGTCCACCTTCTTTGAAACACCTTAGATAAGCTATGTTCTCAAATGTTTTGGTGCTTATACTACCGATTTACTGCTTTTGCTAAGTTAAAATTATATTCTTAATTATAGAAAGATTTGGCAGTTGTTTCTTAATTTTAATTGAGTTGTCAAGTTCATCTACTAAAAACAATCCTTAATACAGGTGCAAATTCGACCTTGGAACCTAAGTGACAGTGACTTTGTGATGGATGGGTCTCAGCCTTTGGATCCAAGAAAAACTATCTTTGTTGGAGGAGTTCCACGGCCCCTCCGAGCTGGTGAGTAGAAGGAAAATGTAGGCCATGTAGCAGGGGGTTCCAGATTAAGCAGAAAAGATGAGAAAAGATATATACTATATGTAAAAGAACAGAAAATATACCCACTCTTTTGCAAAGATCATAGCCCACTTTCTAAGTCAGTGTCTTCCTGTCTACAAAATACAAACTGTGAACATTTTATATCTTTTAAATAGGTTACTAATTAGGATTTTCAGTAGAAACAGTTTTCCCCAAGTTTGCATAATATCCTAGAACTTGGCTGATTTTTTGTAATGTATACCATCTTAATCCTAACCCTGATTTGCTTGCTGAGATGCAGACAAGTTCCCCTTTCCTTTGACTAGAAGACAAACTTTTCCCAGCCCCTTTCCAAACCAGTTCCAACTACATCTCTATGACTTCTCTTTCCCTTTTTCTCAATCCTAACCCTAATTTTTCCATGGAGCGGTAGACAAGGCCTCTCAGCCATTGTCCAGAGAAAAAATTTTTCCCAGCCCAGGTCTCCTGATGGCCCCACTCTGTACTGAAGACCACTTTCCAGACCCACTCCTAATGTAGCTTCACCCTTAACTCTTTTTCTTCACTTTTATTTGCAGAGCCATAGACAAGACTCCTTAGCCTTTGGCCAGAAGAAAGATTTATCCCAGCCCACATCTCCTGGCAGCCACCACTTTGTTTTGAAGGCCCCTTTTTAGCACAGCTCCCAACTGTAGCTCAACACTCTTTTCTTTCTTCCAAACCCTTGTATTTTTGGTGAGCCAATGACAAGGTCACAAAGCAAATTGCAACATTTCTCCTAGCTAGGTCTTTTGGCAGCCCTTGCTTCTGTTCAGTAGTCCCTCTCCATCTTCACTCCAAGTCAGCTGCATGGTTTTTCTTTTTCATCCTCTCAACCCTAATCCTAATTTTCCAGGGCTGTAGTAGACAAGACCGCTCAGTCATTGTCTGGAAGAAAGACTTCTGGATCAGGTTTCCTGGTAGCCCTTACTTTCCTTTGGCAGCCACTTTCCAGCCCACTGCAACTTCAGCTCCTCGCTTTATCTTTCTCCTAATCCTAATTCTTTTGGGAAGCTGTACCCAAGGTCCCCCAGCCATTGCTGACAGTAAGATTTCTCCCAGCCCAGGTTTCTTGGCAGCTTTCACTTTCCTCACCATTTTAAAATAAGGCATAATTATAAGATGGTAATTATGTAAATAGCAACAATTAAACATTATCTGATTTCTAATTATAGCCTTTATAAAACTGTATGTCATCTGGCCTGTCATAGATTACATTTGACATGCATTACATTTGAAAACTGATGCCTTTAAATAGTTAACTTCTCCAAAGCAGACAAATAGTTTCCAGTTTTTCTCGTTTGCAACTTTAGAGATCTGATACAGAAGTTTTTACTAAGATGTCTGAACACTGCATGGTTTCCTTGTCCTGGAATCCTGTATATTCTTTGTCTACTCTTTGGCAAGAGTAGCTTACTGGAACTACTATTGTAAATGTTTTTAAGTGTTCCTGACGTTTGTTCCGTACTGTCACTTTCAGAGATCATGACCCAAATCATGATTCCAAATCATTAGAAACCAGAAGAATCTACTAGTCACTACATTATGCTGATAGTTTCCCCTTACTGTTTGGAGCAAGAGTATTATCTGGTTTGGTAGAATAAGTTTTGCTCATTGCAAATGGACAAATTAGCATATGGTCTTCCCTTAATGTGACGCACACATTTATACAAATACACATACATATTCAATTTAAAAATTGTCTCTACTCTCTGTATAATTAACTAGTGAAAATTTTATGAGAACTATAAGGATTTAAATATTTTGTATATCTCTTTCATTTTATCTTGGATGGCTAAATTTCAACTTGCTACTGGAAGTGTTTTCACACATTAGCATAAAAAAAATGGCTGACTTGGCACAGCCTGTACAGGTCCCATTATCTTGCTTTGTGAGGGTTTGTCCCTCACCCATCTGACAAATTTGTTTGCCTATCAACTTTTAAAGAGAGCTTGGCTTGATGACCATACATCTTTGCACAGTTTACATGTCTCTTTTCTACTTCCTTCAGTTCTTTCCCTTAACTTTCCTCCTGTATGTTTCTTCAGCCATGCACTCAGCCTGTCTTATTTTATGAATGATATTTATAACTTCTTTAGAGTTATCCTTAGTGTCAGAAAAAGCAAAAACCACTTTGAAAGATCCAAAATCAAGTTAATGTTCTACAAAAATACTGTTAAGTTGCACCCAAAATGTAGGCTTGATTTAAGTGTAGTAACTTATCATGATTCACAAAGTTTTGTTTCAAATGTAAAACACTTCCTTAATGTCTTTTCAACCTTAGTAATTAGGGCAAAATACCAGATTCTAAATACAGGAATACCTTTAAGTGATCTTATATGTAAACTAGCAGTAACAAGCCTGGCTGGAGCTTGGGGAGATCCTGAATACCTAATCCCAAATACCAGAGTTTTAATTTACAATATGATAAATTCTAAAACAGTTGACCTGATACCTACTTTAACAATGTAACTCTGCATTTTTTTTTCACGCTTCAGTCACACCAAGTTTCTTTTTACAGATTCTGGTTTTTGCCTTTATGTTTTACGGTAATTTATGTAGGGTTGATTCAATCTGTTAAAAGCAATGTTTGGGTTTACTGTTTTAGACTTTGGAAGACAAGTGTGCTTTTTTTAATGGAACAAACGAAACACAACACTATTGTTTATGTTAAATCTATAATATTTAACAATTGAATTCTTGCAGTTGAATTGGCAATGATTATGGACCGTTTATATGGAGGTGTCTGCTATGCTGGCATTGATACAGACCCAGAGTTGAAGTATCCAAAAGGTGCTGGCAGAGTGGCCTTCTCCAATCAGCAGAGCTATATTGCTGCTATCAGTGCTCGCTTTGTCCAGCTCCAACATAATGACATTGATAAACGGGTAAGTAAAATAGCATGGAACAGAATGGTTGTTACTCACAAAACTGTACAGAAATGAAAAACATCCTTATATTAATATTGTGTTGGAGAACACTGTAACCTCTGTTCTTCAGATGACATTGGTTAATTATTTAAAGGCTTATTTAAGCAGCTAAAGCAGAGTGAAAAAATATATCTTAAACATCTTAGATAACTGTTAAGCACTAAAACCAGAAAATATTTAGTTGTAAGCTCACTTGTTCTTGGTTTTGGTTTGAATTCTGAAGGTCAAACACCATAGAATTTCCCAGCTTCTTTCTCCTCCTTTTGTCGTGGTTTGCTCCTTGTGCATCAGCAGCTTTTAGTTAGTGGCTACTTATATAGCTTCTGGCATTTCTGCTATTAGGCAACATATTCTCTCAGCAATGTACGTCTAGACTTGAGGTTCCTAAAACACAGGCTTATTATAATAGGTAATGCTGACCTCGAAAGTCTTGAGAATTATTTAACCAAAACCAAACGCCAATAGATGCTTGATAAGCAAAAGGGGGGGAAAATGTTCAGTACATATGAAATCCTCGTTTCTAAAGGGCTTTTCAAGTATAGAGTGAAGTTAAGGTATTTACTGAAATCTAAGTTGGAGACATTAAAAGAAAACATTACTTAATTTCCAAGACTTTTTTTTTCTTCCTTTAGACCTTCTGTCTTCACCTCTTGATTACATGTAAAAATAAACCCTATGTTTTTGAGGACCTGGCATCTAGAATTATTCAAAAGAACATACAGCATGCACTGCTGCTATGTATTTTTACAATAGGGATGACTTGTTTTGTGCTTTATCTAATATAAATTGTTTCTTAAGAAGTCAGCTTGAGAGGTATTGGATGTGTCTATTATGTGCAGTATACATATAAAAACACGCAGCTGCAAAGTCTAAGCTATTTTTACTTTTTCTTTAAAAACCTAAACTGAACTTTTGGTCAGATTAGACGAGGTCATGGAGTTGTAAATCCTCAAACCATTTCTCTGTGGTGCTACTATACCTCATAATTTTAACTAAGACAAGGCTGTTCCTAAGTATTTCTTGTCCATTTCTGAAAAATTTTACAGAGAGGCTAAGAAGATTAATTCTGGAGTCTTAATCATAGTGTTGAACCTGTTGAGATTTATATATCAGCCATGTTTAAAAACTTGGGTTTTTTTCTAAGCTTTAGGATACAGTCACAAATTATGCTAGCTGATAGTTTTTTCCATCAATCAGTACTTTTCCCAGTTGGTTGAGAGATAATTTAAGTTTATTTAATTATCTTTTATCTGTTTTTAAAATAGGTTTATCTGTGAGTTTGTAAAAGTATGAAGGCTCTTAATCAGTCCTTAAATATTAGTTTTTAATTCTAATAGATTGAAGTCCCTGAATTGTACATCATACATCCTTAAAATTATTTCACTATTAACCAAAACAAGAAAAGGAGTGAGAGAGAGAGAATCTACTTCAGACCTTTACAATTCATGCTTTGGAAATGTGAGCAGGTGGGGATCTAGAGATGTGCTGGATATTGGACCTGCTTTTTTCCAATTTAATTTGAGACAGTGCCGTTTTATTTTACATGATAGTTCTAATTTTAGTGGTAGGGCATCTGATAAGCAAAATGGCAGTTATTCAGACTTGTTCCATGCCATACTAGTAGTACAGTGTAGTTTAAAAATAAATAAATAAAATTGGCAGTTCTAGCTGTTCCATAGGCTAGAAATATAATTCACTAGATAAGCTTTACTTCAAATGACTAACATTTATTGAAACGTGATCAGGATAAGCTGAAGTAAAATTCAGCATAAAGCTTTTTTGCATAATATATTTCTCATTTTTCAACTTAATATCTCATTCTGTGTTTCTTTAATACTGCATGTATTTAAGTGTAGTTACAGGAGTCAAGTTTTCCTTGCAATATACAAATTTTGCCAGACTAGCACTTGTGTAGTTACAGCAAAATTATTTATAAGTATGTATATTTCAATTTTTTTCTATCTCTTTTAATGTAGTTGACTGTACTTAACCACTTTATAAATAGCATTATAGAGCCATAAGAATTACACATGCATAAGCTAATGATTTCCCCAGAATGAATAAACATTCAATTTAAATGTGTAGGCTTGATTCTTAGGAACAGACACAGAGGAGGGAACTCACATGTTGTCAACTTCTGTAATAGTATCATTGCAAGTGCCTGGTCATGCATCAACTTGTGTTTGGTGCAAGTGCTTTAAAAGCAAAAAGAATTCCAGTCCTAAGATGTTTACAACTGAGTGTAGGATAAAAGTCAGCAGCTCTCCAGCCTATTTGTAATTGATGGCAAGGCTATAGCTGGAACAACTATGAAATCTTACTACATTTCTAGAGCTAAAAATCTTGAGATAGTGATTTTTTTCTAGCATAAGGCAGAGTATTTAATTAATACAAGTGCATTTAATCTTGTTTAATTTGAATCTTCTCTTCCTTTATTAGTCTGGTCCTGCATTTTGCAGTTCACAAAAAACAAAGAAACAAAAAAACCTCTCTGGAAACCTCTGAAACTCACCAGACCTTTGAAGTTTAGAAATATAATTTTGTTCTTTATCATTTTTCTTCCTAAATGCTGCACTCTCGCACCCTGCCCCTGTAACAACTGTATTCACATTCCTGGAGGTTTCTTAGACAGCAGCAGAATCCTTAGGGATGCTATTTTTACTGTACTTCCATCTTGGTACTTTCACATACCTAACTCTTCCAAGAAACATTGACTAGTTACCAAAGCACACCCTTCTTTCTTGAGATTTTCTAACAAGTAAAGTGGTTGGTATGAAAATTTAACTACCAACCGCTTTGGGTTAATCCAGCATCAGTTGAAAACCTTCAGTAGAGTCAAAAGAATTAAAATATTGTTCCTTCTATTCATACTTAGAAAAACTATTTTATCTCCTTACAGTTATTTTTCTTTTTCCTGGTGCAGGTGGAAGTGAAGCCATATGTGCTGGATGATCAGATGTGTGATGAATGCCAGGGCACTCGCTGTGGTGGAAAATTTGCTCCATTCTTTTGTGCCAATGTTACCTGTTTGCAGTATTACTGTGAATACTGCTGGGCAAGCATACACTCTCGTGCTGGGCGAGAGTTCCACAAACCACTGGTAAAGGAGGGAGGTGACCGGCCCCGCCACGTCCCATTCCGCTGGAGCTGAACCCCAGGCCTCACCCAGCAACAAGTACTGGAGTAGATAAAATCGAGTGAAAAGAGAGCGCTGCCTCAGGGCTTAGTGTTCTGGAAATCTGTGCATTCGTCCTCGACTTTAATGAAGATATGGGTCTTTTTATTACTATTATTATTATTATTTACAGTCACATTACTGAACTCAGTGTCCAGTATAATACAAACCGGCAGAGTGTAACTGTACTGATTTTGCACTTTGATTCACACAAACATCTGCTTGGTACCTTAATTTCCTACACAAGACTTGTCACTAGTGACATTATGTAGACTGCCATTCTTAATCAGCCTTCACTGGGTTGATGTGTATGTGATGAAGATTTTTTTATTATAATTATTTTTATTTTTAAACTGGAGCATGCACTTATTTTCAGAAATTTAGACTTGCCCCTAGCAGATGACTTACCAAAGGTAATATTCACAAGTAGGTGGCAGATGTAGCAAAAACTTAAAACAGATATTCAGCAATCATTAGTTTGGGTCATTTAGAGTAGTAATAACCCTTAAAGAAAATAAGCCTTTAGTTGCTCTCCATTTTGACTTGTAAGGATGATACCTCATAAGCTGGATCAGACTTTTTTCTTTTGTTTTGCTGAGGGTTTTTTTTTGTTTGTTTTGTTTTGTGGTTTGTTTTTTTTTAGGTCTTTTAGTGTTATGTAAATGTATGCTGCAATAGCTTTTGCTGCTATTAAAATGGTATTACTAATACCATAATACTCTATTCAGGCTAGGGTATCAATTAAAAAATGAATATGTGATTAAAATAGTGATGGCTGCTGAAAGGAGATCAGTATAGCATACAGAAAAGCTTCCAAGGAAGGTCAATATTTTTTGACTGCATGTTTACTTAATCAGGTTGCTGCATGCAATAAATTTTATATATGTCTAATATAAAACCTGCCCACAATGCACAAATTATGAACCTACGTAGGCTACAAAATACTCAGTAACAAAAAAAAAAATGATTACTGACTGGAGGAAGGCATGCCTCAATAAATGTAATGCTTCTGAAATTAGGATCAGCCCATTACAGAATGACCTATACTACAACAAATATAAAAACTAGCTGTAGGATATTCTTAAAACAAATTTGTGGATGGTAGATGAAGTACTTTGCGGTGCTCTGTTATATATCGTGCAATTTATTTTATATAGTAAAGTGATTATGTCTAGTACTGTGATCAAACTTAACTGTTAAAGCCTCTGTATCCAACATTAACACATTTTTGACAGTTCATAACAGGTACATAAACAGAAATGAGCTCTTAGTTACAATCTCTCTCCTAATGCTTGCATCATTTACGTAGCTGCAGACCTTGTCCAGAAAACCAAAGAGCTCATGCTAGCGTACATACACTACCGATTAGATAGTCTGTCAAACTAATAAACTAGGCACATTTAAGAAAGTTAGGAAAAAAAGTGGTGCTAAAGAAATGTCTGCATATTAAAGTAACATGAGATGTCTGCTCTGTGGATGTGGTGTTATCTCTCTAATCCCTGGATGTATCCTGTGAAGCTTGAATACAATTAAGACCTGCTAACACAGTGGACATTTTTTTAGCATGAACTATGGGGCTGCAGATAGCATATAAACACACTTGGTATACTAATGATTGTGAGAATGTGTACACTATTTTTTCTTTTCCTCCTTTGTTTTTGCAGTTCTGGGGACAATCTGACTGGATATGACACCGCATAGTAGATTTAAATGTTCTGGGTTTTGTTTGTTGTGATGTCCTTGTTTGTGTCTAATTTAGTAAGTTGTTTTTCCCAATGTTTAGTTGCGAGTATTGGCTTTGAAAGGATTTTTTTCTGTTTTTGGAAAAAAAAAAAAAAGAAAAAATAGTTTTTTACTGGTTTAAAATGCTAATTATAATTATCCCTTTTGAAGTTACTTCTGGGCGTTTTTGTGATATTGCTTTTCCCAGCCCAGGTGTCTTTTCTGTTTTTTTTCATCTGTACAAGACATTTTGTTATGCACTACTTTTTGTATCTAGACAGTTTTCAACAGTCGGCTGATGATTTTTTTTAAAGAAAAAGGCATGCTTTCTGACTGACATGATCTTTTGCAATACCTCAATTTTGAAATATAGGAAAGAAAATGATATTTTCTAAGTAAGTTTATTCAGAAAAATATATATTAATTTAATTCTGCAAGAAAAATGATTTAACAGATGGGTAACTTTATTTTTTTCATGCTTATTTGAGTTTTTTTGAAAATGAAGAAGTTAGAGCTTTATAACTGTAATATTAAAGATCATAGCTAACCTACAGAAATCTACCTAATTATGTGAAAGAAGTAAACCTTTTTGAAGAAATACCCCTCTTTCATGTAGAAAAATACCCCCAGAGAGAGAGAGAGAGAGAGAAGCTGGAAAATGTGCAAAATAGCATAATGTTGGATTAAATCTAAAACAAAATCATCATAAAGAACAGGTGTAAACACAAACTCCATTTGGTGCTGAAAGTTGTGAATAGAAGGTGAAAAAATATTTTCCCTTAATTTGTATATTTATAATCAAGTGTGATTACGCACGACTGACCAGAATTGTGAGAGTTCTTCTGTTTGTATTTTTTTAAAGAGAACTTTTTTTAGTTTATTAAATTATGACATGCTCCCTTTTGTTTTGTAAATGAATGTGCCCCTGAGTTGTTAATATGTTATATTAAAAGAGGGTCCTTCAAAAAAAGTTATTTTTTAAAATATGGAGTTCTGAACTGCAACTTGACTAAGAAGCCCCTGGGTACAACAGGTCCTATTGTGGCCTTTTCTGATGTGAGACTTGAACTAGTCGATTTTTTTGAAGGCTAACCTAACCTCGACTATTTGTTGTTATGTGCAATACTGTTTGTACTGTTTGTATAAAAAAAAAGAAAAATGAAAAGAAAAAAGGCATAAATCTTTATTGCAGATTTATTTTCATTGCAGACTTTAGACATTGTGATTCACTAAAATCATTTTTCTACTGTCAAATATGTACCTTTTCTTCATGCTGGTATTTTTTCAATAGTAATGTAGCCTTTGTACTGAGACAAATTTTCATTGTTATTTTTAGAAAGATTTTTTGCTAAGAAAAAAATTAAACATATTTACATATTTTTCATTTTTATTTCGTATTTTCTTTAAGGAGTGCTTTCTCAACCATTAATATAGTTGTTTCTGGGAGAGACTTTCATATCTGGTCAATGTCATTAATATTATTTTGTATTTTTACTTGGAATAAATTAATTTTATGATGCTAATTCTTTAAAAGTTTATTTTTTTCATTTTCAGTTATTTTTGAAGCTAAAATCTTTGTAATATTGTTACTAAAGTGTCTAGTTTTTTGAAATGCAAAGCTTTATGTATTAACTTGCTGATGTGGTTTACAATAGTGTGGCAATGATGAAAATGGTTGGTTATGTAAAGTGATTGGAAAATTGTAACAAAGAATTGGGCAATAAAATGACAGAATGAAGCAGAAAAAATGTGATATTTTGAAAAGCCTTTTCCTTTATCAAAATGATTTAGGGAGATAATAGGGATGTCACAGTACCAGTTCGCTGTCTAGATTTATACACCACCAGTGTTGATGAAATACTATTGCCGTTATAAGGAACTAAATCTATTGAAACAATGGGTTTTTGACCCTGCCCATTCAGCATAATCCTCCATTACTTTTCTCGTCATGAACTCAAACTCTTTTCAATAGTCTTATATTGAACCTCCTAAAATATATATTCTTCATTGTATTTTGCCACCATGTTATTTATTTAATTAAATTGACCCTTTCCTGCACAACTTCCTTCCTGCATACATTTATCAGTGGCAGCATGGAGCAGACTGTAGGTACCCACATCATTTTCTAATGAAATTACCACATAGTGTTGGTAGCTGCCTAGTTAATCCAAAATAATGTATGTCCATTTCCTGGTAGCAATGCAGTAACCTATATTGCCACCATGTCTGAACATCTGGTCAGCTTCTTTGTCTTTCTCTGTTATTCTCTGCCTCTCTTCTGTCTTTGTCCTTTTTTTCTTTTATATTGGCAACACCAAGTGCCAATATCAGATCACCTTTCACTTCACCTCCATTTACATCACTTTTGTTTCCCTATGCAGCCAGAAGAAACCCCTTCCTGAAGCCAGTGACTCTCTGTTCTGGCACTTGAAACAATCCAGACTAAAACTGGTGTTGCGTAAACAGGGCATACAATGACTTTCTCTAGACAAAACAATTACTTCAACAAGTTACTGATGACCTTTTAGACTAACTTATGCTAGAGTGTTAGAGTGGCTCATCTGTAACCTGCAGAAAGATGTGTCCAGAGTTGGTCTATTGTGTATCCTCTGTGTGTTCAGTTCTGTAAGTAATGTATAGACTAGATCAAATAGTGAAGTAAAATTTAGACTCAAATTAGGTACTACTGGTTGGAATGTATGCAAATTGCAAACAAAGGAGATCAAGGAATGAAGAGGGAATAAAAAAATTCCTGCTAAGTGGTACAAAGTTTATGCTTATATTTCTGCCTACATGCTTGTATTTTATAGCCTGCTAGCAAGGCATGGGCTAAAACAAATTGTATTGCAAATATGCAGTTAGCAAATAACTTTGCTGATTTCACTATCTGTTAGAGTAGTAAAAAAAAAAAATAAGAAAAAAAAAAAAGGCGCTTAACTGGGAAAAGCTCCCATGTTAATATTTCAGTATTGTGACATCTCTACTTGCAAGGTATGAGTGAAAGATTAGTCACAGATTTGTAGAAATGTCTCTTCTGTTTAATCTGGCTTGTATGTAGTTGCTTTATGCTAGTTTGTATGATGTCAGCTAAACCCTTTTTCTTTTCCTTCCTTTTTTTCTTTAAACCAAACTTCTTAATCTCTGCTGCTATAGTGTTCTATCATACCACAGAGTATTTTATATTCATGTTAGTGACTACTCTATACCCCAAATGGGTAGCTGGTCAGAAATCACATTGGTCACATAATTCTGACACACTCAAATTCACATGAGAAAAAGTTTAGCAGTAAGTAGAAAACCAGGGTGCTAATAAAAGATAATTTGGGCTCTTTTTTTTTTTTTTTTCCTGGACGTAGTTCTGTTCTGTTGGGGTATAAAGTATTAGATATTTGTAATTTTACTGTCAAAATAATGGACATAACTTTTAGAGCATTCACAGCTAAGATCTCTGTACTTGTTTTTCAACTAATTTTAAATGTACTGTATCTTTTATTACATGTTCTCTTAGATTGTTTTTGCTAGTAATTCTAACAAGGCTTCTTCCTTTTTGGCTTGGACTAATGCTTGTACGGAACTGCAGTACTGTGACTAAACATGGAGCTCAATGCTGCTATTGCTTACAACTGCTTAAACTTTGTAGTTTGGACTTTATTTTTTTCTGTAATAACTTATTAAATATAGTTGTATGAAGTACTGATATTTGTCATCCTTTGCACATGCTAAGGAAATCTTGGGATATGCATTATGGGAATGTAAACTAGTTACAAAACCCCCAAAACTTGTACTGGAAAACTGTTTACACTAGATGAGGTTAAGCAAATACACACCTTACATGCACACAAACTATCTTTTCTAATTATATGATAATACAAGTTTATGGTCTACTTATGTTTTCTCTCTAAAATAGAAAAGCCACCCTTGATAAGGTATATATTATGCTAACCCAAAGGTAAATACAAAAATAAATACTATGGAAATATTTCTGAGAATGTAGCTTTCCCCACCAAAGGCAGTACCAAGTGCCTTTAAAAAAGGAACTGTTGAATTACTTTATCTGAAAAATTGCTGGCTAACTTATATTGCACTTTCTTATTAGCAGTTTAACAATGGCTGCAGGCTAGAGATTCGACTGATCCATTAAAGAAAAAAGCACCACAACACTAGTTTCTGCTGGTTTCTATTTTAAGAATAGGAGACAATTAAGGCTTAGCGACATATCTGTTTGGAACTCAGAATACTTCCTTGAAAAAAGTGTGAATTCTGTTATGTCAGGGAAAGCGAAGACCACAGGAATAGTGCATGTTCTATGTCACTGCTTTCTTTCAACGTCTACATAAATGCAGCTCAACAACCCTGCTGGAACTATCAGCACTAGAAATTACAGGTTGACTTCAATGTATGTGTTCCACTTACTTAAACAGGAACTGTGTAGGATTACACTAGAAATTAAATGCCCTTTGGAAACTGTATTAAAAGCTGATGAGGTTATGTGTGCTGACTAAGTATTGTGCATGCTCCCTTAGCGTGCAGAGCCCTGTGGCTTGTGTTATGCTGGTTTATCCTAACATTACCGTGTGCAATAGCTCATACACATTAAAGAAGAAAGCTTGGATGCCAGAAAAGAAAGGGAATGCTCTGGTATGGACTTGTTTTCAAACTGGTAGTGAATAACCGTTAACTCTCAGGAGAGTGGTCTGCTGACTGTTCTTCCAGAAGTGGTTTTACAAGACAGTGATCTGTAATAGGAATTCTAGTAGTAAATAAATGTATGAGAACTTGTAGGCTTCTGGTTACTTCAGAGTTAAATTTGAGAAGGGAGTTCTTATAAACACCTTCCAATTAATGAGTGTTAAACTGCTTATTGTAGCTTCTCACTGTACAATGTTCCAAGTCCATCTGGACAAAATCAGTCTGGGTTTACCCCCTTCCTCTATTACAGAGAACAATTGTGGGAGGAAGCGCAGCCTCTCTGGAACTTCTAATCCCCAATCCTTCCATTACTGCATTACTGATAAAGTAAGCCATGCCACTTGTAAGGTACTGATACTGACAATTTTCCTTCTCCAGCTGGTAGCAGCATTTAACTCAGACATTGCCTGCATTAAAAAAAGGTTGCACTAATTTAATTTAAACCATTGCACTTAAGTAAGTACAAAAGGCTGCATGGCCTCTTTTGCTTCTGGTTTGTACGTGTTATTTTTGCTAGGCTTAAACTGAACTAAACCAGCTACCTTTATGACTATTGAAACTTGTGTATTAAACCTATTTAGGCATGCTTCTAAGCTAAACATCTTTGTCCTCAAGGCACCAAAGCAACATGTCACCCCTCACACAGACCTGCAGAAAAGCCAAAGCTTAGCTCTTAAAAGCCATAATCTGCTTTCCTCATGTTTAGCAAAAGCTAAACAGCATGAGCACACAGGGAGAATTGCTGCATTCTCTCCTAGAGATCAGCCAGAGAATGGGTTTTAAAACAAGCAATGTATTTAATGTGTTTTCATAAAAATGGTGCTAGCTGCTTGAAAAACCCTTATACCACACAATTCTATTATGAACACAGGACAAAGTTGCATACAGCAGATGCACACACAAACTACGCCTGTTCAAATGAATTTTCTCTCTCTCTCCCCAGTGGCAAGCAAGGTTTTGCAGTTTATCTTGGGATGACAAACTATACCTAGAGCAACTTGAGAAGGAAACATGATTAAAGTCCAGAAATCTCCCCCTTTTTCTGTTTTGGAAGGAGAAATAAAATACCAGCAAGTATAAAATACCAGCAAGTCATATGGCAGGCCCTTGGCAATAGTTAGGACACAACTCATGCTGCCTTGCTCATAGCACAGTAGCTTCCCCGTGTGGCCATGCCAGCCATTACTTGACTAGCATGATAGGCACTTGGGGCTAAACCAGTAAAACCAGGTACCCATTTGCTACTTTTAGGTGCCTGAGTGACATTTACTTGCTACCAACTTCCTAAAATCCCCTTTGAGCTGCTGGCTGGCATTGCTTGGGCGTATGTTTTTGTGTCTTAATACCTCCGAATTGTTCAGTAACCCAAGATCTACTTAAGATTCTCAGGGTATTTCCCTGTATTTTTTTAACCTGCAGGCCTAAACACAGAAAACACTTGCAAACATATTTATAGGACCAAGTTTCACGTAAAAGAGAACAGTAGTTTATTTCTCCTTCTCTATCCAATAGCCTGAGTGGTTAAAACACTTGGCATTTTTTAATTTTTATTATTTTCTTTTTCCAAATTTCCTGCACTATGGAGCAAGGACTAAACCTTTTTGCTCTTGACTGTAGGAACTACTCTAACTATTTTGTGACACATACTTTGGTCTCTACCAAGTGAAGAAAAATGGTTTCTGGAACAGCACAAGCATCACCACTAACGTAAATAATCAAAATGGTTGTTCATAAAATTACATGTATCAAGATAGTGCCCTCTGATTGATACACCTTTTGACTTCCTTGCCAGCTTCAACATGTACTTCAGACCCATTGAAATAAAAGTTCGAAAGAGAGAGAGAGATGGCACAATTCACATGCAAAATAATTCTGTAAAATACTGCCAAAAATAATGGCAGATGATACAACTCGTGATCTCATCTCATCTTTCCTCCAAGATCTTTGCCTTTCAAAGTTACAAAAAGGCCTCTAATCTCATTGTCAGACTACAGAGCATGGTCTGAATCAAATAAAAACCACATGAAATTCTAATAGATGGACAAAATCTTGTTCATAATGTAACTAATCCCTCCAACTGTGCCTTGTGCATATTGCTGTGGTCAGAGCCGGCATCACAGAATCACAGCGTACACACATGTGCCAGAAATGTCCCGCTATGCATTCTGCCTCTACTTTTCTTATTTCTGACTAGACTTGCATGCTATGTTTTGGGCTTTCCTCCAATGTCATAAATTGTCACCAGTTTATGAATGGATGAAAAACAATTGTAACATTTCTTTGCTCCATTTCCACAAGGTTTAACCTGTCACAGAGCACCAACGTAATATTGGAATGTTAGTAAGACGATGTTGCACAATGGGGAGGATTCTGCCTAACACAAACATTTGCAAGGGGTAAAATTCAGAGTAGTTATAACTTATTCTAGAAGGCAACTACATTCTCACTTAAAAAACAGTGCTAACATGACACATATTGTGGGTTGTTTGTTGTTTTTTTTTCCCCAATCACTACCTGTTGTATAATTTGTCACAGCTCAGAATTGGACAGTTTTACTAGTGAACATGTACATTTGTATCCCTTCATCTGCTGCTTGCAATGACAAAAGGAAAATATCAACCCATGAATGAACATATAACCAAAAGCATTTCCCCCCCTTAAGAACTTGCTACATGTTACAAAATGTAAATACCTTTAGACAACAGCAACCAACGTGTTGCCTATATATAACAAGCTCCTTAAATGCTGAACACATCGATGTGAAATCGCTTGCTTATCAAAATAGTATGCAATATCAAAGGCCAAGAGAATGCCAAAAAGATAAGGGATAGAATATTGTTCCCACTACTTTGAAGACAGAATTCTGGTTTACAGACTTCAGTGGGATACCACTTCACCAGAAAATGTTTCAACTTTCACTCAATTCTCACGGGCTTCAGCTTTAGACAAAACATTAATGTTACTCTGGTTACTTTCTTATGTTACAGTCTATCTAAACCTGTTCTAGCTTAGGAAACGCCTAATCATTGCTTTCTACCCACTGATGAACTTACTTAATTGAACCTAATGACCTGCAAGTGCACACTAGCGAAGGTGAGGTGAGAAGAAATGGGGAAATGTTAAGTAGTCCACTTTATCTCCATTTTAATTAATGTTTTATCTAGAAAAATTTCAGTCACTCTGGCAGAAGTAAGTAGGAGTATTTGATACCCATCATAACACAAACTCAGAAATAGTGCAGGAACCAGAAGCAAGAGCTCCTCCCTCCCAAGTGGGTGTCCAAGGCTTTCAATTAGTACGTCATTCCTTTGTTCTGTCTTAGCCCAGAGACTCTCGATTTGTTTTATATAAACAGAACAGGAACAACAGAAAGCAAAAGCCTTCCTCCAGCTTCAGGCAACGTAACACAAGCTAACTACTGTCATGAGCATGAAATGCTCTGTGTGATAATCCACCCTGAAAAGCAACTAAATTAGCCAATGCTAAAGCATCTTGGGTATCTCTACATCACATTTACTGTACAGGTGCCTAACTCAAGGACATGGATTATGCTCTGGCCACCATGAACAAAACAATTAGACACAGTAACGCTCAAATTCACACCACCTACATAACTTGTGGATTTGGCTTTGTGACCTTGACCCTTTTTTCCTCTTGTCAGTTGAGATTTTTTTCATCTGCTGAAATGTTTACATTAGGTGCTTATGTTGTTCTATTCAAAGATGCTAAATATTGATGCTTGACCACAGCAGAAAAAATATACTCTGACAAGCACTGAAAAAAAGATCTGCTACACAAAGGAAAATGACACTGAAGCCTCAAAGTGCTGAAGAACCTGCATTCTATGAGGTAAAATATGAAACAAGTGATAATGCAAACCACACACACACAACCCTAAAAAGGACAAAAAAGCAAATCCAAAGCTAGAATGTTCTAGCACTTTTCTGTCAAGAGAGTTTAAAGGCAGAGAATTACCATTACTTTATGGCCATGTAATGAAAGCACTACCCCCCCCAGCACATAGGATATAAACATGACAAACTATAATGGCCTCTCCCCGATTATAACAAAGTAGAATTCCACAGCTGTGATTCTGGGACATATTTTCCCAATGATCAGTCAGCAATTTGGTAATGTTTTGTTCTGGAAAAATCCTTAAGGTACCAGGAAATTTCAGTGCTAAAATTCTTTCAGTAATACTACTACAATCACTGCCCTGAAAAATAATTTAATACAGACTATATAGCCAGAAGGCCAAAAAAACCCCCATAGTCACGAGGAGGTATGACTTACTGAGTCTGCAAATCTTTACATCATTATATAACTCAGTAACTCTTGTATCTAACTCACTGCTGCATAATGGCTGTTGATAGCTAATCCTCAGTGAAGCTAGGTGTAATATGAGACAAAGAAAAAGAAAAAACAAATGCTAAGATATGTGGAATCCTCTGCATTTGTCAGACTATTCACACAGAATATATAAAAAACCCTAAATCTTAAATTCACATCCATCCTATGAGTCTGGACTCCACTACACAGAGTGTATGGAGTGTAGAATAAGTATATAAAGTAAGAGGAAAAGCAGCGAAGTGTGCGGGAGGATGAGTCGCTCATGCAGTTTAGCCTTTTTTTAACAGTATCTGAGACATAAAAAGGGACTGTTCATAGAAAATGTAGTTCAGTATGCCTTTAACAGAGCAACCGTGGCCCTGAACTCAAGATGCCTGCCACTGTTCTAAAGTAGGACAACAATTTCTGTTTGGAAAAGGATTTTAAGGAACACCATTTGTGTCTTGTTCTTGTTTTCTTATTTCTGAATGACATATGAGGCCAGATGGGTGACAATGGCCTCTCCACTGAGGAATGACGCCAGAAATAGGACAACACTACATGAGATTCTCCTTTTGCTCTTTTAGATATTATTCAAACTCATGCTCTCCTAACCTAATTTGAGTAGAATTTAGAACTATATTTATAGCAGCTTTTTCACTCTGGAAACTGCCTTCACTTGCAGAAATTATTTTCTCTAGTAATTAAGTTGTATATTATAAGCTGCAGTATTGCCTCTGAGCAAAACAGTTTGGGCTAAGCCTGCCTGCTTTTGATCCCAATTTCCTAATTATTATGGATCAACCTCTTCACTTGTGTTTCTGTCAAGTGTGAAGAGTTCATGGTGATTGGTTGTGTCAGTTCTTTCACAGGGAAATTAAGCTGCATTCAAAATGCTGCAGGAGCTAATGCAGAGTCAGCAAGTGGCAGTGCCTTTCTATCAGAGAGTCCTTTTAAATCATGCTCTGAAGGAGGGATGTAACAGAAATAGCATTAGCCAGAAGTGAACACTTCATATCAAATACTCAGACTGAATCTTTGCCCAATTCCTGAGCTAATTCCAAATACACTGTCAGATTAGAAATTTGGGGGGGGGTGTTGTCCTCTGTTTTGTGATCCTTGCAGAAATAGGACTGTGAGAACAACCTGTTGGCCCCAGGAAAGGGAGTCAGTGTGCTGTAGAGTCACTTAGCTGCAATATGCAAGTTCTGAAAACTTTGCCCTCTCAGCTTCCTAAAGCTCAGGCTGTACAGCTGAGCCAGAGCCCATGTGACTGTAAGTCTGCCCAGCTCCAGCTAAAATGAGTTCTCCCTGGCTATCTCCAGCACACATACTGTTCCCACAGACTGAGCCTGTCATCACCAGCTGTACCACCTGCTTGGACTCCCGGGGCCCTTCTGCAACTCCTCCTATTACCAAGTAATTTACTTGTTATAACCTCATCCTGGCAGTGGGACAAGGCAATCAGTGAAGATGCTGCTTCTCTCTGGATCTGAAGAACATGATATCCCTTCTGAGGCATCAGAAGGTGACTGATACCACCTCTCTGTCAGTTCCACTTCTCTGCATGAGCACAGTCCCAGCCATGCTCTAGACTCTTACACACAGCTCTCCTCAGATCATCATCACTCTTAAGTATGAACAGAAGCTTTAACTGCAGGACTGCACACCTGAGGAAAGGAGACAGCAATGCCAGGCTGTGCTGTCTGATGCAATCCACAGAGCTATATGCTCCCATTTATTCTATAGAAGCCATGAAAATCTGTCATAAACTGCACCCCACTTCTTGCTGCTTTTCTTTGGAGATAGTTGGGCTGCACCTGGGAACAGCTGTGGATTTTCTGACAGAGAAGACACTAGCTACAGCTGACAGAACTCCCCAACTACTTGTGGCTTTTCCCACTGCCTGGAGAAAGAGCTGAAGATGTGAGTGTCAGCTAGGAGGTACTGGGGAGGGTGGTGCCCAAAGCTACAAGGAGCTCATCTAGCCAGACAACCTCTGATGTGAAGTTGCCTCCTGTACTTACAGACGAATGAAAGGCCCAAGCAGTACTGCAGGAGCTTAGGAGCTGCCTGTACTGATCAGCCAATGATCCTTGTAATTCCACATCCCATCTCAGAGAGTTACCAGTCTCAAATGCTTAAGCAGGAAGCAAAAGAAATCTTATTTTGGCAACTGTAGAACAACTTGCCCCACAGGAGAATTATTCTGGAATATGTCATAAATGCCAGGAGATGAGAAAATGTTTGATGAGTGTGTACAGCAGTGGCATGTATGGTCCATGGTGTGGAAAACCTAGCACTGAACAAGACTCTTGTAAAAAAGGGCTCATGTCCCAAAACCTCAATGGTATAGACAATGCCAGTTTTGAAAACAGGAAAGAGTTAAATACATATTTAATGAAATAGCAAGTAAGTTTACCTGATTAGCCTGGCTGGTAAACAGCAAAAGTGCAGCCTCCCAGGAAAAGCAAGTCTATTGTTGCTTTTGCCATTCTCCCATTTTGACCTGGGCCAGGCTAGACAGTCCACTCTTAAAGGGAAGGATGTGGTAAAAAGGAAGGGAAAAGCCTGCAATGCAAGGCAGTACTCTCTTCCTATTATAGGTTGATTATTCCACACGCAGGGTCATCATGGCAGGTGGCCTGGAGACATTTCCTACTGCAATTGAGTACAAAAAAAAGATCTGACACATCACTGTCCAGAGGAAAGAAGAAACTCCCTCATTCATCTAGGTTAGGGTGCAGTGAAGGATCCTTTTTTTTTTGTTTTTTAAATCAGGACAAGGAATAGCACCATAGATTTGAATACATTTCCCTTACGTACAAATGTCCCAAACAGTCCTTCCTCTCCCCGAAGAGTTAAAACTGCTATATATTCTCCTTTACAGCCCTGAACAATATTTATCTCATGTATAGCATGGAGCTCATGTAACTTCATATTCTAGTTCAACTAGTTCAAAGGAGCTTACATATTTCTTTCCCAATCCCGGTGCAAAAGCAATTCCATATCTAACATGTCTCTTGGTTCTTATTCTGTACTGCCCTATTTAGGCTCTGTAAACTTCTGAACTTTGTGGAATAAGCGCCCAACTTTATAAAAGCTCGTGTAAATTTTTTGCAACCTAGCTAATGAGTATCAGCTTTAGCAATACATATTGCTTAGCCTCTCAAAGTTAACCATAGGGTGTTTATTCCCATCAAGTTAGCTGTCCAATGCATAAATGACAGATCCTCACAGCAGATTTGCTGTCTGTGCTGACAGAGCAAAGCAGGCTACCACTTTTCTACCACAAGAGAGTAAAGCAGAAATGCTGTTAAATTTGGAGGAAGATTCCTGTGAGCCAAGATCTGAACAGCTATAGGAGCCAGAAATTTTCCAGTCAGCAATGCACTTTTAAACACAAGCCTGATTGACTGGAATTACTTATGTGCTTAAAACTACATACACACTGAATTAATTGGCCAGATCAGGGCCAATGGCTATATCTGACACGGTGAGCCAAAATATTCCCTACCTCAGTACGTACCAATGTTTCTGCTGTTGAACCTGCACAAAGACCTGTACCATTAATATGTAACAAGCCCTTGACTGAAAGGCTATGAAGGACCTAGTGCTAAACATCAAATTAGACTTTTGTCAACCTGGACATAGATCATATAGGTGTATTTGCAGCACATCAAAGCCAGATGTAACCTATAAAAAAAAAGGAGCTGGCCAGCAATCCTTTGAGATTTTCTGGACAGCTGTGTCCATGCTTTCAAAACATACTCTGATGACACCCAAGAGAAGCAGATTGCAACTCTAACTCCTGAATGAGGACATGAATCTCAGACTGAAGGGAATTCCTCTGGTTTGTTATCTGTTGAGCCCTTCATCTGCATTTGCTCCTGGCTGATGTAGTGACACCTCAAAAAATTATTTCTAAGAACACTGTATGCATAACTTAGAGTGCCTGCCACATAATTCAGGGCTGAGCACCACGGCACAGGGAAATAGCCCTTCATTTGCATTTGTGGCCCTTACAAGAGAGTCTCGTTAATTCAGCAGTTAATTTCAGAGAAAAATCTAATATCTCCCCATTTTCAAATCAGGTAGGTAAGTGAAAATTCAGGGTTGACAGATCAAGCAGACAGACTGAAGGCAGAGAGACTGCACATAGAGTCAGGATGTTCTCTGGCATGATCCTATTTATGAACAGCGAACATGAACTCCTCCTTCTGTCAGTAGAGGAGAAATAAGTGAAACACAGAGACAGTGTCTGAGGTCACAGCTGGGAATGACTTTGAAGGTGAAATTGTTGGTGTGGAAAACCTTTAGTACTGCCTTAATCATATTTCACTGCAGGGCCAAACTGAAAAAATAAAAAAGGATGTAATTAAAAATTAAAGTCCAAAACTGTTCCTGAAAACTCCTACTCAGCTGCTGCATAACCTTGAAGCTGTATGAACTCTCTGGCTAAGTTGCCTAAAGCTGCCTCTGCAGAGACCCAGAATTGCCCATCCTGGCAAAGCAGACTAGGTCAGTATATAGTACCTGCCTGAACAGTACCAAAATCCAAAGAGCAAATGCTTTTGTAGACCTCCATTGCACACTTACATTGCACACCACCAAGCCAGAAGCTGCACGCTCCACTTTTTCTCACAATTCATAAGAAAAGCTTCAGTTATATTGACGTGTTTAGGAAAAAAGAAAAACAAAAGAAAATAGATGACTGCAGGGACACACAGTGTGAATTCCAAGTGACATTCCCAGATGCTAAAGAAGGGCAGGATCTCAGATGTGCTGCTGTCCACACCGCTTCATGTTAGCTAGCTCTAGTGAAGTTGCATTGCCAAGTACGAAAGCATCTAACTGCCCTTGACACTGTGCAGGTTCAGGATTCTCCAACTATCTATCACGTATCTAACAGCTTATACAGATGTACCTAACTTACTGGATTTATGAATTATTACCTCCATCTATATACACTGTAGGCAAGTGAACAATGAGCCTGCCTTGAGGATCAGGAGCTCTAAAGACCTAGTACTATTTCTCAAATAATTACAACTACTAGGAATGTATTTAGTGAATTAGAAGGTGAATTAGAACAGTCCACCATGATGATACCAATAGACTATCTTAATCTGCACCACTCCCATGATGGAAATATTTTCTCTGATTACAGAGGACGTTTTGGCAGCCACAAATCTTCTGAGTGGAAACACGCAAACCACAACTTTTGTGTTGCATCCGTGGAATAGTTAGTCACACTACCTATGTTAAATGCTCCTTGTACACCAGAAGTAGGGTGGAGCAAACTGTATATACTCTACCTGTACTTAAATGTGCCCTTCTATGATTACGTCAGTCACTCTGTTAATTAAAATCATTTTGGTGGGACTTCCTTTAGCTTTTAAAACAAAGAAATTAAAGGCCAGAGTAATTTCAACAGTGACTATCTTTGCAGGTGCTCCTCATCACAGCCTGGCACCAAATCAGTGAAAAGGAATTTCTGAGTGCACTTACTTTCCACACCCGTGAGATCAGGGCTGACTTAATCAGTACATGTTCATATGCTGTGTCTTCTGCTGCTGATCATGCTTAAGAGGTTTCCACTCCCTGGATACTTAACCCTACATCTCTGCCAGAGTTCCGCCCATCTCAGCTCTTCATCTAATTACTGCAGAATGCAGTCTGACTCTATTAAAAAAGTCAAGTTAAAAAAAATAAATTGAAAAAGTAGATCAACTGGCAGAACTGAGATGACAGGAACTTCTGGAGAGAAAAAGGTTATAAAATGTAGTCAGACCAGGCATCTCTTAAACAACTTAATTTGCCCCTCTCACTATGCCCTGAGACCAACTGCTCTTTGCAGGAACAGCAGCCTTTTTGCGGCAGGCTTTGTACATTGCTTTGCTCTTTATGCTGAGAGGGACTCTCAGGTGCTACTGTGAAAAAAAAATAAAAAACAAAATAAAGGATGTAATGGAAGATTTATATAGTTCTTCAAAGTAAAGCCTATTTTGATTTATTTGTTTGTTTGTTTTAAAGCCTAAATATTACCACATTGTCAAGCTCCTTTCCCTCGAGGCACTTGATGGTTAAATTTTACAAGTAATCATGAGCATCTGCTTAGGGTGGGAAGTTATTTAATTTTTACTAAACCTCTCCTGGGCTTTGGGTGCTATTGAGGCATACAGGTATCAATAAAGCTAATTTGATTTTCAGCCGCATGCAATCTAACCACTCACAATCCACCTCTTCAGAGTCTGCCACAACTGTGCAAGTATTTTGAACATTTATGATGTTTGCAAAAATTCCCAGTCTCCTCCTTTCCAAGACAATATTAATCAGCAGATAGGCAAGAGCAGTAAAAATTCCTCTTCCTCAGGCCAGGCTATGACTTCCCATTCAAAGCCAGTGTTGCTAATTGTCTTTGAAAGTATTTATGTTTCATTTGTGTCTAAAGGCCTCAAAGTAAAGCAGAGCTTTGTTGGGCTTGGCATTGCATAAAGCAGAGACGGATTCTGTCCTGAAGTGCTTTCAGTCTAGGCAAAACAAACAGAGCACATAAAAGGAACAGAAGGACCAAAAATAACTGACTTGTCTGAGATCATACAGCAAGTCAGGAATGTGCTGGTCTCACTTGTAATAATCAATAAACTTAGCCCTTTTTTCAAAAGAAAAAACTAATCACTGTGATGATCTGTTTCTGCCTCTTGTCTCCACTGTAGAAAACATTTATTGGTGCCTATTAATTTTGACACTTGGCAACTACAAGGATTTAAGAAGCTTTAATTGCTCGTTCTTTCCCACTGTAAAGAACCAAGGTTGAAAGTCTGATCCCTGTTTGGAGGGACTGGGTTAGGTAGAGAGGTTATGCTTGTTTCACTTTTGTTTCACTTGCTCTCTACCCCAAGCACTAGATTTTATTAGGTTAATGCTTCAAAGGCATAGCTATGATGTCCAATAAAGACTATGGCAGCATTCAAACAAACCTTGTACTCAGAAGAGCACAATACAAGAGGCTTCTTCTCAGAAATATCCCATTACATACACACTCATTTTCAACTGAGACTGAATTAGTCAAAACCTATTCAATGTACTTATGTTAACACTACAAACCCCTCTGGACTGCAAATCAGATTGGCAGAAGCAGGAAGAAAAGACTCGCTCAGACATTAGGAACAATTCAGGCATCCAAGCTCACAACAGTTATGACTCAATCTGGCTTGATTTCTGGTAGGCAGATTAAAATGCATTGTTTGTACCAAATAAAGCATGAATAATAGTATCGCCTTTGTCTGCCTCTTGCACTGCACTGCTGTTAGAGCTGTAGGAGGCAATCCCCCCTACTGGTGATACTCATAAAGAGACTTTACCTTCAGCTTCCTGCTCAGAAGAGATTTTATGGTGGGGCAAGGCTGGGTTCAGCGATGCAGAAGACTGTTTTAGTAGCTCTCGGCTTTGCTTTATCTCGCCAAGTCCTAGGGTCAGTATGGTGAGGTTGTTCCTACTCTTCAAGTTGCTCTGATCCAACCACTCTATCTAAGAAATGATAACAAAGCGGTGTTCTTATTAGCACGTTTGATTAATTGCATTCTAAATGACGCAACTCTGACCCCTGCATTAACTTTTTTGTTTTGCTTTATTCTTAGAAGAAGAGTTAACAAGGCCGATTTCCTCACGGCAGGCCAAATCAGTGTAAGAGTGTGTTATCATTTTGGCTTCTGGGCAGAATGCTGTCATCTTTCCGAAACAACAGGGATATTCTTAATTTACACTGAAACGAAGCTTAATAGAAATTCGTGTGATGTAATGTAATTTGGGGGAAACAAACTCCCTTCTGTTTGTTTTGGTTCTGTATCCATTACATTCAAAAGACGATTTTTCAAGTAACTGTGGGTTGTAGTAGCAGTTACATTACCATGACTTTTTTGCATTTTACCCAAATGAAGTTTTGCTTAACATGCATAAACAGAACAGTCCGTGATGCAGAGACACAACTACAGTCTCTCGCATACATAAGCACATAGTATATCAGACTACAGAGAGCAGCCTGATATCCTTACACACTCACTCTCACTCTCTCTGCTCCTTACAATACTTCAATTCGCTTTGCATTGTGGCAGAGTTTCAGGGTAGAACGGAATCCCACAGAGATCCACTCATAGCCTAGTGGGTTGCATGTCTTTACACCAACATTGCTGAACAAGCATTCTAGTCAGTAAAAAGAAAAATAGAAGGGCTGGCACTGCCATTTCCCCCTGGTGCTCTACCTGTTCTCTAAAAGAAAAGAACAGCTGGTGTTATCAGGTATTCATGCCCTGTTATGCAACCAGGAAGAGGAGCACTTATTTCTGAATCCAGCTTTGATTTAGGCGAGACAAAAATACCAAACTGCTCAGAAAGGAAAAGTTACAGGCATATGAGAAAGCAGAATTTAGATGCCTAGAAACCCCAAAGCTGGTGACCTCTGCCAGCACTTCCTAGCTGAAGTTAGCTCACAGGTTTGGACCTTTGCCCTCTGCTCTAGCTAAAGGGCAAGATACAGGCTTGTAAGAGGTGAATGTCGCTGTTCCTGACTATCTGGTCTCACTATCACACTTTGTCTAGCTGTATCTTGAATTAGAACTGAGTAACTTGGTTACCTACTTTAACTCGCAACAAACTCCCCGAAGTCCCACTGCTAAGTTTTTTACTATTATTCTTTTCATTTCAGTGAGCTGTGGACTACACATACCAAAGTGCTACCACATCATGGGGTGTGTAAAACCACCTGCATATTTGTTCCTGGGACCAAACTAGCTAACTGAACTGTTGCTGTACTCACCATTGCAGAGACCTGCTTTTCCCAAGCCTTGGATCCCTCTCCCCTCCATTCCCCCTCAATACAGGAAGCTGACAATTGTATCATCTATCACTGCATAAAATTACATTGCCTCACCACACCTCTTCCTGGGACATAAAGTCTTAGACTTTCTAGCTTCCAAAGTTTTATTTTAACAGGATCCACCTACTTCATTTTTTTTCCTACTTAGGTTTCAGAAACTCAGGCGGCAAGAATACATCACTTAGGCAATGCAGAGCGTCTCCAGCAGTAACGCAGCACAAATAGACTACTTTGGAAAACATAATTACTGGGTTGGAGTTTTCAATACATCTCTGAAAACATAATCTCTTATAATTTGATTCCTGACTATGCTACCACCCACTAACGCATAGAAAGCGTCACCAAAGTGGAACTACTCTGTAGTCTCACCATGATTAACACCTGCCACAGGAGATGTGAATTCTGTAGCAGCTGTGAGCTACCATTAGAGCAAGGTCAAGGTTTTTTGTGATTTTGCATTTTTTCTTCCAGAGATGAGGAAAAATAAAAAGCCATAAGACACATGGGAGGTGACATTTTTTTCCCACTTTTCTTTCTCTTTTCCCATTTCTCAAACAAAAGAGTCTGGGATTTTTTTTTTTTTCTTTCAGAATTTGCTTTTGAAACTTCAAATGCTGATAGAGAAATTTGTTGCAATAATTTTTGGAGCAACCTCCCTTCCTGTACTTCATGTAGTCTATCAGATTTATACTACCTTAACTACAAACTCTACATCCTGCATCACTGGGTACTTTCTAAAATATAATTCACAGTTCATGAAACATTTGCTGTAGGTCTGCAGAGTACTAGCTGATTACATGATCCCAACGCCTTTCTGCAACTCAGTAACTAACCTAGATAAATATATGAATATACCTTCTTTCTTGATATCACGTTCCAAACAGGCAATGGCAATTCCACAAGAATTGTTATCAGTCACCCATGGGAAGCAATGAGGTAGGACTCAGCATTGCCAACTCCTAAATATTTCGGGGAAAGTTTCTTGCTCCCCTCCCCCTCAGTAAAGCTCTCTGCTAGAATTAACAAGTTTACACAAGATCCTTGAATTTCCAGCTATAAATCTGGTCCTTATACAGCCAGATGAAAGTTTGAAAACATAACGCCTGACATTTTGGTGATTTTGTTAACTGCTTTAGTTTAAAACTAATGTCTGATTCTGGTGGAGGTATGTGGAAATAGCAAAACTTTGTGTCCATGCTGTAAAAAAATCTTGTATTCACACTGCAAAACATTATTCTAGTGAGTATCTCAAGGCATTGAGTTCTTCTACTTATAGACAGATCTTGCTGCTTTTCAGCTGCTTTGAATTTCTGTAAGTGCTGATATACAAAAAGTCACGATATATAAAGCATGCATCTGAAATCTTTCAGTATGCAAGAGATCTACTTCAGTTATTGTGTCCTCAGCTTCAAATACTCCTAATTAGCAGCTGTCTCCAATCTTTTAATGAGTCTGTAACACCATTTAGTTCTGAAGCCACATGCTGTTCAGATTGCCCTTCTGATTTTAATGCGAGTTAAACTGGGGTTTAACTTTTACTCATCTCCCAAGTTTCTCTGCTGTGAATAATCCTCACAGCTCAGCAATTTGGCTGGTATTTGTTACCTGTGCCATGCTGCTAAATTCCTACTACCTGTCCTAACAAGCTCTCTGACTGGGCCAGCTGACAACTGTCTAAAAATGAAAGGGAAAACAGCAACAAACTCTCCTAAGCTTAATTGGGTGGGGTGAAAAACAGGTTACCTCATCAGCCTTTGTAATTTTCAGGGATTAATTAAAGGATAATGTTTGCTGCACAGCAGTTTATGAGGCAATAAATAGCTTTTGTAGCTGATTAAATGCCAAAGCAAAGCCGATAAAGGCATCTTTATAATAATTGCAAAAGCCATTTAGTGCCTTGAATACATCGCTGCCACAGATACAAGTCTTACTATATGACAGATCAGCAGCAGACTAACAAAACAGAGAGGAAGCCTCCTTGCCTCTAGAGACCTCGAATAGATAAACAGATACATTTATAAGGCATGCAACTCAGCCCCAAATCCAGGTTGATCCTCACTTGTCACTAAACAGACAAAATGCAGATGAAGGTGGTGCTTTTGCTGCTCTGCGAACACTTCAACAGCACACAATCCACCTCCTTGAGCCAAACACCATCATTTTACCCGCAGGGCTGCACCTCCCCCCCCCGCCCCAAACCCCCCAGAGCACATGGCGCTGCCCGGCTTTTCTAGCAGCAGCCGAGCAATACTGCTGTCGCTAGGGAAGAGGACTGCAGCCCAGCCCGCCTAGCCCTTGATTCTGAGGTGGGGGGTTTTTTGAAGGGGTGCCCAACGGCAAACCCGGGCGTGGGCTGGAGCGGGGGGTGCGCTTCGGGGCCGGCTCGCACCGGGCGGCGGTGGCGGCCGCCGGTGCCTCAGCGGGCGGTGAGGGGAACCCGCGCCGTCCCTAAGAAACGTTACATTACCCGGGCGGACAGGCAGCCGAGCCGCCGCCAGAGGGAAGGGCCGCCGGCTTCTGGAAGGCTCGACGGGCAGGGCGGGGCGGGCTCCGCGTGCGGCCCAACGGAAACTAACGGCTGTGCGGCCCCTCGCGCCGGTGCCGCCCGCGCCCCCTCCTGTGAGAGCTCCGGGGCGCGCTGGGGGAGAGGGCGTGTAAACGCTGAGCGACGACGACAAGGGAGAGAGTCGTGATTTTGACACCTTTTCTTATTTTTCTTTTGTTTTGAGGGTGAGGGATGGTGAAGGTATGAAGGCATCCTTGTAGCGAGTGTTGGGCCTTGGAGTCTGTGTGTGAGGGTCGTCATTTCTCTAGGTTTCTGTGCAGATGCAAGAAGCTGTGGGGTCTTTGCAGCCATCTGCCACTTAAGCTTATTTGGACTTTCCGGCTGGCTGGTCTGTTTTCTCCTCTGGTGGTGGTACACCAGGTTCCTGTGTTGGTGGTTGGAGCTACTTTTCCTGCTCAAGTGGGAAGAGGACAAAGCAGTACACTAGGCTCCCAGGGGTAAATCTCTTACACAGGGGTACTGTGGTGGCTTCAGGAGCTGTGACCACATCTATATTGGAGGCAAAAGTACTGCACAGCGGGAACTTTGGAGAAATAAACCAAACTGAGCCAGGGAAAATGGGCTGATGGCAAGTGCATCTCATGTTCCTTCCTCCTCCTTCACTTTCCCGGACCCCATGCAGCCCACGTAAACTGTCATGGTATTTTTTTTTTTTCCTCATTCTTCTTGCTTTGTTTGCTGCCTAACTCTTCAGCTGATAAATAATAGGCACAGCCAAAGAGTGATGTAACTTGTAACTGCGAGAACGCACAGTTCTGCATTTTATAAACAATAATTAACTACTGCTGGCTGCACTGGCTGTGAGAAGCCTGAAATGCTGATCACATCTTGCAGCTCTTACCAGGGCAGCAAAGAAAGCAGAAGTATCAACTTTGAATTCTGCCACATTGTCATTTCCAGCTTGCAAATGAACTGATAATTTAACTGATATGATGCCTAAGTGGGTGAGCATTAAATTAATGGCAAAGACACACACTGGTGGGCCGGCATTGACTGTTGGTTTGGTTAGTGTGCATGATGCTTTTTCTCTGCAGTCTCTTGAAAATGAATTGTCCTGAATATGAGTATGGACAGTATTTTGACTTTATACACAGATATGAACTTTGCTTATGTTTATATAGGTATCCAGAGCTTCCAAATTAACAGGAAATAGCACCTCGGTGCTTTTAGTTTGGTTGACAAGATTGTTGTGTTCTATGAGTGATGATACTTGCAAGATAGAGGCACCAAGGGTGAACAGTTGCAAGTATCCCAGAAGTGTTTCATGATTTGGACTGAGTGGAGATATGGGCAGCATGGAGAAATAGACCAAAATACAGTGCAGCATTTTCCTAAAGCCACACTTGTTTTGGTAGTACAGAGTCCAAAGTCAATTTTGCTCTTAAGTGAAGTAGCTCTGATTCAGAAGAGAGGCAGGAATCAGAGTGTGTTGTTTTCTGGGGGTTGATGTCTTTTTAATGTCTTCCTTCTCTGGCTACGGCAGTGGTCACGTACAATTCAGCTGACTCTTTCTCAAGCTTTGTTTACTAACTTGCAAAAGCAGTTAGACTCGAACATCTGCATTAGCTCTTCATTTCTACTTGAAGTCTTTATTTCTAGGATGCTAGGCTGTGATTGATAATTAAATTGCCGTAAATGCAGCATGAGTCATGCGAAACAGGGTCAGAATACATAAACGTGTATCTGGAGAGAATAATATTTATTCAAAGAGAAATAACACAGAAACAGTAGCAAAAAGCGTACCATAGCTAACCCCTCAATTCACTTGCTGCCGGTATACTGATAAGTATTCCTGTTTTCTCGATGAATTATCTAAGCAGCCAGCCTGCATAAACTATGAAATGTAATTACTCTGACATATGGGAAATCTCTGGCAGGCACAGACTTGGCACAGACAGTGCAGCATCACCCTGCAAAGGCCCCTGGAACTGGAGTGTATTGGAGACGTGGCCAGCATGTTCCGATAGCTCAGCTATTTCTGAGCCTCTGACTGAACTGCAGATTAGTTCAATTTGCCGCGTTCCTGGAACAGCCCTTTGGCACGATGCAGCATTACTCTTCCTTTCCCCCCTTTTCTGCACTTCACCCTTCCCTACTTTTCCTGCAGTTTTTGTACCTGAGTCTGAATTTATGGGTTTGAAGTTGCTGCTCTCTGGATCGACTTCCTTCCCTTTTCTAAAAAGAGAAATTAAGCAGTATATGTTTTCCTTTAGTATGTGGAATTTTCCTCTTACAACTCAGCAAATCCTGACCTGAATTTTACTTCAGAAGAAAATACTGCAGGTCATCATCTGTAAGAGCATATGTTTGTTGATTACTTGCTAAATTAACAACAGACACCCATCACTGAGTTAGCTATCCACATCATAGAGCTAAGAAAATAGCACAAGTTTTGAGTGTGTGACTTTTAAGGTTTGGGGGAGGGAAAGGAAAAGATATCCTAGCAAAGTTCCTCAATCCATGTCTGAGTTCCCTAGTGTTATCTGGTGTTAAGTAAGTGCTTTGTTTCTTCAGCTACTCCTTTCTTCCATTTAAGGTATTCAAGATTTGGCATAGTTTAGCATTAGAGTTTGTATAGTCTTTCGCATATTTATATACTAAAATGGATTTAAGTGGCCACTTTTTGTCGATGTAAATTCATGCTTAGCCCTGTTTGTGTAAGCAGCAGATCTGCTAATTTTTTCATAGAATCTTGGACTGTTCATCTGCGCAGAAGCTTCAAATTCTGAAAAACACCCTCCCATCCCATTCAGCTGTATGTTTCTCTAGTTTATTTTAATGACAGAGCAGTGGTGCACCAGTCTTGAGAATTATGGTAGTGTGTGAGGAATGACACATTCAAAGTGATGATGGTTGAGGGTGGCACCTCACTGAGCTGGCATGGCAATGTTAGCACTTGGAGAGGCAATTGAAGTCACTGAACTGGATGGGCTCTACTTGATAAGAGAAAAATCTATCAGAATCTATAGAAACTACAGTCCTTGCCATATTGCAGCTTAAATCTTTCTCCTGAAAGCTCCAACAGTAGTATCTGAAATGTATCTTTTTTTATAGTTGTCTTCCATTTTCTTGGAAGTGTAATTTTCAAACCTGAACTTGGCGGTTGGTATACTTGTTGGTTAATCAGAACATGAGCATCATTCCTGACTTTATGAAGGAGTGAGCAAGTAACCTCATTGTGTGATGGTGGGTATTCTTACATGGGCATAGTGAAAGCACCCTACCCTTATCTGTGATTACAACATCTGTGCCTGGAAAGCTTTAGGTAAAAGTTGAACTTCATGTGGCTCCCTTGTGCAAGTACCTTATGACCACATGCAGTCCCTCCTTAACCTTCTTTTTTTTAATAAGATCAGTATTTCATTTTCTTATTTTGCACAGTATGATCCTAAGCCTTTCCCACAGCTTTTACTGCTCAGAATTCAAACCTTCCTGTGAAGATGGCTTTTTTCCCCCCACTGACTGCTTCTGGTGCTAATCATTATAGCGCCTGAGTATCTCACTATCTGAGTTTTATAAGTCCCTTGTGAGATGAGGAAGTGATATTTCTCCTTAAGCCTTGGCCCTCCTCTGTAAATGTAGTAAAAAGACAAAGCTATTAAACTTCAGTTCCTGACTTAAGGTACCAGAGACCTATTTTTATACTGACTACTCTGAGAATTCACAAATCACTGTTCCAAAAGACTTCAGCTTTTAAGTGATGGACCTCCTGGTCTTAACTCCTTCCAACCAGTGCCAATAGAGACCTTAATTTTACTGAAATAGCGTTTTGTGAGATGTACTGCACTTTCTTGAAAACTCATTTAAATTGAAAAAGAAAGTACTAAATCTATTTAAAATATGTTTGCACAGCTCTACTGATAGGTGAAGCAGAAGATTTTTAAGTGTTTGAAATGCTGATGCTCATGTGTGCCGGTCTGTGCAGATGCAATGCTGGCTGGGTACAACTTAAATGGACGTGTAAAGTTGCAAGTTTGAATCCCTGTGTCTACAAGAAGTTCATAAAAATGGCTTAACTTTAGCAACGAACAACTATTGAGAGTTAACTCTGTTGTCTTCTTGCAGATCTATTGCAGTTTAGCATTAAACAAACAAGATCCCAATGGGCCTAGTACACTTACTGGGAAAGACAAAAATCAACCTTCTGAGCCAATAAAACAGAACTGGGTTTTTCAACAGAAATAAAAGCTAAATATGATATGTCTTAGGTCACCCAGTCTAGCTCTTGTCCATACAGGGTTGTTCCCTAGAATGGATAGCTCTTGTTCTTGGTTGTGGGGTTTGTTTGTTTGGGGTTTGTTTGTTTGTTTGTTTTTTAAATTAAAAAAAAAAAGACAAGGCACATTTTCTCTTTTACCTGAAAACAAGTGCTCCAAAGCACAGCATATCTCAGCAGCAAGAGTATTTTCTGGTCAGTAAGCAAGTCTTTTTAGGATGGGCTACATACCTAAGCCTATGTAACTTCATTTTTCTTGTTGAGGTTGTGTGTCTTGGTAATCTTTGTTCAGCTTCACCCATATTTAACTCTTCTTTAGTATTTCTGTAGGAAGTAAATTCCTTTTTAAACCCTTTGTTGTGCATTCATTGTGGAGGGAATACAAATAAAATGTGAAGACATGTCATTTCAAGGTTCCAGTAGTATACCTTGCAAATAAATGCACAGTTGTGTGTAATAAAAAAAAAAAAAACAACAACCCAAAACAGTTCTCCGCAGTAAGAGCTGGAAGCCTGTGCATTTGTGGAATTCATCATAGATCATCAGGTACAAGTTTTTGGTATAAAACTTAATTTACAGAAGCATTTGCACTGTAGAAGCACCTTTTTCTCACCCTGAACAAGGGTAAATACAGTTCATAGTTTCCTCCTTGCACAGGACTACTGTGACTGAACAGTTATAAACATCCAAACTTCAGCAACTTAACGTAGCATTTAAACAATATTAAAATGCTGAGTACTGAAACATTTTGCTTTCCTAAGCTGTTCCTAAGATTTTGATTGCTTTAGGCACACGCAGTTGTTAACCCCAAGGCACTAAGATGGTAACCAAGCTCTTATTAACTGCTAAATTTTGGACAATACAGTAATAAAGAAAAGGGAGAGTGCTACAGAGATGGAGATCCTTCCCTACTTCAAGAGGCTGGTAAGGAAGGTCATTAAAAAACCCCAACCTTGTTCAACATAGTATATTTAGCTGTTGACCAAGAAAAAAAGATACATAGGTGCTTGCCACAGACCTTCTGCTCTGTATGTTAAATTAGATGTACCTTAATGTGAGAAATAGAAGAAAATTAAGTTTTTGTTATTGTTTATTGCATAAGGTTTATGAATGGAGAGGACTGAAATCCTGCTCTAAATCTGTGGATTGCCATTTTGTTTTTTGAGATGTGCTCACTGTTTTAGTACTTGCCCTCCCCCAGTGCCACCATCATACCAGCAGAAAGCTCTGCTTGTGCATGCACGCAGCAGAAGGAAGAAATGCATCTCCCCCTTGTGTCACACCCAAGATCACTGTGAGTTATGTCAGTGTGAAGTTAGAGCTCCTGCTGCTGTATGGCCCTTGCAGGAGCACCTCCCAGTAGAGTGGCATCCCTGTACTGGAGAGGATAGTTTTGTCAGTCTCACACACCAATCAGGACTTTCCTTTGTTGGGCAGAATCCCCCATTTCATTAGGGTTTGATTCTGGTTTTGGCTGCCAGAGTAGTAACTAAAGCTTGATTCCTGAACAGTAAGTTAGCCTTAAATATAAAGTGTAACTAACTGAACAGATACCACCAAAGCTGCTGTTTAGAGGAGAATATTGAAGAACTAGTGAAGTCACTAGAAAATAAGCAGCCAACTACTACAGTTTCTGACACAAAATCAAAGGTCCTGTCTTTTACTAGGACACTGAAAGAATTCAGATGAATAATCATCTCTATAAGAATGCTTATACTCAGCTGCCCTTCAAGTAACTTGCTTAAATGTGATTTAAAATGTGAATTAACTTTTACTATAAAGCATCTCCCTGCTTGGCTTAGATTAAAGAAAAAACTGCAGCTTCCAAGCTTTTGATTACAAAGCAACTTATCACCAGCCACAAGTCGGGTATTACAGAATCATTTAGGTTGGAAAATACCTTCAAGATCATTGAGTCCAACCATCAACCATGCCCACAAAACCATATCCTGAAGTACCTTGTCTATGCGCTTTTTGAATACCTCCAGGGATGGTGACTTAACCACTTCCCTGGGCAGCCTGTTCCAATGCCTGACAACCCTTTCAGTAAAGAAATTTTTCCTAATGTCCAATCTAAACCTCCCCTGGTGCAACTTGAGGCCATTTCCTCTCGTCCTACCTCCAGCCACCTGACAGAAGAGACCAGCACCCACCTCACTACAACCTCCTTTCAGGTAGTTGTAGAGAGCAATAAGGTCTCCCCTCAGCCTCCTTTTCTCCAGGCTAAACAACCCCAGTTCCCTCAGCCACTCCTCATAAGACTTGTGCTCCAGGCCCCTCACCAGCTTTGTTGCCCTTCTCTGGACACATTCCAGCACGTCAATATCTTTCCTGTAGTGAGGGGAAGCTTGTCCTATGCCAAAGCTATTTAACACTGCATGCCTAGCTGTATTTAACACTACATTATTTGCCATTTGTAAGTAAGTTAATAAAATCTTATATATATGAACATGTTTTCATCCTGGAAGCTTTCCACAGTTCCTAACATGGCTTAAATTGCCCTACTTCTGCTTGAATTAAGACTTACTTAGAAAGATGTGTTTGCTCATCACCTTAGTAACCTGCAGAACCATGGGATGGTAGTAAAGTGGGGGATACCACTAATGGTAAGTGTAAGCATTTGTCTTTAAATCTGGCAGTTTTAAGGTAAAATACAAGCTTTCTACAGATAATGGGCATTTAGTACAAAGGACTAACGAAAAAGACTAAACTTGAACTAATTTGAGTCAAACTAAATTGTAGGTATGCATACCTTGGGTCTTTAGTGTAATTTTCATTTTAGCAGGCTTGAAATAAACCTCTAAAAGCATTAGGGAGCAGGATAAAAAACCCTGCCCACAATAGTCCTAACTACATTCCCAGGAAGAAAGCAACTTCCTGCTTAAATGGATTCCAAAGATGATCTGCATGGAGAAAGACAGACTTGTCAGATTGAATTCTTAGTTTAACAAACATTGCAGAAGGCATGTTTATGCAGACTTGGTGCATATTTGCAGAAGATAGTTTTCCATTTAGTTTCAAGTAAATTTCAAGGAGTCTTAAAGGTTGGTTGAAAAGCACCATTATGTATACAGTTGTTTCAAAGCAGTTCTTCTAGCCTCGAATGTGGTCACCAGTAAGAGGGACTTAGTGTTCACAAATTAGCAAGCTTTGAATCTGGGACTAAATCATTAATTTGGAGGTCTGGCTTTGGTGATTATTGGTGTTCTTTTGATGCCATTAAATAAAGGAGATAGACTAGTAATTCAGTGCAAATTACACACAATGCATTAAGCTTTGGGCTTGCATGGTTCTACTCATGGGTCATGTTTTTGGGGCCTGCAATGACTGAACTTGCAGTCAGTTCACGGTTTGGGCTATCTCTTCATTAGCAAGTAGTACACTGCAGTAGGGGCAGAGCTGTAGAGCAAAATATTTGGTACTGAGAACCTGACATCCCTGCACTATCTTTGAAGTTTTTATTTGAGCCTAGAAATAAAAAAGCTTTTCTATTTCAGCCCAAACCCTGGTCTGATCCAGCTGAATACCCATTAAACAGGTCAAATGCAGTTAGAGCATTCCAAGTGCGTATTTCTTGCTTGAATTTTGGTGTAAGTGAATCCAGTTTGTGCACTGAGAACACTCCACTAACAAGCCAGATCATGGTAAATGGTCTGCCAGCTTGGAAGGCATAGAAAAGCTATTAGTTAAATATTAAGGTAACTAAAAATGTTTTTTATATACTTACTGCAGTGTTCCTGCTGGTTTCCATTTTGAAAGTGTTAATTTGCAGAACACTTAAGACCAGTCAGTATGTATAATAATCTTGAAAATTATTCTACGTTCCGCTCCCCTACCATTTTCCAGGTGCAGGAGTCTTTTTGATGTCATATCCAAGAGAGCGATCACTAAGAGTATTATGGTTGCATAGCAACCTCAAGGTGATGACTGGTTTAAAGCAGTCCTTTGCTGTGCATTTCTTTTCCAACACAAGCCAGTCTCCTACCACTGCAACTAATAAAACTCGACGAAAAACATATTTAGTCATAAAACACTGCATAAGAGGTTTCTTTATTCAAACATCTTGTTCTTTCTAGGCACTATCACCAGATTACTGCACCAAGTTATCTTGAAGTACCCAGTATTCCAGCACTTTAAAATCTCTGCAGACAGAACACAAAGCCCCATCTTGTCTGTCCCTCTGCTTGGATTACGAGTTGAAAGCACAACAGAAAAATTCTATGTATGAAAGTAGAACTGAAGTAATATAACACTAGTAATCCAACTGTAACTTCCAAAAGCATTAGTTTTTTACCTAGTCAGCTACAGTGAAAGTCTTCTCTACAGAAAAAAACCTTAAACATGGACATACACAACATACCAGTTATATATTCCCAGTTTTGTTTATTTTCATGGAATGCTAATTTAGTTACAATATGTCAGTTCATAACTACTGAAATGTGACATTAATTCATCTCCAATGCTGCAGAACAGTCTTGATTTATATATATGTTTTAAAACAATCTTATTTTACATAGTTGAGGTCTCTGGTGGTTTTTAAGCTCTGATGCTTAAGCACACAGCAAGCTACAAACCTTAGGTTTTATATTTATACATATATTCTGTGTATTCAGACAACTGCTGTAAGTTATCTATAATTTAATATTTATAAAAAGTGCATATACTGGTACATATGCACATCTAGAAACACACTTTTACTACTGCCTCCCTTTTTATAAAAAAGCTGTGTAACATACAGCCATATTATTCTCACTCACTGCTATTAAAGTCTTTTACTAGCTTTGTTACACAATTTCAACTATTCAATTCCCTCAAACTGAATGTAGGTATTTCTATGTGTATTTCCTCCTAAAGAAAAAAGTCCTCCCTATTCCTTTAAGAAGCTTTAAATCATGCATCAGTTTAGTAAACAGTCACTTTAGCATGGATTTTAGAATCCTAGACAGTGTAAAATCTACTTCTGGAAAATGTCTGTCTGTATATTTAATTTCTTCTTTTAGTTACAAAAAATATATAGGATTGAAACATACTGAATACATGCATCTCTCAAAGTGGCTATATTCTAGCCTTATAGATAAATTAAAAAAGTACACCCTTGCTAACAGGATGCAAACATGGCCTCAAATAGGCCATTACCTGTATTTAATATAGCTCATTACATTAAAAAGTTCAAGTCAGCTGTTCTCTCAAGATGGTGTCAAAAGACTGAAGAGCATAATATATTTATACTCAATATACAAAGGTGGGTGCACATACCTAGTGCCCTTTGATTATTCAATACTTTCAAGGCCTCTAGGCTTTGCCTCTGGTGATACAAGTCCTGAAATGATCTGAATGAAAGTTTAAGTTGAAAATTGTTTTTTAATATATCCTAAAAGCAAGTTGTGTTTAAAAGAAAAACGTACACTGAACAACCTGAAGTACTCACTGAAACTACTGTACAAAACTATTATAGATACAGAAAGAAATAATGGTGGACTTAACTTCAAACAGAAGTAACACTTGTTTAACACATGTAAAAACTTGCTTTGTTTTATTCTTCTACCAAGTAAGATTTGCAGCCGTTCAGAACAAGTAAAATTCAAACCACCTCACAATGTTTAAAGTTCTTTTATACAGTGCAAACGTTTAAGACAGAGTAACTCCCCAGTGAAACAGGTGACACTACTCAGTGCCAGTCTTTTGAAGATTCTTCTTTCAATAAGTCTATTTACACATTAAGCTAAAGGTTCACTATATATGAAGTTTGCTGAATATCAGCAGAAAAATACGTGAACTAGCAGCAGTTGTATTACGAACATATGATGGTTACTTTAATGAATGCATAAAGTTTTCAAGACTGTATTCAGTGTCATACTGTTCTTGATCCCACAGTTCTCCAAGGTTTTCGAGTACTGATTTCATTGATGCTTTCCCAGAAGAGGTAGAGGTATCTGCTTTTTCAGTTTTTCCATCCTTCACAGAAGAAAACGGATCAATTAATGTACAGAACAATGTTTTCAGGAATTTACTAAATTCTTCCAAATCTGATGACACTTTTGGGGAAACACCCCTTCTCCTGTTTTTCAGAGAGCTGTGTACTATTCATCATTCCAACTTCCAAGTGTTCATCTGATTAAATTTTACATTTCAAAGCAAAGCTTTTCCCTAAGCTTACTCTATTTTTGGTAGGTATTTGTAAAAATTATTCTTTACCTTGTCAAGAGTGAACAGATCAAGAAGCTGTTCTGTTCCCATACTCTGTAGGCTTGTGTTTTCTTGGCTGATCACTGTATTTGCAATATTCATTTTGAACTTTTGAAGACCCATGATCTTCTCCTCCAGAGTTCCCCTGGTTATCAGGCGATACACATTAACAACACGTTTCTGAAAGAAAAAAGCATACTTAGCTAAAAAAATACCATCTTAGGTATGCAAGAAAGCATAACCTTTTAGTATTCAACATGGACAGTCTGGAAGCAGTTTGGCTTGGAGTTACCCTTTAGTGATTGTACTCGGTAAGTCTGACTGCTGTTAGATGAAAAGAATGAGAGCGTGCAGCATAGAGTAGAGGCACATGCAATTGCATCTGTACTCAGGAAGTTAATAATTCACTGCTTTTTACAGCTGTAGACGGAGACTAACAGCAGTCACTCTTTCCCTGTCCAGGTGTCAGAGGACAATGCTGTGGGGCTTTCCTTCAGTTCCTTGTCTCAGTTGCATCTCTTCCTCCACTGAAGGGCAATTCTCCCTGGCCTCTCCTCAGCAGCTCAGGAAGCACAGAAGAGAAGGCATACCAAGTTCAAGATAGGATAAGAAAGTATACACTTCAACATCTGGCATATTTGCAAGAAAGCAGTATCAATGGAAGCATGGTACAAACTCCCAGACATCACTTGCATTATGTGCTACAACCTTACCCAAATTCGAAGAAGGAGGAGTTCAGCAAGGGAAAAAAACTTAGGGGAAATTAAGACTTTTTCACCTGCCCAATGCGATGTGCCCGATCCATGGCTTGCAGGTCTCTCATTGGGTTCCAGTCATGTTCCACAAATACTACTGTATCAGCCCCTGTTAAGTTAAGTCCCAATCCACCAACGTGAGTGGTGAGCAAAAGAACATCTATAGATGGGTCATTATTAAACCTGCATACAAAAAAGTTAAGCATGGTAAATTTCATTTAAATAATGAATTTATGAATCTCAATTTCTTTGAGGCAGACAAAAGAACAACTTTGTACCATATAAATACTATAGCTCATTACAGTTGGCCTTATATTGGTTATGAAGGGATATGCTTACCGTGAAACAATGGAATGCCTCTGACCAGCAGGTATGCTGCCATCTAGTCGCAAGTAAGTAACTGAAGGTAACTGAGGTCTGAGAAGGTCATGCTCCACTATATCCAGCATGCTTTTAAGTTGACAGAAGATAAGTACTCTGTGCTGGGCCACAACAGCTTCTGTACCACTTTCTGAAGATCCACCATTCCCCAAACCACAGTCTAGCAGCAGCTTAAAGAGCATTAAAGTGTATCATCAAAATGACAGTAGATCTCAGGTAAATATTGACATTGATAGACTATCAAAAGTAGAAATAAGAGAAAGAATAAACTACAGAAGGAAGTCTGTAAATGACAGTCACTTAAATGACATAATGCAAAGTTTGGCTTCACTGTCAAAGTATGAAAAATTTAAGAGTTGACAGAATAGTAATTTTCTTCATTTTGCTTTACTTACAATAGAATTTAAGTATGTAATGCAATCTAACTTTATCAAGCTAATAGTCTCCTGTATATTAAATAGGAAAAAAGTTTTTCTGTAACAATAGGGACAGGAGTAAGAAACAGAATAAAAACAAGTTTTGGACAAGGTAGCAAAAATTATGTAATCATCACCTTGAAGCAAGCTTGTGCTTCCCCCTCACCCCTGAATTAACAGGAAAAATAGGACATATGCCTAAAAAACCCCTTGTACTCTATTTCATTTGCTATTTAACTAGGAGTTTTAAGATCAGTTTTCATATTAAGTCATAAACAAAACTTGCTAAGTTGTAACATGCATAGAGACACATAGGAAATTTAAGGTACAACATGCAAGTCTACTTACTTGTTTTAAAGCAGACAGCTTAGGTGCATGTTGGATATCTCGAAGGGATGAATTATGAGCTGCAAGTTGCTCTGTAATTCTTTTATATTCTGGATGTTGGGTTGTTAACACTAACGCTGGATGGTTGCACAGCTTCCGTAAGTATTGCAATGCCTTTAATTATTTAGGAAATGAAGTGCAAAGAAATGGTTAGCAACAACATAGTTACAGAAAAAGGGTGAACAGAATTGATTGTAAGTATAGGGGCCACTCAGCCACATTCCACAATTTGGACTTTAGCGTGTATTTTCATTAAAATGAAGTTGCACATTTATTTTAAGAAAGCCTGTATTTCAACCTGTATCCAATAACTGTTAGGTGCATAATGACCTTGGTTCCTTTTCCAGGAACAGTGCAAAGACTACCATTTCCCACACCTTCATGTGAATGTACAGTATAGTAGATGGATTTGGGAGCTGTGCAGAGAATTATTTTTTCCAAGTAGCGCAGACTTAATCTGCAATTCCGTAAATTCTTCATAATTTCAGACCTAACCGTAAGGAAACTTTTTTGTCCATGTTTTATAATCTTAATTTTGTAGTGTATCAACTGATGAGATCAAAATTAGTTCCCTCTTGTTGTGAGGTTTTGCACTTTTGGTAACTAGTTTTTAATTGAGGATAGTATCCCAGACCCACAAAATAGCTGAACACCAGTTGAACTGAACACATTAAAAAAATTTAAGACAGTTTTATGTGACTTAAGACACAAAACCATAATTTAAGCATAATAGCTATACATCACATTCCATGCAATCTGATCCAAAATCTCAGTATTTCACTTAATACATTTGTGGCTGTATGATCCAAGTTAACCATTTTGATTTTCATTTTTTATTAAACCCCAAAATAGTTACCAGAAATAAATGAACTAGGTAGTAAAAATTACTGAAGAAATCTGTACCTGAAACACATGACCTGTAGCTTTAAGCTTTGGTTTTTCAGTTTCTTCATTCAGTGAAATTGAAGAAACTGTTTCATCAATATCACATTTGGCACGAGACTTGGCAAAATCTTCATAAAGCTGAACCTGTAGACCAGGCCCCAGACAAGAGAATGAGTATGTTTTTCCCTAACAGAAGATGAACAGTCATTTTTAGAATTCAGTTCTGAATTATCATAAATCAAGAAAGCTATTTTATATGTAGCACAAGATCAACATTAACAGTGGAATCTCTCACAGTCTATTTTCTTTCAGCTTGGAAAGTACTCTTTAAAAAATCCATAGATGCCTAGATGTTGTTCTTGTAGAACAATGCCAGAAATTAAGCTAAAGAAATAAGTCCATTGCAACTGGACTGAAATTAGTTTTTAAACACATACTAGAAAAACTTTTTAGTCCTGTCGTCCCAGACAATGTCAGAGCTGACATCAGATTGACCCAGGAATATGGAAGTGGTTCCTCTGTGGTCTTAACTGTGCTGAAAAAACTAAGCTTCCAGCCACTTTATAAGCATACCTGTAGAGGACTGAGAATACAATAATAATCTTGAATAATTTTGGGTGGAAGATCTTGCAGTACATCCTCTTTCATTCTCCTTAGTAGGAACGGCAGCACTTGGCGGTGCAGTGCTTCCATTGCAAGAACCCCTAAATGAAGGCAACAGAAGAAGTACTTTAAATTTTTTTTTTTTTTCCCCCAGAACATGCAGCCCCCATCCCAATCTCATGTTGGAACTGACTACACTTTCTCTTTTCATTAGCAGTTCTCATTTAAAGGAAGAAAACAAGAAAACCAAGACTTAACATTTGATCCTTACCAGCCTCTTGTTCTCGACTGGAGCTTCGGGCATCTCTACTTGCCAGTATTGGTTTGCCATAACGAGCTGCAAATTGGCGTTCAGTACCCAAAAATCCTGGCATAAGGAAGTCAAACAACGACCACAACTCTAAGACGTTGTTCTGAGCATAAAAAAAATTTGTTAAATTATTTTCAAGAGTAATGAATTGTTACAAGTTATCAGAAACATTTCCATACATATTTAACACTGCCTATAAAACACTACAAACATAACACTTCAACATACTTTTGAGCTCCTGGAACTTGGTGGCTCTTTCATCAATCTATCATCAACCTAAGTTACAGGAAGACCTGTACATGCACTTTAACATACAAATGGACTTTCTACTGTGCCTGATGTCTTAAGCCACACCCTGAGTTCTTTTGGACAACAAACCCCAGGAAACTCCAGTGGTCTTAGTCCTGGATGAGACACATACTCCACAGACAAGTCATTAGGACAAAGCCCAAAATCTGGAGTTCAAGTTAAGTTTCTTGCTAATTTCACTAGAGACATAAGGAAATGCTCTCTCCCCTTCCCTGCATGCTACTTAAAGAACAAATGGTAAAGAAAGTCTTGTTGCCAACTTTTGAGCCCCCTTAGTACCATGGATCCTGCACCCCTTTCCCCTGTATGTGGGTATACTAGGAAAGGAAAAAGATATAGTTTCAAGCATTTAGCAATGAAAGACTTTTTTTTACAATGTATACTTTGAACAAGATGACTCTGATAAAAAGCATAAAGACTCCAAAATAGATCTCTTTTGCTTGCTTTCTACTACTCACCCAAGTTCTCAGGAAAAAAAGCAGTTACCTGGATTGGTGTCCCAGAAAGAATTATCCTGTAATTGGCAGTCAGCTGTTTTACTGCTTTTGACAGCTTTGTTTTTCCATTTTTTATTACATGGCCTTCATCAAGAATGCAGTAATTAAACTTAATATTTCTAGAAAAGAAGAACATAGACTTAAGTAGCATTTAAAATTCTAAGCTATTAAAAACCTCAGAAAACAAACCAATTCTTACCTGAAGAAGTCAATATCATTTCTTACAACATCATATGAAGCCACTATGAGATTGTGTCTTTTCACCTGGTGTTGTAATCTTAAGAAAAAATATGAGATCATAACTAAAGCGTTCTTTACATGTATTATTTCAGCCTTTAAAGATACCATCACAAGTTTTACCATCCCCACAAACTATGCTTCAGCAGTAGTAGTAAAGCGAATTGCAAAACTGTGTGGTATTTTACTCTACCCAAGTTATTAATGCAAAATACATTACCTTGCTCTCTCAGTAGGAGGTCCTGTATAGTGCAAAGGATTAAGATATTCTTTTGAGCAAAATTTGCCCACTTCATCCACCCAGTGTCCTGTGAGTGTAGGAGGGCACACCACCAAGGAGGGAAGAGGAACACTGTCCACCAGTTTTGTTCTTGCATATTCCTGAGCCCTTTAAGAATATCAAAGCAAGTTTGAAAAAATTTGTTTTTCACAGAATAGTTGAGGTTGGAGGGGACCTCTAGAGGTCATCTGGTCCAACACTCCTGCTCAAGCAGAGCCACCTACAGCCAGTTGTCCAGGACTATGTCCAGAATCATTACAATAGATAAAACCTATCATTAAAGCCTTTAAGATAGCATGTTATTTGTTTAAGCTTACCTGAGGCAATGATCACCTGCAAGAATGCAAATGGATTGTAGAGTTTTTCCTAAGCCCATGTCATCACAAAGAATTCCATGAAGTTTGTATTTATTGAGAAATGCCAGCCAGTTCACTCCATCCTGAAATCGGAAAATAAGAAGAGCACCTCAGAACTAAAAACTGGCTTTTGGCTAGTTAAGCTTCAGTTCAAACATCTGTATGTTCTATCATCCATCATTGCCAAACTATGAGCTTGTTTCCCACCATGAATGCATCCACTACAGCCCATTCACTCAAAGCAGGTGGGAATAAAGGGAGAAACATAAGCAGCCAAACAGTACAACAAGGCCTAGCTTTGCAGTAATGGGCTGCCAAAGTCAGCTTAAGCAAAGCACAACAGCCCATTGGCCATTCTCTGAGAAAAATGGCAGGATCCAGAGAAGTGGGGGGCAACCCACCATTGAAAGAAAAACAGTACAAATGGCATGCATTACTTAATTTGTTCTTCCTTACCCAAGAGTCCAAGATACACACCACAGAGCTAAAAACAAAGAACCAAAAAAACCCACAAGCAAAAAAAATCCAGCACCCAAACAACTCCTATCCTTCCATAAAACTGTATCAGACTGGAACCTATTGCTCTCTTCAAATAAGAGTATAAGCTGTTACCTGCTGATATTTTCTGAGCTCTGCTTTGATTGGTACTGGAATTTTATAGTTTTCCAGTTTTTTTCCATCCAATAATTGTTCCAGAAAGTGACGTTCTTTAGCTTTCATTCGGATTAATTCTTCAGACATGTTTGGTGGATCTGGTATACCAGCCTAGGATAATATTTTTAAAGCAGTAATGTAAGGGCTACAGTACTTAGTTCTCACACAGACAATAGGAAATAAAACCTCATACCAGCTTAGACATTTATAAACAGATGGCAAAGATCTGCAGTCTTCTCAATTGTATAAGTCCAAAATCAGTGCTATACTTGTTTGATTCCTTGCAGATCAACTCATCCAGGGTTGTAGGGTGCAAAAGAAATTCTGCCCCAAAGGACACTCTGAAAAGCTTGATACAGTTGCACAGAAGAGGGGAAGTCCTGGTCATGCTTCTAAGATTTTACAAAGACTGAGCTATTCTACCTCTAACCAGAGAGTCTACCTGTCTGGCTAGAGAATCCTTTGACACCCATTTCTCCTTAGCCACAATCTACCACCCAAAGTTAGATGGATTCTTCTCCTATTGTCGTGGTTTAACCCCAGCCAGAAACTAAGCACCACGCAGCCGCTCACTCACTCCCCCCCGCATCCAGTGGGATGGGGGAGAAAATCAGGAAAAAAGAAGTAAAACTCGTGGGTTGAGATAAGAACGGTTTAATAGAACAGAAAAGAAGAAACTAATAATGATAATACTAATAAAATGACAACAGTAGTAATAAAAGGATTGGAATGTACAAATGATGCACAGTGCAATTGCTCACCACCCACCAACCGACACCCAGCTAGTCCCCTGAGCAGCGATTCCCTGCCCCCACTTCCCAGTTCCTATATTAGATGTGACGTCCCATGGTATGGAATACACCGTTGGCCAGTTTGGGTCAGGTGCCCTAGCTGTGTCCTGTGCCAACTTATGCCCCTCCAGCTTTCTCGCTGGCTGGGCATGAGAAGCTGAAAAATCCTTGACTTTAGTCTAAACACTACTTAGCAACAACTGAAAACATCAGTGTTATCAACATTCTTCGCATACTGAACTCAAAACATAGCACTGTACCAGCTACTAGGAAGACAGTTAACTCTATCCCAGCTGAAACCAGGACACCTATGGATGTTAGCAGAATTAGATCTAAAGTGATACTGAAATCCATAGGATGAATTCAAGCAGTTAGAAACTATTGGGAAAAAGAAAAACCAAACCTCTCCAGATTTGCAGTAGCAGACCTTGGCTTCCCAGGTAATTCCCATACTAGGCTGGAAGCCCAAAGAAGCTATCCGGGGACCAAATAGGTTCATTCTTGCTTGCTAATAATATACAGTAGTAAAAGCAGCACTGACATTTTCCATCATCACATCTGTCATCCCAGTTTTCTGGGCTACATCCATCTTTAGTTACCTTTACTTCAAAACCGAAGTTACTAATCACTTAGGCTGAGAAGAAAAACCTATCACATAATTCTACCATGTATGTGGTTAATAAGGAAGGGGGAAAACTAACCCAGATTTCAGATGTTAGAAGTGCTCCAATAAGGTATTTAAGTACATACATACACACAGACAACTGCCATCTTGTTCAAACTGCTCTTCCTACCCTCCCTTTTAAAAGAATGTCTGAAATGTGAATACCATGCCAGCTGACTTGGTTCAAGTATATTGTCAACTTGCAGCATGACTGCTTATCAATAAAACAGGACAGATTAAGTTGAACCATTTATCTTACAATCCTTTTCTCAGTCATATTTTTGTTTTTATGGTTGAATGAATAATGAAATTGAGAATAAAGATACAGGAAACTGAGCATAGCTAAGTTCTCACAACTCATTTATTGCTATTGCTTCTAATTCCTCACAGGTAGAAACCAACACAAAAATACAGATTAGAAACTCCATGCTTATTCAGACCTCTATCACTTTTTCTCATCCAGCAGCTGAGTTCAGGTCTTGCATTTTAGGCAGCATATAAATGCCAGCAATAAACACAAAAGACTAGACAGACTTTTTGTTTTGTTACAGAACTGTAAGTCATGCTTCAGGGTCATGAAATTGAAAGAATAGAAAGTTTTTGTTTTAATAATACCACTATAACTAGTGAAAACTGTAAGGGGTTGTCTTATGCAACGTCTGCAAGACTACCCTAAAGTCTTCCCATTTAAATAAGTAAAACTGTACCCATAAAACACCACTCCATAAGTTTTTTCAAACGAAGCATGTGTGAAACTTTGTCTATGAAAACTTGATAAGGTTATTTCAATCTCAAAAAAGGATTCCTTAATAAAGTATTTCCCCATGAAACAACTATTTCCCTAGTCCCTATCAGTCTACCCCCTCTACTCTTTCCACTGAGATGACTCCAAACCCCCTCTACAGTTATCAATTTAAATTCCTTGTTTGGCCTAAAATTTAAAATTGCTAGCATTCAAAAGACTGTCCTACAACAGTACTGGTATTTTCTCTCATTATTAATCTACTTCACTCCCAGTTTGCATATTTTTAAGTTTGCATATTTAATAGTTCAATATCTGATACTGAACTTCCTTAACTGGAAGGGGAAGTCCTAAGGGAGTGCTTGAGTTACTACAGAAAAGAAACATGAACTGATCATGCATATGTATGCAATTAATAAAATAAGTAGTCTCGTTTTAAGAGATGCTCACTAAAATCTATTAAAATAGCTTTAAAAAGCAAATCTAAGCTACATGTATTCCATAGGACTGTATTTAGATGCATATGAAGGGCACTGGTCTAAGTGGCCTTGGAATGAACAGCAGCATGCCAGGAATTAATTTCTACTTTGCTCACTTTCAACTTTTTCAACATTTCGGTGCAAGCATATAGAAAGTGCTCCATTTAAGGCAGATTGCTAATTATCAGATCCTAAGGTTCTATTATGCTAAATTAAAAAAATGAGATAATAAAAGGTACTAAACCCATTAAATGAACTTTTTTTTTCCATTAGAAACATGCAAACAAATTCTGAACTGTCTTCTATTACCATCTGGTGGTAGAAATAAGTTAGAAGCCTTGTAGTCCCTAAAGTGCAATATTAGAAAGTGTCTGAGGTATGCAAGTTGTAGTAGGAATGAGAAACTGAAGCAAATCTGTACTGATTAAACACTACTGGATCACAAAATGCATATTATTTTGTCCAAAGCTGTAGGGTGGGGCTTTTTGATTTTAAGAACTAGGAATAAGTAACTGTACTTATCTCCACACTATTTCTACTACTGCTATTTCATTTTTCCTTTGAAATCAGTATTGCTTTTCTATGCATTTCTCTTGACCACATAGACAACACCACACATAGGAGTTGTATGTGCTCTCTCCTAACACTTTTGAGCCAAAACTAGCAACAGCAGCATTATACACAATTAATGAATATACACTTTAACTTCATGTACACAGTTGAAATGAGTTTCTTATAAAGAGAAATTTTACTTTAACATTAATTTAGAAAATTACTAACAGAGGGTCCAGTTTTACTCATTTTACATTATAAAGGATGTATCTTCAATTACCTGTTACAAACTCAACATCTATAAAAACAGTTACTTATCCAGCGTTTAACAAGCCAGAAGCTTGAACTTTGTGGCTGGTGAAAAAGTGGATACAGCACAGTTCACATACTTAGTATACTTACAACTTGAGCTTACCTCAAGAGGCATTAGTCTAATCAGTGTTGCAAAGCACTGAGTAGCCATAAAGCGTACACTGTTTGTCTGATCACTCATTCTACCCAGAACTGGAACCACTAGAAGAACAATGTATGGAACAATACCAACATCCAGCTGCTCCATTACACCTGAATCAGTTATTAAGGAAATCGGTTTTACCAGTTCAGGATTGTCTTAACATCAATATATACCTGGCAGATTTCACACTCAAGAGGTAAAAGTCATTAACACATTACATCCAGATGAACAAGATTTCTACTAACAAAGCAACAGAGGGGGAGGAAGCCTGGTCTACCCAGTTAAATTTAGCCCAGTGAATTCCATGGTTTGAAAAGCTGAATTACCTCCACCAAAACTTCATTTGATAGATGAAATGAAGGCAATAGGAATGAAAGTTTCTTCTGTTTCTTGTCTACAGGAGGAAAACAGCTTAACGTTTTATTTCATTCCTCCTCCCATTTTTTTTCAGGCAACAGTTTTTGTTCCTCCAAATCATGCAACTGCAAAGAAGTTTCTGCATTTTTGAATACTCAAGCAAGGATACATGCAAGTGCTTCAATTGCACCTTCTTGTTTGGTGTTGTCATCTATTGCTCCCAACCATGGTAGAACTTTCTCTAGGAAGATATTCATTGTTTCCATGGTAGCTATTTTGCTCATAACACCTACACAACGAGCAGCCATGTGTCTCACCGCAGTGCTGGGATGTTGAAGGCACATATAAAGATGAGGCAAATGCTGTATTAACTGAATAGCAGAACAAGATGGGGGAAAAAAGGTTAATATAAATCATAAACAAATTACTGAATTATTTTGAAGTAAACAGTCTTTTTTAAGCCACTGTTGCCTCCCAAAGACTGCTTGAAATGGCTTCTTCACAAGATCTAATTGTTTAGAACTGAAAATTGTTTCAGAAGACAGACAACTGAACTTTGAACAAGTATTACTACCCAAATACAGTTAAAATTCAGAGTAACAGAATCTTCAGGGTTTTAGTCAAAATGAAAATTAAAGAAGCCCTTGATAATTAAGAAGTGTTTCACACTGGAAAAATACAGTACTAAGTACTCAGAACTTTTCATTAAAAAAGAATTATTGCTTAAATACAGATACATAGATTGAAGAATTCCTTCCAGCTAACAAATTTGTCCTAGATTCATCCCATTTACGTTTAGGCAGATTAATTATCCATGTTGGGAGTCTTATTAACTCTGTGTGACAAGATAGACACCCAGAAGGAAACTCACATCTTCCCAAGGGGGTACATGTGTACATACATGTCCTTCATCAGCACAAACAACATATTTATGTCAGATATGTTGAACAGATGGTCAGGTTTTTCCTAGCGTGGAAGTCCCTAAATATTAGCTTTAATGAACCAATTCCATCCTTTCTGAATTCCTACGATTTTTTTTTTGAGACCTGTATATAGTATTACCACCCTCAAAACCAATCTACACATTAACTACATACCATATGTATGTATATAAATATATGAAATACATCATATGCTAAATTCACTCAAAATCACTTCAGTATTTTATGAAAATAGATAAGAAAGAATGCCATGTGTTCCATATGAATCCTCCCCATCTACTCAGAATTCTACAGCCATTCCTTATACCCATCCTTTCCAGAAAAAGTTCTGGCCTACTTATTCCTTGCATGGGAGCCTTTTCACATATTTTATCATCCCGTTGCCCTTCTCTACACCTCTTCCAGTGCTACTACATTTATTCTGAAATATAGTACTGCAAATAGGCTAGAACTGAAAATTGTGTTCAGATGTAGGCATAATGACAAATTCCTTGTTCCATTCCTTTCTTAAGTTTCTATTGTTTTTTTTAACCAGTATTTTACATTCAGCTGGTATTTTCACAGTACTACCCTAACTCCAGGATCTCTCTCCTCAGTAGAAATAGTCAGTTCAGAGCCTACTACTGCATCTAAAATGTTAAGTCTTTTACATTGAGTGGTGGGTAAAAAGAAATAATTAAAAGAAACATCAAATGCAGTCTGCTTGGGTGCACACTGAAGTTTCCCATAATTTTTGCATTCCCTGTACAGGGAGCCCTTCTGACAACCTTAAGCCTGTTACACAGTAGTCAGGCAGTAAACTGTGCAGTCTTTATTACTACCATTTTTCCCCCTACTCTGGCCACACAAACTACATATCAGCCTATTAGAAGTCAACCCATTTCAGTCAGCCACATAATGCAGCATAACAACATTTTTTTTCTGTACTTTAATAACAAAGAGAAGGCATCATATTAGCAGACTGTTCTCCAAGTTTAGGAAATCTGGAATTAGAAAAAGCAGAATTGAGACACTGACTTCAATGTGACACAATAGCATAATTATTATCATAACTCAAACTTTAGACACAATCTTGTCTGGGCATCTCATCCAGAAAAGGATAGGCTGAGGCTAAATTGTATGTAGGTGTTTGCTTTTGTGGTTTATTCTACAACCTGCATAAACAAATACAGAATTTAACATCCTATAGGACACAGGGAAAAAACAACTTTAAAACATAACAGCTTAACTACTGAAGACAGAAGGCTATGTCTTCCATTTATCAAGACTAGGATACAGGACTTGGAGAACAGGCAGACTAGCAAGTGAATAAACACACCATTTGAGCAAAATTAGAAAGACATCTAAAAAGAAACCTTACAAAACAAGGACTTAAAACAGTGGCAATGAACAGACTGAACTGCTTCATACAAAAGCTGCTTTGAAATATGATTACCAGAGGATGTAGCTGAGTATCCATTGAAGCTGCTGTTGTTTCAAAAACCTGCAAAGAATTTACTAGCTCCTGGGCAGGAGCATCTCCTTTTTCCAGTAAGGACTTTCGGTCTGTAAAAAGCAGAAAAGGTGTCCAGTTTAAGACTGACATACTGACCCAGCCTACCAGCCCCCCAGCTTAAATCAGAAGTGTAATTACCAAAATTATTTATGTGAATGTTGTTCCTTAATGAACCAACCATAGCATCCCAGAGATGTGGCAAACCCGTTGCCATTTCAGCACCAAAATGTTTAGCTATAGTAGATAAGGCAAATTCAGCTCCTCTTCTCTGTACAACATAAGGTTTCTGAGCCTAGAATTAAACAAAGTTGTGAAGACAGATACATTTAAGAAAAACAATTATTTTCAGGGAGGCTTCCATTGTTATATAGGCATTCAATTCTGATTGTGTTCATAGCTACCTACAACAGATTTACAAAGAAGAAAATCCATCAGCAAGTTACTTACCTTCTTCTTTATACAGGTAAAAAATTGAAAATATTTTATAGCAGATTTAAATCCTATAAATTTGGGGATTTGGCTTTTGCTGACACAGGAACATTTCAGCAAGAGGTTTTCCAACTGTTTCCAGTTCAAGAACCTCGGATATCACCAATATAGGGACACCAAGAACAGTAACATGCTAGCAAAACTTCCCAAAAAACAATACTTGATTTGTTATTAAGCCCTTTCTCTTGTTCCCACACTCTTCAGAAAGTAGAATTGATAAAAATCACTTTAACAATTAAGAGCAAAAATCCACAACTCTCTTTAGGAATCACAGTCCTAACTAGGATCTTATTAAAACATACTGAAGTTTCATATGAATAAAACTAACAAAAAATTTTAGTGTTTCAAGTGTGGAAGTCACATGTACATCCTAAAGCCAGTCATATTTCAACTACTGTTTTTAATGCTTCAGAGCATCCATTGTGCATCAAGATGACCAACACTAACATGAGTAACAGGACACAATCACAGCACAGTTTGTGGAAATCCATTTGCATAGATTTATATCGAGTTATTCATATTCTGTACTAAAATGTAAAATATTTCAGGAGTTAGTTTTCTTAATGACACACTGAAGATTTAAAACATCACCATCAATGAACACATGCTGCTTGCATCAAAATTTTACGTCAACTCAGTTCTCTCACAAAAAGATCCCAGATATCCGTATTATAATACTATCAACTCCAGAGAATTCAAAGTAATGGAAGGGAGGTGTGGATGTGCAAGTTGCAAATGCCAGTTTTTGAAATTTACCTCATCAAGTTCAGTAGGAATGCTTCCACTACTGCCAGTGGGGAGATCTGCAATTGGGGCTTTTGGAGCTTTTGGAGTAGGACCTCGCCGACTTGTGATGGCAAAAGCAGCTTTCTGATGCCTGTACAATGTAATTATTCCCCTGTGCTTAGTAACTGTATGATGCATCCCATCTTTATCAGAGTTGGGCCCTGAAGGAAAAAAAGAGAACAGGTGACAACAACTTAAGCTGATGGCTATCTACAAGTCATCTGCAGATTTCAATGTGCTTTAAAATAAAAAAACAAAACAAAAAACTGTGTCATCGTCCTCAAGGATGGAAAAATTTAAGTATAGAGTTACTCTTAAGAGCACATTACAGACTTGGCATGAAAAATCTAAATGTGCAAACTGCCACATAAATTGTTATTCATCAGGAAACACAGGTTACAAAACTTCAGTCAAATATAGAAAGTTTGCACAAGTTTTTTTTATATAAAGCAACACATTATGTTCTAAAGTTTAAACAAACTTACACTGTGTCCTTTACAAACAGTTCAAGACTTCTATCATGATACAACAGCAGATGCCATCAGTATCTTTGGATTTGTTGATGTTTCTATTTGTGCTAATCAGCTTAATTTTTAATCAGATATGAATGTTATTCTACTCTGAGATGAAGGAGGACACATTAATTAAGAAAAAGGAAAATGTATAACAGTCAAACCTTAAAAGCAGATTAGAATCTTGCAGAGTATTAAGTTCTTAATTTGTGTTGTTTATTCGATCCATACATTTTTAGCAAGAGACAGTCATTTAAAAAAAATCCATGACCATAGCATGCACAGGATTATTTGTTCATTTCCAACACTGTCCTCATCTTTTTTTAATCTTACTATTAGCCTATGGAACATAACACAAGCCAGACTTTTTTCTAACAGGCTACTCTTATTTCCATACTTAATTTCAATTAAAAGCTTCATAAGATATGTAAATGAAATGTGATAAGTGGATAACCACTGAGTAACAGTAAATAACTGCAAATTGGAACTAAGGTCTTTTATACGTACATTTTCTGAAAACTATACACATCATTAGTTGCACACAGTGCGTAGTTTAAGATACCTAAATGAAATAATTACTAATCAACAAAGGCTCAGTTGCTGGCATTTTAGAAACACTGAAAACAAGACTTACTCAAGTACTCATTTTAACTGTTCAGAGACAAGCACAGACATTTTAAGAATCCTGGCAGTCTTAGATATCATACCTTTTGAGTTTTCATGGCTACTCTGAGGCTGTGCAGGACATGCTGCTAGTGGGGTAAGATGTGGATCCACACAGAGGGAGTTGCAGAGATTTTTTATAATCTTTGAGTTGGGACAAGGAGACCTTGTTGTACACTGCTGAAGCAACTTTGCTATAGATGAAGCCACATAGTTTTGTACTAGTGTATTCTCCTCCTTTTTGATAGCTTCCATTAAGGGTTTTATAACAGGATTTAGTTTTTCTGGAAGTTGCTGCAAGTTCACAACTGCACATGCAGTAAATGTATGGACTCGCAGATGCAACACTTGCCATTCTTGATTTGTTTCTGTAACGGTCATTTGGACTTGTTGTCGTTTACTGTCCAACTGTTGTAGAATTTTAGGACTCAAAGTAAAAGATGATGTCACTTCGTTGAAAACAGAAGTAACCTAATAAAAAAGAAGAGTTACAAACCTGTTTCATTTACTGTAAAATGGGATATCCTCTGAAAACTATGGTTTTTCATGGTAGAACATGAGTCACTTCATCATCAATTATTCTATTGTATGAGTATTATCATCTTGATTTTTCCAGCAAATAGTAGGAAATACTCCAAAATGTAATTGCTGGAATCTTGAACTGCAGCTCAAGGGCAAAATCAGGCATATTACGAACATTTCAAGTCTAGACTCCCAAAGCTAAAAGAGGAGTTTACATATTCTTCCAAATTTCGATTGTCCTGTATCTGCCAGATATATCCACAAATTCTGGCAATACATAAGCACGTGACAGATAAGCAAAGGAGAATGTTATGAATACAAGAGGCCAGAAAGGATGTGCAAGGTCCCATGCATGGAGAAGTTGTTTCTAAGCTGATTTTCTTTTGAGGAAAAAGACTGGGATTAAAATCTAAGGAAAAAAAATCAGCACAACACAGTAGTTGGAGAACTTGCATATCCTCCGCCAGTCACAACTGACTGACAACTGTTGCTTAAATCTTTCACAGGAAACAGATTAAAAGCAATGTGGAACATGGAAATGATAGGATAGTTAGGCTCTTAAGTACAGGAAAGACGACAGCTGTTGAGAAGGTTAGTCTGAGGGGGGCTTTTTGTTGGTTTTTGCCTGTTACTTTTAAATGTTCAGGTCAAGTCTTTCAACTATCAGACTTGTACTGCTTCATTCTGTAGATACCTCAAGTTCTATTTCACATGACCTTGATGACTGGAATGACCAAAGGATGCAAGAAATACGAATAGCAAGAAGGAGCACAGGGTTTTTCCATCTGATGTATGAAGATCCCATACTACAAAGCAGAGTAGGTTTGGTGTCTGTATTTCAAGGAAACTTGAAGAGTTGAAAAGGGTGCAGAAGACAGCCATAGAAAATAGCAAATAGTTGTGGAATGAGTCTTCTAATCCAGAATGGAAGTCTTCTGGAAAAACATGCATTGGTCAAGCAGTCCTGTTACTAGACTGAAGAGTAAAAAGTTGAGATATATGAAAACTCCTGTACTTCACAGACTATGAGCTCACATGATTCTGTCTGGCTTTACCTTGGGAATTTATTCATTTTAGATAATAGCTATAATCAGACTGGGTGCCAAAAGCCCACATACACTATCATCTATAACTTTAAAGACATGTTGAGATTTCCAAGTTAAGCTACTGCATATTACTACATAAATACTACCCTCTGAGAATTTCAAGATCCATCATACTACAGTCATCATGGCCATAATCATTGTGCTGGGTTTGGCTGGGGCAGAGTTAATTTTCTTCATAGTAGCTAGTACAGGGCTATGTTTTAGATTCGTGCTGGAAACTGTTGTAAATTCAGGGATGGTTTTTGTTACTGTTGAGCAGTGCTTACACAGAGTCAAGGCCTTTTCTGCTTCTCACCCCACCAGTGAGGAGGCTGGGGTTGCACAATTAGTTGGGAGGGGACACAGCTGGGACAGCTGACCCCAACTGACCAGAGGAATATTCCAGACCATATGACATTATGCTCAGCAATATAAAGCTTGAAGAAGGAGGAAGGGGCAGACATTTGGAATTATGGCATTTGTCTTCCCACGTAACAATTACGCACAATAGAGCCCCGCTTTCCTGCAGATGGCTGAACACCTGCCTGCCCATGGGAAGTGGTGAACGAATTCCTTGTTTTGCTTTGCTTGCACGCACAGCTTTTGCTTTACCTATTAAACTGCCTTTACCTCAACCCACAAGTTTTCTTACTTTTACCCTTCTGATTCTCTCTCCCATCCCACCGAGGGGGAGTGAGCAAGCAGCTGTGTGGTGCTTAATTGCCAGCTGGGGTTAAACCATGACAATCATACAAACTTAAACCTTCTCTTATTCTTCCCCTTATCCTCAGCATCCCAGTTGCTCACATGAAACATCCAGGATCCTAATCCCACTGCTCCCCCACCCCAAGCTGCACCACATCCATCACCATTCCTTCAACCCCCAAATCTACACAACCCTTCCACCCCAGTCCCCTTTTATTTTGCAGGCTCGCAAATCCACAAGCTCTTCATTTACATCCTACCTCATCTGTCCATACTCATCTTTCTCTGCTTAAGAGGCCAGTCTGGGGTTAGAAGAATGACCTTTTAGTTTGTTGTCCCAACACAGAAATCATAGAATCATTTAGGTTGGAAAAGACCCTTAAGATCATCAAGTCCAACTGTTACCCCAGTACTGTCAAGTCCGCCACTAAACCACGTCCTTAAGTACCACATCTATACATCTTTTTAAATACCTCCAGGGATGGTGACTCCACCACTTCCCTGGGCAGCCTGTTCCAATGCTTGACAACCCTTTCAGTGAAGAGATTTTCCTAATATCCAATCTAAACCTCCCCTGGCACAACTTGAGTCCATTTCCTCTCATCCTATCGCTTGTTCCTTGGGAGAAGATACCAACACCCACCTCACTACAACCTCTGTTCAGGTAGTTGTAGAGAACGATTGAGGCCTTCCTCGAGTCTTCTTTTCTCCAGGCTAAACAACCCCAGTTCCATCAGCTTCTCCTCCTAAGACTTGTGCTCTAGTCACTTCACCAGCTTTGTTGCTCTTCTTTGGACATGCTCCAGCACCTGAATGTCTTTCTTTTAGTGAGTGGCCCAAACCTGAACACAGTACTCAAGGTACAGTCTCGCCAGTGCCAAGTACGGGCGGACGATTACTTCCCTAGTCCTGCTGGCCACACTATTTCTGCTCTATTTTTGCTTACAGAGCTTTTCATGTCAAGAGCTACTTTCTGTTAGCACATCTAACACTGATGTTTTCTGACTGAAAAAGACAAAACAATTGAGCAGCCAGGAAAAAAAACCCCCACTTTTAAAACATGACTGGGGCGTCAGGCAGAGAAGGTCTAGAATCTACAGTTTATTTACTAGTCTTTTGAGAGTGGCAGGTTCCTGCCTGCTTTGTTTTCTTCTGTGTAGATTTCAATAGTGAATCTACACCCGGAATCAGAACACTCAATTTCTTCTCCTGTTAAGTATGTACCTTGCATTCTACTCAATGTTTGGCATAGTCTGTAAACACCACAGGGAAGTGGTATCTATTACATATCTCATGTCAAAGGATGCATAAAGTCACCACATTATTTCTGAAAGTTATTGTCTGTGTAGTAATTATGCTGAAGATGTATTTCAAGACAAGAATAGATCTGAAGGAAGGGCAGGCATGCCTCTACTTACCAGCTCATTAGCTTGATCTATTGTAAATACACTGCAGTTTACTCTGTTTCCAATGTCAATGTGTGCATCAGCTAACAAGGAGATGAGTTGTTTACATTCATTCTGCATTCGTGTAAAAGGAACAGCAATTTCATCATAATAGAGATGTTCAGAAAGAACCCCAAGTAAACGAGGTTGCACACAAATGGCCACAGTTCTACACTCCTATAACAGGAAAAGACATGATTTGTATTTGAGTAATCACAATCTTTTGTTTGGTTTTGGGCACTAAACAGAGCAATCTAGCTACAAAAATCCAGTTTCCAGAGGCACCATTAACATTTGTAACCTGTATTATTAAAGATTATGAACAAAATCTTCAGTCTGCCACTAGAACAGAAGTGATAGCAAACACAGGGAAAACAGTCATGTTAAAAGGAATCATTGACCTTAGGTAACATGCGTCTTGAGAATAGACTTATTTGTAGAATAAATGTGAACATATTTACTGATTCATAGTTCTGACAGTTGGCATTTAGCTACCAAGTAACATATTCCTCCATTGTCTAACAATCAAGATTTTAGTATTTAGATGTATAAATACCATTTTAGCTTATCAACTGAAATTTTATTTCAAGCTAAGTAGCAGACAACAAGCTGTGGATTAAGATAGTAAGTAAAATTTATTTTTGCTACAGAAACATCCTACCTTTTGCAAGGCTGCCCACTCACAGATTACTAATGCAACACTAATCCTCTGCAAGGCAGATTTAGAATTCAAGTGGAAGAGCAGTAGCTGAGCTAATGATTCAGCTGGCTTTATTTCTTGAGTAACAGTATTTACACCTGGGTCACAAATGCAGCAACAAAGTGCTCCCAGCAACCTGACAAAAGGAGAAAGAACAGTCATTTCAGTGTTAATTACTCTGCAATTAGCAATTCAAAATCAAAATGCCAAAAAAGTCTACACAATTAGATTGACAAAAACACTATATAATGAAAAACATAAATTGCTTTTAAATATTTTTTCAGATTTCCAGTAAACTGACTTTGCTGCCATCATCCGAGCTCGCATGACAACATAATCCCTGGTTGCTGGATCTTCTGCAATGCTGTCTGCCCCAGCAATATATTCCTGAATCACTTCCTTATTCTGGGTTTGACCTTGACGCAGTTTAGCACCTGCTTTTTCCTATGGAATAAAGTTGGGAGAGGTTGAAAGTAAATGTGTTTGTAATAAAAAGAGATGAATTCATATTCCATAACATTTCCAATAACCATCATATCCTGCAAAAGTTGGACTAAGCCAGAATGTTTCTTGGATAAACAGACTTCGTAAAGTAGTTAATCATTGTAAATCACCTCTCCACTAATAGTATACTATGGTCCTATTAAATGTATGATATGGTTCCTTCACTATAACATTAAAACTAATACTCAACATATAACTGATAAACTGAGCCCACAGAGGAAAAAGGAAACCTTTTTCAGCACATTTTCAGAAATAACATAATGCTTTTAGACTTAACTCAGTCCTGCAAATAGATGGTTTTGGAACCATGATGGTTGTGGAACCATGTAAATAAAAACTTTATAAAGCATTCACAGGGAGCATGCTATGTGACAGAACTTTGAACTCTCATGGAAAACCTGACAAGAACTATTAGGCTCTACAGACTTGAGGTTTGTGAGATAGGCTACATTTGGAGTTGCAGAAAGGCACCACCACTCCCCTTTAGCACCTTTAGAACACGTCTTTATATACAGCTGATCAGTTTCCTACTCTCCCCAGAACAGTTAGCGAGGTCACATTTCACTTACTTTTGATCTGGTTTTTACTTCTAGCAACATGTTTAAGTCAATGGGCAAATGAGACGGCTGCATCATTAAGCAGAGCCAGGCTCCCATCCATGGACAAGCAGCTGCAACCACATACTGTACAGACGCCTTGTTTAACAGTTCCAGCCATACCTTGGGAAAGAACCATAGTGGAAATCACAGCAAATTTCTGTGGTCTATGTAAGATCATATACATGCTGATAAACTGTAGAAACCATCCTGTTCTCCTTCACTCTATAGTAAAGCATCACATAGACCAACTACAAAATAATTAACACAAACACACTATTCTTTATCTGCACAAAAGTGCAGAGGATACAAAAGAATAGGGTACACAAACACTATGTATCTAGGCCATGAGTCATGCAAATACCTTGTGAATAAGATCCAGAATTTCTTGGTTGCTTTCTAAGATACAAAATTGAAATATGTGCCTCAACATGTCTTGCAGAATTGGAGTCAGCCATGTTGAAGAGCTCTGAAACAAGGATATCGTATGATCAAGCAGATTCCAATGTATATCCCAGTAAAACACTAATAACTTTAATTCTTACCTGGTCTTGGGTAGACAGCAGGGTGAATAATGTTTCCAGTGCTGCTTTTCGCACAGAAGATATCGTATGATGCAAGAACGGCCACACACGTGGGACCAAAACTGTGAGTGATTGCTGAATACTAGTATATGAAGGGAAGATGTAGAGGCAGTGACAGGGGGAAAAAAAACCAAACACACAGAGCTAAGTTAATTTTGTTTATCCTCAGTTAAAGTTTTATCCAAAAGAAAGCTTTTTAAAAAAGAAAAGTATTATTGCATATGCTTGGTGATTTTAAATGAAGGATCAAGTTACTACAGCTTAAACATTTGAAATAGTTCAAATCAGTAACTTTTTTCAGGAAAATACTGTTTTTTCTTACTGGTATAAAGAACTAGTCTATTCAAGCACATACTTTTACCGTGTTGTTTCCTGCATTATATTTTGGGCTTTATTCAACTATTTAGAAAAGAGGTTTTTTTTAGTTATGTTTTGAATTTATTATTAGGCATTTACGAGCTTAGAAATAATTAAAAACAAACTTGGATCTTTTGTGCATGAACTTGCACATCAACTGATGCAAGTAGTACATGCTGAATTAAAGATTGCATTAGTGAAAAAAACTTTATTCTTCATTTTGGATTTGGGCAAAAACGAGCTTCAGCAGTGACAATCATATAGGATGAGAAGGGTATGATGTATAAAGCATCTACCTTGAGTGCAGATGCTGTGAGTTTACTATGTATATTACGAAAAATGTTAACATACTAACATGCAATTCCTTTAATTTGACAGAGTCCCAAACAGAGGAACTAGGCATTGTCTTGAGTCACAGAATTACTGGTTGTGCTATTGATGTGCATTTTCAAGATTGTAGCTTTCTTTAGAACTGTTCCAATAGCAAAGTTCCACAGGCACATGCACATGTTTTAATGTACACATTTTGCTCTCTTATTTGGAGTTTGTCAACAAGGAGCAGACAAACAAGAAGTCTGTGGGCAGGACCACCATATATATGAGTGTAGCTGATATCCTTTACTATTTTAATATTTGCCCAAGATGAATGCAGAGAGAGGGGACAAAAAAAAGTCACATATAAACAACATCTAGTACCTTTTAAGTATTTTGTTGCCTTTTACTAATGTAATGAAAATAGAAGCACTGTCCTAACCTTCACTTTAAGGAAAAGGAAGAGTAAAATTAAAACACTGATTTAATTTAAGCATCTCCTTGGCATATGATTTGAAAGCAACTTTGATTATTCCAATTTGAAAATAACTGGACAGTCAAACCTGCAATACTGAAGCAATATTAATTAAAAAGTTACCTGCATTTGCGGACCTGAGGATAAGTCAGAAGGGAAGAAAGAAGGATCATGATACTGTTTGTGGAAGCTGTCAAGTCATCCAACTCCAGAAGTGCATCCCACAAGGTATTAAGAATAAAAGGCACCTACACAAATAAGCAGAAGAGGTTGTCGTAACAAAAAAAAAAGGAAAATCCAAGTGCTGTCTCTAAGCATTATTTTCTTCACTCAGACCAAAAGTGAACTTTTCAATCAGAATTGATGGAAAACAATTCAGTCACCTTCTGAGATTGAAGTTGAACCAGGCTTTCCACTACTGGTACTAAAGATGCTGCAGCAACAGCTCTGACATCATCATCTAGATCCTGGAGACCTTCAATTATTGCAGGCAACACTTTAGGCAGTAAAGTGTTGATCATGTCCTGCCAAAAAGATCAAAAGCATTTTAAACTTAAAAAGCATATAATGCCCCAACAACTAAGATTACTCTAAGTGTCTGGATAAACCTGTTTGCTATATAAAACAGAAGCTACAGGTCCAAGACTATAATCTAAATATTGTAAGTTACCATTCATGAAGTAAAACCTAAGTTATAAATTTGAATGAGCTGTAACTCAGCTCAGTTTTGGTGTAAACAAAACTCAGTGTTTGCAGAATACCATGAATATACTAAACCTCTGCAGCACTCAGCTCTTGTTAACCTCATACATTAAAGTATCATCAAAACCAGGCAAGCATAGCCTCCGTTTATAATGTTTTGTGCAAGTAACTTACCAAGCTACAACAGTACAAGTTTGCGATACACTTGCAGATTTCTGCAGACTGAATATAAAAATGCAGTCACATCTTATAACCCACATGAGACTGCAGTGCAAGCAAAGCTTGCTTTATCATGCCTATGTACTGTTCAGCCACACCTTCTACTTTGAGCAGAGCTTTTTGTTCCAAAGCTCTATTTGTCATGAGGGTTATTACCTGACGTACTGCCAAAGCATACTTTATTCCTAGGAGACCACCATGTCTCACTTCCCACTGTTCCTGTGTAAGCAGCTTCAGGAGAACATCCACAGTTTTATGAACTCCAGTCTCATTCATATGTTTCAATACTACTCCCAAAGTCTGAGCACAAGTCTCACGTACTGGTGCTACCACCTAGGATAAATGATAAAACAGATTCTAAGTCAAATTTCATACAGAAGAAAGAAACCCATATGCTTAGAGTCAGATGACCAAAACTGCTATACAACAAGGTGAAATTTATGTATCAATTACTTTGTAATAAGTATCTGTGAGCAGTTATAACAGGTCTATGCAGTAGCATGGTACAAAGCATAGCTGATCTACCTGTTCACTCAGACAACTTACTTCATCTGAAACAAAGTCTCCAAATCTGTCTAATGCAAACACACAAAGAAGTCTAATAACCAAGTCTTCTAGCCACTCCTGATGCTGCTGAATCATCTGTAAAAAGAGACAAATTGAACACCTTGACTATATTTATTCATAAATGATTTCTGATATGCTTGCTTTAGCTAAAATTTATGAGATATGACAACATGTTTAAATTGACTGAATATAGTCATCTTGCACAGATAGTCAAGGTAAAATAGCCAGCACTAATTCAGCTCACCTAGCTTATTACAAACATCATGATTTATTTTTTTAAAAAAACCACATAGTACCTTTATCAAAAGGCTAGAGAGCACCTTGTAAGGTACACAAATAATTTTATCCCTACACAGCACACAAAGGTAAGGTCATTCAGATAATCTATACTGACTAATGTCAACATGTCCTAGGCAAGTGTCACGGTTTAAGCCCAGCTGACAACAAAGCACCATGAGGCCACTTGCTTACTCCACCCCTCCCAGTGGGATGGGGAGGAGAAAACATAACAAAAAGCTAATCAGTTGACACAAGGATGGGGAGGGATCAGTCACCAATTATCATCACAGGCAAAGAACAGACTCAACTTGGGGAAAAACCAAAATCAATTTAAGTTACTTCCAATCAAATCAAAACAGGATAATAGGAAGTAAAACTAGATTTTGTAACAGCTTCCCCACACCCCTCCCTTCTTCTCAGGCTCAACTCCACTCCTAATTTTCTCCACCTTCCCCCCTCCAGTGGCACAGGGGGATGGGGAATGGGGATTGGGGTCAATTCATCAGACACTGTCTCTGCCACTCCTTCCTCCTCAGGGGGAGGACTCCTCACTCATGCCCTGCTCCACCATGGGGTCCCTCCCACAGGAGACAGTCCTCCACTAACTTCTCCAACGTGGGTCCTTCCCACGGGCTGCAGTTCTTCACAAACTGCTCCAGTGTTGGTCCTTTTCAGGGGCTGCAGTCCTTCAGGCACAGACTGGTCCAGCACAAGCTTTCCCACGGAGTCACAGCCATCTTTCGGCACAACCACCTCCTCTGGCAGGAGGTCCTCCAAAGGCTGCAGGTGGCCATCTTCTCCACCGTTCACCTCCATGGGCTGCAGGGGGACAGCCTGCCATCTCACCACAGGCTGCAGGGGCATCACCTCCTCTGGCACACCTCCTCCCCCTCCTTCTTCATCGACCTTGGTGTCTGCAGAGGGGTTCTCTCACATTCCACTCCCCTCTCTGCTGCAGGTTTCCCTTCTTAAATCTGTTCTCCCAGAGGCACTACCACCGTCACCGATGGGCTTGGCCTTGGCCAGAGGCGGGTCCAACTTGGAGCCAGGGAAGCTCCTAGCAGCTTCTCACAGGAGCCATCCCTGGAGCCCCCCTCCCCCACTACAAAAACCCCACCACACAAACCAAAACCAGAAAGTTAATTAATCATGTTTGAAGAATATTTACAAATAAACATGAACTATGAAGCAGTATTTCACTGTGGGAGATCCAGTGAAAGGAACTTCCTTTTCAGCCACATCTCCTCCAGGTTTAACAATGCAATTTAGACCAAGCTTGTCTTGAAGCTCTGGCTTCTGTTTATTAGAGACCCAATAGCTCAGTAGCTCTGAATCCCAGAGCAGAAGCCCCATAAAAGCAACTGCTCAGACATCATCTGTCTCATCTCCACTATTTGCCTACTAGATCACCACTTCCCTTGAAAACTATCATTTTAATGAATAAAACTTTCATCATATTATGGATTTGATATTCCCATACATGTGAAAGAATGCATATAGCATGCACAGAAGCCTTTGAAGCTAGCACGGAGTACACATACTCTTTCCATAGATAGTTAAGAAACTGTTTAAAGTATCTTATTATTGCAGCGTGTGTTATTACTACCCCACAATCTCCATGGAACAAATACTACTCCATATGGAAGCAAGAAGAGATAGCAGCTTTGGCTTTCCCTATACACAAAATATGCTGAAGTAGTTTGATTTACATTTGATAAGTGTATCTCCTCATTATTCAACACTCTCTAAACCACAAGCTCTCCTAGCTGCTTTTACAGCAGGGAAGTCAGTATGAATCTGGATGAGATTTGCTATCAGTAAACAAGCTACTACTGTTGGATATTTAAAAAAAAAAGTGTTTTCCTTTTAGATAGACTATTTAAATACTTTTTCTCATAATAACAAAGCAAGCAGATCAATAGAGTCACCTTACTATTTAAGTGACTAGAATCATATGGTCTGAGACACTTCACTAGAGTTACATAATCAACTTGTCAATTCTGTTTCAGCACACCCTTACCATGACCTGAAAACAGTATTTTCTAGTATGGAAGCTAGTGTTTAGTAACTTCACACTCAGTCTACATATTAATGGCTACTTATACAGTAGTATTGTTTTTTGCACAGCCCTTTTAAAAAGAATGTAAATTTTTCATCAGCGCATACAGTGATTTCATCCAAATCATTTTGATCAGACAAATCTCATGGTTTATATTCCTCCAGATCACGCACCTCCTGCAAACCTTAAGTATTAAGAAGTCTGTTTTCTAAACTTCATTTAAGTAACATGTTAAGTCTACATGACTGAAAACGTACCTCCTCTAAAGAGCTATCTCCCATTTTACCACCACTTTTACCATGAGCTTTAAGTATCTCTCTCAGTCCAGTACCTGCACCATGTCGAACCTAGAAAAGTGAAATAAAAAGTAAATTTTTAAATGTTTAGGAACAGAAGATAAAAATAACACTGCATAACTGAAACAATACTTTTTTATTCTTAATAGAGATGTTTCAAGTGCTGCAAAGTTACTAGTACTTAAGACTTGTGGGAAAGGGTAGTATTTTATTAGATCAAATCATATACTTAAATACTTATCTGCCTAAAACCAACCTGTTTTTCTTAAGTATTTGCCAGCTTATGGACAGAAGTAATTAAGAACTGTTTCTATTTTCTAACACAGAAGATATTGTTACCATATTTGCAGTAATGTAGCCAAAGACAGTTTTCATTTAGTTTTACCTCACTGTAAGACACTAGTTTTCAAAGAAAGAGCAACTAGAAGATATTACTGTTTTTAGTAAGTTATAAGCTAAAGAAAAGCAGTACTCTTATTTCTTTATATTTCTCTTTATATTATGTATTTCTATTATTTTTATTAAAACTATTATTTTTTAAACAGAGTTTGGATTCCCACTGAATATTTTGGGGTCTGCAAAACAAATTTCTGAGAATTACTGTTCTGCATAGCTTACAAACCTGCCTTGCTTGGGTAAATATTAAAAAAAATAAGTGAACAAGTGATATGGGAAAGCAATTTATAGCCACTTATATGTTCCCAAACATGAACAGCTGAACACACTAGGAAGAGTTTTGGAAATGACAGACCAGTAGAAAGATGTGCTACAGGCGCACCTGTTTCTCATATTTTTGATATGTAACTGGACTAGTAATTGGCTAAACAAGAAAAGCCCACTCAATAGATACACAGGAAGTTGCAAAAGCAAAGTTCTGAACCAGGTTTTCATTGAGAGGTTTTTACATAGGTTAGAGCAGAACTTGCTCCTTTTCTTTTTTTTAAAGGGCATTTTATACACATGCTTGTTGCTAGTAGAAAAATATATTGTATTTCATTTCATGATAGTAACAACTAGAACTGAGTAGTTGGTAGGTTCTCCCTTAATCAGAATATCTTAGATGAAATGCAAGCATACATGTGCCCATATGTACAGCTCAGTGGTTGTTGATAAAATCTATAAGCAAGCCAATAAAAATCAGCCAGAGCACCTAGTCTTAGAATCTTAATTGTTCACAATACACCAATCATTTGTTTATTTGGTCCAAGGCTGCTTATGAGCTAGTTTTTACAAGCCAAAAGAGGAAGACTTTGCTAGTTAACTTCTCAGCTTCTGCAAACACAAAACAGCAAGACAGACAAATGTATAAAGGAAACAGCAGTAGTAGGATTCATCTTGCCTAACTTCAGCTGCCTATAAGCTAGGCAAGCAGTCTGAACTAGTCATCCAGGCTGCCTTTGCAAGAATATGCCAGAGGACCATTTTATAAACATGTACGTTGAGGTAGTTTAACCTGTTTTTCATCCAGAACATACTGTAATAATGATTCTATATTGATAGACTTCCTTAATTAAGATGCACGCGCCCTGTATCAAATGTACTGAGAAAGGTATGAGAATGTCTGCATTCCAGGAGACAAGTCAACTTTGGCTTCAAATGCAAACAGCCTGCCTTCAAGTAAGGTGAGGCTTATTAGCTCAGATGCAGTGATGTGCCACACAAATGTAATTATCCTTTTTCTGGGCCCAAAATAATTGTGCTAGTTGCATATGATCTATCTCTGTGTTTCCAAGTTTGAGGTCAGTATGGGCAGAGCCAAATTGCTATTACTGAAACTGTGCTACAGATATACCTAAGTATGTTACAGTTGGTGTTAACATTTACTCTTTCAAAAGATCAACATTTTTATAAGTTAGTTGACAACAGTTATTTCCATGTTCTGCTCAACGAAGAAAGACCATTGTCAGCTACTTCATATTTTTGCTTAGAATTGATATCAAAGTTTGTGGAAAACAGTATAAGGACTAAATAAAAGCAGGAGCAGAACAGGGTTTGAATCTTGAAAATAAGTTGTCTAGGCAACAAAAAAAATATAGTTTTTTTAGTTGGTATTTACTATCATTCTGAAAAAAGTTAAAAGTTCATTTTTATAAATGAAGAGAACAACTAATGATTTGTAGCCTACCCTCTATTACCAAAGAATCTTTCCCCCTCCTTTTCTACTAGCTTAGCATTAGACAAACATGCCACTGTTGTCAGCAAGACTCACATGATATTCCTCAAACTCTTGACGAATCCAAGCCTGTTATTTGCTTAGTCTTTTTGACCATCAATTCATGTGCTTTTGTGTTGCTTGTATTTCAATACTTCCAGAATTCTCACTTATCACTGCTTTCCATACCTTTCCCACTCTCCACTTGAGTATACGTTACACATCTGTTTTCATTTCCCCTTTAAACAATTCTTAAAAAACACTTGTTCTCTAAAAGCAGATTTGACTTGGCCATGTAATCCATTTTTATGATTGATGTAATTTTTGATATCTAGCAAAATGTTCTTAAGACCTACACATAAATTTTTTGTGCTTCTCTTGAAGCCTTTCTTTAAATCTATAGTTACACCTTAGATACTGCATATACGTCTTACCTCCCAAGAAGGGTTAAAGAGATCATTGCACACCTCTTCACAAAAGCTTTCCAGAGGCCATTCATTTGCCTAAATTCATAAAAAATTATTAAAAGAGATCAAGCGAACACTTTTTATATTGTATTCCACTTAGGTGAAAATAACAAAGACCTCCAAAAGCTTAAGTATTTTTCTTTGTCACTGGACAGAATTAAAAAAACAACCAGCTTTTTCCCACACTTTAGAAACTTTGCTGATTGGCACTGGATCTTTTAAAAAGCTTATGAAGTTTGTCTGTTAGTAGGGTAACCTCTTCTCTATGGCAATTAATTTTGCTGTTCTGGAATTCAGCCTCCCTCTAGGAACCACACTAACGCAGAAAATTAAGCAAAGTTTCTTATACTCCCCAGTGATTCTTTAAATTTATGAACTTTGCCTTTAAAGAACATAACAGGTAAGTTTCAATTTGAAATTACACTACATAATCAAATTGGGTCAATTTGACCAGTAATAACCACCCTTTTCAAAATACATTCCACATTTTTGAAAACGAGAAGCATATCCACTAATCCCAAAATTTCCACAAGGAAACTGACAAGGCTGTGGAAAGGAAATTATGATACTAATATTAAGTTCACACCATCACAAACACAAAGCATTTGAAAGGCTAGCAACCAGCAGCTATTCAGCTTGCAGTTATCATTAATCTCTCAAATTCATTTTCCAATAAGAATTTAATTACTAACCTATGTCTGGAAAAATGTTCTTTTTGCAGAATACAGACTAATCAAGATAAAGTCTCTTCAAATAAATGTCTATGTACCATTTGTATTCTGGTATAGCATTTCTTAAAATTTTTCAGCTTTTCAGTCTATTGAAACAAATGCAAGTTTTTCTAAGACTAAGGTAATTGTTTAACTCTTCAACTACTAACGACAGAACTTAATTCTAAATTAAGCCTAATTAAAGTAAGGCAAAGATTAAATAAAGTGTACATGAACATTTAGACCAAATTATTTATGGCCCAGTGTAATCCTATCATCTAAGTGTTTAGCACAGTTTTACAGTTTAATAACCTGGTCTGACACCTGCAATCCACATACTCAGGTTCATTTGGGTCAAACTGCTACCGATGGATTACATGTGTTTTCCTCCTCCATGCTATATACAGTTTGAAGCTCATTTGCTTCACTACATATAAAAGTAAGCTGACAACAGGGTTCTTTACTCCACTTCTCTTAATGCTAAAATAACTAAAGAATTTGGGAGCATAAAGGAGTTTTGGTTTACATTACTCTAAGAAACCGAATGATCACTCCTGCTAACAGCAGAACAACACATCATACCTCTTCTGGAGCATTTTCTACCAATGTTTTTGAGTCTGTGGCAGGCTGGTTGATGACAACATTTGCAACTTTTCTTCTCTTTTCTTCTGGTTCCCCATCAGTGCTATCGTTGCTGAGAAGGAACAAGTATAAGTTTATGAACTGAAAGTATGCTTTAGGGGAAATAATTACTTCTACAACTGAAGTTTTCAGATACAATGAAGTGTGACAAGAATACAAAACAAAGAGGTTTAACACTGTGAAATATGCAAAATAGTTAAGTTTATGTGTAAAAAGTTCAGTGAGGAGACAGTAGAATGCTGTCCCAAATTGGCAATCCTTCTCAACCCTTTGGAAGAAATAAATTCTTAAATAAAACTGAGGGAAGAATTTTGTTTATTGCTTGTTATAAACACAGTAGGTACAATATATCACTATAAACTACAGTGAGGAACACAGCATGCATCAGAAAGTTATATCTGAAATTTTTAGTTAATGCTTATCTTCTTAAATCCCCCATTTTCATGCACTATTCTCAAGCTGTATTTAATAACAGGAACAAACCACAAATTTTAACTGTGGCATCCCATTACTTCAAGATCCCTCTGAAGCTAGGTCCTTAACAAAGCTCTACTGGGAATAAGTACAGCATGCAAGCGTTTTATCATCAGCACAATTAGCACATAAAAGACTAAGATGCAAAGACTGTAGAAAGTTTTTCAACACATAAATCAAATCACAATCCCAGCTTAACTGACATAAAAGCAAACCAGTTCGCTATTATACCTCTTCTCATTAGCTTCCACTGCATCTCTGGATCTTTGCTTTGCAAATAGCTTAGCCATTCTTTTGGCTTTATTCTTTTGTCTACTGCTCATACCAGCTCGAAATTCTGAGTCAATTAACTCAGCAGCCTGAAGAGTCTGAAAGAGAAGTCATTCATTGTCAGCTCTTCTTACAATGAAGGTCCCGAAAAATCCTCAAACTCACATTGCTCTCAACTTCCCCAACCCTCCATCATTTCAAACTCAGAACAGCAGTTTGACATCAAATAATACTAATATGCAACTATGGGGCATAAGAATTCAGGAAGCCAAAGCATACCATATTAGACATTGATCAGACTCAAAATATAAGTATTATAACTGCAGAAGCACAAATAAAGCAAACCCACTGTATTATTCCTTGCAGTCAAACAGCCCGAGGTTTTACCTACAGGTTGTTTGTTTACTAGTGAAACTGAAGAAGGAGAATAGTCCAGATCTTCATCATTGAACAGATCTTCAGTATTCATCCCAATTGCAGCACCCATATCTAAGCCAAGTTTCTTTTGTAACAGTTTCCTCTGTCGCGCTATCCTCTCTTTAGGATCAATTTCACCTTAAAAAAAGTTTTTAAAAAAGGGAAGATGTGTCAGATTTCCAACTAGACGTATTATTGAAGATTTGCTCAATGAAACAACACAAGAAAGCCAGGAGTTACAGAATTAAGTTGTACTTGGCTAATACATCAATACAATCTTTTAAACCAAATCACACTGATTCCTAGGAAGACTTTTGCTGCTGCTGGAGCTATACTAGTACTTAAACTGATCAATTTTTAAGCAGAAAATAGCTCATTATTCATTACATTCACAAAATTAAACTACATGATCTACAGAAGTAATAAAACAAGTTTTCCCCAAATTTTTAGGGTAGTACACTTTGAAAGGAGCAAATTAGCACATTAAAAAATAAATCCAGCTACTGACTCAAGAACTAGTGCTTTTCTATTGAGCACATGCATCCTTGTGGGATCTGTTGATTTTGGCAGTCTGGTGGGTTTTGTTTCTTTTTTTCTTTAAAGGTTTATTTTTTCTCCTAAACTTTATCTTCTGTTGGAAAACACAGACCTAAGAATTAACAACCACCAATAAAATCCATCAAATTATATTCAATCCAATATCCTATATTGAGCTAGGCTGACTCTGAACCTGTTTTCTTCAAAAATATTCTTCCTTGTAAAATGCACTAGACCCAGGTGTCTCCTTTCCTTCTAACCAAACTAACTCCTGACAGCAATGTAGACTGAAGCATAAGCGTCATTTTCCTAGGGTGCTGGAGTCTGTTAATCTTATCCTCAAGCTTCATGTGTCAAGCAAGGTTCATTTAAGAAGTTAATAGAAGCTACCTCAAAAACATTGTGAAGCTTCAACACTTCAATTACTGAACACCTAGACTGTGGGAGCACCCACATTTACATAAAAAATACAAGATTTTAGTGCCTGAGTAGAATAAACCCTCCAAGTAAACCAAAACTTGTAGCTTGTAGGGCTGTCAGACTTCACTCTCTTTTTACATGTGCAGTATGGAAACAAGTGAGGAGATTGGGGTTTTTTTTTTGTCAAATATCTGCACATAAACTTGTGAGTAGGTGACCAATATTGGCAGAATTTTGGAGTATACACCAGGTTGAGTAGTAATTAGTTAATCATATCTATACCAATAAACCTTTTTTTTTAAATTGCATTTAACCAACAAGCAAAAAAATACAAACAACTTCTATCCTGTAGAAAATATTTTTCCTTTCACAAGTTCATCTTAGGAAAAAGTGTCAAAGACTGGTAATTCCAAAGATTATTTAACTTGCTTTACCTCCATTCACATTGGCTACTTATATGAAAAGGAAATCTGCTACAAAATGCAGAAGAGAAAGCAGCCTTTGTACATTTTCCCACCAGTTAGAAAAGCAGCAACTAAAGCTATTTTTAGTTTCATTTTCTTTTTTTATTACATTTTTAATTTATTTTCAATCATAAAATTATTTACATGCAATCATACTACACTGGTATAAATATCAGACTTCTATGAACTGAAGTGTCCTATTCCATCTATTTGATTTCTGAACAGGTAGGGTTTAAAGAGATGAAACTTGTACAACACCTTATTAACCTAGCATAAAAGATGGCAGACAATAAAATAGCAGCAAGGCTTAACAGACAGGATACTGCTTAAGTGTAAGGAGCCATACGTTCTGTTCCTTGCTGAGCTAGCGAACTTCTGTGTACACTGCACAGACCGCATCACACGCAGGGAACAAGTGAATCAGGGCTATGCAGTCAGAGCAGATTCTTATCTATAGCATCATTTCATCTGGTGCAGAAACTGGAAGATGGACTGGAATTAGAGCAGGAAAGTACAGTAATAGCAAAAAAACAAATCTTGAAGTAATTCAATACCATTTGTCCTGGTTTCAGCTGGGATAGAGTTAATTTTCTTCCTAGTAGCTGGTATAGTGTTACATCTTCAATTCAGTATGAGAAGAATGCTGATAACACACTGATGTTTTCAGTTGTTGCTAAGTAGTGTTTAGACTAAGTCAAGGATTTTTTCAGCTTCTCGTGCCCAGCCAGCAAGAAGGCTGGAGGGGCACAAGAAGTTGGGAGGGACACGGCCAGGAGAGCTGACCCAAGCTGGCCAAAGGGGTATTCCACACCATGTGATATCATGCCCAGTATATAAACCAGGGGGGAGCTGACATGGGAGGAGGGATTGCTGCTCAGGAACTGGGCATTGATCAGCAAGTGGTGAGCAACTGCATTGTGCATCACTTGTTTTGTATATTCCAATCCTTTTATTACTATTATTGCCATTTTATTATTATTATTATTATTAGTTTCTCTCTGTTCTATTAAACTGTTCTTATCTCAACCCATGAGTTTTACCTTTTTCTACATGGTGCTTAGCTGCTGGCTGGCATTAAACCATGACACCATTACACTGATACAAACCAACTCTCAGTTAAAAAGTTGCAGAAAGGTATCAGACAAGTCATTTGAAACAAAAGACATCACACAGGCACTGATATTTGACCTTCCAACTTTGACAGTTTTATGCCAGTATTTTTCATGTAATCTTACTATACTTGAAACCTTCAAGCTTTTAAATAAGCCACATCCTACTGCTATATTTGGGAACTGTTTTAATGAAGAACAAGTGGTGGTAGTTTCTGCACCTCTTAAAAAAGTCTACAGAAATTCTACAGAAGCCTTTAATATTGCTTTTTCTGCTCCCTCTTTCTGGTTTCCACTCTCCTCTTCCCCCCTGTACATGTACTAATTCTGATAAAAGAAAAAAACAAACAATATACACCCCCTAAAAAAATTGTTTAAGAAAGATAATACAAACCAGTTATGTTGGAGGGTATTTTATTCCATTATTTCCTACCATTCTGAGAAACCATGGATGACTAGACTCATAATACTGCCACAACAAACTTTTTCAAATCAGTTAAGTTTTCTTGTCTGCAAGTAAAATATAAAGATATACCTGATTTATCATCCTGGACTTCAAATTCTGCACCAGCAGATCCAAGAAGAGATGCACCATGTTTTAACAACCGACTTATATCAAATCTGTCAAAACGCAACCGATCTGTTGAAGGTGAGTCTTCCATAGGACTTTCTGAGCCTGGTTCTAGACAGGACATTGAAAATAATAAGGACAATGTGATGAAATTTTTGTTCAAAGTTCTAACAGAAGATTAAGCAAGAGAAAGAGGAAGAAATGATTTCTTTCCACCAAAGGAATCATCAGACATACAGCATTTTGATTCAAAGTGTAAAGGCTCTGTTTCATAAAGACAGACTGAAAAAGCTCACTTATCACACTTACTGATTAGAAAAGAATTTTAATGTTTTTCCCTTGATAAATTTAGCTTTTTAAAATCCTGGACATTGACATACCACTAGGTCTTCTCTGTACACATATGGCCAACTTGCAGTTTGAACTGCATATGGCTCACAAATAGTTCAAACAATTATCATGCCAACACTATATCATACCACTAACAGCCAAGCATCCCTGGTATGGAAACTGGAGAGTGGTCTTAACAGGTACGGGAGAAAGTCAGCTACCAAGGGCTGCTGAAGACTCGTTATCAGCTCTTCTCAAATCCAGTGGCAGGTACAGTGCAGTTCAATACTGATATAGAAGAGATTTGCTCCTCACAAGATGTCTTATTTCTTGGTTATGAATTCACTTCCAAACTATCCCCTCCTCTCAAGATTAGTGTGTTCTGTGGCTCCTAGTCATGTGCAGCTTAGCATTCAAAAAGATTGGCCATATTCCTACATGATCCAGCATGCTCACATCCTGAATTGCAACCAGCAGCGTAAATACAACTGCTGCCTACAAGAAATACAGCATTTAGTTTGGTGTGTTCCATGTCACTCTCACACATATTTATGAAAGCTTGTTCATTTACAGTAGAATGACTCTTAAGTGCACACAGAACACTATAAAATAAACACCACCCACAGTTCTTCAGACCTGAAAAAAAGTTAACATTACACATATACAAAAAGAAAAGTGATTTATAGCAAGCCTAAGAACCTAAATGCAACCAGACTACTGTAAAACGTGTATTTGACTACTACATCAAACATTTTAAATTAAATAAAATAAACAAATGTCTGCATAGCCAGTTAGCCCTGTTAAATGGTACCTTTTTCTCAAACACCCATAATTACCTTTTCAATTTCATATCTGACAGGCAGATATGCAAGAACTGGACAATGCATGTAACCCATCATTCAAAACAGCTGCTGTACTCAAAGACTGACAGGTTGCCCAATTTCCATGTACAAAAGGAGTGCTATAAGTAATTCTTGGAACTAGACTGGTGAAATTAACTTGTATCCTTGGTAAGATAGTAGAGTCTATAAATAAGGTTATTAAGTAAAAACTTAATAACCCTCTCTTAACCTGATTATCAATGTCCTTAAAGAGCTCCAACAAGTGGATAGAGAGGATCCAGTGGACATAATATATTCAAAAGTTTTTGGCACGGTTTCATATAAAAAATTGAAGGAACTAGATTACCACAGAATTGGAGAAAACATCCTTTTGCATAGTGAAAGCTGGTTAAAGACATATAAAAGTTAGCTTTGGAGTCCTTCAGGGATCAGTGTCGCCATCAGTTCTATCAGTCTTCAGCAATGGGAAGGAGATTTCACTACACACTCTTCTCCAAGCATGTAGATGACACTAAGCTCTTTTGGGTAACCAAAAGTCACAATGGCACTAAGGAATCCAAGAAGGTCTCTCAGAACAGACTAATGGGCAAAGAGGCAGATAACAGTGCAAAATGAACAACCTAAACCATGCCTACACAACACCAAATTGAGAACTGGCAGCTAACATTCAGTAAAGATCTTGGAGGCACTTCTGACAGTTTTCTGTATTCACCAGCTTATTGGGCAGTGACAGCCAAAATAGTGAAGTACTGGGCATCATCAGAAAGGGCAATGAGAACAAGACAAAGTGCATCATTTTGCCACCATGTATAAATATCAGTACTCGAGATGGAGGTACACTGTGTGCAGTTCTGTGCATCTCAAGGAGGACATGAGTAAGAAAAAGCACAGAGAAGGACAAAAAGTTATCTAAAAGAAAAAGCAGCTGTCTTGTGAGGAAAGACTGAAGAGACTGCAGCTCTTCAATCTGGAGAAAAATTGTTGGAAGAGAGCAAATATGATGGTTTACAAAAATCATAAAGGCAGTGGATAAGGTAAATGCAGAACTTGCTTGTCAAATTCTATAGCAACAGACCTAGAAGGCACTGAATGAAACAAATATGAGATCACCTCAAAACAGACAGGAGCTTTCTTCTTGTTGTTTTGGTGTTTTTGTTTGGTGGTGTTTTTTGGTTTTGTTGTTGTTGGTTTTTTTTTAAAAACTGTGAATTTCCAGAACCTATGCCATATAAGGTTGTGACCACAGACTGTGCCAACAGGTTTAGACAAAATCACTGACAATAGGTCTGTAATTTGACAATAGAAGTAACTCTAACATCCTTAACATGACAATTTCAGAAGCAAAGTGAGTACAAACAAAATAGACTTCAGCAAGCTGCCATTTCACCTCCCTCAGAAAGGTGCTTTGAGCAAGGGAACAGAAAAGAAAAAAGAGTGTCTGCAATATATCATTACAAAGTTGATTGGTTAAAAGTTTTGCCATTTTACTTGTTATTATTCCTTTTATTTATAAAAGCTTTATGAGGGTACAGAGCACAAGCACAGGAATCTTAGAAGAAACAAAGGTCAGGTACATCATTGTAATTGAGTATGAACATCTAAAGCCAAAGAGGTTTACTACAGTCCATATGCTCACAAAAAAACAGAATAACACAGTTGCCTTGAAAAGCCTCATATGACAGTTAGTTTGCATCAAACAATGAATTCTACATAATTCATTTAAGCAGCACCTTGTTTTGATCTTGGAGTTGGATTCCACTCAGGTACATTTTTCACTATTGCTTCAACAGCCTGGCCAGCTGCAATACGAGTATCCCAATTCGTACTTCTTAAATACACTAACACCTTTAAGGAGAGATTAATAAATAAATATTTGCATAAATGTACTTTCAGAAAATCCACCAGCTGTTATGCTCTATTAAAACACACTTACTTTTAATGCTATGGATTAAGACAACATTCAAAACAACAAAAACAAAGGACAAGAAAACAAAGAAATGCAAGCAGCCTTCTCCATATTGCTCACTGCTTAGCAGAACTCTTGCTGTAGCCAGACATTAAGAATTTATAAGATGTATTTAGCCCCATCAGTCAAACTCAACCTTGATTTCCTCCAGGTACTGAACAAGGCTTAAGACTTTTGGTTTTTTGCTTTCTAAAAGGAAGTGTTCAAAAGAGATTAATAGACCTTAAAACTCTGAAGTCATTTAGCTCAAGAAGAGGGACAACACAGGTCACTTGAAGCAACATATGCTCTTCTAAACTAATTTACCACTATGTCTCAAATCTGGAAAAACTATTTCTTTTTCTGAAAGTGGTTTGATATTCATGACTGCTTGGCCACTCTGTTGATACCATCAATTGTGGTGAGGGCACCTGTTCAATAAGAACAGAATTGAGGTCACTCAGCCATCTCCAGCTGTCAGATACAGACTATTTTTGGTGGTTTTACTAGACTTGGCCAGATTGAAGTCTCAAACTAATGGAAATATCTTTCCATTTTTCAGCCCTTTTAAAGACAAGCAACCTCCTATATTTTTAATGCTGTATCATGCAAGTAACAATCTTTAAAGGCAGGAGCAGAAATTTTTATAAGGCAGTAGAGCTTCTCTTTATAGAAGAAACTCTGAACTTAGAGCAAACATTGAATATCAATACTGAATGTGAAGTGAAACCTCACTTACGTAACCATTCCAGAGGCTGACAAAACAGCAGGCTTAACAGAAGTAGTCTCCTAATTTTCTTGAGTCTCCAATTTCTGGAGAACACAAGACTACTATGCTTTTTCTTCTTCTCACGGAACCCACGCCCCTTTAAACTAGTTTTATTCTCACCATTAAAGTACTGAAAGAAAAATGCTTACTTTAGATAAGAGATTATTCAGTTCATGAGGATGCAGTTTCACTACTTCCCCAAGTTGCTGTGCAGCTGCTTTTCTTGTTACTGGTGTTGTACCGGTGTCCAGTAAAATAAAGAGACGATCAAGCCTAAATATGATTGACAAAAACCAAAAATGTTATGCTATTCATAGTTCAGCTGCCCATTTCTATTAATATTCCCCCACATTTTTTTCAGTTTATCTAATGCAAACAGAAGAAATGTTTGCCTGAAGACTATTAACTGAGAGTGACAAATGTACTTTTTTCTAATAGTAAGCATAGTTGTTCTAAAAGCACATAATTTGGTAAGCAAAAAAGAGAAATTGTTAAAAACAGTTTAACAAATTCTGCAGTTACAATAAAAAATTAAATTGTTCCTTTTGTTCTGTGATAGAACATTTTCAATCTTGAAAAATAAATACTGTTAAGTTGGAAATTATCTTCATCAAAGTCTGAATAGAGAAAGCAAAGGGCTCAACTGCTCGTATTGTGCATTATAATTTCTTTTGAAGACATAGCCTGTGATCTATAATATCAAACTCTGCTTTTCCACGATATCACAATTTTTTACTTTTCACATATTTTCCCCCTACTACCTGGAATATATAAGGCCAAACCTATTGTTGTATTTACAGCTTTCAAATAATCCAATACCTCTGGCCTTCCCAGGAAATACAACAATTTAACCAGAAGATCTGTTTTCATAGTAACTCTGTATTTAGTGAAAGAGACCCCGATCACCTATTTTCAGAATAGCTAGCTTACTTCTTGTTTAGAGTTGCTCAATGAGAAAGTGATCATATAAAAAAGGCACATAAAAATAGAGACTACCTAGATAGTCAAATCAATGATGGAAGTAACAAGTGTTCATTATCCCTTCCACTATAAGTGGGACAGAACTCTTTACAGGGTGCCTAGTTTATCTGTTAGTTATTGGGCTGTACAAGGTTATTACAGAATGCGAGTCTAGAATCTGTCCACGTAGAACAATCAGAATTGTCCCTTATAGCCTTAGTCATAAAAATACTCCTCCATATTGCAACAATATGAAACTGGAATTTACACAGCAGTGAAGCTCAGCTAGATCAGCCTAACAAAATAAGGATACAGGTACCCTGAACAACTCCACTTCCTCATAAACATGTACCCTAGGTTTAAGTAAATACAGGAAAGGACAAGTGTTTTGCCTGTTAGTCTCTTGCTACCAATTACATTTCACCAAAACTGCCTTTAACATTAGTTCAATCATTTAAAAAACAACCCCCCCCCCTTTCCAACATCACTGGATTTCGTATTTTGACACACTTAAATTGCACTTACTCCTGAAAATATCTTATAATGTGTCACAACACACTAGAAACAGCAGTGCTACAGAGCCAAGGCAGCAATGTCACAGAAATACAGTTCCAAAACCCAAATGCTCCCGCAACTGGAGGTACTAGATTAAATATCCATTAAAGAGAAATTCTAACTGAAAGTATTTAAAATCATTCTAGTATTTTAGACACTTCTGATACTTGCCAGCTTTGAAATAATTGTCTTACTACTAAAATAGGTGAGCCCATTTCAATTTCTGTAGATAAAACTGGAGTTTCAATTGCTATGATTGGTAGTTGGTAGATTGTTTTAAAGTTACATAAAAATGAAAACCCAAACATATCTAAATCAGCAGTTTTGTGTGATTAGATAGTCAAGAAGGAAAGCAAAAGCTTTACAGATCTAACTCCTCCAAATCACTGATAGTGGACTAGTCAGGAGGAACATACCAAATAGTTATTTACCAGTATTTTTTCCTTAGTACAATTGCCCAACCTGATTTGCAGCACTCTATTATTCTCCATGAACAGCTTGCTCTAACTTGTTTGTTCTCTCATTCTTAAACTCACCCCTTTCATTCTTCATCTCTTCATGAAACTTCAGTGTTCCATACTCAAGCAGTTTGCCATTTAGCACCACCCACTCCTTTAACTATCAAAGTATCTTTTTCATCTCCAAAGTCGAGCAGAATGTGCAACTTAAACCACTTCCTCAGCTAGAACTCTTCATGTGACAAAACAGGAGGAAACCACTATGACTGCCTACCCTCAAAAAAACCTCAAGTTTAATTCCAATCTTGGTTACAATAAATATCTTCATTCCTAAACCCTACAACTTGCTGAAGCTGTATTACCTACAAAACACAGCTGTTTGTTGGGGTTTTATTAACCTGCAGTATGCTTGGTTTGTAATTTGTGATTTTAAATTGTAATATGCTTAACTTTGATACAACACAAAATAAAACAACAAAAAATCTTTCTATTGTCTCACATCACTATAGGAAGGTTTCAGCATTCAAGCCCAGCAAAATAAATGGAAACAGGATTAGCAAATACTGGTAACAACATCTGACTAACAGTACTGGTCATACTAACCATTCTTCCTTTCCCTGCCCCAGACTTCCCTGACATACAGTTCCCAAACAGTTAATATTTGGAGGTATTAAGAGTCTTAAGTTTTGGTTGTTGCTACAGAAGAGTATGGCAGAGCCTGAATTCTCCTGCTCTAGTTGGAAGGGTAGCACTGAGAAAGTTGGCACTGATCAGCAGTGCTTTCTTTTTTTTAATTAAAGTTTTCATTCTTAGTTTCATTAAAAATGAAAAAATACTAAAAATTCTAAACTAATTTTGAGGACTTGCAGTTTGGAAAGAAATTTCCAAAGTTCTGACAGGGTTTTCATTCTGAGAACAAACTAACAGTCTCTAAACTAGTTCTTAAAGCCAAAGTGAACAAAGAGTTTCCTAAGGGCATGTGGTTCTCTGCCTCATGCTAGCCTGCTATAAGCACAGCTCTGTGTGTGGCTCACATCATTCACAAATTTAAAACAGAACTCCGAATCAGTGTGTAGAGTGAAATGCCCTACAATGCAGATAAAATTAATTATTTTATGAAAGAGTTCAACACAGGCTGTCAGAAAAGTTGTTCTAAGCATATGGAAGACATAAGCAAACAAGAGAAATACATGGAGTACTTAAGGGAAGAAAAAATTAAAAAATAAAACCAAAGAGATTTATGGACTGTTATGAAAAATCTAAATACCAACAAATGCTAAAAATGAAATATATCTCTAAAACTACTTCTCCTGCACATTAACTGCTGTAATCAGAGCTTAAAAACAAAGTCCTTCACTTTTAACTCATAAGCAATTTAGATAATACTGACTGTCATCTTCCGATCCTGAGTCAACTACATCTCATAGATAGGAAAGCAACCATACACCACCTTTATGTGAACTCATGCCACATGATCTCATTACAAAGCACTAACTTGTTCAAAGAGGTAGATACCTTTTTCTTCTCAGTTGATAAATTTGAGATTTTCTAATCCCTGCTGAAGTGTATCACCAAGACAGAACTTGGGACCAGCAATTCAGAGTTCTTATGAACAGCATTACATTCAATTAAGCATTTTTTCCTCTAAGAAACACCACAAGCTTTTACACTGACACAGAGTTCATTAGAAATGTTTCTGACACAAAGACATCAATTCAGGTGCTTAAGAACAGGCATCTAGTGCCATTGAGACACTTCAGAATGTGTCATCCACATGGGGATGACACAGGATGAAGGCAATCCTTGTCATTCTAAAGTGGCAAGGACACATTATACCATCTAAACTGGCATCAGAGACCTAGATTAGGCAAGTGAATCCTCCCCACATAAATATTCCAAGTAAAACCCAGAGCATTTCATCAAAGCACACTAGTTTTGAAAAGACTAAAGCTTGAATTCTTACTTTCAGAATAGAACCACCTGAGAGATACTCAAGAATAATCAGTAGGTCTGTGATCAGGATATCAACTGGAACACCCATCCCAAATTGGACCAGACTCTTCCACCACTAGACTACTACCACTCAAACAATTTTATATAACAATCCTAAAAAAATTACTAAATTAATACTTAGAGAAAGAATGGAGGCAAGAAGAATTCTAACAGTAAACAATTTAATTTGCATTACTATTAATCAGAATAGCAAGGTTGGCTGTCATAAGGGGGAACATCATCTCTCTAATCAACACTTATGCAGAATAATTATGCATACAGGCTTAGTTAACTAAAGGGGGGGTTGTGAATAAAAGTACATAAAAACCATTATTGACCCCCAGTCACTAAACATTATCACAGCAAAGACTACAAATAAAAAAATGACAAAGGACAAACATAGCAAGTACTTTCAAAAGAGCCACGACAACTAACCCAGCAGCACTCTCCAAGTAGCATGGTGATTCCACGTTCTAGTCACTGCTTTCCAATCAGTTTTGCATATTCAGCATTAAACTAAGTTAGACATGACTGTACCCAGGCACAGTAAGCAAATGTTGCAACAAGTGACCTGTTCTGTTCTTCATACTCATCTTCAGTTCTTTGCTGCCTAAAGGTATGTCTCCAAACAGAGGGCTGATCTCCATTTGAAGGGACAGTTATAATATTTAAAGTGAACCTTATGGCACTCCTGTGGAAATGGGATGATGTAGATTTGAAAGCCCTTCAGCTACAGAGACATTAGAGAGCTAGAAGCAGGATAGTTAATGACCAGGTCAAGATACAGAGGTTACCAACAGTATCTCCAAAATGTTTCCAAAAGAAGACATATGCAGCTGAATTGTATAAAGATCCTGATCACCCCAGTGTAAGCATTCTGACTGGATTGGGTCCCCACAGGACTTCAGATGGGGAAACTCCCAATTTGTTGATTTCAATGAGTTGAGGCTTGAATGGGACAGTGGACTGATCACTGCTGCCAATGAAGCGATCTGTTCAGACTCTACGTCTCTGTGTACACCAGTATGTTTAACTGGCCAAGGAGCAGCCTCTGACAGTAAAGGCCAACTGGTACAGAACAGCTCATAACTATCCTAACATATCCCCCAACCCATTAAATTGTGTGACTGTACAAAAAACCATTAGTGGCATAGTCCCTGGAACACTCTAATGTCAACCTCTGCCTGGAGCTCTTTAGAAAACTGCTAGCTAGCACCCATCAGAAGGCAAGGGAATACTCTTAGGAGTTTACAGTATAAATTGCATTTCAACACTGGTAGCTTCCTCCCAGCCACTATTTCTTAGTACAGAAATAGCCCAGAAACCTAGAAAACATCACTAAATTAAAATTTAGACTTAACAAGGGTTGACACTCACTGTGAAATTCAACCTAAGTTCTAATGGAGATGCCTTAGATTTTCTTGTTGACCTGATAATCCTTTGGTGGTGTTTCATCATTTGGTCAAATCTCAGCTTGGTCAGCTTCACAGCTCAAAAAACTCAAGCCCCTACTAAAGCACACAAACTGTTAAATAATCAAGTAAACAACTTTCCAATATACAATCCGCAAGCAAGAGAAAAATCACTGAACAGAATTCAGAACAAAAGTGTTATGATACACTAAGCATGGATTGTGATTTTACTTCTCATAGGTGGAGACTGTGGAGTAAATAGTTATGAAGGTGGGGCTGTGGACAATAGAGAAATCTTATTGTTTCCTACAGAGCAGTGGAAGGGACACCTGGAATGAAACAAGATCTCCATGACCACACTGGTCACAGTATTATACACTGTATATGGAAGCCAACCAAATGCTAAAATTAGTATAATTAATTCCATACTGAATATATATTTCATGTAATATATATGATCCATAGCATTACGCTGTACAAGCTTTATTTGTAAACTATTACATATGTATCTACATCCAACAATACAGCCAAAAAATGTATGACCAATTACATTACAAAAACAGAGAAACAGGAAATTAAAAGAGCTGTAAAGACATACTAATACAAGAAACATTATCAAGTTATATAGGGAACACCTTGGTGAGAATTCAAGTTTTAGCTGCTGAAGCAGGTTAGAATTCTTATCAGAATGCAATTCTGACTTTCAACTTTCATTTCAGTCTGTTAGGTGTCTGAGAAATTTTACAGCTCTATCTCATTTGGGCAGTAGCGCACATGCTACTTCTGCTTCTCCCCTCCCCATGACTGTGTCAACACTGCCTCCCACAAACAGCAACAGGAAAGGCAGTCCACTGTTCTGGTCTTGGAGTTAATATCTATCAACAAGAGAAGAGTTACACTATTTTTCCCCCCCTTTTGAGTCAGAACTCCTGTAATTGCATTGGTTCTAGAGTGTCTACCTATTCTGATGGTACAGGATATGTCTTTAGTAGTTAAAGCATACTTCTTGTTCAGTTTAACTCTTGCTTTCCATGCAAGAGCAGCCATGAAGCAACAGCTTCCAAAGAAGCTAGAAGCCAAATCAGTTCATTAGGAAGTCTGTGATAACCCCAGGAGAACATTTTTAAAAGGTACATAGGACCCATAAAAGATATTCTGGATAATTTTGGTACCTCATGAGAACTTCAACCTCCCAATGATGCAGTATTAAACTTGAAATGTTACATAAGTAATGATGCCAGCCAGTGCAGCCATTTGTTCTTGGGAAGTCACGGCCCTACACTTCAAAGCCAAGAGCAACACTTATTTTGCAGGAGCTTTAGTCTCATAACCTTCTGACATTATTATTTATTTTAAAATAAAAACTAGGTTCCTAATCTACATATTACCAGTTATATATACAAATCCAAGTAAATGAAAACCATTGAAAACTCTAGAAACTAGTACTAAACTTACAGGGACCTAATCAAGAATGGCTTGCAAGAGCAAGCAAGTTTTTGTTCCTTAAGGAAGTGTCTTGAAAATACCCTGAAGAGATTGTCTTTAAGGTACTTCAGGATGAACTTAAAGATTATACCTGCTAAAATCGTTTATTCTTAATGCATCTTACCAGCTTCATACATTTCATCACATTTTAAAAGCATATTTGTTCTTCATACTTTCAGGGCCCTCAAAACTACAAGAATACCATTAACAGCCTTGGTATTGGAATAATGATACATGACATGCCTTTGAACACATTAAAAGAAACTGGAAAAAAGTTTTATTAGATATTGAAAGGGACTATCAATACTTCATCATCTACTGATACTCAATCACCCTGAGTAATCTATGAGCCTTGTCACTTTCCATAAATTGGCAGCATTACTTTTTCATCTAAACTATCTCAAAAGATCACTAGTGAGCCGTTGTATTTATTCACTTGGATCATACACTTTGTAGGAATGAAGCTGAAGCAAAACTTTTCACTTCCTTTTTTCCTTCTCAGTTCCACTATCAAGACTTTTTTTCATTATTAGCTATGCAAACATTATACTACTTCCTATACACTTTTAAGACCAGAGACAGGAGAGAAAGCCTATCAAATTTGCTTGCGCATTCACAGAAAGAACATCAACGTTCCCACCCACCTATACATACTTTTGGAGGATGGTGTTTATTAGTTAGTCTTTTCAGCATAAAACTACCAAAGAGATGAGCATATACAAAGCAACTACTCTGCAACATCTTTTGGTATTAAGTATCTACTGTTCTGCTTTAAGGTCTGTTTTCTAGTGTATCATCACAGAAGTGTTATATAGAAGCAGGTCTTCAGTCCGTCTAACAGCAGAATCTGTTAAAACAAGCATGTATACATATAATGCAGAATAACATATCAGAATCTCTTTTGTCCACAAATTACAAGTGACAATTATTTTTAAGACAACCTTATTAAAAACAAAGCTGCAAATTCTCAATCTAAGTTTGAAATATTTCAAAGCATTCTCTATATTTGTTTAGATCTTCCTGAACAAACTAGGGTTTTGAGAAAGGTTTTCAATTGGCCTAACAGCAGAAACTAAGCTTTACCAGGAGAACAACTACTGTTTTGAGAATGTGAAAATACCACTCACCCCACCTCCAAAAATATTATTTTTTTAAATATGATTCCAATACAGAACTAGCCCTAATGAAGTTTTTTGTTAATACCAGTGTTTGGTATGCACTCAGCAAAGACTACAGCCCTTGCTGAAAGATTCATTTGAATCAACTTCTCCCTCACTCTCCACACTTGTATAGTTAGAATAATTCAACAGTGAATGTTGGTCCTTCAAAAATATAAAATGTAACTAACTACCTAGAGGAAAAGTGCATATCTCTACAATTAAATGGAACTGGTACAGAAGCTGGAAGTACAACCTTTAGAGAAACATGTGGTATATAAGTGTACAAAACAATTATTTGTAACACATCTGAAAGGAAAGGACCTTAGAAATTCAATGTTCTAAAGTAAAAGAAGAAGACAAGATTTCTTTTATTTACAAAAGCAGCACTGACATTATGTCATCAGTGTTCCTATGGTCCAGCAACCAAAAGGTTCATTTGTCAAGAGCTGCTGTGTAACTTCAAAGGGGTATGGATAGGTTTTGCTATATCTATTAAAAAACATGCATAAGGCCAAATTTACACAGTATCACTTCCTACAGTTATAGAAACATTGGAGTTTGCCAGGAGTAACCAAGATGTTACAGCACTCCAAAATATGTAATTATTTTACCTAACGCACATGTGGAATTGAAACAATTCTATACCAACTTACAAGTATTACAGCACCTTTATTAAAGTTCTATACCTTATATTTGGCTTGTGTAACTTTTTGATCTTAAAACTGTACTCTGAAGCAATGCATCACATGTGACATTATTAACACAACAACTTTTTCAGTGCTCCACACTGAAACTCAGAATGAGCCTTATCCAAACCAGAATTTTTTTCCTGTCAGTTACCATACCAAACAGGTGTTAACTAAATCTTTGCACAGAGCACTACTGCTTTTCACTAAAGCCATGTGGTTTTACAGAAATACAGAAACATTGTTAACTGAATTTGAAACCAATCTTTACAGTAGACACAACCTTAGCATACAGCTGAAAAGCTGTATCTTGATATTCCAGTTAGCCCCCATCTCACATGTACATTAGCATAGCTATTTAAGCAGACTGCCCCAGACCTAATGTAATTAGAATACTACTCTATCTAACATGATGGCTTACAGTAGTATTTCAATGTACATAGTAGTCTTGTTACTACTATGCAATCCTTACTACTTCCAGATTCTTATGGACAGCTTTGGAAAAAAACACCCCACCTGATATATAACAAGTTGATTAAAAAAAAAAGTAGAGTAAGATAAAGGGATAGTCTGTAGAAACTACAAAGCTCAAACTAGAACACTTACTACTAAAAGTCTTAAAAAATGTATTGCTGCTATAAATTTTGATTAATAATGGATTTCCATTATAAACGTGCACACTTTTCTACATAGAGCTGTAAACTTACTCATACACAGCTTCAGAAACAGCATTTACTTTTATTATAGCACTTCAGAAGTACAGAGACACTACCAACACGTGACTTGAAGTTAATCTATCACAAGGTTAATTTGGATTTACAGTTTCCTTCCAACTATCTTGTTAGGAAGCTTAACATGCCCATTTCACACACAAAAAAAAGATGGCAGGAATTTGTGCTCAGCATTTTTTATAAAACAGCTCTATTAAGACGTACCTCTGTATCTTTGAATACTTTAAACGCTGGCACACCCCAGCGCACATGTGTGTAAGCAGATACTACCCAACATCTTGAGGCAGAGCCAGAACACGCTAGTCACTTTTCTCCACAGAAGCCCGTTTTATTTCGGTTACTTTACAACTAAGGGCTCTGAAAGGCAATACGGTTTCCTGCCAGTTTTTGAGACTCGGTATCGCTATCCCCTATTCCCTAGCAGTTTAACCCGAGGAAGGACTGGCCAACGAAACGAAGGTGTCGAATTCAGGAGGAAGCCCCAGACGCCCCAGGCAGAGTCCCTGCGGCCTGAGGAAGGGAGGGGGCTTCCCTGTGCGCCGGGCACGGGAGTTACCCCAGGCCAGGAAGCAAACCCAGGCGCCAGAGCACGCAGCCACCCCCAAACCCCACCGAGGCGGCCTACGCCGCCGAGGAGCGTGGAGGCCCCGGCGAGGCCTCCCCAGGCGAGAGGAGGCGGAAACCGGGCACCCCCTTCACCCCCGTACCCCCCGAAGCCAAGCCACACGGAGGGCCGGGGACTCGGGGCCGCCGCCGCCGGCCCTCCTTCCCCCACCCTTCCCGGCTCCTACCGACCTGGAGACGGCCATGGCCGCCCGGAGCTGGGCCTCGCGGGAGGCGAGCGGCGGGACAGCAGGCGGGGGGGCCGGCGCCGCTCTTCCAGGGAGGAGGGAGGAGGGCGCAGGGCCTAGCTCGGGCCTCTCGGGCGCCGCACCCGGCCTCGGCCCCGGCCCCGCCGGTGATCCGCGGGGAGCGGCTGAGCGCGGCTGTGGCCGGCAGCGGTCAGAGTTTCGCTCCCCCCGGCGGGGCAGCAGCGGCGCGGGCGGGAGCGGTGCACAGCCCTCGGAGCGCGACTTAAAGCTTCTATTCCCCCATCGCCAGGGCGAAGCCCAATGCCTGGTTTTATATGAGCAGCCATCTTGTATTTATTCCCTTCCTCCATGATAGCCGCTTCCTGATTGGCAAGACCGCCCGGTCGCAGCCAATAGAGAGAGCGCTTCTAAGAGCAAGGAGGGCGGGCGCACGCAGCGCCCGGACTGAGCAGGACCGGCCATGGAGCCTGCCGAGCCGGCTGCGGGGGGGGTGGCGCCGGCCTCCGGGGCGTACCATCTGCACGCGTGGGGGGGGGGGGCCTCAAACGAGAGCGCCCCGGTCCCGCACCCTGAGTGGAGTAGAGAGGCACCAGAACGCGAAGTACACGCGTTTCCTTGCCAGTCTACCGGGTGCTGGCCCTTCTCCCCCGCCAGCGTGGCGGGAGAGGGCGGCGGGGAACTCGGCGAGCTCACGCCGCCCTCCCCACTCGCCGAGGAGCGCTGCCCCTCGGCTTACGCCCGGTGCTGCGGAGCGGACGCTCGGCCGGCGGAGACTACGGCTCCCGGCGTGCAGCGCGCTTAGCGCCGCGCCCCCAGCCCGGGTACGCAGCCCCGGCGCCGGCGGGGGCCGGGCCGGGCCTGGCCGAGCGGGCGGTAGTTCCCGTCCTCAGCCCTTCTCGCTGCGCCGCTGCCTCGGCCCACCCCCATTCCACGGGGAGACGGGCGCTCGGGGCCGGCGGTGGCCTCTCCGCGGGTCACTTCGGTTACTCGCAAGGGTTTATTAACCGGCACCAGCCCCCTCCCCAGGCAGCAAGGGGGCATCTGAGCCGCCGCTCCCCGCGGCGCGGCCCGGTCACCGACCGCGTTCCCTTCCGCTTCCTTCCTCAGTGGGGCAGCCCGCCCGTCCTCCCGGCCCGGCTGGGCTGCGGGCGGCCTGTAGGGCAGAACGGGGCTTAAAGTTCGCCAGGCCGGCAGGCGGCGGTCCCCTCCGCCCGGCGCGTACGCTGGGCGGCTGGCCGCAGGGCCCCCTCGCTTTTGGGAAGTAAGGCCGAGCTTTCCAAGCGCGTGCCGTCGGCTTCGATCGGATCCAGAGAAACGCAGATTAAGAAGTCGGCCTTCGACTAACGACTTAAATTAACGATCCCAGACAGGGACGTAAGTGTAGCTGATGTATGTAACCTCTCATGTGATCGGTTGAAAAAACAGTCACAGACTTTTCTTTCCTGTAAGTGATGCATAAACTTGCATAAATACATGAATTTGCATAATACTGTATGGTAAAGTTTTCTCTAAGGCCCATTGTGCGTGTTTCACACCAGACCTTTCTACAGGAATTTATTTCTGCTTGCCCCAGCCTTTCTACTGGTTTCCCTTTCCCTGCAGTAGTTCACTCTTCAGGTACGGGTTTGCTTGTTCATTCCCTGCTAACGTGCATATCCCAAATAGACACGCTAATGCCATTTGCACGTTCACTGCCTTTTTATAGGTCTATAAACAAGACACCGGTACGTAATACCTCGGTCTACCCTTACCCATGCGGGCCCAGCCTATACTTGAGTCTTCTAGAAAGGTTTGCCTCTTCCTGTCTGTTCCCTCTCCTGTTGGAGCTGGCATTACAGTGGCAACCAAACACTGAGCAATATGAGTCAGCCCAAGGCCGCTGCACCACACAATGTGGCCAGAGCAAACCACTGACTTACTTCATTTTCAGTGGTAGAGACAGTTTTTGTCACAGTGCCACACTCAATGACCCAGATAATGCCTTTTCTCTTCCCTGTCGTGGCTCTGATGTAGTAACTACCTTTAGATAGCTCCATATGCCTCCTGTAGCAGAATCCACAAAAAAATACAGTGGGTGTAGTTGGAAGCCAAGAGTCTCTTACTGAAGTACTCCAAAATTACGTACACCTTCCTTTCTGCCATCGTGTGTTGCAGGTGCATCTGCCCAGGTCCCTGACCCACCATGGTCCAAGGCACATGTTTACTCCTGTCCCATGCGTGTACATGTTTTCACATGATGGGGTGCCTGCTGTTTAGCCCAGTGATGGGGAGGAACGGCAGGGAGTTGGGGTAGGGAGCAGCAAGGAGCAGACTGAGGGTGAGTGGATATATTTTTTTTGCGTGTTCAATGCTGTTGACACGGATGTATAGCAAACACCCCTGATAATACTTCTGCAGTTGTTCAGCCAGGAATCAGCAGTCATCCTGTCCTGCTGTAGGCGTTATTGAAATGACCCTCAGGTGCTATTTCTAATTCTAACACCCTATTTCCTTTTAGCTTCCTTAAAAACATTTTGTGCATTGTTTTAATAGCAGTCAAGGCAGAGGGCACATCAAACATGCAATAAAATTTGTTTTGAACAGCTCCATAGGGGTTATCCTACCTGATAAAAATAAGTGCAGGGAAAATATTGGTTGTGGGTCTTATGCACTGAGTACTTGCTGAAATGGTGATAAACTGCAGTCCAAGCAAAACAAACTGCAAAAGACAGAAAGAATGATCTGTTATTTACCTAATAGGACTTACCATTCTGGACTAAACCACAATTAATTCAAGTTTCACACCATGTGTTTTTGTATTTTGATGCGATGTTTATGTAAAGCACACCGTTACTTAACTATTCACCTGTATCTTCTGCTCAGTCCTTTTCCGACACCCTATGAAAACCGATTCTTCTTTGTCCGTGCATCTGTTCACCTGCTCCGTAAGTCATACCAATCCTTTTTGCACACCCGTTTTCTTTTGACCCATTTTTCAAGGAGTAGCCATGCATTGTCTTTTTGCATATATTGAAAGAATCCCCCCCTGCAAATCTGCTGTGTGCCAGTATACTCTCTCAAACCTTTTCCTAAATTAGATAAAATTAAATAATTTCCAGTCAGTTGGTATGTTATGATCATCACTTCCTGCACTGATCTCAGTTATTTTTGTTTTCCTCTTCCTGCCAACTGTGTCCACCTGTGAACTCTTATTGCTTAGCCTCAGACTCATAGCGACTGCAGCTTTCTTATTTGCTATGTATGTCTACAGAGCCTAGGGAAAAAATGGTGCAGTCTGCAAGTGCTACAGCTGTGCAAATAGTAGATGACAGAGGCACAGTTTTCCCGGTGGAATCCTTCCTGATTAGACCTGACATACCGTGATCTTCTACATGTTCTAGTCTTCTAGTTTTATTTTTCCAGTTAGTTTTTTGTGTCCTGAAGATTTGTAGATTTGTATTGCTTAGGATCACACCAGCCTCTCTGTAGCTGTAGGTGTAACATTTGATACCTCCTAGTCTGGTAAAGAAGATTATTTTCATAATAGTTTGCACATATGTTAGTGGCTGTCTTATTAGATTTCTAAATTCCCTTGGAAATCTTGTCTGAAGAGAAACGAGTCTTAGAAGCTTGTCCCTGCGTAGCAGTTTGTTCAGACATCTTCTCTGCTGGTGTCTTAATCACTATCATTATTTTGATTATTCGGGGAAAAATTGCTCTGAGATAAATTTATGTATTATGACCTCATGCAGGTAAATTGTGCAGGTTCTTTGCAACATGTATTTCTTACTGATGCTTTCTGTTCTGAGGTCTGCAAACTAACCAGTTATCTTGTAGGCTATTTCTAATGTACTTTAAAAATCTTATATATTTTTATATATTTAAGTGTTTCTTCTTCAAGTATTATTTAATCTTCCTAGTTTTTATTTTACATTTTATCTCTGTAGGTTAGGCCCCTTTTTACTGGTGTCACTGAAATCAGATTTCTGACTGCTTAAGGATATTTTTTTTCTTGAATAATCTCTTGTTTCTTGCTAATTAATACTTTTTAGTGCTATTCTGCTTATTTTTTATTTAAAGGCGTATTTATTTTTTATCATCCAAGCTTCACTAGTTTCCATGCCAACTCTCATGCTTTTAATTGTCTCATTTTTACTCCAAGGAAATTTTTGACTAGCTGCGTAACCTTCTTGAAAGCCTCCTTAAAAAGTGGCAACTTGTACATGGTCTTCCTTTTAAGTTCTTCACCATAAGTGATGGTGGCTGGAGGCAGCGTGCTGACTGATAGCTTTCGTAGTACAAAAAGCACCTCAGAGATACCAATGAAATGCTGTATTCTGAGAGACAAATCAGGGCTAAGGCACTGCCACCCACAACACTGATTAGAAACATTTGTGAAAAAAAGTTTGCTGGGCTCCAATTTCTCAACATCAAACAGGATTGTAATAATAACCAGTTAGTGAAAATCACCAACATCTAAAAGGTTCCAAATGTCACCAGAGCTGTATAATTAGCTCATTAGATTTCATTACCTCTGATCATATTTAACATTGTACTTTCATGACAATTTTCCTGAATGAGAGGCTCCTGATATGACAAATACAGAGAGAAAACTTGTGTTTCTCTTTTGTGATCTTCTGTTCCCAGGGATTTTATCTCATGAGATTGCATGGACTTGTTCAGAAGCAGTGCTCCTTGCCCATCTCCATTATAAACAGATATCCCGTACAACTAATCAACCTTGTTGTACAAGGTTGTACAACAACCTTGTTTTTGTTAACCATGGTCTGTAATTTCTCCAGCATTTAGTTCCATGATCTCAAACTTCTCATTTTCTAACTCGGTTCTACTTTCCACCCTATTTTATAAAGGATGAAGACTTAAATTACTGATGTTCTTTGGACACACTTTATGTATAAAAACTGGAAGTTTCTTAGTTTTGTCTAGCTGTTATCTGTGCCTCTGATTTAAATAAATATTTTATAGTTTGGGTAGTTTATTGTTCCTGGGGCATGTTTTTTAGGAAATGGTATAATCTATCCATTTCATACAGTTGTTCTTTTTTTGCAAGCAAACTCTTATGTTTACATTAAAATTCTCCCTCTTTTCACCTCTCTCTGCAGGGTGTTATTAGTAACTACACCACTTTCTATGTCAAGTAAGTGACTAAAGTACATGTGCATTCACTAAATCTCGCTTATGAACTCTGAAGTATTAGGAGATTAACAACAGTAACTCACATGGACAATTGCATCTTTATACCTGATCTCTCACTGACATTTAGGAGAGCACAGATCTCCATTTATATAGAGAAATTTATATATTTGTTTAAAATGCACATATATATACATAGATATACATACGTATATAAAAATGAATTCAGTATTTCATATCCAGAAAGAAGAATGACGGGGAGTAAAGCTCCTGTCAAGTATCTAAGTGGGCTTCTTTGGATCAAGGTAACAGGTGAAAATGAGCCACAGTTAGAGACAAAGAGAAGTGGAAATAATGAGGTCAAACTTTTCCCGTAAATCAGCAGGTCTTTCTACATAGACCTGTGGAAAAACACAACATGAAAATAACATGAGAGAAACAAGCAGAGACCTTTTATTAAGTTTTTCTATTATTTAAGCTTGTGTGGCTCTTAAGTTTTTTTTCTTTATTTAATTTCAGTAGTCAGATTGTTCTTTTTTCATGAGCTAAGGCAAGAGGGATATTAGCCTGTGCAGTAAAAAAAAAAAAAAAAAGTGCATATAATTCCAGTGTGCACAAACTGAATACAAAGAGCATAAATAGAAAAGCACCTCTGTCATCAGGGACATAAGGATTCAGAAACACACTATAATGCTGAATAAACAGGGCCAGAGGTTTCACATCTAGTCCAGCTCTTTCCAAAAGCTGTTGCTTTTCAAAGATAGAAAAGAAAGCTAATCTGTGGCCATCGTCACAAGTTCTGCTACAGTTAATGAGTTTAAATTAGATTTAAAAACAAGTCTGGTGAACATATCCTTTGCTCGCTCTATATTTTATTATAACTACTATATTAAATGATAGAAAACAATGTTTTATTTTAATTTGTAAACACTGTTTCTCAGAATGTATTTTAGGCCTACTAAAGATTTCTGGTGTGTAACTTTTTAAAATCAGAATTTACCGTTCACCGGAATTGCTGTTAAATAGCTCCAACATGATGCAGATACCAGGATATGGTGGTCCCATTTTTCATTTGGGGTGTGCAATGTGCTCATTATACAGACAACAATGAATCAGCTGTAGCATTCCCTTTGCAATACCAACTTATACTTTCTTCTATTTACTATGTGCATCCCAAAGAGGGATTGAGATGTGATTAACAGATATCAACAATAGCTTGTACTCTCTTATCTTCTCTTTAAAGGGTTAATTTTGCTGTATAGACTTCTGCTTGGTAGTATAACTTGCTATACTTGGTAGTATAACAGAGAGAAGTAAAAACTACTCTCTGTTAGGAGAGGAGCTCTGAAGAACTGCACGAGGATCATCCTCATCTGTGTCAACTTTTAAGTTTATCTGTCTTGGGGGCTCTTTCACCTTCCTTTGTGGTACATTCAGTCCTGCATGTTCCTCATAAAGGAGAAAATGTCTCCTGCTTTCAGTATGACTCTGCATTGACTTGCTTGTTGTACTTCTTACAGAGGCAGTTACTTCAGATTTGGTTTTTACACTTTAATTCATAACCATAAGTTTTGTGTGATGGGTACAGTAATAGCAACATTATAGTGTGTTTTGATACTGTCCTGGAAGTGTGCAGTAAGACAGGTATGTATTTGTAATAAAAAAAATGGATGTGATTCTCAGATTCCACAAATGATGGGATTCCTGATATCCAGTAAAAACCTAGCTTGTTTTCAATGTATGAAACAGATTTGTGGAGTAGTTTCTTACTTGTCTGAAATTCTCATTGGATTCTGGAGGGAATATATTCAGGATATTATACTACACATAGACTAGATTTAAAGCTTAAAAAGAGGCCTTAATTAGTTTTAAGCTCCCACATGACTTTATTGCAGGATTAGAGGTATGAGTGCTCCTGTATTTTTTTGATAACTGTTATTTACATCAGCATGGTGCTCACACAGAGCCACAGGCACGGCTTAGTAGACCCAGATAAGAAATTGCCAGGAACTCCTCCTCCAGCATGTGTCCTCTTTTTATACCCAGTGATCTTTCACCAGCTTTTCACACATGCATCTTTTGCACATTTCTTCCCTCACACTGATAACTCTCTCCTGTTGACATTTTATTTTTCATTTTCCCTCCTCCTTACTTTTTCTCTTTTAAAATATTTTTTTTTCCTGTACTCCCCCACCCCCCATTGTCTTCTCATGTCAGAAGGAAGGAGAACCAAGTTGCCTCCTCACCTGGTTCCTTTTTGTCATCTGTTTTTTCTGACTCCCCACAAGAAGAAGAAAGGGAACTATAGGTTTGGTAATTGCTGTCCACTGGAACCAGTAAAGCACGGTCTGCTGACAACTGGAGCATGTAGGAGTCAGCCTGGAGAGGAAGCAAACACTAGTGTTGATAACAGCATGGAAGCTATTGCTTTTTGTTTGCACACACATTTTAAATAAACTGCTATTCACAGTGGCCAGGGATTCACATCCCCTTGCTGAACCCCAGACGGGGAATACATTCCTTCTTTCCCCAGCACGGAGCAGATTCTAAACCACAAATGATCTCTGGGGGTCTGCATTTCTGGATGCCTCACGTGAGACATCTTAAGAAGGAACTGATCTTCAGAAGCTAGTGCTCAGGTCATTTAACTGCTGGTCCTCGCACACTTGTAGTAGTGCACCCCAAATTTGAATTGTAACACATCACTGATCACTCCTGCACATGAAAAAAAAGCCTGCAGCTTGCTAGCAGTTACTTTAGATGCAAATAAACAGGAAAGGATCCTAATTGTACTTGAGGCTCCTTGCAGGTCATTTACCTTTGGCCCCAGCTGAGAGAAAAATACTCACACGCAAATGTCTCTAGCCCTTTTTAAGATAACTGTTTATTCTTCACACACAAAACTAAATTAGCTGTACATGTGGGTCAGATTTCTACGTATGAGTTTAGTTGTATCCCTGTGTTCTAGTTTTCTGCTGGAGCTGACCTCTGTTTTTCCCAAGTCCTTCTTGGGAGTCAGCCTTCTGCATAGAGCTCATCTGAACTTTCTCCCAGCACTTCCCAGGAACCACCTGAACATTTCCTAACTCAGTATGATCATACCTCAGGGCGAGCTGGCCCCATGGCTTCACCACTTGATAAAAATCAGGCCTCCAATTAAATCATGACTTCAGGGCAGCAACAAAGAAAGAAGTTTTCTGTGAGTTCAGAGTTCAATAGTTGCATGTATTAAAACTCTTACAACTCCTTCAAATACTTTTGTGCTACCCCTGGATTTTCTGTATCCTTGTGTTTTTCTTCAAGATTTCACACTCAGGGCGGTGGGAAACCAACACTGTCCATCCAAGTTTTGCTTTTTATTGCTCTGTGGTAGAACAACAGGTATTTCTAGGTTTGCTGAGAACATACACAACAGAGGCCAGCAAGATTTTATGACATTTTTGTAGAACTGTGAAATAAATAAGAGAAAAAGTGTTCGGGTATTTTTGTGTGAATTTTTTTTTTTTTGAGTGCCACTGTAATACAATATTCAGTTAAAAAACAAGAAGCATTTTATTTCATTTAATTTCATTCTCCACCATGTGGATCAATTCATAATTGAATACTACAGATGCAAATATGCAGTCATGACTCAGCTGGGGCATTTGAGATAAATGTCAGTAACAGTTTGTGAGGTATTATGTGGGCTTAGCTCTGCCCAATTCCATTAGGAACAATAGGGTGGAAAGCCTTATCCTACATTCTAAAAAAACCCCCAAAACAAACCCCCCAAAAATACAAACAGAAGTTTGGCTATTTTCATGTAGTCATCTCAAGGCCATTTGTGGAAACACCCTATTAATTTTGCTTGAAAAAAAAAAGCAACATAGTTACAAAAGTGATGTTTATTTAGTCAGATAACAGGAATTATACCATCTGACTGTTTGTATCTAAACCCTCAAAGGGTTCTGCAAGAACTGACCAAGGAATGGTAACAGCTAGTGCTGATCCTAACTCCTTATGCTACATTTCTCTTTGCATTGAGCTTTCCAGTGCACGAGCTTTTCAGCTCTCCAGGGAGTCCTAGTACCCCCAGTCTGAAGTAACGAAGGACTGACTGTAGGGTCACTTCTATCCTAAAAAACATAATTCAGACCCCAAAACCAAAATATGAAGGGCAAATGTTTGCTCTTTATTCACTTTATGAATACTGCATATATAGTATATAAAACCACCCCAAATGCTTGTAATACCAGTCCCTAATTCTTAGCTCCCTGCTGGAGAATACCAGGGTTTTTTTGTTGTTGTTTTTATAAAGAATCTGGCAATATAGTAGCCCATGTTGCAGATCTTCCTTGCCTCCAAAATAAAGACGCCTAGATAAAAAGTCTCAGCTTACCCCTCACTTAAAAAGGCAAGTGAAGGAAATGCCTTTTCTTAACATTTAGTGCTCAGTTCCACAACCTGAGACCACATCAATGAGGCTCGCCATCAGAGATGTAATGGCAAATACAACTGACTAGCTGCTGTGAAAATGAGAAAACTATTTACTTTGTACAATGAACAAAGCCAAAGTTGTTCTACCAGTTGCAAAGGCAATGAAGCATTTGCAGTTTGAATTTATATCCACAGAATCCTTTTATTTTGGGAACTTTCTGCATGTGTTACAAAACAAGAGGAGTTGCCACACTTTTCAAATCTAGTCCTTATTTAGTAGTCATGGAACCATGAATTCAGAAAATCTGGGGTTTATGCTGCTGCTAAAAGGCAAAAAAGCTCTGTGGGTTCTGCCTATGAACACGGTTTTTTTTTTCAGTTTTCTAGTGTATACCTACACCCTCTTGCTTTACAGCTATGCTGCTTTTGAGGCAGTTTCTTAACTGCATGACTTAAAGTATCTAGCATTCATTTTAATTGTTTATTTTAATATCATAGTCTAGCTTCATCCTTATTTAGTGTGATGGCTTTTAAAAATATTAATTTATGAAAATGTAATAATAATGAAAAATGTAATTTTAAAAATTTACATAAGTATTACATTAATACTGCTTTCCATCCTATGAACTAAGATTTCTTTATCCACAGTAGGAGCTTTTGGTGCTACGGTACAGCTGCTGGCATGAATTTAGTTACTGTTTGTTGCACCACCTTCTTGAGACCCACTGAAGTGGCAGTTCAGAGAACACCGTTCAATACATGACTCTTAAAAGTAACTTACCTGAAGAGGTTATTCTTCTATACTGATTACATTACTTTGCTGTGCTGTAAAAAGAAACTAGTAAAAAATAGAACTGCAGAGTAAGACAGGTATTACTGACAAACAAGGAGGTGTAAGTATATAGGCACCAGTGATCTTGGCCAGTTGAGACAGGCAAGCTGATGATACATGAGCTACCTCATTTGGATGTGCTGCTGAGAAAATTGTGAAATTTACTTACACTGGGCTATTGTGAAACATTACTTATGGGATCAGGAAAAAATATACAATCAGGATGGGATATTCAGATTACTGAAAAGCAAGTTTGACATTTAGAGTATTCAAACTCCATTTGCTTCCACATTCTTAGCAATCTGGAAAAAATTCTACTATGAAAAAAGAGTGCAACTAGGTTAGTTCAGCTGATAGTACAGAAACCCTGGAATTAAACTGCAATGCTGCAGAGATTGTTAGCAATAATTCAAACTGGTATTTTCAAATTAAAGGATGAAGTGGATATAACTTTGCTTCATTCATTTCATAGTATTTTTTCTATAATCTCAATGCTAGTCTACCTGATAGTGCAGTATTTTATTATGACTTTTGCATCCAGAAATTACATACATTTTAAAGAAATGTAAAACAAAAGACACAACTACAATCACTCAGAAAGTTGTTTGTTTTAAGGTACAGGGTTCCAATTTCACTAAAGGAAGGACTACTTTAATTCCATGTGTACTGAGACCTTGTCTCCAACTACACTTAACAAATACACCCTAATAAATTTAAAGAACCAAACATCAGTAGAAGCTAATCTTACAATAGAGACCAGTTCTCTATTACTGAAATTTGCATTTTCCTAATTTGTTAAAAAAAAAAAAAAAGGTCCACATACAAAGTAAAATGGTAAAAGTAAGTCTAAGCTGAGCAAACATTGTCCTTTTTATTCAGTTCCAGTTGTAGTGGTCTCTTGGAGGTAAATCATAATGTGTTCTCTCTTCCTCTTCAGGTCCATAATCTAATGGCAGACCATAATTGTAATCAACTGTTAGAACCGGTAATCTTTTGCTTTTTTCCATCTCTCTGGTAGTTTCACCTTGAAAAGGTTTTCGTTCATAGTCTATTGAACTATCTTCTTGGTGTACAGATGAAGATGGATGCATTGTTCGTGAAGAATATGGTGCAAATCTGTTTCTTCCTCTATTAAATTCATCTGAGGGATGCATTCTCCTATTGTCTTCAGGACAATTTGGTCGATTACTGTAAGAAGAACAAATATGAACAGTGAAACCCTTAGAAATAAAACAGTTGATTTATTGTTGGTGGTCACTGTTAGAAATTAAACTTGTGTAACCTTGAAAGAAAATTCAGACCCTCATTCTTGTTTTTACGCCCTAAAATTAAAATCCTCTCTACTGGATGTTGTAAACTTGTTTATATTAATTTTTTAATTCTAGTGATTAAAATTACAGCTCTTTATAGTAAGTAATTCTACTAGAAGATGTTTTTTTCCAAGTGCTGTTTCTAATTAAAATTCTATGTTTACCGGGGGTTTCTTTACCTAGAGGCCATTTTTGCTCCTAAGCCCATGTTTTCATTTCTGTGAATAATATGTAATAGTAGCTCTCTAGTACATAGTCTGAACAGGCAATAATACACTTCAGATTTATAGCTCCAAATATTTTAATTATTAATTCTTCTGCAATAGAAGAATCACTCTCCTACAAAATATATATGGAAGGTTCTAAAAATGCATATGCGATATATATACTTTTTGGTTTGGATTCTCTTTACTCTTAAGTACCTTCCTTACTTTGTAAAATAAAGTGGTGTATAAAGCCAATTCAGAACAATCTTTGTAATTTTAAAATCTTCTCCCTCACTGAGCCATAGATTAATTTAGACTGGAAAGAATCTCTAGAAGTACCTAGGGCCACCTGCTCAAAGTAGGTCTAATTAGATGAGTTTGTGCAGGGGCCATGTCCAGGTGAGTTCTGGGTATCTCAAAGGATGGGGATGTCACAGCTGCTCTGGGCAATCTGTTTCAGTGGCTGACCATCCCTCACAGTAAAACTCATTAGCTTGTTGTAGACAATTAAGCATTAAATACAGCATCCATATTTTGCTTTTTTGCTTACTAACAATAGCTTTTCATATTTTGTAGTACATTAGCTTGAACTGTGCTTGTCATGTCAATGACTTATGTCAGGGATTCTCAAACCATTTCATAATCACACTCACTATAGATGGACCACAAATTAGCCACATTATTTGCTCAGTGTTCAGATTCAATGGTTTAAACTGCATTTAAGCAAAAATATTAACATCAATTTTTACACTGTGCAGTTAATTTGTATTTTTTAGCTGGGAAACTGGGGGAGTAACAGTATAAACCTAAGTCAGAAAACAATATATGAAATCTGATATTTACCTATAACTTCTGTTAAAGTCATCATTATCAGACCCATAATCTCTGTGAAGTGAAGGAGATGAGGAGAAATTATGTTCTGGTACATTTTCATGGGAAGAAAAGGATTGACTTCTGCAAATAACCGAAAGAATCGCATGTTAAGAAGAGTACCAATGATTGTAAGCTTTTGAAAAATATGCATTTATCAAATGAAATAAAAACATTTTTACTTTTAATTAAAATGTACTTACAATTTTAATAAAAACTGTCTTAATTGTATTAATTTAACACCTCAAAATGGTATCCTTCATTGTAATGAAATCCTGTTTCAGCTGTACAATGGAAGAAATTAAATGGAACTTTACTAGCCCAACAAATATCTGAAATTCGTTCTGAAATATTAAAAATCTTTTGAAATACTATGTCAGAATCCAACAGGATTACTAATAAGTGATATTTGTGTTTTGGAGAATATGATGCAAGTTCAGAAGCACAGGGATTTCTAACAAAGTATTAATTTGTGGAATAAACAAATGCAAGTCAAACTTCCGTGTAGTATTACTGTTTATCTCCATTTGGCCGAGGGCATAAATAAAATTTCATATCCTCTTCTGCCTTGAGGATTGCTTTTTAAATGTAATTTTCTATACAAAACAAAGTGGAACAAAGAGTTTTGCTTCAAGCTGACTCTAAAATGGTAAAGGAAAAACATAAGCTTTAAAGAAGCACAACCTTCTAATTTAGGAAACATTGGCTTTCAAAGCTGCAACACTCCAGCTTGCATCAAATCATTCCGTAAGTCAAAATAAAACCAGTTAATTAACCGATCACTTATATGTGATTTTAAAAGGATGATTCATTGATTTCACATTAATTTATTTAAAAAAATAATTAATTTGAAATTTAATTTAAAGATACTGAGGTTTACAGTTCTATTCTCTACTTCTGGTCTTACAGCTCAAGGATGCTTTACCTGTCTGAACACCATTCACGTGGCAAGTCATCGTGCCCTGGATGATCATGAAAAGGTCTTGGCCTTTGCCCATGCCCTTTACTAACATAATCAAAATCTTTTAACTGAGTCTGTTCCTGTAAGTCATCATAAGGCTGATGGTCATGAAAAGGTCTGCGCCTCTGTCCAGGACCCATATTATCATAATCTTTTAGTTGCATCTCTGTTTGTAAGTCATTACGAGGCTGGTGATCATTGAAAGGTCTCAACCTCTGCCCACGACCCCTATTAACAAATTCAAAATCTTCCAATTGCATCTGTGGCTGTAAGTCATTGTGTGACTGATAGTCATGGAAAGATCTTAGTCTTTGGCCAGGACCTTTGTTGACACAATCTAAGTCTTTCAACTGCATCTGAGTCTGGAATTCATCATGAGATTGGTGGTCATGGAAAGGTCTTCGTCTCTGGCCACGGCCCCTGCTACCAAAATCAAAATCTTTTGACTGCCTGTCTTCCTGCAAATCATTATGAGATGAATGGTCAGGAAAAGATCTCTGCCTTTGTCCACGGCCTCTGTTAAATTCAGTGTCCCTCGATTGTCTCTCTGCCTGTAAATCATCATGAAACTGGTGTCCACGAAAAGGTCTCAACCTTTGTCCAGGTCCCTTGTTACTGAAGTCTAGGTCCTTCAGCTGCATGTCTTCTTGATAATCATCATAAAACTGGTGATCAGGAAAGGGTCTTCGCCTCTGTCCTGGTCCCCTATTGTAGTCCCAATTTCTCATCTGCATTGGTGCTCTTAAATCGTCCTGAGTCTGATGGTCATGAAATGGTCTTCGTCTTTGTCCAGGTCCCTTACTGATGAAATCAAAATCTCTCAACTGTATCTGTCCTTGCAAATCATTGTGAGAGTGGTCATCATAAATTCTTAATCTTTTCCCAGACCTGTAAAGAAGTTTTTATCTTAAATAGAACATCATACTCATAAGTGCTACAAGTCATTAATGAAAACAAGTTTTTTTAACCAAGAATTGATATGAAAGATGTTGCATATATATATATAGGTATCAAAGCTACCAAGAATCCAAACTGTAAGACTATAAAACTTTCAATGTCATAGTAGAAGCTGTGGCAAACATTCAATTGTAATTCTCTAGCGCTTGTTAAACGGGCAAAACCAGTGATTCCAAATTAATTAAAAATAATTACAGATTACTTTAGAATAATAAAGAAGGACAGGCAAAGTAAAACTCTAAACTTTTCCAAGTCAACTGATTACTTACGGACTTCTAATAGCACACATTCCCTTTCCTTGCCTTATCTTTTCACTGTTTCTTCAAATTCTGTAAATATATTTTGCATGAGTAGGCTATATTAGTAAAATTTTTTTAAAATTGGAGTATCTATAGTATTTTCAACAAGAAACAATTATCTTTCCCCCGTGTGGTTTTTTTGGCTTTTAATTCCATGTTTCAGCATATTACCCCTGAAAATCTTCATTTGGGAACCGTTCTACAGGTCCTTCCATTGCATGTGGTGGGGGAATAATATCTTCATCTGAATCCCATACATCCATTCCAAGGTTACTAAGAAGAATAAAAACATCTCACATAAGCTTTCTTTTTTAAAACATACTATTGAAAGAGAAAAAAACCCACATAAAATTTTTTAGTTCAGAATGATAGAAATTTGTGTATGTTAAGTTAAATTTACAGACATTTGTAACTTAGCAAATGTAATCTTGTAAATTTATTTGGGGAAGGGCTGCAGGGAAAGCAAAGAGAATACCTAAACTTCATAAGCTTGGAACAACATCCTAAACGATGTGAGATAAGCACCATACCTATTAAAAATATTTGACAGGGGACTAACTTCATCACGCACAGACTACAAAACAACGATAGCAGTAAAACACAAAGGGCATTAAATTAAACTAAAAAGATGAAAATCAGTCAGGTATTAATTTTAAATCAATTTACTGCTACAAGATATCATTGGCACAAATAACTTAGGAAGTTGTAAAGGTTAGCTATTCTTAGGTGAGTATGATAAGCATTAAATTCTTATACACCAGGGATACAACTACTATGAACAGAGGAGTTGAGAGCAATCTTCCACTTCCCCATACTTTTTAATTCCCAAAACTGTTCTACCATTTTTAAAAAAATATCTGGTTCTACCATGCCAACAACAGCAGGCAGATCATAGAGCTTATAAAGCTTATGTTTGCAGCAGCTTCTTTCAGCTTAAAATGAGAGAAAACAGACTCAATACACTTGTCACAGTATGATAAAATCACACCAATGTTCAATAGTATTTGTCAGATTAAAAAAGTTTTGAACAATATAAATTCAAAAGAAGACAGAAGTACACTGCATTTCATGTTATTTGTATCAGAAGTCTTAAAATATATATGTAGTTGCATATTAAACATTTAAGAGTGGGTTAATTTTGGCTTATGACTAGAAGTGCACTTTTAAAAATACCAGCAGACATACTGGAAAATCTTAAGCATACAACTAAAAGCTTTGTTTACCTTCTCATTGGTTGTGTTCTGAGATCTGTGAGATATACAAGACCATCCATGCGATGACCTCTAGCATCACCAAAAGCTAAAGAAAAAAAAGATACAAGTCTAATGAAATGTGCTCAAACTGAGCCACAAAAATGTGAAAGGCAAGTTTCTGTTCACCATGAGATGCTGAATTTGAAACAATTCTAACTTGATATTAAATACTTCAGCAAGCTGGCATCATTGCAGCATTCTTTTTTAAACAACTGAAACTCCTAGCAGTAGCAACCTATGACTGAAAATCCATCAAAGCAAAAGGAAAAAAAAAAAAGATTTTAAGCAGCTGAAGCATACTCCTACTATGCTGTCAATTTTCTAATGCTCAAGTCTTGCCTGGAATAGAATGAAGCCAAATAAAATCTTCTATGGAAGCCAGCGCATGAAAGAACTCTAAAATACTAAAATAGAATTGTAGTATTTGTGAATACAATTGTAGTAATTGTGAATTACAGCCCAACATGTGCCTTAGTTCAAACTGTATACATACCTTGGATTGCTGCCTCTGGATCCCAGCCTTCAACGTCTATAAGATATCTAAAGAAAAATATGATTATATTATTGTCCCAAAGGGATGACAAATTAATATAAAGACACTCTCTTTTGAGAACAATGATTTCTGTTTTTTATACAACTCTTACCTACATATAAGGTAGCCAGTTCTATTAATTCCATTAGTACAGTGAACGCCAATGAGTTTCTCTATCAAAAAGAAAAACACAGTCTTTAATAGTTCAGAAAGTGAAATTACTAAAAAATAAGTGCAAGACAAGAAAAAAAAAAGCTGTACTTTTCTAGCAAAGTAATGATAAATAATGTTTGCTATTTACAAAATTGTACTGTCATGCCTGTAAAAGAACAGACACATACAGACTTTGTCCTTTTCATGCTGGATCTCTAGCAGCAGTTAGCTCACTACTTCCAAACCTGTGAAGACTGAGATTAACTCTGCAGAATGTAGGAAAAAAGAAAGAGGAGTGATGACAGGGAAAGCGGCTGGCCTCAGCCACAACTGCAGTAACAGGACAAAAAGAATAAAATATGGTTTTGAAAGCAAATCTAAACAAGCAAATGTAAAATTGAGGAACTTGCAGATTCTCGTAAAACTTATAAAAAGGAGAAAATACACATAATGCACCTATTGTCTAGGAGTATGAAATACATGGAGAAAAGAAGCACCAGTAATCTCTAAAGGAATCATGTCTTTTTTGGAAAGGTTATACTAATCAGCTAAAGGCTAAAAAGCAGAATAACTTACTATTACTAGGGTGTTTCAAATGAAGTATTTCCAACAGAAATAGGGAAACACTAATATGGTCATGCAAGGCACTGATAAAACCTCATCCAGGCTATCCCATACAATTCTACTTACCCATATTCAGTGAAAAAAAAAAAAAAATCAAATTGAAGTATGTACAGAAAGGGCTACTATGATGGTCAGAAAAGAAGTTTTTGAGAAGGGACCTAGGAAGCTTTTTTTATTTAGTCTGTAAAACCAAATCTGAGATACTGAATATAACAACAGGGATGGAGAACAACCGTACTTAAGGGCAAAGTTGGCATAAGAATAAATGTATATTAAGTGATTGAGAGTTTTAGGCTAGATTTTAAAAGAGAAACTTTAATCATCAGAAGAACAAAGTTGTGGCAGAGACAAATTACTGACAGACAGTCTTTGAAATGGGACTTTGAATAATTTCTGAATGAGATAAAATACAACTTTGTCACAGAACAGGACAGTTGCATTGCCATATAAGTTTATTACAAGTTGGTGTCCTAACAATTCAGACACTAAAAAACCCCCAACTTTTCAAAAATTATTTCTAAGAAGAATCCTGAGAAATTTTAGGAGTAATCTAAAACAGAGGGCGAGTTATAATGAGTAAGTTAACATAAAAATTAAAGTTCTCCCAACTCTGAAGTTACATAAGCCCTGCCAAAATGGTCTTACTAGCTGAAAGTGCAGGTCTTCATCCAGTAACAAATTAGGAATTGATTCTCTCAATTCTGAGAATCAGAAATAATTAGATTAAAACACAGACTATATTCTTTGTCACACCAAAAATCACTAGATCAAAACCAGAAGAAAACTAATAATCTCCAAATAATTTCCCTAAGCCAAAACAGAGCAAAGGAAGAATTTACACACTAAATTCCCAGGCAAGGACAAAGGCTTCTTCTTATACCTTTTAATTTTCCCAGCACTTCTAATTCAGGCTCTCATACCTGAGATTTAGGCCAGAGCTCTTTCACAAAACAGAGCTGACCATCCACAGCAAAACCATGGTTATGCTCTACAGCAAAAACTGTAGGCACTTGTGCAGTTAATATCTCTACTTTCTCACAGAAAATGCCAAAGTAACCACAGCAAGTAGCATGAAAAAGCTTGAAAGAATGGTCCTCCAATATTGGATAGACAAACAGTTAAAGACAAACCGACTACCAAGAATCACTAGCAAAAAAAGTGAGAAGGCAAAAGCTGCAAACAGGCTGTGGCAAAATACACGCAAATTTATTTCCACAAAAAGTGCCTTATACCATCTCAGCAAGAACTGTACTATTGCATAAACACTAAAACACACTGTTGAAACATTGACACTGTGTCTGTAAAATGATTTTTAAGAATTGCTAGGATGTGAGGGCAATAATGGACTTGTAAATCAAAAAACTGCCACACCACACTAAACGGACTTAAGCTGCTCACATGTATCAGTGCCTAGTGCCATCAGAGAAATGCTGTGCTATTTAGAACATCCATAAAGGGCTGGCAGCTACAATACTAAGCTGATGGTAGACAATTTGGGTCAGACATATGAAAGCCTTGTTGCAGTTACTTTGACACATAATGCAAATACAATATTATTAGGAAGGGCATTTAAGTTACTATTCATTTTTTAAAAAGAGATGTTTTGAATATGACAAGATATGTATTGATTCACATAACGTATCTTATTATGATAATAATAAAGTGGAAAGTGCTATGGAAAGTCTGAGATCCCTGGTGTCATAAATATCTATTGAAATTAACAAATGATACAGTTAGCGCTGAAATAAAATTTTTCAATTTTTACAGCATAAGATGCTGATATTTACCATTTCCCGCATTTTCCCACAGGAATTTTCTGACCCATTTTTTGAACTGCAGGATAGTAGCATTATCAGGGACTTCAAGTCCAACAGTATACAGTTTCTTATACTGCACGCTTTTAGGTAAATCCTAGCAACAAGAAGAAAGACAAAAATGGTAAAAATTATTGAAGTCTTGCATCAATGAAAAATCTTAAGCAGTATCTAACATAATGCCAATGTAAAACAGTAGTTCAAATCTTTGAGTTGAAACTGAAAACAATCTTGACACAATTCTATAGAGATACACTCTCAGAAACTACCATTTACATTTCTACTTTAAAGACCTGATCTCAAAGAAATTTCAACTTATCCCTGCTAATAAGGAAGGACATTAACTAGAGAGCAGATTCTTGTAATTCCATTCTAACCCATTTTACAATTATTAGCAATATTTGTCCCTCCCACCCACAATCATATATGAACTCATAAATTCACCCCGCTAAAGCTTACACAGCCCATGTAAATTCAAAGATTAGCATTCAGTTATAACATTGCTATTTATTCTCCTTTTCAACAGGAGGCTGATTAATCACAATTGTTTGGACCATGCTGGTAAAAATTTTGAAATTGATGAAGTAGTTTAAAAATGTGCACTTTCTTAGTGGATTCCACTGAAGATCAGTAAAAAAAGACCCTAGGAATAAATGAGAACATCTTCAGGACACAGGCTGTAAGTCTTCTGCATCTTTTCTGCAGAGTCTGGCACTGAAGTCGTTACCCATTACTCTGAGTTACCACAATACAAATAAGCCACAAATACAACCAGCTGGGAGAAGGAGTTACTTCCTCTGTGATAAAACATTTAGTTTCTATCAGAGACACAAAATAAGTCTAAGTGGCTCACTTGTCTATCCCAATTCAAGGTAAGCAAATGTGTAAATACTGTAAAACAAAGGTTGCAGTAACTATTTTATTTTGTTATTATGCTTATATTACCTTAACTTCATAGTATCGTGTGGTATATGTTAAATCAATAATTAATCCAAGCTCCACATTTAGGGCTTTCATTGCAGCAATCAGGTCTTTTGGTGTAAATTTCTGGGTTGGGGTAAGCCTCTGGTTAATTGCCTACAATGAAAATGGGAAAGAAAGATCTTCTTTTTAAGTTCTAACAACAAGGCATTTGTAATATTCAGCTGTTTTAATTAGGACTAGGAAACATCAGTATTCAAAAAGGGAATGTTTACAGTATCAGAACCATATCCATTTATTATATTGATAAAAGGAACCAAATAAAAAGAAAGCAAGAATTTGTTGTGTATTCCTATTCAGATGAAAATGCAAGAAAGTGTGAGAATTTCCACTTGTACAATGTTAACAAACATTATTAAAATAAGCACTAATTTGACAGACATGAAAGTCCTGCAAAATGCAGCATGTATATACTGATTTTTAAGTAACTAAACACCAGCAAAAAGCAAGCCACCCCAATCCACTTTCCCCCAAACATAGTTCATCCTGCACAGTAATAAAAAAATTAACAGTGCATTTCACATAAAACATTAAAAATTGTGATACAAGAGTTAATTTCTTCTTAAAGGTTTTAACTTTCTCCTCACAAATGTTGTGCAGACATTTATATCCCTGCTTCATCTCTTGGCAGAGTGGACTTGCATGTCATTTAGCACTGGGAAATATTAAATGAGACTAAAATATGGCGACTAAAAAAGCTGCATGTTGGTGGGTAGTGAATAATTGATTTCATTTGACAGAAACAGTGGGAAAAATGTTTACTCACCCTTTTGTAGCTGTGTTTTTTAAAATGTGTTCTTCACTCTAGGTATGAAAATGCCTCATATACACAAGACTGGATTTTCCCTGAACAGTGTGCTTGTCCACTGTGAAAGCCTTTTGACACAGTCTCAGCCACAACCAGTAAAGACAGCGGCAAAAGATGCAGCAGCCTCAACCACCTCTCAGTTCCTTTGTCAACAAGAATTCAGACTGGACTCAGAACTAATGGAGAGAAGGGCAGCCACAGACCACATACCTCTTGGAACCACAGATGCTATAGGGTAACTAACCATCCCTTCTTTTGACTGTATGGATTATAATCTAAGATGCTAGCAAGCACTCATCTTGTGTCTGGAAACAGAGACAGGAAACCAAACTGAAGAATAAACAGCAGCACAGTCCTAGCAAAGCTGGTATGTGATTAGGAAGCATGAGCTCAAAAGAGTCAGGTAGAAAGCATACAGAAATATTCAGCCCTGTGTATTTCAGATACTGGTGCACTGCTGAAAAAAACACTGGAGGTTGTTGAGGTTCAAACAAAATCAACACGAGTCAGTTATCTCACTGCTATTCAGCAGTAACTTTTAGTAAAATCCGAAACTGAACTTACTAACTTTGATGTGACAATGGTGAATTTGCAAAAGTTCTATGGTAGAATGTTAAAGAATTTTTCCTTTTACTATGTGAAGTCACACAAACTTTACAAAAATAAGGTATCTCTAAGCATATAGCTTGACTGAGTGAACAGTTAAATGTGTTATGGAAGACTATGTTTTGAAAGACTATTTGGAATTTTCTGAAAAACTCCTGCTGAGTATTCAGTAGTTTAGGTGTTTAATTGGGCTTTGAGAATGTGAGAAATCTATGTCAATTCTAAAACCCTTCTAATGGCATGGGCAAGAACTTGCCGAGTCCTTACTATACTACAGTGTTACTGTTAGCATTACAATGGAAAGGAAGGACAGAAAATCCTTTCAGGTAAACCCATGATTAAGAAAGCCTTTACTAGCAGCACATCTTCTGCTAAAACAATAAGCCGTGAGTCTTGAAACACTGAAAATACATCTTCTCCCTTGGGGTGAAATCACCAATCATCAATTTCCTAATAGGTAGCAAAGAAGGAAACTGCTGCATATTTAAGAGGTCTATTGCACCAATTTAATAACAGGACTTCTGACAGACTATGACCAATCAGGTCTTCAGCATTTCTGGACAGATCTACCGACCTCCACCATCTTTCCAAAGACATCACAGTTCAGCCAGTTATGCATTTTATGTGTATTCTGCCACAAACTTCATGAGCTTCAAGCACACATTCTCTGGCAGACTTGTCATTTCTCTATCTTGCATAGTTGACACTGAACAAACTGAAGGGACAGAAATGTTACAGATTTTGCTTTCTTGAGTACCAGACTTCATATCTAGCCAAGTTCAAAGACAGCTTCACAGAACAGGGATCTATGCCCCAGTGAGATCACTAGGACTGGAAGTGAACAACACACTTACATAAAGTGCCTAATTGTGATATATTGCTATAAATGTTCTCTAAGAATGCCTGCCCTTTTTATAATCTCGGGGGGGGCTCCTTCCAGAGTATCACAGGAGCTACAGGGAAAGAGTAAATTTAGCAACGAAGTATCTTCTTCTGAAATCTGGAGTGACAGGGACTGAAAATACACGCACTGAACAAATCCTGCCTAGAATAGCGTATCTATGCAAAAAATTGGTGCTGGATCAAGTGGAATTACAGAAGCTGATGCAAAAAATCCTCTCTGAAATACCCCAATAGCAAAGAAGCTAATTATAAATCTACTGAATTTTATATTTACTGCTAGATCTGTCCACTGGTGGTCTTGGTAGAAAGACACATGACTATTGTACCATCCATCAGTACCATGGAGAACATGACCAATGTCAAGTAAGAGATCCTTGGTGTCAAAGGAACCAAACCATCACAGCAAATCTGTAAAAGCAGCTGCAGGAAGCAAACCCTGGAAGTGTTCCACTTCAGTCATTGCTGATAAAAGTGAACTGAATGGTGACTGAAAGCATAATGGGCACTAGTATACCCAAAAGAACCAAATTTTTTGTATATGAATACTAGAGTGCAATCTGTAAACAACAGCTTAGATGGAATATTTACTCTTAACTGCTACAGTTATGTCCAGCCACTGAACTTTAAAAGAGCTTAGAAACTTTTACTTCCCATGTATCTGAAGCAAAGACTTGTGAGAGTTAATTTATACAGCCTTTGTGTTAATCTATACAGAAGGGCAAATTTGCCTATTTGCCCTAATTTGCTCTGTGCCTCAATCCACCAAAGAACTGAACAGTCTGAAAAAGACAGCCTCCACATTTATTGTCACAAAGAATTAAAAGATTTCAGTGTATTTAATAGATTAAAAAGGCACACCATGTTAGTAAGAATCTAAAGGAAGTACTAACACATTAATAAAAGAAATCTATGAAGACTTCTTTTTTAAACATACTGCATTCCTCCAGATCACTGAAGCTTTTTGCTTATGAAATTGGTAATGTGAATCTATAATTTCAAAAGTACTGCAGTGGCTGGTATCATTTAACGAGTGCTTGATTTTTGTAAAATTGTATTTTGGCTTACGTTGCCTAGATTGCTATTCATATCATAACCCCTTCCATACGATTTTCTTACAACAGTCATGAAAAGCCAAATGAATTTGGCCACTTAATAGTGATCAAATGAATTGCGCTGACTGATTAGAGATTTTATGATTTTTAAAAGAAAAATAAAAAGAGTAACACCAAATAAAAACTTTAAAAGAAAGAGAAAAACCATAGCATATTATGTACAAAAGCCACTACTAGATGACTGGAAGAGCTAAATCTGAATAAATTATTTTTTTCATAGAACTTTCCTGAAGTTTGCATGAATATTCATGCTATTCTTTGTTACTTTTGCACTGTATCTAACAGAGCTAATCTGTAGTTACTTTTTATACATACCCCTTTTAAAGGTACTTTGAATGCAATAAATCTAGTTCCTGGTATAGGCTGTCCAACTGGTGTCAAACTCCGCCATCTGTAATGAAACAAATATTTATTTTTAAATATTTTCAAATTACATGATTCAACAGAAGACACCTGCAGCCTCACATAAAACTTTAAAAAAAAAAAAAAGTATTTCCTCTCAGGATTAAAACTTTGGTAATACAAGCACATAAAAATTATGCTCCTTTGAAATTATAATAACAGTTATTTCAAAATATGTGAAGTATCTTTCAAATATCTGGCAAATCTGGCGCCATATTTCACATACCTTGCATGTAACAATTATTTCAAACTTCTCCAAGCAGAAATATACGATAGTTACCTTTTTTCCTATGATGGGCCATGCAGCTACTAGCATAATATATTAAGATTTAGATTTCCAAACAGCAGGATCCAATAGTTACTAAAATTCCTTCACCACATAAGCAAGCATTTGTAACTGATGTGCATGAGTTTGAAAAAATGACCAATTAAATCCTGATATACAAGTAAAATCTTTTTAAAAATCCATCTTCTATTAGTAACCTGCCTGTTTCACCAAGAAACTAAGATCTTTTTAGAATAACTATAAAAATTTGTTATTATATACTTGAATAAAATTAATAGATCAGCATTATTTTGGGACAAAAGAAACAGGGAGTTGCCTAAAAGATGCTGGAAGAATATCAACAGAATATTGCTACAGCACTGATCAGGGCAGAAGCTTATTTAGCACACTACACAGCTTAAATAAAGACACTTTTATTGTTTGTAAGTCTGAAGTCAGGACCCATAATAAAATGAATCTTTATTCTCCATGGAGCACCACCACAAAGAAAATACTTCTTAGAGGTAATGTGCACGACTGTTGTTATCATACAGTAGAATTATGTCCCCAAATCTGCAATTATTCCATGATGTGGTTTCAAGGTATCATCAGGACATTTGAAAACAGTCTTTTTTCTTCCTTCTTCAACTTCCAAAAAATCTCTCCCCTCAAAATCACAGGATAGCATTTACAAACAAGTAGCACCAATACAAAGCAAAGCAGATAGGTAAGGTTCAACAGGTAAAAAAGTATTGTCATATTATAGTTGGTGGAAATTTTTCAACGTGGTTGAAACAAATAGCCTTAAAAAAGTTATCATATGCTCACATCAATCATTTAATTGACAATGAAATGCAAAGTTTACTTTCATTAAAAATACAAAGCTTCTAGATTTTGCAAATGTATTTACTTTGTAATATGCTTTTTTTTCAAAGAAACACTCTTGACTGCACTTCCTCTTGGTACTTTGAAAAATACCGAGAATATCACACCAAAACTTTGCAAAAATCACCTACTAACATGAAGATTTGTTACAACACTCAAAATACTAGTAATTCCAAAACCACAAAGAACTGGTATTCACAAATTCTACATTGTACTGAAAAAACCTCTTGATGCATCACATTTCAGAGATTTCATTTTTTTTTTTAAAAGTATGAAAAGCTTTATCTGAAGAGGAAAACAAGTTAATCAGCAGATCAATTTTACCTTCAAAGAGGTAACTTCCTAAATTTAGGACTTTTATGTCTTCTCCTCATACGAGGACAAATTACCTCTACAACCTCAGAAGATGCAGCTGGATGACTTGAAATCTACATAGCCTTTCTGCATTTTCAGCTAATACCTCCGCTATTAAAATACAAAACATTTTCATAAGATTCTTTAACACTGGTGTCCATTCGCTCACAATTTTCTGAATTAATATTTAAGTTAATGTCTCCCTTTAAGGGGAGCATCCAACAGCTTCTAGATTGCTGATTTCCATAAAACCACGTCATTTATGAAATAAACGGAATATTCCATTTAAAAATATTCTAACCACTGAGTATTTTACTTTTTTCACAATTCCCATATGGGACCATAACAATCTAGATGTTGGCTGGTAAAACTCTCAATGAAATATCCATAATTACCCTTGTCATAGTATATAAATAATAACATTACCATTCATAGATGCTTGAAAGTAACAAAGGAAACACAGCATGGTGACTGAAACATAATTGATAACTAAAAAATCATGTAACAATCTACTACATCAATGCTTTAGCACTAACTTTATCTTTTTCGTCTTCATCATGAGCTAAAGAAGAGATTGAGGCTCACAATGTAGACATACAGATGCTTAGTTTAATGGATAAATGAAATAACAAAGGGGTAACAGTAACTCATCATTAGGAAGGCTGCTGCAAACAGCTGTCACATACAAGACATACAAAGTGAGAATGTGTAAGGGCAAGCTAGATATTAAATCACCGAGAGGTGTTTGCAGTAAAACCTTTTACTAAATTCAAAATTATTGCAGGAACTTTGTACCTCATAATTGCAACGAGGGAAGAAACAGTCTCCTACTTCATATATTCCCTCAGCTTAGGATAGTTGCATGCAGGGGAAAAAAAAAGAGCACGTTCTCAATCACCAGAGTTTGAAAAGCATTGCTCAAAAAATTACATATTGTGTATTATAGAAGAAAAGTGTTCTAACTTTAGAAGTCTTCCTAAGTGAATTTTCAAGCTTGTAAACTTTGGAGTCTGGTAGTTGTACACTAGTTGTAAAATATGAAAACAAAAATCTGAGACTACATTCCATTTATAGTTTAAGATGGATAAATTGTATATGAAGCAATAAAGATCACAGTGTAAATGGACTGAAAATACTACTGAAGCTAACAAACCCCACACCTTAATGAAATATCTTAGTTGCAAGAAGTGCTCAGTTAAAAAACAATTAAACAAAATCTACAGACAAACTGTGAAATCCACCCTGTGCATAGTTTAATTTTATCGCATTCACTTCATTTTAGAAAGGCACTAAATGCTGTGAATCTTATTTAGATGTATATTTAATTGAACTACTGTTAAAATGAATGACAAAGTCAGGTTTAATAACAGCTCCTGCCTCTTGCTAATTTTAGTAACTCTGGAAATTACATGTCTTTATTTAAAACAAGGAAATACTCTTCCTGCTTTTGCTCTTAGACTTCCAAATAGAAAATGGGCTGTACCTAGAGATATAGAAACTAGTGCAGCAAATGCAGTCATAGAGATAAAACAAACAAGAACACAGTATTTTTAATTTCAATCTAGTTCAATTACTCTTGGATGTTACCTCCACCAATAAAATGTACAGAATATTTTACAAAAGCAGGATTTAATCTGACAGCCAGCCATATTCACATATACATGTTTAGAAACATTCTGAAGGAAGGCAGAAGTAAAAAATCCCAACCACGAAAGACCAATTACCTTACATAGTAAGACAATTTAAAAAATGTGATAAATTAGAAATTAACCTGCTTTCTCTTGGAAAACTATGAGTGGAAATCTACCATGATTATCATAAATACAAGCAATTAGGAGCCAATAAGAAATTATCAAAAAAAGGCTTAAAAATCTTATTTTCTTTAATTAGCAATGTAAAAAAGGCTTTGTAAAAATTCTGAACTTTTTTCAGATTAAGGGATTGACAGAACAATGCATCAGGATTATACAGTTTGTTGTCAGACATTAATAAACTTGGGGGTTTATTCTCCTGTATTTAAAGCCATTTAAATCCTCCCAGAAAAAAAATCTGCAAAACCAGCAAGAAACTCAAAAGCTGCTGACAGCTCTATGGTAGAAAATGAGCAGAAGGCACTCTTCATCAAAAAATATAAAGGGTATGTGTTCCATGTTATCTTTAAAATGGTATTTAAAAAGGAAATTTCAGCATACTGCTGCAGAACTAAAAATTATCTCAAATTAAAAACAGCAGACTGAAATTAAGCAAAGATTGGCTAAGGAAATAAATTCAAATTTGTTCTGTTGTCAACAAAGGAATATGGTTGGGAATTATAGGTGATGGGGACTAAAGAAAGTAAAATTCTTACAGGAGAAGTCTAGATAAAGGCAGAAATGACCAAAGACAAGTGAGCTGCAGGTGGTCACATAAACAGGAGTTACAGGAGCAAAGACATAGATAAGCATTTTAACAAGCATGAATGAGAATTGTGAAACATGATTTGTGTCCTGCTTGAATGTAAGTGGAAGGAAGAAAGCCAGGAGTCAAAGGTGTTATCACAAGACTTGGCACCATCATCATTCCTGTATCAATGACTAAATGGTAATAGAGGCTTGAGTGAAAACAAGCTGGACATGAAGTAGCTGAAAAGATGGCAGGAAGAACATCCTGAAAGAGGCAGTGGTATCTTACTGAGACACAGACATGAAATTTATTTCTACGCCTAGAAATAAATCTAGGCATTTGCATCACAGAGGTGATAGCTCTGGCCATGGAACTGATGGCATTCACATTAGAGAGATGTTGTGGTAAGAATCTAAAATGCAATCATGTAAATTCAGAGAAACACTGCAGCTTCCCAACACACATAATAGTCAGAAGACGACATATCCAGGAAGAAACTGAAGTCTGAGAACTCGTGTGCAAAACACAACGGTTGTCAAATTTCAGACAATCTAGGTCAGCATACCTTAAAGCAAACTATCATCTTAAAATCTGTGATATTTCTGGTTCTTTCACAAAAACCTTCAGAATTTCAAGAACTGTGTAAAAAGAACTGCAAATCAAACTCTTAAGTTTGCATCAAAATAGATATGATAGGCTTTTATGGGCCCAATATAGTAATTAAAATTTTTCTGAACTCTAAACTATCCAAAGCCACAAACTCCCAGAATTTGCATGTTCAAAAAGAAAAGTAATTAAGAGAGAACAGCACTTAAACAAGAAGTGACATATTGCGCACACGTGATACATTTTCAATTACAGCTTTATTTTTCTATGTTTTCAAACAGGTAAACAATCCATGGACTACATGCAGATCAAGACCTGAAAGTCAACAAAACATGTAAATTAACCAATTATTTAACTGTTTAGCTTTCACAGTTCTCACTTCCCATCATGTTTTGTCTTCATCACTCCCCAACTACCATCAATTATCTTGAAACACAGGCAGAATTTTGCCTGCCATTCTAAACAAAAGAATCACGTCTTGGTTGAGAAAAAGTGTTAAAATCAAACTAAAAAAAATCATCCTACTTTCCTTCTGAAATTTCTGTGATGCTTGAATGGCTTCCAGTTAAATAAATAAATACAATTATTACTGATACTACAGACTCTAGTTAGCTAATCTGTTAGAGGTTTTTAAGTCTAGTTTACATGACAATACATTACCCTGCTCATCCATTTTAATTTAAATAAAAAGCAAGCATATTTTATTGTCTTTGTCTTTAAACTAAAAATTTCAGAGATATTTAATAAAACAACAGAAGAGAAACTAGCTTCATGCACCTTAGTAAAAGTTTACAAGATATGTGATCTAGATTAACCCAAGAATCTAACAGCAATATGCTTTGTAACAGCAGCAACCAGTGAAATGGCCTCTCTTCAAGGACAAAAGAAAAAAAACAAACAGCAAGAAAAACTTAGAAAAACACTTTTAAAAACCAATCAGCTCCAAGACCACTCAACTGTGGATCATCAACAGGGCCTGCATTGCAGTCTCCAGCTTCAAGTGGGATAACAGAAGACATTATAGAAATGCCCATGATGAAGACAAGCTTACAGCAAATTTGAGTAAGGCAAAATTTAGTATTCATTCTGCAGCCTCTTTAGTTAAGCTCAAAGGCACGTTGAATGCCAAAATAATAATCCAAGCAAAGAACATTATAACAGCTATATTTTGCATAAATCTTGCTATTAAAAACCAAAAAATAAATGTGATAGTGAAGTTGTTTATATAAGTTTTTGAACATACAAAACTACATATCAATGAACTGCAAAACACAGCACAGATTGTAACTATCAGTCATATATGTAATTATTCAACACAATTTTGAAATCTAGTTAAGAAAACTTTATTCAGTTGATATGAGCATAATTTGTGGTTGTTTTAAGTAAATCTTACTATGAATCAGTTCTAAAACTTTGAAAATTATACTGGAAATTATAACTGCTATATCCCCTTAAGAGAAATGTTAAACTAAAATATGATAGAACTGTGTTCCACACCTGGCTCTACTGGAAGTTTTAACTGAAGCAGATAAAATATGCAGCTGTATGTAATTAATTCATACTCAATCATTTAAACAGATGGATACCTTACTACTTATTTTCCTCTGTGATATTTTTAAAGAAAAATAGTTTGTTTCATGTACATTTTTAATGGCAAGCTAGACAAGAAAGCTACTGTATAATTCATAGGTACAATATGATGGAACTACTGAATTAGAAATTATTTGAAAGTTTCATGTCTTTAGTTTGTCAGATCTCAGTGACAGAGTTATATAAAAAAATAGAGCACAGCAAACTGTCAACAGATACAAGTTGTTTATGGCAAACAGTTAGAACTTGTTGGTGTTTCTGAAGCCTAAATCCCCTTTAGATTGCCTATGAAACTGATGCTTACAATAGTATATGCTAAAAAAAACCCCACAACAACTCTATACTGTAATACCTCTACAGAGTAATTATGGTATTTTATACCTTAAATATAAAAGTAAGCAAGCTCTCTTATCTTACATTTTCACAGGTGTAACATTAAGTTCAGCAATAATGTGTTCCAGTATTCTAGAGTAAAAGAATTAGTATGGAACTCAAGTAATCAATTCAGAATGATTTTCATCTAATAGTTAAAAATCAGTGTTAGTAAAACACTGTAAATAGGTATACATTACTCAAAAGCTACAGTGGGTAGAGAAGTAAGTTCAGCGAGCAATATCTGAAGCTATGCTTAACAATTCAAGGCTTTCAACAGTTTTGGAGCCCCTCATGAGCATCAATTATTATGAAGCAGTTACACATTCAGAACTTCTGGAAAAGTGAATTCCAAAACACTCAAAAAGGGTAATTATTCTAACTGTAGAGAAACTCAAGTCTGAAGTTCTGTCAGCTGTAGCAAGATCACTTAGAAAATACTACTTGGAACCTCTTCTCCTTTTTTGGCTACTGATTCTGCATGATATAGACACAGCTTTATTTTCTGAGTGGCTTCCATACCTCTAAAGACATCAGATTCAATACTATCCTGCTGAAGCAAAGATAGCTGTAAAAAGACCATGACATGCTGTCAAGACGGAACACATACTGAACAGGTCAAAAGTGGAAGGGAGGGAATATAGCTCTTAATCATCTGTTACTAAATAAGACTTCTCACTTTGCTTTTCTTCAACCCCTGTAAGTGGGACACAAATAAGTCATAGCTTGTAAAAAATAGTGTGGATGTAAAGCATGGGAAAGAAGTTTCCTTACTATGTCAGTATACGTAATCGCATAGCTTTGTACTTGTGGTGTATTTTAACACTAGATGTGGGCCTTCAACTCTTATAGCAATGTTATCATTACTCAGGTATTATAAGAAGTAATTTCTCTCCATCCCACATTTTTAAATGCAAATGTTCTACGCCTGATGGTATGAAGCACTTTTACTTTACAACTAAACTCTCACCTTATGGTAACCCTTCTCTCCCATCCACCCTTGAACATGCACAACCAGTTATGCCATAGTCTTTAACATTCCTGCCTAAATGAAAATGCTGATGCTTTTAAGTATGCATGGACACAATTCAGTTAAACAAATATGTTTATCGTGCATAGGCAGAAATAATTCAGCTTTGTCCTTATAATAAAAAGATCCCACTCCTGGTATTTTTTTTTTATACCATTTAAGGGAAACATGCAAGAAGGTGACATTCTGAAGGTGCTTTTCAGAACAGAATCTAAGTTTATGAAATTATACCCATAGTAGGATTTTGGATGCTGAATCACAAACATGTATAAATCTGTAAAAACATCATAGTATTTTATGACTGTTATGTAACTTGAACTCCTTTTACTGGCTGGTTCTCCACTAAAACATCATAGTATACAACTACTAAAGGACAATACTATTTCAGACACTGTGAAGAACCAGAACTTGACTCTGTGGTGGAAATGGCAGTGGAAGGGGTCACCTGAATCCCCCTTTTATACTGATGTCTCACTTTGTTACAGCATCACTTCTCCAGCACTACTTTCTAGGATTGAGACTGCAATGGATACTGTAAACCTTAGCTCTGCTCCAAGACATTAGTGGGAAAAGGGAGAAATGCTTTCACTATGAAGGAATACAGGAAGTCTTATTACTTTCAGTCCACCTCCTCCTCTCACTGCTGGAGAAGATGGTGCAAATAGCATCAGATCAAACATTCTGGGCTAGGGCTGAGTGACAGGGACACAAGAACATGAGTGGGCCAAGAAGAATAAGGTACAAGTCCAGCAGTGCAGAGCCAGTGGCAACACTGGCAATTTATACCACTTTAATATTACTTTAGGTGCTGAGTACACTCAAAGTGTTGATATCTAGCAAAGTTGTGCAGTGCTATAGCACAACCCTCACATAAAGGCAACTTTAATTACGCTGCAGACACAGTATTGTAAAAGGTGATAGTAATTAGCTGATGAGGTAAAAAAAAATTCTTGTTTCTTGTTTAGTTGCACTATTCCTAGCTACTTATAACTTAATCGAAACCTCAAATTTATTGTATTGCTTTAATTAGCATAATGGAATTTGGATTAAAAGTGTTAAGAACTCTATAAAGAATTGAAGCAGTAACAGAAAGACAATCTTAGAAATGTCTGTATGTAGTGTGACTTTCTTTTGTTTGTATACCAGTGTTTCTCTTGCAGTATCACTAAAAACAGAACAGTTACTGTTAGATTTATTGCTATTACAATACTGTGATATGATTGAGGTTGTACTTCCATAGTACGCTACCATCTGGACCGGTCCTTACACTACAGTGTACTACAATCTCACTTCTGCCAACAACTATTTCTGCAGCCAGTAAATTGCACATGCAGGATCACCTAGGTTAAAATTAGTTTTCCTTAAGTCCTCTTCCAGGGTTCACTGCTATTTTTTCCTGGTGTACTAAACTAATTCACAGCGAAGAATTACAACAGGCTGTGCTAACACAAGGATTATGTCAATATACTGCTGCATGAGATTGGGACACTGACAGTTCCTTAAACTCCTTGACTGTCAAACCCCTAATACTGTGGGCCCAATTTGTTAATAGCATCAAAAAGTAAGTATGTGAAGCTGAAAGCACTTCAGTTTCTAAACTTTGTCAGATCATAACACTAACTTTATATCCAATTACTCCACAGTAGATGTTTCTCTCCTTGAAAGATACACAGGTATTAGTTTCCAATCATAGAAGCCAAAAGTACAGTCCACTGCTTCTTCCATACTTAAGAGAAGAAATGCACGTAACCTGAAAGCTGCTCCAGTTCAAATGCAAGGGGGAAAAAGAACAGAGAAATGAGCACCCAGTTCTCAAAGTTTTAGTAATAATTTCCAAGCATGGAGAAAACACGGAGGGCGGTCATTCCTTCAAGCTTTCTGCATTACTGCTTGCAAACCTAACACACTTTAGCTCAATTTTGTACAACTTTTAACTGAAACGTCATAGAAACTTTCAGAGAAAGACATGCTTAAACAGCTTTTCTTAAATTTTATTCTGATTTTAACCCCTGAGTTTGTCAGCTATGAAAAAAACTTCAGCATTTCTTGAAGTTATTTTTAAAATTTTGTTCACATTTTGTTTCTATTTATTGATTTTAGGCCAATATATTTTGCAGGGAATCATGCTTTTTGTATTTTATTGTTCCTCCTAAGAATGTTCTTAATAAACTTACTTAACACTTCCTGTGAGACCAGGATAATGTCAACCTTTCCTCAAATAATGTACAAAGTGTAAGTTATTGTCCCATTACAGCGTGCCTTTATATCTCAGCACACCCCCCTAACCAATAAGTTTATACTGATGTCAGCAGTAACACGTGGGTTAAACTTCTAAACTTGGACTTCCTTTTTTTTTTTTTCCTCCAGTACAGCTGGAGAATAGAACTGTGTCTGTTTTAAGGTCCCCACGTGCACTCCCAATCAAGTCATTGGAAAGCCTGTATAGTGCATCTGGTTTTCTTTATTATTATTTTTGCAGATAAAAAATTTTTGTTGTCCTGTTGTTAAAAACAAAAATGCAGGATGTTTCTGGACCTGAATCCATGAAAATACTCCTTGATCACATGCATGCAACCACCTGCTCCCATCTTATTAGCTCTTCTTCCACTCCTGGTAGCAAACATCTGAGCAGTCAGAAGGATGGACTACTCTCCCATTTCCCCAGTAAGTATACACCTGGGGATAAGAAGGTTAGGAAGAAGGGACTGTGTTTGGCTGACGAAGGAGAAGTGTTCACAGACAGGTTGGAGCATTATACTCACCTGGGGGATGAAGGGCTGGGTTGTTCCTGTCTTGGAGAAGATACCTACCTTACCTGGCTGTAGGTGGTGAAGATGCTTGTGGCAAAGAAAGCGCCTGGGGCAGTCAGCACCCCTTCTCTGTGGGCAGGACTGTGCCCGCTCCTGCCTCTTGCTTAGTGTGAGGGATACTTACCCATCGGGGATAGTATTCTTCTTTACCATGCTGAAAGCAGGAGCAGGCAGAGCAGGAGACAGCGGTGAAAGTGGGCACTGCAGCAAAGGAGAGAGAACCGCGCAGTTAACACGGTGCTAATCTCTTTCTCCATCAGCGGGCCTTTTCACAGGGCTGACTCTCAAAATAAACCAAGCAGTGGCTGGGGCTTGAAGCCATCCTGAACAAGTTCTGCAGCTTGCAAGCTAGCCTATTTTCTCCAGTGCTACAGTACAAGAGGGAAAGACAACAACTCACCTCTCCTCTCCAGGAGATCAAAAGAAACAGAGAGGAGAGGCAGCACGTTTCTCTCTAACTCTAGCAGCAGCGCTGCAGGGATGAAGGTCTTCCTGGCAGCCCCTTCCGTCCCTCTCCTGTGGCTCCGAGGGGGCCGTTCTTC
>NW_010972620.1:12661555-12661890 GCF_000737465.1 Haliaeetus leucocephalus | reverse complement strand
TGCGGGGGGCCGGGCAGTCGGCTGTCGGAGGAGGGGGTGGGGTGGGCTGTGCGGAGAAGGGCGCGGGCTGCAGCAGGAGTCGGTAACAGGGAAGGGCCCGGGCGCCGGCAGGGCGGGGAAGACCGGGGCTGCGGGCGGCCCGTACCCTGACAGGATTTCCCTTGCAGAGGAAGGTTGTTGCGAGACAGAACGTTCCCGAAAGGGTCTCAACTGCGCCTGCGCGGCCGCCGGCCAGCTTGCTAGGACGGGGGGAAATGCGCCTGCTCCTCCGGAGCCGGGCCGGGGGGCGCCGAGAGCGCGTGCGCGGCGGCCGGTGAACCGGGGGAGTCACTGCA
>NW_010972620.1:12623919-12661545 GCF_000737465.1 Haliaeetus leucocephalus | reverse complement strand
GGGGGGCGGGCCAGGGGGGGGGGGGGGGGGGGTGCCTGTGCGCGTGCGCGGCAAGCCCGTGGGTGAAGGGGCAAGCCTCGGGGCGCATGTGTGCCTGGCAGGGCGTAGGGAGGGGTTGGGGCGCATGCGCAGCGGCTGGTGGCGCGAAGTTGTGTCAGGCGCCGTTTCGGGTGGAGGGGGGTTTGCGTTTTCGGTGGAGGGAGTGCTGGGGCGCGGCTGTTGCGGCGGCTGGTGAGGGGTCCTTCGGCTCCGTCCGGGCTCCGTGCTGGGTGGGTGAAGAGAGGCGGGTATGTTTTTTTTTTTTCTCGGCTGGAGGTTTTGTCTCAGGTGCAGCCCTGGAATTCGGGCTCGGCGGCCCGGCCGAGCTGCTGAGTGAGCCGTGGCCGGCAGCTCAGCGGGGCTGCGGAGACTTGAAGGGGTCTGTGAGGGCGAAACGCACGGAGCGGGCGGGTCGGGAAGGGTATACTGGCTTCGTCTTGCATCGACAGATGCACTACGGCTCCGTTCACGCCTTTCCTCTCGGAAGAGATGCTCGCTCCTGCGCTCGGGGCCGCTTTGGACTCTTTCTCACTGTGCTTTCTTTGGTTTTTTTTTTTTTGACTGAGTCTGTCCGCAGATTGATCTCCTGTGCCATGCCTGCTGCCTCTGGCTTGCAGCAGTATCCTGTTCGCGTTTTGCTGTTCGGAAGGTGGATAGGTGAGAGGGCATGGCCTCCTCTTTTTAGAATGAAAGGCAGGTGGGGGGGGTGAAGGAGAGGTAATCGGTGACCCAGTCCTGGATCACTTATTTTATTGTGCAGTCTGTGGTATTAAGCTTTAATTTTCATTTTCAGGCTGGCGTTTAAGTCGTTTCTGAAATTCCTCCAAGTGTTTGTCATTTAAAAAAATTAAGTAGTTGATAACTCCTACTGTATTAATGTGCAAATGCTGTGGAATAACAGCCTTTGTGTGTTTCCCATTCTTTATATGAGACAGAAGTTGTCAGTGTTAAATTTCAGAACAGATGTTCTTTACTACATAATTGATAAGCCTGTTTACTAGTTACAGAGCTGCAATTTAGTCAAATTATTGTGCTGGGATTGGAGAAACAGGACAACTTTTCTATTTGTCAAGACAGTAAACTTTTAACATTTCTAAGACTAGAATATTACAGATTTAAGCAGTTTTATGTGTTTGGTTTTCCTTAAGTTAATGTACTGGAGAAAAAAAAACCAACTATAACTCCTGAATATACATTAGTGTCTTATCGCTTCTTTCACTTTCACTCCTTTATTGTACACTTTAAAGCAATGTTTATATAACTTTTTGTTCACTCTGCTGAATTGAATGTGCTCTGAAGCAGTGCTCTTTTTTCCAGTATGCGTGCTACAACTTGCTTGTTTTTTAATGCTGATACTTAAAACACATGGATCCTGATCGGAAACAAAATGAAAAGTCATCAGATGCAATACTTTTAAAAATGCCAGATTTCATATTTTTGTTCATGCTACTGTAAAGTAAGAACTAGAAAAATACACAGCAAATGTGTGTGTTCCATAAGTGTTCTGTTTTGCCAGAAATCTTCACTTTCTGCCTTTTTTCCACATTTGTGTAAGAAATGTTTCACAACTGATCTCACTAAATCAGTGGAATGAGAGCAGAAGGTGTCTAGTTAGTGCTTTAGAGCTGAGAGTTCAGATTAGAAAGAGGGTTTGTAATCTTTTTAAAATGTGTAAGAACAGAAATAGCTTCATGTTTTTTTAAACCAAAAAGCAACAGCTCCCCAGGTGACCCCAAAACTCAATTTGAAACTGAAAGATTGTGACATAGTTCTGTGTAGAACCTCCAGTCTTAACTAAATCCACTTGATATGTGCAGGAAAACAGTTCTTCAGTACCTGATCATGCCTTCAGTGAGGTGTTATTAGCTTAACCAAGTAACTATACCCTAAGTTTTCTGTCCATGTTCATTCTCTTTGCTTAAGAGCTGTTTGAACACACCTGTGCAGTTTATTTTGAGAGAATGGGGACAGAGAATTGTGCAGTATTTCGTCACTTGGCTTTCTGCACTACTATTTTGTGATATTGTAGCAGTTGGCTCACAAGAACCGCGAAGCATTCGGTATAGAGTGGAGTGGGCCATAGGGTGCCTTCTCTGCTTTTAGAGAAAAGTGCGATGTAGGAAAATGGCTTGAACTGCTTCTATGAAGACATTTGTGTTATAACTGCACTGCAAAAAGAAATGTATTGAAGAGGTTATTGAATTTGTATCTGCTAAGAGTAAAGTAGTGGTTTTTTAGAAAATTAAACTGGCATTCTATCTTTTAGTAAGTTGGATAGTTGTTGGGTTCTGTAGAGCATTTGTTTCTTGGAAATAACTGTTGATTTGCATGCTTACCACAACACAATTGTTGAAAAGTTTATTGTTGTGAAATCTAATCAGTAGGAGTACAAGAGGTTTTCCCAAGTTATTTTTGTTTCTATTTCTGAGTATAAAACTTCTCTGCAGTCTGAGAATAGTAAAATGCAGATTACGTCTTGAGTTTTCTTCAGGTTTGTGAGTGAGTGTTGTGAAAGCTACTCATAGTTTAGCCATTAAGTATAACATAGCCATCAATGTTTCATGAGTTCATGCAATGATAGTGCTATGCTGTCTTTTTCACTTTGAGAAATGGACAAAAAAAATTCCTGTGTCCTCAAGAAAGAAAATGTAAAACCTGTAGTCCTAAAATATTTTAATCTGAAGGAAAGCCAAAGACCACAGTGTAACTCTCAACTGTTTAGAAGAATCTTGTGGAATCATGAGGTGCTCTTGTTAAGAGGGCCATAAATTCTTGAAATTCTTGTAACACTTCATCTTTGAAGAATAGTTGAATTTGACTTTCTTATGCTTAACTATAAAGTATTCTTTCTGAAACCTAATACTTTAAATGATAACTTATATCAGTTGTTTAGTGTCCTCTTTATTTTGCTAGAAAACATGCTTGTCAGTAAGGTCCTTCTAAGCAAGGTATGATTTAGCGAATGCAATCAGGTCATTGCCTAGTAAGTTACAAAGACAACATCAGAGGAAGAAGTTTTAGAACCTATAGTAAGGTTTAAGTAAAATAATCTTCATAGCCCTAGAGTAAGAAGGCTTGACATATTTGGTCTGGTATCTAATTTTTAACAAAGAAAATACCTGTTTTCTCGTTTCTGTCTCTTCTGAATATTTTGCATAGGATACTTCCAGAGGTTGCCACATCAAGTTAGAGAGAGTACAGCAGGCAAACAGGTAATTAGCAGTCATTCAGCCAGGTAGTGCAAACAAGGAAAGGCAGATGGTCATCAGAACTTCTCAGCTCCACAGTTTAAGTAGGATGTCAAGGCACTGATTGATTTCAGGGACTTCTGAGCTGTTACCTTGTGTATTATAGCAATTTATTACCAACTTTATTGTAGTCCTGTTCTAGTGATGTGTATTCTATAAACAGTAAGCATACAATCCATCTCTACAGCACTATTTTTAATTAGCCAGAAAGAAGAAAGAATCTTGGGAGAAAAAAACCCCAACCTTTAAAGGACAGAGTTTTAAAAAAAAAAGTTGCTTTGTTAATGTTACACTTTAATAGAGTATAACCGAATGTCACTGTATTGAAAGGCAAAAATACTTCATCATTGTAATTTCTCAGGTAATTAAGATGCTGCGATTCCTGTATGTAGTTTTGGAATGCCTTATTATATGTCAGTATGAATAACACCAGTTACATGAATAGTACAAATAACCAGTGATGCTCTTCTCTAGTAGTTACACGGTTTTAACACATCTAGAGAAGAAAATCTATTAGTGGTCTTACAATATAAAATTGGCTTTAAGCCTAATTTACTAAAACAATAATATTGCTATTTTCTCAACAAAGTGTATTTATTACTGTTAGCAGAACTATCCTCTAAGGACCTGAAGTTTTAAAAATTGTATTTTGTAAGAAAGTACTTTTGGACCCTTTCAAAATAACTTTTTCTTCAAAGTGAAGGTCATTGGATTTTTGTTTTAAACAAGCTTTCTTTAATTGTTAATGCTAAATTTTCTGTTTCTTTTGAATTTGAGTCATATTTGGATTATAATAACACTTTTTTTGTTTGGAAATTTGTAAAATGGCATTATTTTAGACAATAACAAGAATATTTTTAGTCTAAACTTTGAATAGCTTTGATTACTGTCTGAACATGAAGAAATGGTTGCTCAATTCTGTTGTGTTGCATTATTTTTAGGTTTGTTTCATAGTGTGTGTGTGGGAAAGCATGTTATTTTTCAGCATCAGTCCCTTTGTATCTCAGGTTGCTCAACTGAATTGATTTAAATCTATATTAAAAGTTATAATACAAGCAAGCATTCTGCTGTATTTGCATCTCTCTGGAGGTGGAGAATCCACTTCCTCCTCTTAATTTATACCCATATTTAATCACTAAAGTATTTTACTTATAGTTTGTATTCAGTTTCTTGGCCTTATTTCTCTTTCTTTACAAGAGTAGTCATTGTGGACATGGTAAGTTCTTTAGTGTGCTTAAGAAGATTGAAATATGATTTGAATACTCCATAATTCATTACAGTTCTCAAATATTTCTGTAAGAAACTTTTCCAGCCTTTTAATAATTGTTTTGCAGCTTTTTACTGCATTGTTTCTTGTTTTCCTCTGTCGTGTTTTAAAATATGGACCTTAAGTTGTGTTAGTGTTGGTTTGGTCAGTACTATATAGATGTGCAATTCCTCTGCAGTCTTAAATTGTTACTGTTTCTACAACCAAGGATTATACCTGCTCTTTTTGCTCTACATTTACATGGAATTTTATCTGCAGTTTGATTCTCCACCACCCCCCACCCCCCCCAACTTCTAGTTAATTTTTTACAGTGGCTACTTTTTCAGGATACCTTTTGCCTTTTGTAAGTGTGAGGTACATTTCTTGCATAGTGCAGCTTTGTTACTAAAAAGTACCTTGTATGAGTGTATGTGGCTTGAAGAATATGCATTGCTTTAGTTCTGTCAGAATTTACCATTCTGTTGCCTGTACAGTTTTCTTTGAGATTTTGTATTTTCTGTATTTGATTGAAAAAAAAAAATAAAAGGTGTTAGTCTGTGCAGTAAGCCTTTTCATCTGTAGGTCACAAAAGCTAAGTTCAGGTGAGGTTCTCCTTATCACTCAACCCTATTTAGATGCAGTTTTCTGGTAGTAGCACTAAATGTACTTTGAAGTTATGGGGCATTCCTAAAGCTTGTGCTTTTCTTCACTGTCACTTCAGTGTAGTGTCAGATATCATAGCAGCATGAATTAAATAGAGTATCTCCTTCACAGCTAGAGCTAATGTCAAATTCTTTTCTAATTAGATGTTTCAAAATAGACCATCTTCTCAGTCAAGTAATGGAGACTTAAAAAACAGTTAATCATATTCCTTGCTTATGCCAATTTATTTTTCTTTTTAGTGTCCTTGAAATTTCATTGAGTGGTGCTGTTTGGTTTGCTTAATTTTTCCTGTGTACTCCCACACGCTACTCTGAGTTGTCATCAGTGGGCAACAGCCAGAATGGTTGTCAGTACTCGAAGCGTGTTTTGAAAACTTAAACCATGATTTACAGTGAAACAGCTGTTGTAATGTTGGTCGTCATAATTTGTTTATTAATATGTTTTGACATCTACTTGATACTGTATCATTGTAACATGGATCATGTACATTAAATATTTAAAGCAAATATTTTGAGTTTGTTCTTCTTTGCTCTGTTGTATCTTATTTCCTCGAAGACTTTCTTCACTGTTGTCCTAGACTAAGTGCTATCATAGAGCAGTTTTGAGATGCCTCATTTATGAAGCTTACAAATATACTTTTCATATGCTGCTTCTGATGCTTTTTTGTATTGGATTATTCCTCTTGGCTTTCAATAGAAACTGATGAATTCTTACCAGTTCATTTTATTTTGCCTATTTCTTTTAGTATGACCACTTTTTTGATCTCCTGTATAGTTACTAAACAACAGGTGAGCACTTACGTTTTTAATTGAATCATTCTTTGAAGTTGTGGAGTCTTTATTATTTTTAATCAAAGAAGAGTCTTTGGGATGTAAATGAAAATTGAAAAGTAGAAAATATGAAATTCTGTTAATAGCAATGCTGGTATAAATCTGTAATAGTTCTTATTTTGTTTTTGAATGCAAGTAGTGTGTATTTCATCTGTGTAGCTGATGAGAGCAGAGTCCCTTTTGAAAAGGGAAAACTTGCATCCAGTGATTTGACTTGGGTTTTTTCAAAGAAATATGTGTGTCTTAGAGGGATGTTTGTATGCAGCTTGATTATATTGTTAGATTGAAGGAAGGTCAAGTACTCACAGCTGAGCTGTGCTGTAAACCAATTATCTTCTAAAAGCTAACTTTGACATTTGGGACAAATTTAAAACAGCTGTCTGAACAGTAGCTGTGTTCTCTTTTTAATGGTACAGTGTGCTACTAGGTAATATTCCTGATTAATGTTAAATACTGATTTAAAAGTGATAGGTTCTTTACAGCATTTTACTGGTTATTAATATCTCTTCCTGTATTGTGATTGTGAACTAAGAAGCCTGCACTTTAGTCTGATATTTTTTTAAGAATATAAGAATAAGTCAGAAACAATGCAGATCAAAAAAAGTCCTTATTTTCATTCTATAAAGTGCTAGTCTCCATTCAGAAACACCTTCCCCCTTTGCAATCTGCTCTGAAACACAGATTTGAGCTGTAACCACCAGAGGGAGCAAATTGCATGGTCGGGACTGCACTAAAAATGTCTTCAGTTGTCAATTGTATGCTAGGAACTAGCCCATGGCTAATTCACGCTCCCAATTTTTTGTATCAGAAAATAATCCATCTGGAAGTTAACAATAAATGGTAAATCTCAAATATCGGAAACATTTGACATTTTAGTTTGTTAATATTTATATTCACTAATAAAAATGTGACAGCAGTTGGTCAAACAGTTAACATACAGGAAAAAATTATATGGGATTTACATTTTATTTTAAAGCATTGAAAGTTTTGCCTGATTTGTTTTTCATAGTTTACTGAAGACATTGAGTATGTTGGTAGACCACAAATAGAAGAACTTGTAAATCAGAACCTACAGGAAGGTAGTACAATAAAAATACTTATTTACATATTTCCTGCTATTGTGCAGCAAAACTTAAGCAGTCAGCTAGAAGTCTGTTAATTTTTATTTTTACATGCTTACATTGAATGGTCCCATTGAACTTGGTGGCAATTCCCATGATTTAAGGTAGAGGTTTCTGAATTTAATTTCCTCATATTCACTCATCAGCAGTAATACTAGCTCCAGATGGTATATGAGGCCTTATTTCTGAGGAGGGATGCCTCCAAACCTCTGTAAATACTTTCATTTCCTTAAATGAGAAACCCATGCTGGTGTCTTTCCCATCCCCATCACCTCAGCCTCAACTTTCCACCTACCTGAACAGTGTCAGTACAGTGGCTGGAAAATAGAAGGTGGACACAAGGTCTATTACCATGTACAGAAGGAAGCTGCCATGAAGCATGATGAACGTGACTCTTTTAGTCATATGGTTTAGTTTTAGGTAGTCCTGTGAGGAGCAAGGAGTTGGATGCTGATCCTTATGGGTCCCTTCCCTTGAGACATTCTGTGATTCCATGAACAGAAGTGGCCCATGTGGAGATACTTACTGTTTGGGTTAAGTTTGGACCTTCATACAAGCAGGATTATGAGCTGCACAGGCGTGCCACTTTGAAGTGGTATGTATGTCACACATGCAACTGTTGCAGACAAAGACTTATTTATTTCTGTACCCTGTTTCCAGCAGTCCTGAGTATGTGCATGCAGAGGCCAGTAGCACTTGCTTGGAGAGACTATAAAACCAAGTACCGTTTTAAGGATGCGTTGATTTAGTATATATTATCATTGCTTAAAAAGGGCTAATAATTTGGCATTTCTGACTGTACTTTTGTGTTTCAAGAGTTCTTGAGCTACAACACTGACCAGAAGGAATAGGAGAAAACTTCAGGTGGGGTGAGGGAGGGAAGTATTTATATACACTGCAGATATCTTCAGTGTCAAAGCACAGAACAAAATACTGGGTTAAATTAAAAAAATTGAGATACCTCTGTGTTTTCTCATCTCAATTCACCTAGCATCAGTTCTGTGACTATAACAGGTTTGAGGATGTGTGGTGTTCTGCTGCTTTAGTCTTGCTTCAGCATGAAATTATTTGAAAAGTGTAATCTGAGTATCCATCGTTGTTCAACACTAGCTTGTATAAAAAGTATTTTAAGTCTTGTCAAACCTGAATTTCAAAACTGTGTTGGAGATATTTGATTTATATTGGCCTTGCTAATTAACAGGCAATGCTTGTTAAACATTTGGAAGTTGTTAATTGCGAATTTATCATTCAAATCTGAAGTTTACACTATAGAATTTAAACTGGAGAGGTGTTTCGGTGATATCAATCTTGCTTTCTTTTAAGGGAGTGGTTCTTTCAGATGCATGAAAATCATATGCTAATTTAGCCGCTTTAAATGGTATCTCCTTTTTTAGATTATAGCAGATTATAATAAAAGAAGGGCAAGAATGCTTTTTGGCTAGTGTTTGAAACCAACTGATCATCCCTGCAGTTGTCTATTTCTCCTGCAGATGGAGCATTTTGTAAGTAGTAGTGCAGTAGTAGAGAATAATTGATGTCATGTTGGACAGGGTGGTTCTTAAGTTGTTAAACAGAGGAGGACTCACTGTTTTGTAAAGGAGAGTTTAAGCTTTAAATAGTTTGAATTTGTGAGTCAAAACTTGGCAGAGGTAATTTTTCTAATACTTTCTGGTGTTGCATTGAATTTTGTGTGAATGTGGTGAGGAGGAGTTACTCCTTCCCTTTTCTTACAGTTATTTATCAGACAAGGTCTGCCAAACTGAAGTCTCAGCAGGAGGAACAGAGAACATCTTCCACTGCACTGAGTTCCATGCTGTCATAGTTAGGCTTCTGTCTTTTGGCAGTTTAAAACCAATAAAGATGCAGTTGCGCTACTATCTAGCCCCTACTGTGACTGCATTTAAACATACTTCTCGATTATTTTTTTGACAAATTTTTATGGCAGATGTGCTCAGTTGTCTTAAACTGTCTTAAAGTCATTTTTCAAAGTGAATGGTCTAACAAAACCAGACCCAATGTATACTAAACCTTCAGATATAAGTTAAAACTGCAATTAAAAAAAATTAGGCTTTACTTGGATTGTGTAATGTACTTTCAGTTAGTTGAGTTCTGTAGAACCTTCTTGTCAGTTACTTTGTAGGATTTTTTTATTCCAGGTTATTAAAACAGAGTGCTACAAAAAGTAGGAGAAAATTTGGAAACAAGCAGAGTAAGCAGAAAGACTGTAGATGACTACAAATGGCAAATAAGATAGTATAACTTTGAAAATAATCAAGCTTACCACATCTAGAATATATTACTTGAAGCTTCAGTTTTTCTTTTAAGACTGTATGTTTTCAGTCTGGTTTTTTATAAATACTTACAGCTAAATACACTGAGAACTTATAAAAGATTGCAGATTTTCTTCACTTAAAATAAAAAATAATCCTATATGAAATTGCTAAACTTTGTGTGACATTCTCTGTATAACTCTCATTTTACAAGCATTTACTGTACGTACAGTATAGTATAACTTTTTCCCACAGTAAAGAAAGAGGGAAAGGGGGAGTAACAGCGCCCACAGTTGTCTGACCATTTTGCTTGGATGTTGCACCTTGTAGTGTAATGGATTATTTGTTTTATTGCTGGATGCTGATAGTTTGCTCAATATGAAACTGGAGAAAATACTCATGCACCCAAAAAAGTAAATTCTTAACTGATAAAATGGGACAATTCAAACATATACAGCTATACAACAGATAATCATGTGAGTTTGCAGATAAGTATTCTAGCATGGAAGCAGTCTCTTTCAAGTATGTTTTTCAGAAATATACACTCAAAGCACAAATCTTCTATGAAATGCAAATTCATTGTACAGTATACATTTATTCAAACAATTGTTTGCATGAGCATCTATAGATGCTTATGACTGAGATCAGAAACAATGTGTTTGCAAATGGGCTTCTGTGAAGTGTTACCACTTGTTCAAATTTTTGTAGTTTCAGGTGCATGTTTTATATTACTTGGAGTGCAGATGTATCACTTCTAGTAAAAGTAGTTGATATATATATTGACTAGAAATGTTTCTTTTGTTTGGAACTTTTTCCCCTCAGATGCATTTGAAACTCAGAAAAAAGCAAGAAGCTAGGTTCCTATCATTGCTATTACAGCTGGAGAGTGTGAGCTAGGGAATATTGCAGTATCTGGTGAGAAGGTGAATAAGAACATGAAGCAAAGTTTGTTTACAGTCCTAAGCTATGCAAAGTGATAAAAGTCAAAAAACAAACTTGACAATTGCAGATTTGCATGACTAAGGAAGAAAATGGCAGATGGCATAGAGGAAACAATAATTCTGTCTCCTTGTGCACAGTGGTAGCTTATGACCTAGTAAAAGTCTCTCAAGTTTTGAAACTTTATGGTTACGTTAGATGTGATGACATCAGATCAGTGCTCAGTGGTGGTCAGAGAAGAAATGAGTGCTATGAATTACTAGGAATGGAATAGGGAATAGAAGAGAATATTGTTATGCCACTTAATAAACCTAGACTGCCCCATCTTTTTGAATAGTATTGCGGTTCTGGCCCCATCTCAAAGATGGAAAACTTTGTTGAAAAACAAAAAAGAAGAATACTGAGATGAATTTAAAGGTATGCTATTATATAAGGAATTGCAGTTGAATGTACCAGCATATGCTAACCTGGAATGGAGATGGCTTAGAAGGGGAAGGAACATGGTGAATGTCTATAAAAACATTAATTGAATGCAGAAGATGAACATGCAGAACTGTTCCCTTTTTCTTCAAACAGAAAGGTTAGACAGGCATTGCTAGATGAACTGTTAGGGCCAAGTTTGTGCCAAACAGAAGGAGAGAGTCCTTCCCAGAGTAGAAGACCATATTCCAGAATATTGTTAGGTCTAAAAATTTACACAAGTTCAAAAGGGGACTGGATAAACTAATTGAAGAAATCTGTTATGAACTGTTGCACATAAAGGTACTAAATTTTAACAGGTACACGAAATACAGACTACCTAATGCTGAAAGAGTACTTAAAGAATGTATCATTTACTTGTTCTGCAGATGTATTTTATTGTCTTTATTGGAGATTGAATAAAGCCTAATAGACCTGTAGTCTGACCCATTTTTATTAATTTTTTTTTTTTTTGGAGCTACTCTGTTCCTTATGCTGTGTCATAAGACACAAAATGGCAGTGCTATTAACCGGAAAATCTGATCTAGCATACGTGATGTGCATTTAGAGTGACATTTCTATACCTTGCTGTATACTTAATGATACCACTCTGTAACATCTGGAAGAACAAGTTTTCCTTAGGATATATAAATATTTACTTTACTGAGATCAGTAAGGAAACTTATATATGTATTTAGGTGTGTCAAATATATTATGAAAAAAGTATATGAATGGTTACTCACTTGTATTATGTCAGTAGTTGAAGTATGTTTGTGGAACTTACTAGGACAAGTAGATGTCCTGGTCCTGCTGTAGCTGCACTGTGGCCCCGTTTTAGTTTCTCTTAAGTGCATGTTCACATACAATGTCTTCACAATTCCTCCACTTTTAGAGCAAATCAAGGATTACGGTGCCCCCTACAGCAACTGTGCTTTTTTTTTTTTAACCAGGTCAAGCTAGGTACAGATACTTGCCAAGTATCCTACTTGAAAGCTGGGACCAGTAATAAACAGTGGTTCAGAAAAGCTTTTAAAAACTTTTCTGACTTCTTTATTTCTGGGCTCCTAGGTTAGGCCTACTTACAAATTCAGTCTTCAGTAATTTCTAGCTGACTTTCTTCCCTGCTGCTCAGACACTCTTCATCCATCCTGCAGCTATTTGTTTCTGTTTCCTGACTAAATATCTTCCTCTCGCTTCCTCTGTAGCTCCTGTGGATTATAAACCACGTGCTTGAGCACAGAATAACTGGAAATGAAGTCCACAGTTCAGGATTTATGCCTTGTTCTTTCTGCTTTGGTAAAGAGGACTATTATAATTTACCTTGCCCATTTTTCTGCATCTTTACTTCCTCTGGAATTAAGTTGTGGTAGTATACAAAGTAATCATCTCATGTAAGGGTTCTTGGGTAGTCCAAGATCCTTCAGAGCAGCACTTATTCTTGAGTTAATGTGTACTTTATTGTTATCATGTTACAGACTGGAGAATCTTTATAAATCATAAAGATTAACAAGTAATTTAGGAAAATGCCACTTTAGGTGCTTTTTGCAGTCAGTGTACCCTATCATGTTGTTGTGTAATGAAAAGGAAGTAATTACCTGTGTAAGTTAGTTTCAACTATAACTTGTCTTATAGAAGGGGTTAATTTGTCCATCAGATTATGAATGAATAGCAAAAAGAACGTTGGATCCATTCCAGAGCCATCCTAAAGTGCGTGGCTTACGTGATTCTGATTCTGCGATTATACAGAAATTTTTGGGCAAAAAGAAATACCATGGCAAAGCATTCCTGTACTTGTACTTGTTAGTTTGTTCTGCACTCTATCTACAACAAAAGGTGTGAACTGAGGAGAAGAAACAAAGTTCAGAAGCTACAAGTATTTTATAAAAATATTTTAAAATGGAAAACCAGTCTCTAGAACATCAGTGTCTTCCTTACAGTTAATTTTTAAAGTGATAACTGCTATTCATCAGATATTCAGCATTTGTGTATCAAATTGATCTGAATCTTAAGATACAGTTATCTAATTTACTTTCACTGTATCTCTGCCATGCATTGTCCTGTTGTAACTCTCTTTAAGGTTCAGAGAGATACTATTGCTTGTAGGGAGGCTGACATCAGTCCTCAAGAATTGAAAACAAGAGATTCGATAAATAACTGAATGCCAGGAGTGTGATTAGTTCAACTGATACAAACTTACTTAAAATATCACTTCAGTTACAAACCTGGTTGATAAATTTCATTAAATATATTTTAAGAATAGTAATGTGTTAGTACCAGATAATAGTTTGGTAAAAATTATGTACAGTATCCGTAATCGTACATTAAATGTATCAAGTTTTGGATAAAAATTAGACCTTAAGATAACTGTCACTAAATGGATGAATTGTTACCACACAGAATCACTCTTAGTGAAATCAATAATAAGCCTGAATATCTTTCAATAATCTGAAATTTCAGTATATTTTTCCGAAGTCATCTGAAAGTGATCTAAAATCATTGCTGAGAATCTGCTGCCGGATAATGGCACTCATACATAACAGTGCAGATCTCTTCATGACTCAGTTATGCACATGTGCATTTGCAGCCATTAAAAAGTTATTAATGCTTAAAAAATGGGTGAGGTATATCTACAAAATATAACTGTGTTCTGGACAGTGACTTTGAAAATAATTTAGAGGTCAAATAACTGTAATGCCAGAGTAAAAGTGGCTAATGCTGTAACTGGTACATCTTTCTGCTCTTTTGTACTCAAATGGCTTAGTGGTACCTCATTACTTATGAGGTGTTACTGGAATAATTACATGTAAGGTTGTGAAGTGCCCAGATGCTATGAAAATTGTCACCAGACAAGGTGGGCCAAAATTCTTAGCCCTTACTAATAATGATGTTAAAAGCCAAGATGTATTGAAACAGGCAGAGCTTAGCTGTGATCTGCAAGTTAAACTTGCAAATTGAGACATTGGAAGTATTCAGTTACTAACATGCATGTTGTGCAAATTCATTGTGTTTTCTTGTGTTGTAACTTAAAGATATGATTTGCAGCTTAGATGGGCCTATTAAACTAATTTTGAACTTCATAGCCCCAGTACTGAAGGCAGTATCCTTTGCAGTGTAGAATTCCATGAATGTTATCCACCTTAGTATTTACTAGGTGACTTCATCCTTTTAGACATCATGCTGAAGCCCAAGTTAATAGGGCTACACTTTTGTAAGTATCCAGTGGAATTCAGTTAAGTTAACTTGCCTGAATTCCTACAAATCACTTCAGTTTTTGATTGCTTTGTAGTCTGGAAATATGTGATGGATTCATTTCTAAGGTGTAGGTAGCCTTCTTTGATTTATTTCTTATAAACTTCTGAACCAAATACAAAGGAATATTAAATGTTATCCAGCCCCGTGATAGGAACAGTTAGATTGTTAGACCACTAATATGTATTAGTGTAAGGATTTTGCTTGGAAATTTCTCAGTCTATCAGAATCACAGACACTTTGTGGTTTCTCTTGTTTGTTCAGGCCATAAAGGATTTTTCTCCTCTGAGTTTCTTAATTGTAACAGGGGTAGATAAGTATTTTTTTTCCTTCCTGTTTCTTCTTTTCTCTCCATTATGAAACAGAGAAACCATCTGAGAACCTTTCTAGAATAATGTGTACAATTCCAGTTGCCTGTGTTCAAGAAGGATGAGCACAGAACAGAACTGGTGCACCAGAATGCTGGGTATTGCTGGTTGTGAGGACAACTCTTCTGAGCAGAAACTAAGATTTGGAAGCAGTTATGGTCAGAGGGGTTTACAGAGAAGGTTGAGGTGGCTGCAACTTTCTGTTCCCATCTTTACCATTGCTTCTAGACATGTGATGGGAACAGATATGTAGCTCTCCTGTAGTCACTCTAAGTGGAGCAGGAAGACAAACCCAGAAAAGGAAAGACTGATTTAAATTAAAAGACAGCATTGGTGTAAGAATAAATGTCCATGAATATGTTTAAGTTCACAGACATGACGTGCGAGCTTTAAACTTTGTCAGACTAAGGTTTCAGAGCAATTTGATGAAAGGGTTCATATGACATACTTGCTTATGATAATAAGGTATTGGACTTAATGACCTGGGGATCTCCTGCAGCACAATGTTTTTATATGAGAAGTTGTTTCAAGTTTTTTATAACAGATTTCAGTCCAAGTCACTTCCCTTGCCTCATGGAGTCCTGTAGTAGTCTGTGGTTGTTAAGGCTCTGCTTTTTCCCCCTAGGGTTTCTTATGAAGACCTGTAAGGATTGTGGAGACTGCTAATTTTTTTTCTTAAAGTTTTTAAGAAAATTATTTGAAGTGAAAGTAACACGCTTTGTAGTAGAAGTGCCCAAGTCCATGATTGTACCATTTCTGTATTAAGTTTTGTGACAGCAATAGCTTAAAAGAAGCAGATGAAGTCTGGGTTGGGTTCTGAACACCACTCTCTTTATCCTGAAAGGAGACACCAAGGGGTATGTCTTTTCCCCCCTGCAAAAATAATCCTCTCTGAACTCTGATCTGACAGGCTGCCAATACTGACATCTACCTGTTCTTGTTAATTATCTGTTTCTGAATTATATGTTTTCTGGAGGTTTGAGAGGATTGAGTTTTTCCCATCCATTAACTCTAAATTCAAGAAAGCATCCTCCTTCTGGAAAATACTTAAGCACATGCTTATCAGCCGTTCAGATGTTAAAATGCAGGTGAGGTGCTGTGCCTGTGAGGTAGCTAAGCGTAAATTTTGTTTGAAAGCCATGTAGTTGCTATGGTCAATTAAAATTAAGTGGAAGTTTTGCTTCATTTGGAGGGGGAAGAGGGCGACCTTCAAATAACTTAAAAAAATATATACACGCACAGTTTTATTGAATGGCTTTTTTCTTCTGTCAAAAAATTCTGACTTAGATGTACCTACCTTTCTAAAGGAAAAAAGAGAAACTACATCCTTTGATGCCAGGCAAACTCATGCATGCTTTATCATGGGCAGCTGATGAAGGAAGTGCTTTCCTGTAGCACCTGTTTCTCAGCTGATAAATTCTGCTTGATGCAGGTGGTAATGAACTATGTATTTTTAAGGTTCATCGGGATTCTCATCTGTTAGGATTTCAGATGTTCAGAACTGTGGGAAATGTTTGTATGATGTTTAGGGTTTCTTAGTGCTTTCTGTTTTTTTTTTTTTAATAGCTATAATATTAAAGCAGATAACCTGATTAATCTGTCAGAATTGGAAATGTGTTCTAAAATTTGTATACATTATAAGAAATTTCTGATGCAATAAACATTTGTTCCTTTAAATGTTCTGCAATTAATGCTAGATGGTTTTATTTTTATGTGCCAGGAAATACAAATGCAGAAATAGCTACTGGAATTGGGTGGCTCAGTAACTCATAAACTTACTGAATGGGCCAAAGCAGTTGAGCTTGATCCCAGGTATCCTGAGTATTCATGTATGATGGTATTCATATATGATGGAATTAATTATGGTAGTGTTTAGCAGATTTTGATAGCACATTTTTTACATGTTTTCTAGAAGAAAATACATATTGTCTATACTGTGTTAGGAGATGGGGTACTTTTAGATACTATTAATATTTTTCATGCAAGTTCCTTGGCTTCAAGATTACAAATAACAGGGACTGAGTTAAGGCTAATTATGTTTTTAAAAAGTGTAATAGATAAAAGCAACACATGGAAACAAACTTAAGTAGTTACCATAGTTATTCAAAACCCCAGTGCAGAACTGTTGCCTGAGATTAGGTCTTGTACCAGAATAATAAAACCAAGATGAGAAAGCTGTATCTCTTGCTGCACAGATACCTTGTGCATGCTCAGTAACTCTGAGATGTTCTGGATGCGTTAGGTTTATTGCATGTATGCAGATTAACTCGAGAGAATACAGGCTGTAATTCTGATGTGCGGGCCGTATGTTGGATTTACACTGCATATCGTGTATGGTTCGTCTACTTGTGCTCTGTACATCTGGTGCATCTAATAACTAATGGGGATAGTAGGTATCTGATAATCCAGTGAAAAGAGAAAAACTAAGTGAAATTATTTTGCAAGAAACATCTTTAACTTACAGTACTACTTACTAGAAAAGGGCAGTTGGTTGTTTCTTGGATGATTTTTGTGATGCAGAAAAAATATTTATGTACATTTTAAAGTAAAAGTGCAACAAAGGAAGTAGAATAAGCATTAATCTATTCTTTTACTTATAAAAATTCACTCCAGTAAAAAAAGTATGGATTTGTTTACAACCAAAAGACATTACAATTTGGCCTGATAAATAGTTTCTGCTCAGATAAGCCACAGACTAGCATATGCTTATGCTGTTAGTGCTAGTCAGAAAGATGTACTATCAGAAGTCTTGATGAAATTTGTGCAAAGACTGTAAAGGTTAATTTAAAAAAAAAAAGTTATTTTGAAATAGAGACAGTATGTAAAATCCTCCAGCCTTGTCCTTGTATTCTCTCACGGTATGCAGGACCTAAGGAACAAACCATTCCAAAATACTTTTGTCTTGAAAAGCTGCAAGAAGAATTTAACATTGTTACTGAAGAAGATATTAAAAACTGTAAATGCTTCCAGCTGTTGCAATTTACAACTTTAGGTAGTTAAACTTCTGCTATTTTCAAGTACTTCTATTTATAGGGAGATGTTATATGCAGTATTTCAGGAATTTAGTATTTCAGATACAGTCTTTCTTTTAATCTATATGTGACAAATTGTATGAACTTTAATCTCTGACTTTCTTAATATTTTCTGAATCCAGCTTTTGTGTTCCTTTATATGTTTATGTAGCAGAGAATTTAGTTCATTATCATCTTAGGTGCTGATTTATATCTATGTATGCTACCTCCTTTATTTCCTACTTTTAACACATTTGGATTAATTGTAATTAGAAGCATATTAGATATATTAGTTAACAGTACAAAGTATGTGATCCAAAATTTTACTCGTAGGTATTAGGGCTAGGTATTATGATATTTTGAACAAACAAAACTCTTTTTCTGTCAACTTTGTATGTCCTCAAAGTGAAGCTCTGAGGAAAAACTTTAAAATGTAGTTGAAAACTAACATTTTGATTAGATACTGCATCTAGCACGTGGATTTTTGTAGACTGGAAGACTTCTCACACATTCCTTATGGACAGGACTGTATATACCATGAAACATTGTGAGCCCTTATCTGAGCTGCCATAATTTATCATGAGAGATGAAGCTCTGAGGCAGAGCAAGAGTCAGCAAAGGCAATAGCACTAAAGAAGAATGGACATTATTCCCGTAAAATGTTTCTGGTTTTGGAAAAATTCTGCGTTCTCTAAAGTGTTGAACTTTTCAGCTACGGTTAGAAATTTCCCAAGAAACCTGACATTCTCTGAAATACTTTTGCTGTTGAAATTCTGGGTTGACTTTCTTCAACAAGCCAACTGATACCAACTTCTGTCTTTCCCTTCATTAAAAGTCTTATAGCTCCTCTTTCAGTTAGTCATTTTAAGAATTGGATATCATAACGGAATATCCATCACACCCTAGAAGAGTTGGCCTAACAATTAATTACTCACAATGTTTTATTTCTGTCATGTACATCCAGTTTAAATTTATCAAGATTCAACTTCCTGAAATTGTGTTTTGGTATGCCCATATCTGCTCGTTTAGGACCCAATACTAGATATGTTCTTGTTGTGCAGACACTGATAGGCTGTTGGTAACACTCTCTGTATTTACAATGTTAAACTGTCTTTCTTCAGTCTGTGTTTAGAATGCAAGTTTTCTTGTAAATTTTTCTCGCAACTCTTTCTGAAGCTTTCCCATTCATTAAATTAATAAATTAGGGATACTTTTTTTTAATAAATATTTTCATAGCACTCCGTCTTTATGGCAAGATTAGCAATGATATTCTTGGTTCTTAAACTCTTTTCATGCAGAGGATGGGTGTATTCTGGGAGTTACTAGCTTGTGAGGACCATTTTTATGGAGACTATCTATAGAGTTTCTTGCTAGTGTTTATGTTTTTTCTTTATTGTTGCCCTTAGGGCCAGAAAAAAATTGTCTGGATTCCCAAGTCATTCAGTGAACTTAAATGGAATTAAAACCTATGATAATGACTAGTATAAACAACTGACACAAATACTGATAATGAGGTGTAAACAACTGCCATAAAATATATGGATAATGAGGTATCTGCTATTTCCATTCTCAAACCCGTTGTAGCATGGTGGCCTTTTGAAAAATCATTTCCTGAGTAACTACTTCCAGTTATAGCCATTATAAAATTATTTTAGACCTTTCTTGTAAGCTTATATATCCACATATGTGCTGCCCTATCAGTGACAGCTGTGCACAGGGCTATTCATTGGTCGCTTACTTGAAGAGCTGTAGATTTTTAAAATTCTAGGAATTTCAAAGAAATGTATAATTGCATGCGCAGATGCCAGAAGAAGCAGCTAGCTGAGTTGCCTACTCATCTATTGAATATCTTAACGAGTAAACTGCCAGGTAGAAGAGGGAGCTGAAAGGTATCAGTAGGTGGCAGAAAAGCACTAGTATAAGGAAGAAAGGTGTTGCTTTACCTGTGTAACCAGAACCTGACATCTCTGCCTTTAAAGTTTTGATCTTTCTCTTCTTTGAGCTCCAGACCCCTTGTCAAGACTTCTGTCTTGATAACAACCTTTTCCTATATTGGCATGTTACTGTTCTCCAGTTAGTTCAAAATCTGCCATCAGAGGGAACTTTTCAGATACTTTGATGCAAATTAGGCAGCTTCTCTTTCTGTGATGCTCAGGGAAGATTGAGAGCTGGTGAAAGGAGAAAGTGTTCACAACACTCTGAGAACCCTTAATCTGGTACAGGAGTTCCTCTAGGATACTGCAGCTATAATTTGGAATAGTTATTTTGCTGTTCTGTGGGGTTTTTTTCCTAGAGGTCATTTTTGTATCAGTTTGAAAAGGTGAACTCTGAGCTTAGGACTCTTGAGTCTTTGATCTGCACAGCACTGCCTTCCATCCAGCAGTGCTTATTAGTTCAAAGCACAATGCTATATGAAAATGATGTATCTGATTTCCATGGGCTTTGCAAATGATGTACTGCATCAACACTATGCTGCATCGTGAGCTAAGAAAACCACCTAGATCCAAGCTAGCATATGAGGAACCAGTTCTGGTATCTACACCTGCAGCACTGTTAGTTGTTACTTGTTCAGTCTGCCAACAAATAGTTTTAGCTTTGTGTTCTCAATTATATCATCTTTGCATTTGAATAGGATGTGTCATAAGAGTTGCAATGGCCGCTCATGAGAACAAGTGGCCTGGATTAATTACAATTCTGTTCTCAGCTCCTCTGGAGCAATTTAAGGTAATATAAAATATTCCCATGGTATTCTCAAAACTCCATAGGAGGTTTTGTTGTTATAAAAGCAAGGTGATAAGATTTTTAAATTTTCAGAGTGATGATGTTCTGTGGTGTCCAGTAGCACATACTATAACAACTGCAATGGGTATTATTGTTTGTGAGTACTCTTTGTGTGTCTGTATGTCTTGGAGCTGATGTGAAGACAGCCCCCCGCTTTGCTACCGTGATTCCAAAATAGCCTTTTCCCAAAACCTTTTAAGGAAGCATTACTTTTGTCTGATCTGTGACTACAATGAAAGGTGGGGGCTCATTTCCTTCATGATGAGGAGAGCATGAAGGCCTGAAATGAAGTTTGTCTGAGCAACACAAAGAGTTCAGAGAAGAATAGAAAGTTGTCACAATATTTAGATTATTCTATTCAAGCTCCAGACTCTGCATTCAGCCAATGCTGATGCCTATCATGAGAACATACGCAGTAGGAAGTTGGAGAAAAGAGTGAATTAAGGGGTATTTAGAATATAGCTGTGTTTGCAATAAAATTTTTAATCAGCTATTTTACAGATTCCTCTTATTTAAATTACCTTTGTCAATTTGAATAGGTCCATGGAAAGTGAATTGCAGAATACTGGAGGTCTTGACATCAAAGAACAGAATCATAGAATCATGTAGGTTGGAAAAGACCCTTAAGATTGAGTCCAACCATAAACCTAACGCTATTAAGTCAATGTCATTTTAGTTCCTTAGATTTTAATGTTTAAGTGCATCATTCCAAGATTTCTCTGAGACTAGAATACTAGCAAAAGACTGTTTCCCCAGAGAATTTGTCACAGGATGTGTCCTCCTGGGAGAAGTCCACTACTTCTCTTCAAGTGTTGGTGTCCTTTTCCAGAACTTAGTGAGTAGAATCCTTTGAGGAAGAGATAAACCAGTATTTCCTTGAATTAAATGGATTTAATACCTTTAATATTAAAGTGATTAAAGTGAAGTGTATTAAAGTGATTTTTTTTTTGTAATACAGGCCTGTGAGCAAAAATACATAATTGTAGTGCATTTCATGTGACTATACCACAAGTTTTACTTGGATACACCTTGAATAAGACATTTATTTCCTACAGAAGTGTGTGATGGACAGAATTGTAATGATAATACAATTTTTAACTCTTGTTGCAACAATCAAACCTCAACTATCATCCACTGAAAATAGTTGAAAATAATTTAAATTGAATATCAGTTTAGTAGGTATGTTTATTCATTAAGAATTGCAAAATAGAATGGATTAATGCCTTGGAGCACACAATATTATTAACCTACATGATTTTCCTCTGTAGTCAGTCTTTGAAGTTACGAATCAAAGTAATTTGTATCTTCTAGTTTAAGGGACACTAAAAATAAACAGTTCTTCAAAGAGCATGTATCTTTAAAAGAAATGTAAAACATAATTTCTAAACAGAAGAAATAATAACTTGTGGTTTTAACAGTGAAGGAAGAAGAGTTTTAGTAATGAACTGTATTAAAGGTGCTGAATCTGCCACAAGAGCAATTGGATGTTTATCTTAAGTAAGTATGAGTTTATTTTTTAGCATTCAGTAAAAACCCCCAGAATTTGTGAAATTAGTCTTTGACTCACAATTTAACACTGTAATTGATAACTTGCTGGTTAGTGGCTATGGAAGCTAATCCAGTAGAGTGTAATTTTTATCATAATTCCTATAGATGTGTTTTAAATAATGAGGATTGTCATTCATTCACTACTATTTATTACATGCATACTCAATTTACATATATTTTAATTTTTGTAGTTTCTTTTTTCTTGACTTGTATCTTTAAGACCTTATGGATCAAACACACTGGATGAAATGATATTTAGAAGACATCAGAAGTAAAAATTGCATAATAAATAATGAATGTAAATGAGGTGGGAGATTACTGAAACAATCTGCTTTAAGTTCATTTAAATCCTTGCAGAATAATTATTTGCTTTACAGAGGAAAAAAGTAAAATCTTTAATTGCTAGCTAAATACAGACTATATGATTTGCTGTGATAGTCAAACCTGTGTATGGAAATAAGCATATAATAATCAGTTCCAGGAGAGTTTTCAAACTGAATTATGCAAACCCTGGCAACTGTTTCCTCAAAGAGCTCTAGAGGAAGTGTGTGGGGCAGAGGAAGAAAGGGATTCTCTTAAAAACACACAGTTTTTGTATCTAGGAGAGAAACAGTATTACAGAGAGGGGACAGAATTTCTGGTAAACAGTTTATTCCTTATACTTTTGCATATAGTATTCCATCAGTTTGGCTGTAGGAAGTAAGAACAACATGCAGTACTCTTGTGTAAATGTTTTCTATATATTTGGGAAAAAAGCATGGGTGCTTTTGGGAATGTCTGTTTTAGAAGCAAATCTTCAATGCAATAAATGTTTGCCCATTTTTACTTCTGTGCCTAAGAAAAGCATACAGCATATGAAGTGCTTAGCAGAATCAAATATACATCTATTATACCATAAAATTTTATTGAAAAGTAACTGCTTTACTGTATCAAGTCTAGGAAGGTCATCTGCTTTCTACATTTAGTCACATCCGCTAAGTGGAAGGTGCAAGAAATCCTGTCATAGACACTTATTGACTAACTTGCATTAAGAGATATTTCTTCCTTAGCTCCATTAGTATTTGGCTTAAATCCTGAATGATTTCATTAGCTACGTAAATGCTTAATCTCTTGAAAATCCTGCTAAGCTCTTGCCCTCATTGAAAGCTGTGATAATTTGTTGTAGTTAATTTTGTATTTAAATACATTGCCTTTCAGTTCCACTAAATGTTTCTTGTGTTTGTTTTTTTTTTTTAAATGACGGAGAGATGAATAAGAACACCAATTTTAGCCCATCTGTCCTATTATTTTGCACCTCTCTGCTGTTTGCTTATACTAGATTCTTCTTTAAGCAATAGAATTTTTTCAGTTTGTCAGTGCAGTCACTGCAGTGGTATGTGAGGTAAAATTAAATACTAATGGAAGTTGATGCCTTTAATCCTGTTTTTTCAACATACAGTAGTATTTATGAGACAGCTGTAATTTGTGCTGTAATTATCCTTTTGACATATGAAAGACTTTGATCTATTCAGAGTTGTCCTGCACCTTTTTCAAAGGAAAGAGAACAATTTGTAAAAGGTTGCAGAAGAAAGTGCTGCTTTAAATCTATGTTTTATAGTCTTACTGCAAATATGTAAGAAAGCTAAATAGCCTTTTTACTTTCTTTTCTGCTGGAAGAGTACATCATTGCTGATACCTGTTTTGTGTTGATAGAGGAGAAAAAAAATGGCATTTGTACTAACTCTGGAAAAATTCTTTTGGAATCTCTTAATGGGGCTGTATGATATGTTACAAGCAGTTCGATACGTTTTTATCCCTCCCCAGAATGTTAACTGCTTTGTCAACAGGGAGAATGTAAGAATGTGGAGTTAAATCAGCAGGGAGATGGAATGGTTTCCTGTGAAATATAAAACAGTGCATGTACTAACATAAATATAAACAGGGAATGGCTTATGGAAACAAACAAAACAGGCAGCATTCTCCAAGAGAAAGTGGTGATGGAAGTGCTTCCAAGCTACTTTTGTGTTCTCACAGTCTAGTTGATTGAGGAAGTAGAAAAAATTCTTGATGTATCTTAGCTTTTGTGGTCTCTCCTAGGTGTAGTCCTGCATGCTTGCTAACTTTTTATCAACTCGTTCTCCTAAGTCTTAGGAGACTTTACAAGAAATTTTCAAAACAGACTTAGAACCATCTCTGTGTTGAGGGAGGATCCCTTTAGAGCACATAATCTGAACCTGGGTATAGAAGGCTGATAGGAACTTTTCTACTAGTAAAGAACCTGTTCCCCAGTAGGATCTTATCCTATTTTCACATCTGTCATTCAACAGTCTTTTGGATGCATGGCTACACAGCCACTCCATCTGTCAATGAAGATAGCCTTCTAGGTATTCATAATCTCTGCTAGAAGAGTATGGAATATCCAAATCCTTGGAGATTGTCCTTATTGCGCCACAGTGGACAAGCACTAAGATAAGATACAAACACTGAGATACGATGCAAGGCCAGAAGCATAGAACTGCTCTCCAAAATACAGACACTTTCCCTGGAAACTCAGTCTTGGTGGCATTTCAGAAGAATTTCTCCATCTCTGGAGCTCTGCAGTGATGCCATCTGGAGTGCCATTTACCATCCTGCAAAATCAATGCATCTAAACGTACTGCAATGCTTGGCAAAACATTACTGTTGTCAGTGTTTTAAAAACAAAAAACAACTAGAAAACTCTACGTAACATAGCTGATAGGTGGTTGGAATGCAAATGTGCATATAGTTGACCTCTGTAGAAAAGGGTAAAGCAGAACACCATTTTGCAAAATCTTTCACAACGTTGTGATGAAATAGGCAGATTGTGAATCTGCCCTTCTCTTCTGCTGTGAAGTCCCATTAATAAATCTGTAGGTCAAACTGAAAGGAGGGTAATTCTTAAAAGTACCCAGTCTGATGGGCTCTAGTATTCGAACATCTGTAGTGTAACTGTGCCAATGTGCCAATACACATACAATAGTTTTCAGTAACTTCTACTTAATTGTTTTAATTTTCTGAAAATTTCTAAGTAATGCTTTACATCTCTCTCTTTGTTTTCTTAAATATGATAAAGATACCTGGATACCTGAAGATGCATAGAAAAAGGTGTTTAAGGAGAAAAGAATTCTTGCCAAGTAAGAGCTTGGTTACCAGGTAAACGATTGAGTCCATAAAACGTAATTTTAAAACTTCATTTAAACTACAAGCATTGCACATATAGTAAAGCTTCTTTTATATAGTAGAACGTTTTAACTGCAGAGTGGTTATTGATAAAGACACAATTTTTCTTTCTCTTAAATAATCCTTCCAAGTTGCAGTTACAGCTGTAATACTCCCCCCTCTGCCCCCAGTTATCTCATACCTTATCCAGATGCCATGCATGCATTTGCAGTTAGTAATTGAAGCTGTGTATCAAACTGGCACTCATTTTTCAGAAATTCCCAGCAAATAATTTTTTCTTGATGTGTATTTTCATTCATATCCAAATAATATTTTCTTTTTGTGGGTCTCCTTAGTTTCTCTGATCAATCATGAGTAAGTATCCTTTAGTTAAATTATGTTTAAAACAAAGTTACTGTTGCTTATCTCTCATGGAATAAGATAATAGACTAGAATATTTCAGTTGGAAGGGTCCTACAACAATCATGTAGATAAGGAATGAAAAGTAGGAAGTGAAGTTTTTTGGTTGCAAAGTGTAGCAAGACCATAACACATCTTTTTAGTACCACAAGAAATAAGCCAGTGTGTTATGTTATAGGAAGATTCTAACTATATGTTATCTGTGGAATAAACTATAAATTGGCATTCTAATGGCTGTAAATCTCCTGGTATTAACAACCGATTAGTGTGAAAAAATTCCTACAGAATATATAGCCTTAGATTGGTTGTTTAAATGATTCATAGAATATGGAAAAAGCGTACTTTGAGAGCTTTAATAGGTTGTTCTATGGAAGTGGTCTTTTATCTGGCTCTTTCAGGAGAGTAAATTCAAATGTTCAGAGAAAAGCAAGTTGTATTTCTAAACAGTTTAAGCATGCATATACCAGCTAATAGGTATGATAGTTTAACTGACTTGTGCTGATGAATATGAACATTATATACTAAATCTCAGGTTTGCCGTTGTAACACCTGTAAGTCTTCCTTAAGTCTCCCTTCTTTTCCTGGTAGGACTGGCAGCAGAAGCCCACAGCCTTGGATGCACTGAGAATTTTTAAAACCTGGAGCTACTTTCTATATAGTTACTCTTTAATTATTCAGTTATAAGGTGGGGGTTTTTTTGAGTCTTTAGTAGCAAATGCTTTTCTTTGTCAGAATGCATGTCTTGTTTAATAAATGTTATGTAATAAATTTCTATAACTTTAATTACAGGGAAAGAGCAAAATGTATAATGTAAACTTCACAAATGTACATGCTTGTGCCATATCTAAAATACCATTGTTATGGGGACTAAAAGTAACTGTATATTTTGTTAGTGCTACTTTACTTGGTGTTTTAAAAAATTGCTGTTGACAACCTTGTAATAAAGTAAGACTAACTGGGCACTTCTGTTCAGTCAGATAAGGCCTTACCTACTCAAGAATATATAAGCCAAAAAGTAATGTAGCATCCTCCTTTAATAATTTATTAGCTCTACATATTGAACGTTCACAGGAATAAAAGTCTCTTAACAGCAGTATTAGAGTTGCAAAAAATCTTCTGGTGATGGGCCAGTCATTGAAATGTGAACTTGAAATTTCATCTTTTAAGCTAAATTTGCAATGCTGGAAGAATATAAATATCCTCACATTTAACGTAGATAGTGAACCTGGGTCATGGGAAGCAGAGATAAAGCTTTTCTTGTTATGTACAAACACAAAAAGCTTCAGTCTAGCAATTTAAAATCTGAAGTTGAGACTTCTACTGAAATACTGAAAAGTAGCTGGCAGTGCTTGTAGTTGTTAAGAGACTCACAAAGATCATCAGTAGTTCCTATTTTGTAATTACAGTAAAAAAATTTGAGATTTCAAGGAGACAGTCTAGACAGATTTGACTTTTCCTGCCCTAAGGGTGAGGACAAAACTTTCCAGATCAAAGTATCCATGTAATATGCATGCTACCATCATCCTGGAGCACTGCCCTTGTTCCTTAGTGGGACAGAGTAGAGCTTGCTCTCTTGTCTTTAGGCCCTCTAGAAGGGTTTATTCCTAAATGGATGGGTGCAAGCTAACAGAGACCTCAAAATTTCATTTTCTAACTTCAGAGGAATTAAATTCTATGCAACCTCCTTAATTTTTGAAGCTTTAGCCATAATCACCTAGCCTTGTTACAAATGTAACGTGCACATTATTAGGAAGAACTAGAATTTCTTTAGTAAGGAACAGTCATCAGAAATTGTAAGCATCCAAAAATATTTCTGCTAGGATGCATCACATGATTTTTTGCTGCCTTTGGCATTACTGAGCCTTCACAGCTATTGTAAATAACCTCTTGAGAAAAGGCTATTGCCACATCTTCTCCTAAATGAGTTCTAGTATTAGAAGTATGAGATGACCAGTATTGCTTTTTTTTTTTTAAATGAGAACAAAATGGATTCAACCCCTGCTCTTGAACTACTACAGTTCTTTTGTTCTTGATTTCTTTGTTACAGCTGTGCACTAGACACATTGTTGAAGTGTACAATGTTCAGTATTTGCTGTGGGTGCAATTAGTTTTAAAGCCCCTTCCTGCATGATTTCCTTCCCTTTTTTTTTTTTCTTTAATTGTGAAGTTAGAGTGTTCCTGAAGCTTATTATAGTGTCACAGAAAGGGTGGGGAGAAAGAAGTCCTTACATCTTCAGCCCATACACAGGGACAATGTAAGACAGATTAGGGTCCATTTATGTATTTAAAAAACCCACACACACAGAAGCATAATACACACTGGAGCCTTCTTACTCAAAACTAGTTTTATTTTTAAAAATAAGTTGAATGCATAGCACTCACAAAGATTCCATTGGTTTGGACATTTTGCATTTAGGAGCACCATTCTCATTTATGCCATAAAAAAACACATTTTGGTTCTAATAGTAAGAACAGTGTATTTTTAATGTACACTGGTAAAGCCCTTTTAAATAATATATTGAAACTGTTCAGTGTACATTTTCTTTGTAGTCATTATGCAGCTGTAGTGTCAGAAAAAACTCAGACTAAGTAATAAATTAAAAACAAACAGCATGTAGTGGATCTTTTTACAGTTGATCTCTTAAAATTGTGAAATAAAAAATACCCTATTAAATGTAAATTTGCAGTATTAACTAACTGAACAAGCCCCCCGCCCATTATAGTTCCAGTGTTAAGTATTAGTTAAATTTTTATATATCAAATGCCTATGGGATAAATTTACTAATACCCCCAAAAAGAAGAGCCTATACTGCTGTGTCACAAATAAAGATGACAAGTTAGCTGATTTAAAGATTTTACAGAAAAAAATGCTACAGGCATCTGCTGTTATTTCAAGTCATGGTCTATTACAAGACTGTACATTCATAGCATCAGAGGTAGTTAGAGCACTGAGGACTTGGATATAGCATTGCAACAAAATGAAACCAGCAGAAAGAAGTCCACTTCCCTCTTAAATGAGTAACAATGCTGAATAAAAAGCATGGCATCTTATGAGGTGGAAAGTCTCTACTTAACACTGCTCTCAGACATGGGGAAATATTCATTAAGAGATAAAGAGAGGAGAGGAAAAAAAAACCAAAACCAAACCAACTTGCACTTAAGAGTTGACCACACTATGCCCGATTCTCTAGCATAAAGCAGAGAGGGTCGTCTCTTTCATTCACGCTCCTACCCCTCTTGACTTGCACATGTATGCTACAAAAGCCCACAAAAAAAATTGGGATTTATGAAAAAAAAACCAAAAAAACCAAACCAAACCAAGAGAAACAGGATTTCTTCTCCTCAACAATAAACAGGTTTTTGTAGCATGTTATCATTGAGCCCCAAAAAGAATGAACACAGCTGTCCTCCCTCCATTCTGAATATTATGGTAAGGTCCCCTCTCCTATGATAAAGCCTTCACCTTAATATTGATACTGTATCTTAATTGCCCCTGCTTTCAAAACAGTCTCTGTAAGATTCACAATACTTCAGTGTCATTAGATGGTATACAATTTTAAGTGCTGTCACTAAGACAGGAGAAGAAGGTGGCAAAAGAACAAATAACCAAAAATGCCTTAAGCTCACATACTATAAAGATATTTTAAAGTAGTAAGAATCCTGTCATCCATACCTCTTCCTCCCATATTCTACCACAGGAGAAAGTCAGGTATCTTGTATTAAAAAAAAAACAAACAACCTCCATTAATATCTCTACCACCATTTTCATCCAAGAGTTGGATGAGTGAAGCTTTCTACCCTCAGATTATCCACTCCACAGGAGATAGTGTAATTCCATAAAGTTATGTAATTAGCACCTTAATTGTGATAAAGCAGCTCACTCTGCAATATATTTTTGATCCACCCATTTAGAAGAGTAAATCTCTGCATTTTCTTCTGGAATACCCAAACAGTAGAAGAAAAAGTTGCCCCACTATTACCTGAGAATTTCCCTCCACTATAAGCCTGACAGAACTGGATTTCTATAAGCATTTAACTGTACTTTTTGTATGAGTGATACTGTCAGTACAATTGGAGGATGCTTTCTGTTGTTTAATACATGTGTGTTTGTGTGTGTACACAGAGGAATTGCAGCCACTGTAGTAGTTCTGGTACAGTACAAGTTCTGAAAGCTGAAACTTTCTCTTTTCTTCAATTACTGCATACCACAGTGCTGGGCAGTAGTTCACATCTACATTCTGTGAACACCAACATATCCCTTTGGTACTCTGCATATGGATGCCCTGAAGAAAAGCCACTCCACTTGCTAGTCTCTTCCTTCTCTACCTTCCTCCCTCAAGTTATACCCAATTAAGTGTACAAACCAGCAGCACAGAGTAATGAGTAGAAATTTCCCTGAGTTAGTATGAAAGAGTTACTTTAAACATAAAAAAGATAGGAAGGAGAAAAGAAGTAAAAACATAGTGTCTATCCTGTGAGGTACAAAACATAAAAACTAGCCAAAATACCAGTTAACTCAAATGCCTTAGCCTAAAGCAAATATCCAACACAAGTGCTGAAAAAGGGGCAAGAGTATGGAGTTAGCCAGATGAGATTTGTTTCTTCCTGTGGTCCCCATGTATCTGGAGAAGTCTGGCATTCAATGGATTCTTAAGTTTCAGTAAATTTAAAATAAGTGTTAATACTGTATGGTGGTATGACATAAATGTCTTCAAAATAATACTGCATATCTCCTTCATTAAAAGGTAAGTCTGTAGTTAGTCCACAGCTATTTTTCTTTCGACTAGTATTTCAAAGATGTGCGTTAGAAGCACAAGGTATTCTGAGTACCAGATTAAGAACCTATTACCCCCAGGTATACACATTCTTTTTAAAGGGTGTTCTGTGTGCTTATTTTTTGCAGTCTGTATTTGAGCTACGGTACTGGTTGCCAATCCAGTTGCTTTTTTCTGGAAAGACACTTTCTTTATTCAATTTGTTGCCCTCAAACTTATTTGAGGTTTAACAAAAAAACAAAACAAATCCCCTCAACAAAACTTCCCACTCCAAACAAGCAAGCACAAAACGATTTTGTACTTATCACCTCTCAAAGCAGGGAGTAATACAGGAATATCGTCCATTCACTTGGTAACTCCGGTTGTAGGAGACGCTTACACATGGCTTCACTTCTAGCGGAACAGCTAGTGACATTGCAGCACCAGTCTGTACATGGCCTCGAGCCTGAACACTAGACTGTAAGGCAGCAGGGCAAGTCTGAGGTGGGTAAGATGCTGTATGATTAGATGATAATATCTGTTGACAGTTTTGCTGCTGTGATGTCTGATGGTGATACTGTAATGAAGATTGATGGGCTTGGAGATACTGTGGTATGTGCTGTTGAGCATTAGCCTGCTGGGGAGTTGGAGCTGGGGTCTGAAATACAGTATGTTGGGCAGACTGAGTATGTTGTCCTTTTTGCTTGTTTGCTTCCTTCACATCATTATCATGCGCACTAAAAACAAATTGAGAAGATAGAGTACATGAAAATAGATGTTGAAATAATTTAAACTCTTTTGGGTTAACTTTTAAGAGCACTCTAAAAAATGGTGCAATTATCTGAAAGCTTCCAAAGCTTTTTTAAAAAAAAAAAAAAAAAAAAGGGGGAGGGAAAGTTTTAGCCTACCTTTTAAAATCATCTAAGGTTTTAAAATTTGTTTCTTTAGGATACAGTTTCTTTTCAACATTTCACTTCATTGCATAGCAATACCAAATGCAGATGAAAGCCAAGTACAATACAAATAATACAGCAGTATCTAAAATTACCAGTGCAATAAAGTCTGCTAGTATACTGCAATCAAGTGCCAGATTACCAGAACCTGAAATTTAAACTTACTTGCTGCTGCTATCTCATTTAAATGGGGTAACAGAGTATAGGGTTTTTAAAGACATGATATCAGAGGGTTTTTAAAGATCTACATTACAGTACTTGAAGATCATATGTATATTGATATTGGATCCTGTTCTGGGGAGTGGAAATGCATTTTTTTTTTTCCTTCATCTCACCTTTTTTCTATCCCACCCGCTACTTAAATTAGACAGTTTAGCTCACCTGAATTCCCTTTGATTTACACCTGACTGAAATGTATTTAGACATACTCTTCTTCTTGCTCGTATGCTGAGGTTAAGCAGGTGCCACCTACACACTTCAGTCAGGGCTAAAAATCATCCAATTTTTTTGGTACTGCCTATACAGGGCAGATCTCTTTATTGGGGTTCAAGCCCTCACCAGTTTTTCTTCAAAGATTGCTAACTTTTTATGGGGCACTGCAAAGATGACTGAAAGGCTTCGTGTCATGTGTCCTGCCCCCACCAGTTTTCCAAAGCAATAGTGAAAACACTTTTGCAACAGCACTTGCATGCTTTAGATACTACTCCTTTCATTACACACATTAGTGAAGCCAAGAGACGCCATCAGGGGTAATAATGTCACACTTATAAGGAAGATGTCAAGATGTCATTCTTCCAGATACAGCTGTTCCCGTGCTTCTGCACAGCACAACTGCAGTTAGATCTGGGCAAGAGCAAACTTCTGTAGGAGGAAAGCAGTTATGGTGGGCATAGGTTTTGATCTTAAGGTTCAGAATAAAAGAACTGCTTGTGTAACATCCCATCCCAGCAGAAGTTCACGTGGCATTTGTTGGCATTTTTATCTCGTGTCAGCTGTATCCCTCCACTGTAGTGCAAAAATGGATACAGCAAAAATAGATACAACCTCCTGGTCACTTCCTTCCCCCCAAAGTTGGCCACTCAAACAGTCTGCATGCTTGATCCATAATCTGTTTGGAGCATCCCTTGAAATTCCAAGGCATACAGTCTTCAGAGTAAGTAGGAGCTCCTATGCCTTCAATACTCTTCACTATCTCTTGCTCTCTAAGCTGACTACAGAGATTGGGAATAAGCTATTTAACAGATTCTCAAAGCATGCCAGAAGATATTCAGTGGAAACGCAAGGCTGAGGTTTGTTTGTTGAAGGAACAGGAAAGAGGTTACATCTTATAAGGCTTTTTTTTTTTTGGAAAGAACAAAACAGTTACTACCTAACATTACCTAATACCTAGGTATTTTTAGAATAGAAAAATGGAAATTCGAAAAGAAATTTACTTTCACTACTAACAGCAATTAAGCGTACCAACAGATGCAGAAATGGGCTTTAAAAAAAGCTGCTGCTGCTAACTTACATTAGTAGTCGCTCAATACATGGTGCTAGGAAATCCCAGGAGTATGCAGTAAGATGATGCAGTCGGGTAGGCCATGTTGGTGAGAGACGCAAGATAATCCTTGAAGAAGCTACACATGCAGTAGCAACTAAAGAAGGGGCATAATTTAAAAATGCATGATCTAGAAAGAAGAAATAAGAAAAAGATTCATTTCAGTTGGACATTGTCTGTCAAGACAACAAAGGACTCATTACCTGAAATATGTGACTCACCTTGCAGTGATACTTCCAGAAAGTAATCAGCATATTTTGCCATATATAACTTAGTCTTCTCTAAGCAAACCATTGGCCAGCCGTCATGAAGATCAGTCTCATGGACAGCAATAGAAAGATAATAGTCGATGAAATGAGCAGCAGTTGGGAGGCACAAATTCCACTGAAATGTTTCTAGCAACAACAACTCCATATGAAGCAAATTCTGTTTTGTTAGTACCAAATTCATGTTAGTCATACAACCCAAGCTGTTCAACTGTTCAAGTTTGGGAACACTGTCTTCCTTTTCTTCAAATTTACCTTCAGGTGAACAGAAAGAGGAGGGAAAAAAAGGTTCAGCACGAGTGAACTATAAAACAGATTGTATCTAATGTCTGTGTTGGTCATATTTCAATTCTACTATGTCAAACAAGCTCGAGACTTTCCTGCAGATGCAAAGCTCAAATCAAAGATATCATCAGAGACAAAAAGGGGTATGTACTATAAAGGGCTAAATTTCAGCAGATAATGTCAAACACTGTGTAGGATATTGTGCAGTGCCATGTTTCCTTTTGGTTTTCCTGCCCCGGCACAGAGAAGCTGGTTACCAAGAGCAGAAGCTGTATTAGGACATCACTGGCCCTGTATGTGCAAGTTTTTGTCACCAGATTTTTGTATAATGTGTCCCCATCATCATTGAAATACCACTGTGATGTGACTTGGCATACACAACACCACAGCATTTGGCTTTAATCACCCTCTCACCCCTACACACCCTTTTTGTTTCTAAAACTCTGTAGACTATAGCTAGAGCTCTAGCCAACATGGCTGCTCTTAATGTCTGTTATGGTAGGTATGGTTTTAGATTTGATAGCTGGTAAGCTGCCGCAGCAGTTCAAACAAGTGGATTTCAGCATTGTGCATCTGAAAACACACACTGCCATATATACTGCTTCAACTTTTAACACCGCTAGTAGCTTCAGCTTTCCTTGGACTTTAACTTGTCAGGCCTGTATGTTTTTAGCCTGAAGAAAAATTGTGTATGTAGAAAACCCATTAATAAGAGAAACAAGCGTCACGTTTCCATGCAGTTTGCCATATGGTTGTGCTATTTCAATTTCATTGCAAATTCTTTCCACCTTACACTCTCTATTCAGTGCTACACAATATGTTGTAAATGCACACTTTAGGGACTTTTGCAGTACTGAACATTTGCTTTTTTCAACAGTGGAGGTACTCATGCAGGACTTAATCCAACCCCAGTCCCAGTCTGTTAGTTTTTGTTTCCCATACTCTAGTTGTTACAGAAATAAAAGCTTCAGGAGTCACATAATTTCTCTTATTACTTCTATAACCTTATCAGATATATCACAGTGTGACTTGTTCAACTTATTGCACCACTGATTAAACTGCTTGTTTAAGCCACACAGGGCAAAAGTTTAAAATAGCATTTTGGTTTGTGCTCTCTGAACCAATTCATACACTGCTTCTCACAAGAGCAAGTACACCAGGCTTTTGGAGCTCTACTTGCAGCTTGTCATGAAAGATGGCAGAGGTGATTTAAAAAAAAAAATTAAAAAAAATTATAATTCTCTTCAGAACATGAATTTAATTTGAAAATCTGGCATTAGTTCAAAGCCAATCCATTTTCCTAAATGGATTACACTGGTTTCTGAGGCAAGGTTTTCATACTCAGCACCTCATCCTTTGCCAAGAGAAGATTGCTGGCTGGTGGCATCCAGTCAAAATTTACCCCCAGAAGAATCTGAAATAACCCTTTTCTTGTTTAACTGTTCTGCTGAATAGCTGTATTGGTGGAGACAGGGGATTCAATGAAAGGAAGCAGTACACCAAAAATAGCCAAAACCTCAGCGCTCTGGTTTTCTTGAGAAGAGGGCCTAGAGCTACAATGTGATATACGTTATTTGAGAAAATGAAAATAGATTCAGAGAAACAGATCCGCAGAAACTGACCTGTTTCTCTAAATCTTTTGGTTTAAGAACAAGTGCCAGCAGCTATCCCAGCAAACTACATCCATATTTCTTTGGGGACATCTAAAAGGGGTCCACAAATATCGAAAGATGGATACACACCACAAGAATCTAGCCAAGGTCAACATAAGCAGCACTGTTCATAATGAGCGTTTGTAATTACTTCTGTCTTCAGACTACTCTGCCTTCACTGATGTGTTTTACCAGTATTACATTTCGTACGTGATGATACAGGATTTATGTTAGCCTCAGTTTGCTTGAAGTACATTGCAATTTATGAAATCCGAAGTATTCCAGAACCGCACAGCACCATCAGCAGGGTGCAGTGCAGTCTACATATGGTTTATTTCATTTCTTCCTTTATCACAGGTATGCAAATTTCTCATTTCCAGCACTGGATGTACCTATTTTGAGATGTCCTCAGAAAGACAGTCTTTCTATTCCTACAATACAGCTCTGAAAGTTCACTTTAGAATAATTTGTTTCCCAGCATAAATATTAGTTTTTAATTGCAGTTTGTTTTTTCTCCCCTCAGTTTTATCAGGTGCCAACAGAAGTCAAAACAAGAGTCGAAAGAAAGGCTCTACCAACTGGGCCAAACTGATACACACCAATCTGCCTGTCTTTTATAACCTCTTTGTTTCCCCTATCTGCTATATCCCATCAAGACACGCCTTGTATTTGGCAGTAGAACCTATATTGCTCTAGTTAAAGTTTGGTGCTACATACTTACTTGCTAAAAGTAAACAGGAAAGAGCAACCACATGCAGCTGCTGTATAGATATGTCATAACGATCCATAAAGAGGTCCAACAGATACACAGCTAGATGTCGTGCAGCAGGACAGAGTCTGAACCGATTGCTCACAATGGCAATCAGATCTGCAAAGTATCTTCTCAGATGTAACTGGGGAGATTGGCCTTTGTAGGAGGGCAGCTTCAGCTCCTAGATGGACAGCAGCATGTAATTTTATTAAAACCATCATTTAGTTTGAATTGGTATCAGATTAATATAGCTGATACTCTCAAATTTATCTTGGAATTTTCGAAGGATTTCTCCCCTCTTCCTTCTGTTCCCATCATTTCAGCATCCCTTTTCACTAAACAAAATCTATTTGTTGTATTACAGAAAAACTAAGAAATAATTCAGTTCTGCACAACGTTAGTATAATAATTTAAAATTTAACATCTTTCAATTGTGCAATCGGCTAGAGTAACTTTAGCTAGCTTTTACCATTTCTGTTCTATTACCTCTACTGCAAAGTCTGTACCTCCCAGCAGGGAAACAGCAAGAGTATGTGAGTACTCCTCAGCTGCTTCAATGCAAAGTCCAATAGTTTAACTCAACCCCCTCCTGCTACAGCTCAATCTGAGCAATCAGACTTTGTACTGAAGTGTTTGCATGTTCCAATGGTGTCAGATCTCCGGCAGGTGCCTTCAGAAGGGCGCTAACAGCTAGCTGAAGGTAGCAACCTTAGGAAGGGGAATGGGGTGTGCATTGTGTCAACATTTGCTGCATGCATATGTTTAAACCCTGACTTAATCTGATCTGATTGATGTTGCACTGACACTGATTACAGTGTGCTCTCAGGCATTTAGTTACGCATACATAAACCTCACGCGGTCTCAAGATTTGGCGGGGGGACGGGATGGGGACGGGATGGGGACGGACCCCACAAAACAAAAGCCCTACCAACACCACAGATGAGAAAAATCTGTGGCATGATCTGTTTTGAATACAAAATTTGGACTAGTAGAAAGAACGTTCCCCAGGCTCCTGCCTAGTAGCTAGTACCTCCTCTTGTACACAGCAGAACAGCAGTGCTGTCTTCTGTTATTATGAATAAATTTATGAGTTAGATTGTGCAGCCTCTTACTGTGTGTAAGCAGGATTTTGAGTACAACTAAATTTCCAGAGGGACAGTATGATAACATCAAGTTGGAATGGAGTTACCCAAAATTTTCAAAGTTTTAAGGTCAATTCAAAGTTCTGAAACATGCTATTGAAGTGGAAAAAAAAATGCAAACAAACCAAGAACCCCCCCCACCCATACCTCCTAAGCTTTAGAATTCATCTTTCACAACACTAACTTAGTAATGGTAACTTTGGTAGTAAATAAATTATCCTCTCCTTCTCTTGTGTTCCTCCCTGCCCGTGCCAAAAAAAAAAAAAGTTACTTTAGTGATCACACCTTCAAGAAAGGTAATCCACTCATCAAGTACTATCAGGCAGCAAAAGTACATTTTTAGTAGGTTCAGTCACTGTAAACTGATTTACTCCGATTACTTTATTATGAAAGCGGCCCCAAAGAGCAACTTTGAGTTAGTCAAAGCAACTTCAAAGCAGCATTGCCTGGACCCTCTACTATTCTTACTGCACGTAGCGTTTGGTTGGGTGGTTTGGGGGCTGGTTTTCTTTGCAACAACAGCATCGCAATGCTTTCTGCGGAGTTTAAACCTGGACCCGCTTGCACACACACACGCAGAAAAGAACCAAGCGCACCGTGACCGCTTTGCCTTTTTAAAGCGCGGAGAGAAAGCAGCCTGCTCAGTCAGACAAACTGTCAAGACCGAGGACAAGCAGCCCGAGCAGTGACTGAGGGGAAGACACCCAGCTTCCCGAGGTTTAGAAAACCGCGCTCCGCCAACACCCCGCCGCGCCGAGCCCGCCCAGCGGCGGCCGCCTCACAGGCGCTTTCCAGCCCGCCTCAAGCCGCCGCGCCGGCTCCCCCTCCGGAGGGCCGGCTCCGACTGCAGGAGCCCGCACAAAGGCGCCGGGGCCGCCAGCGCAGCGCTCCGCTCCCCCCCGCGGCGCGGGGCCGGCAGCGGCCTCCCCACC
>NW_010972620.1:12581187-12623909 GCF_000737465.1 Haliaeetus leucocephalus | reverse complement strand
GGTGCCGCTGGAAGCGGGGTCCCGGCCTCAGCCTCGGCCTTTCGCGGGGACCCTGGGCGTGTTGTAACCCTTACCGGGGGCTGTGGGGGCCTTGGGGCCTTCCCGCCGGGTGTCTCGGGAGAGCCGGGTTAGCGGGGCTCTCCCCGGCCAGGGCATGGTGGCGCTTAGCCCCCTGAGCGTCTGATTGCACCTTTTTCCTTTCTTTTTTCCTCTTCTCTTTTTTCCCCCGGCTCTTTCCCTTTTTGGCTCAGCCGTGAGGTTTTTAACAGGTGGAGTGGTTGTGTGAGGAGCTGTGTCATTTGGCTCTCTTCCACCTCAGGCACGTTTTCCCTTCGGCTCTGAAGGACATACACCTTTTGGGCTGCAAAAGCTACGAGGCTCAAGTATTTGATTTGTCTTGCGGGCGAGCTCTTGTTCACTGCTAGTTAAATTCCAGGGAGAAGGTTTGTAATAGCATGCATCCTCCTTTCAAATAGCCTGTGCCGTTCACCTGAGTGCAGGGGCCTCTGCATCCCGACAGAGGATTACTAAAAGGAGCTCCCGCTTGTGCTTCTGGTTTAGTAGTAGGTGCTGTGCACCTGTTTTGTATTCAGAACGCCTTTTTCTAGATGCTTTTCCACTTGTTGGTAATACCCTGCTACAGAGATCTTACGAAATAATACTTTGTGCTTTATAGTGGTTTACATCTTTGAATCCCCAAACAACTAACTAATGAGAATGTAAAACCTAGTACAACAAGCAATGCAAAGCGATGAAGAAGACATGCTTTGGATGCAATTTATGTCGAGGGAGTATATTTAAGTTTTCATTCCTACCCATGCTCAGACATGATTTTTTTTTTAATTAAAATGGAAACCAACTTCTTGACATAACCAGTTTAATGACTCTGTAGCCATGGCTGTAAAAGCCTATGCCTCTAAACATGCATGTCTAACTGTAATGTGTAGTCCTATGGACTGCAGTGGTCCGTTTCATCTGAGGAGGTGTGCTCATAGGTAGAAGCCCTTGTTTTTGAGGACACGTTTCTTGGGCAGATCTCATTTATGACAGATTTCTTTATATAATGCTATGTAGTTTTCTGAAGAAAAAAACAACTGGAAAAATGTTAGTATTTTTTGTGCACGCATATGTAATTGAGAAAATACTTTATTTAGATTGAGATCTAGGGTCTATTGACAAAGCAGCATTTTGTTGTTCTGATGACAGCCTTTTGTCTCATTTCTATACATTGTTTTATAGGCAAGTGCATGCTCAAGCTAATTTTGATATTTGGAGATAAACTGTTTTAAAATTATTTATTCTTGAAGAAAGGTAATACCAAATTTTTTATTTCAAGGGTAAGATAAATCTCAGAAGCAGATACCCAATAGAGACATCGTAATTCACAACACCTTTATGGCCTTCAAAAATGTGTTGCCTGCTTGAAGAGGAGAAAGCTAATAAACACCAACATGCTAAAAACCTGTTACAATGGGCCCAAACAGGAAAGTGACGTTTCTACTTTTATGTACTGGGAGAAATTACTATTAGTGTTGCTGCCTCCCCTAGAGCTTTTCAACCACCACGTGGATTAGTCTGTTGCTGAACTGTTAAGGGTGGGGGGAGAGTAGATACTTGCTGGCTTATTTCTCAGATGTGTTTGTCTGACTTGGACAGGAAACATCATCCTGATAAAGCTACATACTCTGAGAGCTGTTTCATTTATATGTAATAATCGAGAAAAACAATAATGCCATAGTTACTTCCACACCACAAAGATGTCCTAGCTGTGGCACTGCCTATTTCAGATCCTTGTAATGCTTCTTTGTTTGCCTTTTCCCAAGTTGCTGTGCACCCATTACAACCTATTGAGTTGTTGATCTTGTGAACAGTTACATGTGTATCTGCTTTTCATGCATTCAAAAGATAGGTTTGGAAAGAGCCTCATCATCCTGCCCAAGGGCATGATTGCTTCTGGCATGCATTTTTCTGATCTTGGAGACATCCAGAAAATCATCCTATTGAAAAAGACTGAAGCACTTCTGTACAGCCACGTTGTTCTCTGCAGGAAGCATACATCTCAACTTACACCTTAGCCCTGACTAGAAGAATTGAGAACAGTCTTGGAGTCTCCAAACTGAGGCTGGTTGCTTTCAGAGTCGAGTTTGCAAGATCACAGTTTAGGGATTTAAATGGGAATGGGAGTAGCGCAACTGTAATGGGAATAGGTTAATACAGCTTCTTTGCATGTTTTATAATCAGTCCTAAAAGTAATAACCAGTGGTATTTTTTTTTAAACCAGTGCAGATTTTATCTACTTTTGATGGTCAAGGCTGTGTATAGTGCTTTAAGTATTCATACCTTAGTCCCCCATGTGAAAGTCAGGACAGAATCAAAACAAGCTTGGTAAGTCCTCAGAATAAGCAGGGGATAATAAAGATTGCTTTCAGTGGCAGTAGTTAGGTTTGCATTAGCAAGAAACTGGAAGTGCAAAGTTTTCCACTTATGTGTAGTATATGGAACCTGAGAGAACAGAAAGCAGAACTAAATGTTATGAAACCATTTTGAAATGGGTATCCTCTTTCTGTGAATGACCATGAATCACCTAAGCAAATACATGTGTCTCAAGGGGGAAATGAGATTGGCTGTGAGAGCTGCTGTCTGTGCTTTGAGAAGGTGCCAGGTAGCAAGAAACACCGTTATTCTTGGAACTCCCCAAGAAAAATTATGACCCTGAACTACATCCAAAACAGGCTGGAATGTAACCTGTGAAATCTGGACTAAAATGCTTGTAACATTTTTGTGGAACCTTCTAAAGAGGATGCTGCTGAAGTCTTACAATTTATGGACCTGTAATTCACAGGTTGTAGTCCTAACAGTTTCAGGCATGGTGGGTGAGCTGACTTCTCTTTGTAGTTACTGGGAGGCTAGATCTGTATCTCAGGAGTTGATGCATGTATTTATATGTTTAAGCTGCTTTTTTCTCTCCTAATATTTTGGTGGTTCTTCTTGGCCTGTGAAAAAAGAAATGTGGCTTTTAAAATACAAATTAAGAACTTGTAGGTAATTGCCAAGTACAGCAAATACTCTGATCTTGAGAACCACCATCTCTCTACATTAGAAACCTTTTCCTCCTCCTATACAGTTTCTCCTATATTGTGTTAGTGTTAATGGTACATTGACCACAGAGTACAACAGTTCCTGAAGACTGACACATTGTTTTACTTCTGTGCCTATTGTCATAAGATACATCTTTGAAGTTCGGATTTGTCTTGACTGGCAGAATTAGATGAATCAGTCACTCCAGCTACGTAAGCAGGGTCCAGGACAGAAACTGAATTCTGGGGTGACATTGCACTGAGAGAAATATTTAAATAACAGCTCAATTACCATGTTAATTGTTGTTTTGTTTATTGGTTCTTGCTTTTGTTTCGATGCTCCTTGGTTGTTCTCAGCTGAATAAAGAGATGGTAATTCTGTAAAAGGCATTTTTGAAGGACTGCATTTTTGGAGTTATAATGTAAAAGAATCTCAGTTTTGTAGAACTGAGCATTATTTGGAAAAAAAAAAGTTCAAACTTAGTTCCTGTGTTTCTTAGAGTTGAGAAAGTTAGCTCTGCTTTTGTTGCTGTGCTTCTTGGTCTCATTTTCAAACAAAGGCTCATCTGATGACATTTGTAGCAGTAATATTTCAAGGGCATTTAATTAAAGGGAATGAATCACTCTAAAGACAGGACTGTAACTGCTCACAGACCTCTTTTGCAGCATGGTGGCAGATGAAATGTGGCATGTTGGTAAAAAGAGTCTTAACACTTCAGAAGCATTAGTGAGGATGGTCTCCTACTGAAAGTACTCCAGGGTTGTATTTGTAAATGCCTGTATTGAATGTTAAAGGTACTCTGTGGGTAAGATTTTCAAAGTTGTCTGGGGATTTGGATTCCCAGAATAGCTACTAAAATGTGATTATTAGATTTGAACTTAGCTGGTAAATATCCTTTGGAACTGTTGACTTTAGTTGTTAATAGGGCTATTAAGAGAGAAAGCATCTGAGAATGCTCTGGCCTGAACAATACATGCTTTTCACAAAGCATTTTAATAAACAATTTTGCTTTAAGTGTTTTCCCATCCTCTGGGAAGATATTATAAAAATGTGTGCCCATGAATATTTTATGTGGCATTAGGATAAATGTATATGTTTTTGATAAAGTGTTGGATGAAGGAAACGGTCATGTAAGTGGAAGAGTGTTAGTGGATATAATTTGTACTGAGAGGTTCTTCTTTTCTGTAGGTCCCACTCTCAGTTTAGGAAATAACTTTGTCGGTAACTGAAAAGACTCGAGGAATTTTGCATCTAAAGCGTATATACTTCCTGCTTGGAAGGCTTCAGCTCATTTGACTGGAATTTAGGAAAGGTTACTTGTCGTGTAGTTAGCTCAGGGATGGAGGGGTAGAGTAGTTGGTGATATGTTGTTGTTCCTTTCAAACATGTTCTGATTTTAGTTTTGCCCACAGAATTTAAGTGGGGCAAAGTGGCCTGTTCCTTTTCATTTCAAACTTAAGGTCCAACAAAGAAGATTTTTCTTTTTTTTTTTTTTTTTTTAATATAAAAGCCAGGGCTGCCAAATTAGGAGCCAGCCCAGGCAGAGTACCACAAAGTTGATGCTTTTGTCTGCTAGTGGTTGCCAAGGAGGACAGCTGCTTGCAGCTGTGAGCTCACATCCACAGGCAGACTTTGTCTTTGCGATGCTTGTTGGAATACTTGACTAGTAGGTTTTCAGCTCTGTAGCCAGGTGCAAGTGGAAGACTTCACACTACCAGATTTTTGCTAATGAAAACCCAACTGCTACTACTGAAAGTAACCATTCCTATCCTCTGTTTGTTCAGAGGACTTACTGAGCTTGTTTCGAACCTGTTCTGATTTACATGCACAGGGGTAAGGCAGGGATGTGTAGAGCACTGTACTTCCTTTTAGGTAAGGGAAGGGTGCTATTAGGTCCTTCTGAAGCTGTCTCTGGGCTAAACAAGCCCAGATCACTCAGACTCTCTTCAAAGGGCAAGTGCTGGAGTCCCCAGTCATCTTGGTGGCCAGCTGATGAGTTTGCTCCAGTTACTCAATGTCTTTGTTGTACTGGGAGGGGGTCCCAAAGCTGGAGGCAGTATTCTAGATGTGGTCCAATGAGTGCTAAGTAGAGGGTAATAATCACTTCTTTTGATTTACTTGCTATGGTCCTGTTAATGCAGGCCAGATGCTGTTCGCCTTCTTCAGTGCCAGGGCATACTGTTGGCTCATGTTCACCTTGCTACTGCGGGAGACCTCAGCTTCCCTGTAGCACAGGCTGGTCTATGTTGCACTCTCTTCCAGGATGTTTGTGAGGGTCGCAGCATGGTTTACTCTGTGTCCACAAGGCAAAAATACAGAAGTGAAGAATGATAAATTTCAGCAGACTTGGGGCTGGGGTAAATCCTGCCAAATCCCCCAGGGTTTAGGAGTTGTTTCAAGTACTGTGCTCCTTGGTCCGTAATTTAGAAGTGCTGCACCTTGTTCGGTTGTGTCGGTAGTGATGAGCTTGTGATTTGGTGTTGCAGTATGTAGGAATATTGTATCCTAATCTGATCATAGATCATAATGAGATCTGGAACCTGGTTCTGCAACAGTGTCTGATGGATGTGGCGGATTCTGCATCTGATAGAGCGCAGGGGCTCCTTATGTAATCTTTGCATCTCACTATGCAGAAAGAATTTGAGATTTTTATGTTCGGGACACATTTTACTGCCAGGCACATGGTGATGTGTTGAAGGAGCTGATTAACTATATCATATCTGGTTAGTGTGTGGATGTACCTTTCTCAAGCCTCATGGACAGACCCTTCACTTCTGTTTCCTAATACCTTCTTATGCTATTCAGTGCATAATTATCTAGTCACAACATATCTAGTTGAGACATGTTTTAATAGACATGAGTCAGTACTCTTATTTTCATTCATTGCATTGTGACTCATTACAGTCACTGCATTATTAAAAACACAGAAACATACTTCCATTTGGATATCATTAAAAGCACTGTGATGACTGGTTTAAAAAGTGTGTTAAATGAACAATCCAGTTGAAAGGATATCTGGATGGAAGAGTAAAATGAACCCAAACTATTTGGTTTCACAGCTCATTGCCAGTGGTACTCCCATCTGAATCCATGACCCCCATTTTGTGTTAAGGTCTCTGTTTTGGACTGTTTGATGAACACATATGCAGACTTGCATAAAAGCTGAGTCCTAAATAGGTAGTTAACACCTCATGGGAGGAAGGGTTCAGTGGTAAGTATTCTTTTTTTTTGTCTAAATTAACCAGCACTGGCTGTTTCTCTAACAATAAGGAAAAAGACAGTATGAAGATAGGTTCTGCTCTAGGAAGAAAAGGGCAATCTCCATCACCATCCCTGTGTAAGAGACAAGAGGAACTGGTGAGACATTGCTCATTCTGCACCTTAACCAACCTCAGACTTGGAGGAAAAGTGCTCTCAAGTGTCAGCATGCACCTGTGACCAGGCTCTATTTAGTGGCTTTCCACATTGTGTTGCTGTGATCATGTGCACAATATCTAATAAATTCCTATGTTTGTTTTCCTGTCCCATTTGGGATTACCTTGAGGATAATATGTAAGAACCATCTCTTTTGAGCTGTTGGCAAAATGGAGTCACATTTGCTTAGCGTTTTGGGTAAGAAACTGTGCATATGAAAAAACAATATAAATCTCAGTCTGAAATTAGAGATATCAATATGGTAAATAAACAGTATCTGTGAAACACTCATACATTACCATATTTTAAATTTGTACAAGATGGTCTTTGGCAAGAAAACAAACTAGCACTTCATGTTTCTCCTCTCACTAATAGCCTAAGTCTTAAGAAATGCCAGCTTGTGTTTTTCTTAAGTGGTGGTCCAACAATTTCAAAACAGATGGCAAAAGTAAATCTTTGTGCTTGAGTCATTGCTTTGCTTAGTATGTGACTATGATTAGAGTAGGTATTGCTTGTAAGAAATAATTTGATTGATCCTGCTGGGTGTTTGTTTTGTGGAAGTTTGTTACATTTCGTAATTTATTCTTTGCTTGAAAATGCTTGTAGAATTCTTTTATCATCTGCAGTTTGCAATTTACTGTGTTACTTAGCTATAAAAGCTAAGTGGTGTTATCATTGGTTCCTGGTTGTTTTTTGTAAATAACCACCAGAATTAAATTGAACTGAGTTCTGATCCTCTTTTAAAAGTTTTATGAACATAAACAGTCCCATTTAATGTTACCCTGTTGCATGCGTCTGTGTGTTTACATGCTCAAGACTGGTTCTTTGTGTCTATGTGGCGCTGGAGAGGAGCAAGAGCTCTGGACTGCAGAAGGTGAATGGAAATGCGTCTTAGTAATGTTGGGGTGACTATGGGCTGCAGGTGATTGATCAGGGAGGGGGGCATACGGTGGGATGGAGTTGAGAGCAGAAGCAGGTGATTAATAGGAGTCACCATGAACTGATAAGTCCTCAGAGACTGATGTTCAGACCAGTGCTCAAACACTGATATGTTTGGTTGGGGTCACCATGGAAAAGTTGGCTTTTCAAACAACATCAGATGTTCATTGCTAGATCAACATGTGTGTTAGACCTCAGTGGCTAAATATGGGGGGAAAAAAAAAAAAAGTCAGATTAGACTGACTTTTTTTCCAACAGTTAGGTTTTACTGCCTGACCATGTTTATTAAAGATTTCAGATAAGCATTTCCATGGTGATGATCTAGAAAAAAAAAAAACCCACACCACATTTTACTTGCATTTAAATTATTAATTTTGTTATGAAAATCAGAGGTATAATGCTGCAGACACAGAGCCACTGATGCTGGAAGCAATTTGGCTTGTGGTTTAACAAAATATTAAGTTCAACTTTGGGACTCCTACAAGTGGCTTAAAAATGTGTTGCTGCATGACCCAAAGCTTTGATCTGGCATAAAGTTTCTTTGATAGTTCAGCTTTGTTTAAAACATTTAATCGGGTTATGCTTGTGCTGGTTATATCAACAATTGTCTCTTAGTGCTGCAGGTACTTTATACAAGAACAGGAATCACCCGTCCTCTGACAGCCAACATAAAGCTCACATGAAATTATAAAGCCAGTATAAGCTCTGTAGTTTATACTCTTACTATTTTAATCACATCAAAATATGATCTGTATGGATCCTGGTACAGATCAGATTTCTGCTGCTCGTTGATCCAACAGCACATAGATCTGGTACTAGTGCCTATGGAAGCCTGGTCTTACCTATGGGTAAGAACGTTTGCATCCTCTGTGTTTCTGAGTTTCACTTCCTTGTTCCGTGAGCAAGTTAGCTGTGGCCCAAGTAACCGAGTGACAGTCATGCCATGCAACCACTGGATGCAAATAATCCTGCAAATCTAACTCGTCTAAATGCTTCGATTGAAATCAAATGAGTAACATGAGATGAGGTGGCAGGCTTTGTCATAAAGAGTACATAAGATGGAGTAACTGTTAATGTAGTTACTGGAAACAAAAAGACAATGAAGGCTTACTTTTTTTTTTGCCATCAGTGGAAGAGACTGAAAGCTGAAATTATTTTAAAAAGATTGAGTGACATCCTTCTTGCTCAACTTTGTGGAACTGTAATACAGATTGACTGAATTCAGAGAAAAAACACAAGAGAACTAATAAAACAATTTACTGTTTTTACTTCTGAGTTCAGATTAGGTCATACTGAATATTATTTCATGGCCTTTCTCTAGTGATTTGTGAGTACCTCCCAAAGCTGAAATATAAATTTTTGGCTGATTAATGGCGTGCAGTTAAATGAGGGAAAGCAGTGAAATATTCTGAGGTTGTAGATCACAAAGTGAATTGGCAGAGCTCTCCAGCATAGCTACAACATCCTTCTCATGACAGGAGAAACATTATTTCACTGTCCCCATCCCCTTTGACTGGGATTTTGTGTTTCCCATGAAACTTCAATCATGATGTAAAATTTAATAATAGCAATGTACTTTTCGCTTCTTAAGACATACTTCAGGCAGAGAAAATGAGGGAGCAAGCCAGCAACATATCATCAGAGAAATCTCCATGGATCTGTAATACTCCATGGATCATGAACCAGGGAAAGTGGATACATGGATGTAGGGGAAGTTATATGTGTATATATACACATGCATATATATGTGTGTATATATACAGGGCATGCATCTGTTTTCAACTCTTCAAATTTGGATTATTTGCAAGATAAAACTATATAAGTGTATCGAGATTAATTTTTTAGTGTCATGGAATCATCACTGTTTTATTTAACTGTATCATGAGAGCAGCTAAATGAGCTGAGCAGTATTGCAGAAGACCACAGCATTTGTCCTGCCTTCCTATTTTTATCTTCTTCCTGAAATAGAGGAATAAATGGCATAATTCCAACAAGGATTTTCTCATGAACACCTAAACTACTTACTTAACTAAGAGCCTGATATGGAGAGAAAATGTCAATTTGGAAAATGCGGTGTAATGTAGCTTATTTTTCAAGTAATTTAGAAAGAGTTGTCAGGAGTAAGATTCCAGGGTAATTACCCATGTCTGTCAGGGGCCCGCCCTGGAAGCATTGCTTAACTTTGACCTGCTTCCAACCCGCTTGGGAAACAGCCAGGTTGTTCTGTGGAATTAATAAAACATTCAAAGGCTGTATTAACATAATTTAAACATGTCATAAGCATATCGTCACCAAGTTTTAACTGAGGGCTCCCCATAATCCAGGCTTTTAAATCTGATGCTAGTTACCGCAACAGTTCGGTTCTGTTCCCACTGAAGTCAGTTGGAGTTTTGATAATGACAAATTATTGGTTTTAAGTTGTCAAAATCTGTACTGAATTACTGAATAATTTATTACTTTCAGTGCCACATGCACCAGAAACAGTTCTGGTACCGTTCCTGTTTCCAGCTGTAGGAATAGCTGTGATCTGAGTGAGTAGCACTCTCTCTCACAGAACCTATTTACCTGGGATATTAATGATGTAATTGAGGAAAATAAATTCCTTCAGAAGCAGAAGACTGAATGGTTATGTTTACATGCTATTTGGAGGGTCTAGAGACTATACTAATTGCCTGAACAATCACTGAGCCTGCCCCACTTGACGTCGGAATAGAAGCTCTTTGGAAGCCCAGAGGATGCTGCTTGCCTGAGTGTGGCTTATGGCTTAGCATGGCTTTAGTGCATCTTACATTCTCAGTATGTTCCCAAACACCGTCACATTAACTGCCTGCAGGCTTTTTGCAATATGAAGCAGATGGATTTAGGAGGACGTCATGCTCCTGGCTACTTTGAGGACCAGTATTTAGGAAGAGCATGGATATGGCCTGCTGTGAGAACTGTTGTGATTTCTGCTTGTGAAACCCTGGCTGAGAATGATGGAGACACTGGGCTGAAATTTGCTGAACTTGCCATGGACCTTTTCCTGATAATGAAATGTTTCTGTTTATAGAGCTGTCATATCTAGTACCGCTACTTGCCTTCTAATTCTCCAGTAGTATCTACTGATGATGCTTTTTCAGTAGCATTCACAGGATGTCCTGGTTTAAACAGAAGAAGGAAACAATTAATTAAAAACAACAAACAAACCCCAAGCCCTCTTCCTAACTCTCTTTACCCACTGCTACAGGTTTATTCCTACTAACACAACCTTTTGAGGTGTATATCTAGAATTATATTCTATCTCAAAGTCTGGCCATGTTCACATATTTTAAAAGAATGCATTGATTATTGTTAGTAAAAATATCTGGGTAAATGAACATGTGCATGTAATAGTTTCAAATAAATGAAGATGTTAGGTTCAGAAACGAAAGTCACTCAGTCTTAGAGTAATTTTGTAACGAGAATAAGGGGAGAGCAGCAAAAGCAGGCAGGTTTTGCTTCACAGCAATTTGATGTTGACTGCTACATGCCCACAAATTGAAGACAAAATTTTGTATGCTTCTTAGGCATTTAAGATCCAAGGCTCAGCTTAGAATTGCTGACTAGGAAGTTATGACAGATAATAGGTCATTTGCAGTAACAGTCTGAGTAGGGTCTTGACAATACAATGTGATTTGAAACTGCTTGCCCCAGTGTAAAAGAAAAGCCAGGTACCTTCTATGTGCTGTGGACAAAACCATAATGGGGCAGTTGCTTGAGGAAGCCTATAAGGTTTGCTTGTGTGCAGTATTTTGAAGTACATCACATGAAACAGGGTTACAATATACACAGTACTATTTTCAAAGAAATGGAATAGATTAAGTATTCCCAAGTTGAAAGCAATTTCAACTCTGAGAATGCATTACAGTGCCTTAGATTCAGGATCATCTTCATCTATGAGTGAATGTGTAGATTCTTGAATCTTGTGTCATTCTAGCTACAGAACCTTCCTGACATTCATGGACATCTTGAGCGTGCCATTGTGATTAGTCACTTCAGCTAAAGGACGCTGGAAAATTTTCTGTTTTTTCTGAATTTATCTAGTAGATGCATTAGCCATCTGTAATCTTGATACTCCTTCGCATGTGTTGAAATTGTATCCTGTGTGCATCTTTTAATCTGTGGAAGCCAGGAATACTCTACTGAACATACCTTTTACAAGTTGTCAGGATTATTTTGAAGTCTTGTTTGTTTGGGATTCTTCAAAGCAAATTGAAGGAAGGCAAGAATATACGTTCATTGCTATTATTCTTATATCCAATACTAGCCAGAATACCCAGAGCAGTTTTCATCTCCAAGCATTTTAAAGACATCTTTTTTCCTCATTGACAAATTATCATCTTCAACTGCTAGATAAATTAAACCAAGGCGGAAAGTTGAGGCAGCTGCCTGAGACCAGGGAGAACTGGTACCATATTCATTGTTAGCACTTAGAAATTTCAGTTCTTTTTTGTTGCTGTTGTTTTGAAAATAGTGCGTGACTCAGATACCCACTAAATTAAAAATTGCTGACTCTTGGTCTCGGTGGTTTGGCCTCTCCCCAAATAATTGAATAGGCTGGATGAGGATCACTGAATCATGTCTAGTCTGGCAGGAATGACTGTGTAAGAACTGCCAGCATGTAAGTGGAGAGGTTGTGGGATGCTCTGGAGACTAACGTCTCGGTCACATTAAAGCTTTTAATGGTCGCGGGTCAGGGAGACTCCTCTGGAGGTGGGTGAGCCCATTGTCAGACTTGAGGCCGTGGGGCTGCCACAGAAAACTTGTATCTGCATTCCAGGCAAAGTGCAGGCAGCCACCATACTAAACCAGGGAAAGCTGGCAGGTTAGATAAAGAAGCTTTTTTTAACACTTAAGCTATGCGCACAAATATTTGATTTTGCTAGCTAATGAATCATGTCTTGGCTTGAGAAGGCTGGTATCACTGTAAACCTCTGTTGGCTCCAGCACGCTTATCCTGGAAAGTCTCCTGTGTTGCCCAGATTGACTGGGATCTAGTGAAGGGCCATGGTGAGAAACCAGTGCTGATACCAATGATTCAGGTTTAGAGTGGTGCAGCCTGTGACTAAGTAGCTGCACTCCCACGTAGACTGCCACAGCCGCGGGAAGCACAATGCAAGGCACTGCTCTCAGGCTTGTGTCAGCTCTGCCTTCCAGGTTTGTACGTGTACATTTTTTTCTGTGCTCTTCCCCAAGGATCCAGCTCAGTTCCCCTGAAACGCAATGGCAAAATGCTTTGCAACTTCCCTGGGTGCCCTGCTGATTTGAACCGCACAGTTCAACTGGTAACAGTATGTGCTGGTTTTGGCTGGGGCAGAGTTAATTTTCTTCATAGTAGCTAGTATGGGGCTATGTTTTGGATTTGTGCTGGAAACAGTGTTGGTGACACAGGGATGTTTCAGTTACTGCTGAGCAGTGCTGACACAGAGCCAAGGGCTTTTCTGCTCCTCACCCCACCCCACCAGCGAGGAGGCTGGGGGGGCACAAGGAGTTGGGAGGGGACACAGCCGGGACAGCTGACCCCAACTGACCCCAGGGATATTCCAGACCATATGACATCATTGCCTAACACATAAAGCTGGGTGAAGAAGAAGGAAGGGAGGGACATTTGGAGTTACGGTGTTTGTGTTCCCAAGTCACCGTTAGGCGTGATGGAGCCCTGCTTTCCTGGAGATGGCTGAACACCTGCCTGCTGATGGGACATACTGAATGAATTCCTTGGTTTGCTTTGCTTGCATGCACGGCTTTTGCTTTACCTATTAAACTGTCTTTATCTCCACCCACGAGTTTTCTCACTTTTACTCTTCTGATTCTCACCCCCATCCCACCGGGGGAAGTGAGTGAGTGGCTGCATAGTGCTTAGTTTCTGGCTGGGGTTAAACCCCGACACAGTAAGTGACAAGCTGGTGGCTTAGAGCTCCCTTGACTGTGCACGTCTGCAGAGCAGAAGGCATACGTATTTGTGTGTGTATGTGTGTGTGAAATCGGGTATGCATACTGTGAAATGGTGCCAATCAGCAGCAGAGCAATCAGACAAAGAGCTTTTGTTGCTATCTCCTCTTGAGGAGCTTGTTGTGATCAATATGTAATCACTGTGAGAAAGAAGCAGAAGATCCAATGTTCCATATATATATATGTATGTATATATATTTTTTTTCATTAGTAACAGTTGGATATCTTTCCTGGGTGTAATTAAACTTAAGTTGGATGATATAAAAAAAAAAAAATCAGTCAACATTAATAACATCCAGTTTTGTTTATTCACGTAACCATCCTCATTTAAGTGTTTTTAGTTTTCCCTTCAGTGCCTGAAAATGAAGACATGAATGCTGGGGGAGAAAGGGATGAAAATGTATGGGAAAAAAAAGAGAAACCTGTCAAGTATAAGCATTCTTACATAGCATATTGAAGTCTTCGGCCTCGGGGTTTAAGGAGCTGGAAATGAGGCAGAGCTGAGTGTAGCACCGGAGCCTATGCTCAGCTGATGGGTATGTTAAGTTGGTGCAACTCGATGTGTACTACAACCCTGTAATTTGTAGTAGACGAAGCTCAGCCTGAGACCTGCTTGGATACGTGCTAGTGTCTCAGAACTCGCACTCCTATTCTAGTTTTCCAGCTCGGCAGGGATGTCTAGGAATAAATAGATTTGGAAACAGCATTGCTTTTTTACCTCTAGAGGGACCACCAGGATCAGAGATGAAGCCTGCCACAGGCTGGCAATCAGCTCAGGACACTCCTCTTCCTTACCTGCTCTGTCTCCAGGCCTTACCGGATCAATAGTAATGAAATAGCGAAAGGAGAGGAACGGAGCGAAGGGGAATTTTGACAGGAGTGACGCCTGCAGCCTGCTGCCCGCGAGTGCAGGGCTGCGTTCAGGGCGGTGAGAAACCCCTCCGCACGCTGCTCGGATGCCTCCCGCACCGTCCCCTCTTCTTCTTCCTCCCCCTGAGAGGACCATGTAGGCAGAGGATTGTAGGCATGCATTAGCGTTATTACTCTATCATTTGTAGCTGTGGTTCAAACCACTTTGAACCACTGTCCCTCTCCAGTCTGGCCTCTTCCACCGCAGTCAGGGCGGAATGAGCCCTCAGAACACGGGGGGTTACATGATGTCTGGATGCCCCTGTAGCATTTTTGTCTCTGTGTCTCTGCATTAAGTAGTTGTGCCGTGAAATTTCTGCTGTGATCAGTTAGGGTAGGAAACTTGGCACTTTCACTAAAAATGAGAAATCACTCACTGGCTTCTTGTTCAGCATAAATCAAGGTGAACGTGGGCTCCTTGTTACTGTATCTCCAAACTAGTCTGAACTTGCTCTTCAGTACACTACACTCTTTCAAGCAAAATTCTGCATGATTTCCTCCTACTTGTTGCCAAATGCATCTCCATGATCCTTCTGATTTATTTACTTTTGATAAGTACTTACAGTGAAATGCTTTGACTACATTTTCAGCTTTTTGATCTTAAACATCTATAAATGGGGGAGAAAAGCTTTAGGTATGCAAATATATTTATATAGATACATAGAAAAGATCCATACAAACCCACTGTGTAGCCAGTTAAAAGATTAAGTTGAATGAAATTTGTGATAAGCAGAGTTCTTGCTCTTCAGCTCAGAGCTCCAGGTCATGGTTGGATGACCATGCAATGCACCAGTTTCTTAATTATGTTGCTCTGTCCTGACTGTTGACATAGCTGTGTTCTACCTCAGATGACTTAGTGTTGTAGTCACTGATATTTGGACAGTTGAAACTTCTGTTTTCTCATCATCTGGAAAGCCTGGAGTAGGTATCTTTCTTTAAGTTTACATTGAAATATGTATCTGCAAGCCCTTATGATAGTCTGTTGACTGTAGCCTCTCCGCAGCAGGCTGGAACAGTGAGGGACACTCTGGAAAAATGGAAGAAAATGTTTACAGTTCTTCTACACCAGCTCTCAGGGACAAACTCTTGAAAGAACTGAAGAAGAATAGCCTTGTTATTAAGGTGTTAGACTCGTAAGCTGATGGTTTGGATTTATGTGCGAGCTTTTCAAGATACCACTTATCTGTCCATGGGCAGGTCATTTACTCTCTCTGAGGCTCCATTTACCGTCACTGCAATGAAAATAATAATACTTATTTTCTGCTGTCTACTTAGGCAGGCTTTTAGGCTACTGATTGTCTAATGCTTTGCAGAGTTCTGAGTACTGCTAAACCTTGAGCTGGTGTAACACTGCAGGCATTGCTGTGCTTACTGGTCAGCCCTGCTCTGCTTTATGTGCTTCTGCTGTGCCTCTGGAGGAGAATGGAAAGACAGGAGGGAAGGTGACTTTCTGGCATGTTTTTATTCCCATCTCCTCTGACTGGACGTCTGTTTGTGGAGCAACAGCCTAAGGTAGCAACTGAGCAGCTGCCTGCAGGGGACCGAATACCACTTGGTGGCTGCAAAATGGATGACCAGAAACAAACCAACTGCAAAACATGCCAGACCCATATTAAGTTCAGGAGACTTCCCAGCTATAGATTTTGTTGTGTAAGTAACAAAGACCAACAGGTGCTCCAGCATCTGTGGGTCTAGATAGTGAAGTTCATGTGCTTTCACAGGCATGGCTCACATCCCTGGGAAAACCCTCTCTTGGGGGTCTTTTAGGGGAATGGGCTGTGTTTCCCTGGGGCTTGATCAGACACGTCTCAGCTCTTCTCCAGTGGAAAGCCTCAGACAGGGAGGGGGGGGACAGTTACATGAAGTAAGGGGATGGCTGTGGTTGCAGGAGAGAGTTGGCATCACTACCAGTTTGCCTACTTTGAGATTTCTATTTGAGCAATAAACTGAACCCTGAAAGACAGAATTGCATCCAGATTGGCCGCAGTGGCAGTCCTTTTTGAGCAGATAACCGGGCAAGCACTTTACAGGTACTGAAGACCTTCTTTTTCAAAGTGCTAACAGTAGTTATTCAGTGTTCAGGAAAACTAGGCTAATAGTTCATTCCTTCCTTCTCCAACCACCTCGTTTAACAGCCATTTTGTTTTTCTACGAGTCTTAGATAATAACAAGGCAGTTTTGGCTCCTTTGCTCCTTCTGCTTGTTGGAGCTCTTTTTGCAGTGGCTACCATGATCATGAAGTACCTGCTTGTCTTCAGGGTAGAAGCTGGAGACCAAAAATCCTGCTCAGTGATTATTTGGTGATGGTGGGAGGATTTCATGCAATCCTCTAAGAACAGGCGGCTTTAATCTGCTAACAAAATCCCACCAAAAATTAAAATATTGTACTTAGATGTCTGTGTGTTTATCATAATTCACTACAAGACTTTAAAAGTTTCACTTAAACACACAGGGAGAACCAAAGAAATTAGTCTGCTTTAGAAGTACAGAAGGGTAGTTGTCTTGCAACAATAAGCCAGTTTCAAGCGACAGGGATTATTTAGCACAATTTCCTGTGTATTAAGTAAACAGGAAGAAAAAGGCCATGATGCTTAAGGAAAATATAGTAGGTGCATAGATGATTGAAGAGCAGCTAAGGCTTTTTTCTGATAGTATGAAGTTTTTCAGATTATATGAAGAAATACAGACTTTGGGAATGCAAGTGCAAAGCTTCCTCGCACTTCAGAAAATCTTGCTACAGAAGCACATTGAAAGATCCTTTCATAGCCCATTTCATAGGGTGCTCACTTTTATTGCTTTTCACAAAAGGATATTAATGTTTCCATAGTTATTTTCTTCCAGTGATTGGCTTTCGTCTTCTTCAGTACTGGCTGCTTTCAATTCATAGTTCCAATGCGAAGTATGCTTCATGGCAAACTATTTTCTTTAAGTGTTATGGTCTCTCTTCATCTGCAAATCCAAGCCCTATACGCAGCAATGAATTGGTCTGCTGCCAGTTAATCTTTAGTATCTTTACTGAATCTGAATCTACCCAGGGTAAAAGCTTGTTTGTCCCCTGCCAGTTTGGAGAGAGCCTCCTCTTTCCCTCTCCTGCCTTGGACAGATGCCTTTGAAAGGACCTGGGGAACAGTCCTCTCTTCTGGCAAGATGTTTTGCAGCACTAACAAAGAGCAGGAGGTTTCCAAAAAGAACCTCTCCTATTTTGTCTGTCTCCAAAACCATTCATTTGAACTGTAGTATTGAAGTGCCTGAAATAATCTTGCAACGCAACTTATAGAAAAAGAATTGCATTTAAGGAATTGGGCTCTTTTGCCATGGCACAGGTCTGTTCTTGACCCTCTGGGAATCTGTGCATTACACATGGGGCAGAGAAATGCTGAACAACTGGTATTTTCTGGTTGGTGTAGCTGCCTATCCAGTTAGCTGAGAATGGCTAGCAAGTCTCAAGCTGGCCAAAATTTTTTTTTACTTTCCTTTTTTTGGAGAAATTCTTCCACAGAACATAGGCCACCCTGCTGGTCTGTCTTGCTGTTTCCAACAGTGAGTGATGCAACTTAGCTTTTTTTGCGTGGCTGGGTGGTTGCTGTTGCTTTCCAGTAAGCAACGCCATCATGGAATGAGATTTGTTTTCCAGGAAGTCTTTGAAATCAGTTAATTCCTTCTGTGAAGTATTCAGCTCTCACTTTAATTTCTTCAGATCATAACGCTCAAGGGACTTATTTTTGCAAGCATCTATAGTCTTCCCCCAGCTCATTTATAGGAACAGCTCAAGGTTTTCTTTCTTGAAAACAGCCTCATCCCTTGCCCACACTACCTTTTTATGTTCCTACAGCTTGCTTATAGCCAGGGTGTTGCAGGTTGTCACTCTTAGGAGAAGATAGTGGTGACGAAGGTTGCTGGTTTTTTTTTTTCCTGGTGCCATCCTGTTCTTGCATCCTGTAGATATAGAGTAACCAAACAGCAGGAAGCAGTTTCATGGCAACCACACTCTTTTTCTGTCTCTCTTTTGAAGATTATGCAAAAAGAAAGTGGCAGAAAAATTGCAGAGACAGCCGTGTGTAATGGCTTTGCTGTTCTCTTGGAGTACTCCTTGGTATTTCTCCTGTTTTTATCTCTCTCAATCATATCCTGCTATATAAACCAGTCTTTCACCTCCCCCACCTTTATCAAACCCTTGGAAAACCCCACAGACAGCATTACTGTCCGTTTTCCCTGTGATCTTTTCTGGGGCCAGTGTTTTTCCATTGTTTCAACTATTTTTAAACAAAGGGACATTACGCTCATTTAGCTGAGAGCAATGTGTGTATCACAACCAGCAGCTTCAGAATGGTGTTGCGACTGTCATTGGCAACACATCAAAATAGAATGGGTTTCAGCGATGCCAAAATAACCTGTTCTATTGCCCAACAGGAACAGTCTTCATTATCGTGCACTGAATTTGTTACCTGCGTTGCTGAACGTGCAACTCATGCAAGCTTTTACTTGTGTGAGTCAACTTCTACACTCTTGGAAGCTTCTACAGAATTATGTTCTGAATCAATTATATGCTCACAAGATGTGATTTTGCATTGCTGCTGCAAAGGAAAAACATGTAGGCGCTTTTGATTACTTTGAATTTTATTTGCTCTCATATTTAATGTTACAGTCTTGTAAACTTTCAGGCAGCATGCCCAGACAATTTTTTTTTTTTTAAATTTCCTTGTTACAGAACACTGCATAGAGGTTAATTTTCCTGCACGGGTTTCTGAACTCTAAAATGTCAAAATCACTTCTCACAAGAACTGCCTATTTTACATTGATCTTCCATCTTCAGTGCTTCTGCTGCTCTGCTCTGGATACACAGACCTTGTTAGAAGGATTAGGGAATCCTTAATATATGCAGTTTTTTGCTGTACCTCCTTTTTTAAATGATTCACTTAATTTTCCTGTACACTGAAGTGCTTCTGTGTTTTTTCTGTTTTGGTTTTGTTGTTGTTGTTTTTTTTAATTTAGAATGCAAATACAAAGGTACCTGAAAACTTGGTTCCCCCATCCAAGGTAAGAAAACCTGGTGCCTCTGTGAAGAAGTCCCTCCATGTTACATGCGATGAAGTCTCCCATAATTTATTATTCTTCTAAGAAGGTTGACCTTAACTTCTTAGATAAGGAATGTGATGAACCTTCTATCCACAGGTTGTGTTGTAGCTACTCTTTTAACCTTCTAAAAGGATCCTTACTCCCTCTGCCTCTGAAACTGGGAGCAACCTTGATCTGCCTGCCCCATATGTCACATCACCATCCTCAGACCCCTCTTTCTTCTTCCTCTGCAGAAATGTTACAAGAATGAGCATACTTATCTCAACTGTTCCTTGGCTTCTCTCAGAGAAATGTCCATTAGATATTTAGAGCTTATCTGAATCTTGCAGGTCTCAAACACCTGATATGTCTATTGCTGCTATGCTGTGTTTTCTTAGTGTCTTCCTTTCCTTCTGCTCTTCCTGTCCCATCAAATTCAGAGAAGGGCGCAAGACTGATTTCTAGAGGATTTAGCTGGCAGATTGAGAAATGCAGCATAGACTGCTCCGGAGTGAAGGATAAATGGTTCTCACAGTTTTGAAACAGGTTAAGGGGAATGGTAACTATCAATATCAGCCAACCTGCAGAGGTGCAGTGGCTTATCTCAGGGATTTGTAGAGCTGAGAGCCATCAGCTTGAGACTCTGAACCACACTCATAACTCATAAAAATCTACAGTTGTGCACACCATTTTGTCTGTGATAAATATGCTTCTATAATCCTGAGTTTTCACTGCCTTTCACCTTCTACGGTTGTTAACACTGGTAATAAAAATGCATGCATGTACATCAACACCTTTAAATTACTTTGTACTCTTTACACTTGCTCTGGGATGAATTTAATCTGGTATATCTATTATCCTGTAAAGCAAATGTCTGCCTTATACTAGATTACATTATGTTTTGCTGGTTTTCCTTTTCACAAAAAGGAGAGAATTTAGGGGAAGTTACTGTAATTTCATGTCCATTTTTGTCCAGTATGCAAAAGTAGACTGGCCCAGTGACTGTGGCACTGAGATCTATAGCTTTTAAAGGTATGTAAATGCTTTATTTCCAGTAAAACGAATGAGTCACAGTCTGAAGCAGTCTGATAATACTTAATATTCAGACTTCAGGCATTGACACACCTTCACTTCCTGCTGTTAACCCTTGGTTACTGCTTTTTTCCTGGAGGGCTTCACCTCCAAAGCTGAGGTACCAGAACGCACTGACACAAATGAGTGTCGGTGGTCAGGTCTAGTGGTTCAGCCATATGGACAGTAACCCCAGTGGCAGGGGGTGCTTAAACGCTTCCAGTTAACTTTGCAAGTGGAGTAAAATTTCACCCTACTTTTTAAATTTAGATTTTGGACAGGTTCACAAGCCACATTTCGATTTTGTTATTTATTGTTTGTAACAGAAAGGTGCCAAGGGACGTTACGTCAAGTCACAGAGAAGGAAGCCATTATGCTGGGTACTATATAGATACAGGCTGAGAAGAGGGTTTGAAGAGTTATAGTACATTTAATTTTCCATTTGCTTGTCACTAATTTGAATTATATAGTTACAAAATGCCTTAAATCTGTAGAAGCCAACTTTTCAAGGGAAAGTAAGAGGAACTCTGCAGCCTAAAGTTTGCCGTTTCTCTTATACAAAGTTAATGAACCCAATGAAAATATATTTTCCATAGAGGAAGCTACGTTTACTTGATGTTTCCTGCTGACCCTGTTTTCACATTGTTCCTAGTGCTGTTGTGCTTGTTTTCCATCTGTTGCCTGCAGACTCCCCACTTTACTTAGGTTTCCGGGTCAGTTCTTCCCCCCAACCTGCCATTTTTTAAACAATTACACTGAAAGCAGTGGTCAAAACTTGAAAGTGAAATCATGTTTTGGGGGGCAAAAATGGAAGCATTGAGCTATAGTCTGGCTGAGAAACTCCAGAGGCCCAACTCTCTGGATGACAAAGTAACTAGGATAAGGAGAGAATGTTAGTTGTAATTAAAAAGTCTGTTTTCCAGGTTGAGAGCAGGTTTAGTCTCAGGGGACAACATCCAATTTCCATAATAAGTCCTAAACGCAGCTGGGAACAGATCTCAAAGGAGTAACATGTGTGTCCCTTTTCCCCAGTTATATCAGAGTAAGTGGGGGCTAGGTGAGAATGTCACCAAGCTGATATGTTAGCTTTGACCTGCCCAAGAGTTACAATTCTGAAACATAAATTACCACTTTACTAAGTCAGTTTTTTTGCTTTTCTGTGAAACATATCATGGCTCCTGTGAAAGTGTATGAGAATTTTTATTATTTAGAGTTACTAGGTGGTGTTTCCAGTGCTGGAGAAACAGAGTAGAAGAAACATGGCCAGAAATGTGGATCTGGAGAAGGAAAGTCATAATTTGAATGTCCTGTTGTCTTCCCCCTTTCTCATAGTATCCAGCATATAGGCGACTCATCACTGAGAAGATCTGCGTGCCTTACCACTGCTCGCTGCTATCACCCATCAACTATCACTCTCTATTTCACCTATGATTTTTTTATTTATTCAGTAACTAATTTTCTACAGTTACTTTTTCCCCCTCAGTGTCCCTTATATACTGGTGGAATATCTAACAATTCCTTGAGATTCCCACACTGCCTTTCAAACAATGGCTCTGTACCATCTCTGGTCAGCAGAGCCAAGCAACTGGCATGTTCTGATTTCAGCTTACTCCCCTGAACTCCTTCACTGTTACATTTCACTTCCACATCCGCTATTTTTCCCTGTTATGTTTTGTCACAGACTTAGGCTAAGTGTTCAGGGACAGGGACCAGCTTTTTGTTAGGTCCACAAGGCTTGTAGGAATGCTTACTGATTCAGTACTGCAATAAAAATAATAAGCATCAAGTGATAGAATATTTGTAATCATAATAACAGAAAAGTACAGAACTGAAGAGGATCCAACAAAAAAAGCAAAAGAAAAAAGTGGAAACTCAAGAAGCAGAATAAACAAAAAAAGGACACTGAAACAAAGAAAAAAATCCAAGAGAAAAATGTAAACAGGAACAGATCGGAAGTAACAAAATAAGATGGTAGAGAAATTTTGCAGAAGATATGAGAGGGGGAGAAAGAGCAAGAGAAATGCCTGAACATGGGAACAACAAAAGAATAAAGAGTTCTGGCACTTCCTATTCAGACAAAATTTTCTGCTACGTTTCCTGCAAAAGGTTAGGAATCTGGCTTTGAACTCTTTATACAGACAAAATTAATGAACTTCAGCTGAGGAAGGTAAATGTATCTCATAAGCATTGTTAACCTTTGGGGAACTTTTAGCATTATTATTAGAAAAAAAATCTATTTGTTTCTAAGTATATATTTATAGACTTAGCATATTAATTACTTAAAAAATGTACTTGAGCCTGCAAAGTCAAGTTTGCTGGAGATAGATACTGAATAAAAACCAAATTATCAAAGACCAGAGGTTCTTTTGAAGAGTTGTAGAAAGATCTCATGCTATCATCAGGTGATTAAATGGTGAATGAAATTCATGTAGATATGGGTAAAGGTAATGCACATGGCAAAAAACAATCTCAGCTTTAAATACACACTGATGGATACTGAACTAGCTGATACTGTTCAGGAACTTCCACAGGAAAGCCCATAAAAGTGTAAACTCAATGCTGAGTAGCCACTAAAATGGAGACAGAATTTAGGAATTATTAGGAAAATACTAAAAAAAGAAATGAGATAACATAGTTTTGCTGGTAGATGTTCTTGGTGTGCTCACATCTTGTACTGGATGCAGTTCAGTTCTCTCCTCTCAGAGAAGAGCAGAGAATAGTGATAAGTATAGTTGAATATATGCAATGGTTTGAATATGAAGAACAATTAAATAGACAATGATATTTCTGCATAGATAAAAGACAGATTGGTGAAGAATATAATAACATGAGTGGCACAGGAGAAGAACAGAAAAAGATTGCTTGCTGTGTCTTCTCATCCAACAGCTAGGTGACATCAAATACAATAAAACTTTCTCCCATTCAAAACTACTACATTCAAAAGAGACAAAAGGAGTCACTTTTTTCCATAACCCATAGTTAGGCTGGGAAACGTGATGCCATGTTAGATGCAAAAAAATTATCCAGTTTCAAACAGCAACTGGAGAAATTAATGGAATAAAAAAAGTCGTTAGGAGTTATAACATGCAAGGATACCACCATTAGCTGGTGGTAAGCTACAAATCCTTAGATGCTGGGATTTTCTGGGGAAGCATCTTCCTCTGGTCTGTGCTCCTCCCTGCAAACTTACGCGGCCAATGTTGGAGATACTGGGTTCGGTGGTCCTTTAATCTAACTGATTATTACTGGTTTTATATTCTCACATTTTCAGCACAGCCTTTATGATACAGTCTTTACTTATTTACATCACCTCTGTCAAGGGTGTGCAGGCAGATGGACAGTGGTTTGCACTAGGTGATTGGGTGCATTTGGAACGTAAAGTCAATCTGCTGGAAAATAAACATACCAATGGCCCCAGGAGTGTGTAACCCAGAGGGATGTTACAAGATTTGGTGGTCAATAGAGACCTGCCGGAGGAACAGGTGGTGGAGAGGGACCAGATCTAGTGTTGCCAGCCAGTGAGTGGAGGAGTCTGTTCTACCTCTCTGCAAACGCCCCTATATATTGAGGTGAGGGAGACGTGGCATGTGCCACCAGTGCCAAAGCCATCTCTCTACAGGGCTGATTACCGCTGCAGAGCGGCTTGTTGTGTGCAGGCTGTATTGCCTCTCAAGGTCCTGGCAGCAGCAGGAGTTCGGGCTGCAGCTACCCTCACTCCTCACCTGTAATTCGGGCTGACAGCGTGAGGAACTGCTGGCACTACAGGCGGGGAAAGGGGGAAGTAGTGGGCCAACCCAAGGCTAAACTAGCAATACAGTAACAGGAGGAACTACCAGACAGAAGGTGTGAACGGGGAGTGTGGGGAATTCCCCGCAAGTGAAAATTTTCAAAGACAGTGGCAGGGATGTGCTGGCAGAGGCTGCAGTTCTCAAGTAAGGATGTAAGGTCAGCAAAATCGAGTAAAACAGTGTGGGTTGCTTATTTATGGTGGTGGTGGGGAAGGAATATAAAATAAAGCAGAAAGGGCTGTTGTGGCGTCCCTGCTGAGCCGCCCCATGCCTGATCAATGCAGCCTGGAGCAGGACAGAGCACACAACCCCAGCACACTTGCTTTTCTCCTGTGGGATTCCCACCTCACTCAATGCACAGGAAGAACAGTGTTTACTTACTGAATAGCTATTCATTACATTGTTTCTTTCTCATTGTTCTGCATGAAGCTTGTACCTATCTATACCTTGTTCACTGCAGTCTAGTTAGACCCCTTTTGGAAAGATAAGTACGAATTTTCTCATGAGTGTGTGATGGTTACAAGGATATCTGTCTCTTTAGTAATACCTGTCTTCACAAAATCTCTTTGAGCCAAGTGCTGTCTTCTCCTTACAGAAGTGGATTTAGGGCATGAGGAGAATAAAACTGGAATTAGTGTTGGGTGCTCAGTTTAAGAAAACTGGAAGGTAATTCTTCAGAGAATCCAGCATGATACTTCACTAAGTATGACAGTCTTTCACATTGGTGCAGGTAGCAGATCGAGCTGCTGTGTACTTCTGCACATTGGGACTGTAAGCAGCTTTTATTCAAAAAAAGAGGCACTGAAATTCTGAACAGATTTAAAATAGTGTTTCAGTGGCCTGGTCGGCATACCAGGGAACCTCTAGAAAAGGCAAGGATAGAACTGTATTCTGCAGCATACCATGCAGCTGCATTAACTGTGCAAAGCTGTTCTGACTATTGCAGTAATCCCCTGTCCTGCCCGCTTCATGTTTCCTGGCTCAAAGACAATGTTGTCCCTCACTACACAGCCCAGTTCAAATCCATAGTGAGTTGTTCTCTGAACCTGGAGCAAGGGCTGAATCACTGGCTATGTGCACAGAGAAGCTAAATTAAAGGTTTCAGTGGCAACGTTAGTTCCATTATTCTTTAAGTTTTTGACCTAGCAACTCTTAAAAACATAATATCCCAGTTTTATTAAAAATTCCCCAGGTGAATGATTCTATCAGCTAGCAACATATTGACTCACTTGTGTCATCAACTTGTAGTTTCAGTCTCATGCACAAACTCTTTGCTGTGTCTCAGACACCCCCCTCTCCTTGTTCTCTCACATTGTTCACAATACCCATTTGTCATGGTTTAACCCCAGCCAGCACCTAAGCACCATGCAGCTGCTCACTCACTTCCCTCACAGTGGGATGGGGGAGAGAATCAGAAGTGTAAAAGTTAGAAAACTCGTGGGTGGAGATAAAGACAGTTTAATAGGTAAAGCAAAAGCCGTGCATGCAAGCAAAGCAAACCAAGGAATTCATTCACCACTTCCCATGGGCAGGCAGGTGTTCAGCCATCTCCAGGAAAGCAGGGCTCCACCATGTGTAACAGTTACTTGGGAAGACAAACACCATCACTCCAAATGTCCCTCCCTTCCTTCTTCTTCACCCAGCTTTATGTGTTAGGCAATGATGTCATACGGTCTGGAATATCCCTGGGGTCAGTTGGGGTCAGCTGTCCTGGCTGTGTCCCCTCCCAACTCCTTGTGCCCCCCCAGCCTCCTCGCTGGTGGGGTGGGGTGAGGAGCAGAAAAGCCCTTGGCTCTGTGTAAGCACTGCTCAGCAAAAACATCATAACTAAAACATCTCTGCGTCACCAACACTGTTTCCAGCACAAATCCCAAACATAGCCCCACACTAGCTACTATGAAAAAAATTAACTCTATCTCAGCTGAAACCAGCACACCATTCCAGTTATCCCTCCACCCTCAGGTTCTTGTCAGTATTTCCTCTCTTTCTTGTATTCATCAACTCTGATTTCTTGTCTCAGTACCTTTGCCTCAGTAATTTGTCTATCCACAATGCCTCATCACGCAAATCATCTCTTCTGCCCATAGGTTGTGGTTCCCCCCACGCATTTTCCTCAACAATTCCCAATCCTAGTTTGCCTCTGCCACCAGCAGCTCCTAACAAAATCTCTTTGCCAAGCCAGTCTCTCCTCTTCTTTTGCATCTTTCTTGCCATACCCTTTGTCCTGAACTTGGGTCTTCCTTGATACCTACTTCTCCAAAGCATTTACAAAATCTTTATTTTTCCATTCAGCCTTCATTTTACAAAGTTAAACAAGATGTTCACTGTTAAATACTGGTGTCAGTGCAAGAGGGAAAGGTTATAATTCATCATGAGCAAAATTAGACTGGGAACTAGAAGGCTTCTGGTTTTCCATGGAGTGAAACAGTCTTTCAGAGAGAAGTGAAAAGAGGTATCCTTGACTGTTTTCACCTGTAGCTGTAAGGAAGTTCAGGGGTAACAGTATCTTTGGAATTTTAGCTTTTAATCTCTAATAAGTTTCTACTGAGCATATGTAAAAATAGATATTGCATAATCTTATGAATTGTTCATCTTTAGGAGACTATTGATCAGGAAGGCAATAGGAGTATCCTTGACACAAAAAACATCTCTGCCAAATTTCAAGTTGCTGCTTCAAACAAGAGAAGGAGGAGATATCTTTGTCAAAAATGTGCCAATATATGTATTTTTAATGTAAGGAAAACAATCTTTTTTTTCTTCTTAGCTTTGTTCAGGCTCACAGAACTACAGAATTGGTGAGGTTGGAAGGGAGCCCTAGTCCAACCACCTTGTTTTGCTGAACTTCATGAGATTCCTGTCTGCCCATTCCTCCAGTCTGTTGAGGTGTCTCTGAATGGCAGCACAACCAACTGGTGTATCAACCACTCCTCCCAATTTGAATGGCTTGCAGACTTGCTGAGGGTGCACTCTGCCCCATCATCCAAGTCTTTAATGAAAAGGTTAAACAATACTGGACCCTGTATTGACCCCTGAGGTCCAGCACTAGTGACTGGACTTCATGCCACTCATTACAAGGCTCTGCACCTCTGAGCAGTTCAGTTTTAAACTCACCTCATTGTCCACTTATCTGGGCCACACTTCATCAGTTTGTCTGTGAAGATGTTATGGGAGCCAGTGTTGAAAGCCTGTACTAGAGTCAAGATAATCAACATCCACATCATCCTAGAAGACCATCAGGTTGTTCAGCCATGATTTCTGCTGACTGCTCTCAATCACTTTCTTGTCCATCATATGTTTCAAATGGTTTTTCAGGATTATTTGCTCCATCACCTTCCCAGGGATTGAGGTGAGGCTGACTGGCCTGCAGCTCCACTGATTCTCCTTCTTAAAGGAGAGCGACAGGAACCCCCCAGTTCCCATGACCTTTCAAAAGTGGCCTCATAATGACTTTAGCCAGCTCCCTCACCACTCATAGGGTGCATCCCATCAGGTTCCATGGACTGTATGTCCAGTTTGTTTAAATGTTCCCTAACCTGATCCTCATTTCTGACTGAATTTTTGCAAGATATTCAGCCAAAGACTGAAGCCTTCACATGAAACGTAGTTTCTCAAATTGCAACCAATTGAAATCTGGTGCTTTGGATGGAAGATGGCTTGTAACAAGTGATGTTATCAGTATGTGACGTGTGTGTTTGCATGTGCCTTAGTGTTATTAACCCATTAAAGATGGTATTCAGCTCATGTACCTTTAGCTATATAATGGTTAAATATGTAATTAAGAAATAGTTGTTTACATTCCCTCTACAGTTAATGGAGAAAGACAGGTATCTCCAGTTGACTCATCCCATTTATTTTGGATCAATTCTACCCTTGGTGTCCTAGGGAATGACAATTCAGTATCTTTTAATTCTCTAAATCATATACCATGTCTTTAAGGGTCAAGTCTACCCAATTAAACTTCAAACACAAAATACTCTTTTGTTTTAATGAGAACAAGATTTCAGTATCCATATATAATTTTTCTAGCTGCATTGCCAAAAGCTAAAATTCTTTCTTGCTTTGATCATGGACATGGATTAAGAATCAGGCACAAGTTTTTTTCTGAGAGTTTCTCAGTCAGGTGTAGAACAAGGTGGGAAAGTATGAATCTGAAAGGTGGAATAAATGTTATCACAACTTAACAGACAGCAGTTGCACCTTTTCTGACACAGACAATGTAGTGCCTACAAAACATCAGAATTTGCTGCGAACTAGATGATGACAATGGGACACTGAAGAGCAGTCCACCAAGTCCACCTAGAAGATGGACTAAAGTTTGGTTTATCTGCTTGGATACATTTTGCTGGCACTTCCACACCACTGCAGAAATGTGAGATTTCCCCCCTGTTCCTGCAGAGATCCTGTGTTTGTAGCTGTTCCCCAGGTCTCTCAGGAAGCAGTAGGAATGTGCCAGCACATTTCCCATCTAAGAAGGTGCAATGCTGGGTGCCAAACCTTGAGATGATACGTGCTTTCCTGCAGAGCTGATCCTTGCAAAACCCAACTAATCTGAGTGGTCCTGGCATAGAGGAAAGAATTGATGAGGCATGAGCTGTACCAACTCCAGAAAAAAATCTTATCAGACAGTGGACATCTGGACATCATTTCTTCCCTACTTTTTCTTTGCTGGTATACTATTTTCAGCTGTATTATGTCTCCCACATCTTATGTTTGTCACATGTTGGCTAAACTGTCCATCTGAGGTCCTACATGATCCCTTACAGAGAGGGCTAAAAGAAGTTATACAGGTGCATTTAGCTTTTTGTTTAGCAGACAAATAAGCACTACCAACAAGACTGCACTCAAGGGCAGGTGAGTGTGTCTCCATGGCTCTGCTGGAAAATAAATTGGTTGTAAAATAATAGAACAATAAATGATGGATGGACAACTTTGCAGCAAATTAGCAGTTATCTGTCAAAAATCCTTACTCTCCCTCCCCCACAAGGCTAAAAGGGGCATGGATTCTCACATAGAGGAGTTTCAAAGAAATTTTTGTGTGAAAGATAGTGCATATTTCCATACTATTCTGAATAAACAAGGAAACAAACATACTGACTGAGGACCACAATAGAAACAAAATAATGGACGTTTTACTTAAGCCTGCACATCATAGCTTCTTCACTTTTTGATAATTCTGAAATACTGCCCTAGTTATTATACTGTATGTGGTGGGTTGACCCTGGCTAGATTGCAGGTGCCCACCAAAGCTGTTCTATCACTCCCCCTCCTCAGCTGGACAGTGGAGAGAATATATAACAAAGAACTTGTGGGTCGAGATCAGGACAGGAGAGGTCATTCACCAATTCCCGTCACGGGCAAAACAGACTCAGCTTGGGGAAAATTAACTCAATTTATTACAAATCAACCAGAGTAGGGTAATGAGAAATAAAACCAAATCTCAGAACACCTTCCCTCCACCCCTCCCTTCTTCCTGGGCACAACTTCACTCCCGGATTCTCTACCAACCCCCCCCAGCAGCAGAGGGGGATGGGGATGGGGTTTTACGGTCATCACACATTATTCTCTGCTGCTTCATCCTCCTCAGGGGGAGGGCTCCTCACACTCTTCCCCTGCTCCAGTGTGGGGTCCCACCCACGGGAGACAGTCCTCCACGAACTTCTCCAACGTGGGTCCCTTCCCACGGGCTGCAGTTCTTCACAAACTGCTCCAGCGTGGGTCCTTTCCATGGTGTGCAGTCCTTCAGGAGCACACTGCTCCAGCATGGGTCCCCCACGGGGTCACAAGTCCTGCCAGCAAACCTGCTCCAGTGTGGGATCCTCTCTCCATGGATCTGCAGGTCCTGCCAGGAGCCTGCTCCAGTGCGGGCTTCCCATGGGGTCACAGTTTCCTTCGGGAACCCACCTGCTCTGGCGTGGGGTCCTCCCTGGGCTGCAGGTGAGATCTGCTCCCCCGTGGACCTCCCTGGACTGCTGGGGGACAGCCTGCCTCACCATGGTCTTCCCCACGGGCTGCAGGGGAATCTCTGCTCCGGCACCTGGAGCATCTCCTCCCCTCCTTCTTCACTGACCTGGGGGTCTGCAGGGTTGTTTCTCTTACATGTTCTCACTCCTCTCTCCGGCTGCCGTTTTCCGTCTGTCCCAGCTTTTTTTCCCTTCTTAAAAATGTTATCCCAGAGGCGTTACCACTATTGCTGATTGGCTCGGCCTTGGCCAGTGGCGGGTCCGTCTTAGAGCCGGCTGGCATTGGCTCTGTTGGACACAGGGGAAGCTTCCAGCAGCTTCTCACAGAAGCCACCCCTGTAACACCCCCCGCTACCAAAACCTTGCCACACAAAGCCAATACACTGTACTATATTAGCTACTGTTCTAATTACGTATAGAGAACTATTTTCCCTTTTGTAGGAAATATAGAAGATTTTATATGATAACATGGTGCTAGTTTATTATCTGGGTTTTCAAATTACTTCCATGGTGATGTTTTAGGTATTTAATGTTCTTTTATTGATACCTGCACGAAACCATGTCTGAACTATATATAATGGCAGTCATATGTGAGCACACCCTTCTTCTCACTGTCCTCCCTTCAGCGAACCTTGAGGTGTGAGGATTATGTGGGATTGTATCATTTTATTGCTGAAGTGACTAAAGGCTGAGCCTTTATTCACCGTGCCCTGTGTTCTTGCTTTTCTTTTTTTTTGTTTTTCTTTTTTTTTTTAATAAATAATAAAACAAATGTTGACAGAAGAAAATTTAGGCTCAGTTCAGGAAGATCCCGCAATTGCATGAAACGAATCTGGAATACACTTGACATGAGGAATTTCTTTGATGATATAAAGTTACTGGCATAGGATCATTGGCAGGTGTGTTTGGGGTGAATGTGGCCAAAATGGTACTTCACCTTAGGGACTACCAAGTCTTGGACTTGCCTTTTCCAGTTGCATAGAACCAATCCCATATTAAAGAACTGCAAGTAGTTCATCATGGATGCAGCTGAGAGTCTGGCCCTATAAATCTAATCTTTCTAATCAGATAATCTGATAAATGTCCTTGCTGGAAGTGCAGGAGAATGATGGATGGAAGGGAACAGCTGGAATCCTTTTAAAGTCTAATTGCCTCATGTGTGCCATTATTTTCATTTATGATACAGCCAACAACTGGACAGGACGTGTAGTGCATAGGCCACCTTTTAACATCAGTTTAGCCCTGCCAGGAGAGGGGAGTCTTTATTTCTTGACTGTATTTATGTGCATAGCAATAATGCAAGCCTGCTCACCATTATTCTAACATTGCTAATTGGGAGAAGTTCAGCAGACGTGTCTGGTATTCTCTGAGGTCCAGCTGGTATCCAATTTCCAGCAGAGTTTGCTGAGAAACATGAAGGTCAAGTAACTTCCCCAAGGTTACACCGTAAGTGGCTCAGCTGGGATTAGGACCCAGATTGTCCTTGCTCCTAATCTTTTGCCTTATTAATCACTGTTGTCTCTTTCTACAGATACCTAACAAGTTCATATATGTAGATTTGCAAACACAATGTTATGGGCAAACTCACTTAATTTGGGGGAATAGATTTCATGAGAAGGCAGATAATGAAATAGCATGAGCAAAGCTAACTTGTAACTGAAATGGAAAATAATTAAGGCTGGATTTTGCTTATGGGAGCTATTATTTTAATGGCAATGTTGTACTTCTCTTCTTGATCTCTTATTTCTCCAAACTGTGCATAACTGGCCACTCTCCCTTATCAACTGTGAGTACATATGCTATCGAGTATCATGATATTTCCTGAACTTTTTGGAGTCTGTATTTACCTTTATTATAACTCAAAGAAATTGGCTGACTGGCAGTGCAGAAACAAGGTGGCTGGGACATGGTTTACTTGTCCTTTTGTAAAACTCTGCGATGCAAATACTGTATCGTTTAGGATTATAAAATTGTTAGAATGTAGTTGTTTTACTCATCTCTTGTGTTGGATGGGGTACTCCATCTTTAAGAGGAACACCATTAACAGAGTTTTTAGTTAGGATGAGAAGACCTCCTGATTTTCCATATCTCTAACTGAAAACCATGGTCAGTATTATGGAGCATGAAAGAGTTTATAGTGCCAGCTGGTTTTAATTAAAGGCTTAGTTTCCCCAACACAAAGACACCTCATTACAAACCAACAAACATGTTCACACCAACAGTCTGCTCTGTTTCTATAAACAGGAATGGGTACAATGCACAGGTCTGGAGAACTGCTTGGAAAACCTCGTGGGGCACAGAACTAAAATAATAGCTAACACATCTCACATGGATTAAGGAGCCAGAAAAACAAAAATGTCTTTATTTAGCCTGTTGTTAAACTGTGTCAACACAGTGTAACTGATCTCCTGCCATTAGGCAGTGAAATCCAAAGCCACGAGGCACAATTAAAAGACAACCTGGCACCTGCTGTCCCCAACACATTTTTTGAAATAGCTAGAAAGAGACTATGTGTCTTATCAAGGGCTTGATGAAGGGTACATGAAGGGTTTTCTGTTGTACGTTCCTACTTCAAATTTAGCCCAGTACTATATGGCCTGGACTCCTATACAAAGGAAGTTTGATCTCTGTCTCCATTCTTCAAAAGTTACCCCTTGATATTAATAATTTCAGCAAAAGTGCCAAAGATGAATGAATATGGAAGTGGGACTCATCTGCAGTGTGATTACAGATGATTAAATGCAATGACATAGTTGTGGGGCTACTCAGAGAAACTTCTGCTGTGCTGCTGCCTTTGCCAGGCCTGAAGTGCAGCAGAGGATCCACTAGCTAAAGACTAAAAATGCAAGATGACGCAAAATTTAAGAATTGTTGAATACAATAAACCAACAGATTATCAGATTTTATTCTAAGAATAATGCTTTAAAAACCATTTGAAACCTCATAGGGACCCAATGAAACAGATTAAAACTGGATAAAACTGGAAAGGAGAGATTTCTGTCAATGTCTAACTTGATACCATGATGAGATATTGGATCAGCTGGAGACTTTTTCAGAGCAATTTCTAGAAGACACAGCTAAAATTCAGCATGTGGTGATATAAAAAATGTACAAAAAAAGTACAAAGGTATCTGAGTAAAAGAAAAGAATTTAGTCAGACTCTACTTTCCCATTAGATTCAAGGTTGGTAGGGTTTTCGTTAGAAGAGGTTTATCAGCAGTGACTGGAATGGAAGTTATCATTGTTCAAGCAGCAGGGAGGAAACAAGTCGTGTCCAATTCTGCACAGAGATATTTCCACAATTTCCACAGAATTCAACAGGAAGCAAACACTCATACCTGAATGTTGTTTACTTCTCCCATTAGATTTTGGTTTGAAGTGTGTGTATGTATGTATCTAAGTTTAAAATGAGGGAAGTCACATTGATATTAATGAGAAAAACATGTTGTATTAGAAATGTCACCCAGTTCTTGAAAAAGAAACTCAAGAATTTCCTAATAGATATCAAAGACAGTACAAAGCTGTTGGTCTGTAGAGTAAGACAAATAAATACTTTAAGCTAATATAATAGCATTCATTGCAGAACAAATTAATCTTATAAAGAACTAATTCTTTTAGGACCTTCATGAGTGTACGCCTTCACTCCAACTGATGGATAAACTAAGGCAGAGAGTTAAATGACCTGACCTGAAATGTGCAGGTGTGGACATGTGCTCCTAGGTGGTAAAAATGTATGAAAGGGTCTACTGACAGATACTCAAAACTACTAGAAATGCAAAAATGGACAGAAGTTATGGTGTTATAGAATATATAATGCCATATCTTATGTTATGGTATGGAACAACTTGGTGATTTTAAATAATTTAGTTTGTGTATCTCTACTTTCTGAGACAGAAATTAGCACTTGCCTTGCTAAAGAAAACAAGACCAGTACTCAGGATGTATTTTGTAATGTTGCATCAGGAAGACAGTATGTGCAATGGTGCGTGGTTTCTAGTTTGTTTGCCACCAAGAGTAAAATCTTCCCCATTTTGAGAAAGGCTTGAGGATTGTCTTGTTTTCTCAGCATCTCTGCATTAGCAGATTAATGTAATTTGCTTTGATTCAAACTTTTCTGGGTTTGCCAGTCCCTCTTGTCTCATCTGGGCAATTGTGTTCCAGCTCACTGCTCACATGTTGCCTCACTACTGATAAAAAGGGTGTTGGGGTCCTTCATTAATATCTGCTGATGAGGAAGATGTTCATGTCATGCAACTAATACTGGTAGCTCAGCTGTCTGTCACTGAAAGCTGCAAAGTCAGGATGTCTCCCACAGTCAGTTCTGCCATCTTTCTCTTAGTCATCTGGCCATAACTAGTTTTCCAAAAGGTAATGGCCTCACCTCTGAGCCAGGTGATTGGTGTAACCTGCCTTGATGTATGGGAGATGGGACAGGATGTTATGGGTGACTTAATGCCTTTTAGTTGTAATTGTGCTCTAGATTCTTGCTCTTGAGTGTTGGTTCCTGCCTAAAATCCTGATCCAATTTTCTGCTTTCTAGACCTTGTCCTAGTTCCTCTTCCTACTGAGTGCTAGTTCCTAATCCTGTCCTTGATCTGTTCAGCCTTGGTTCCTGCCTCTTGCCTCTTTCTTTTCCAGCCCTGGTTTCTGCTTTAAGTCAGCTTGCCTGACATTGCTTCAGCTGTGACTGCTCCCGATGCTGAAGACACTTGTGTACGTTGAGACTAAAATTACAATGAGCCAAATCTGATCTTCATTTAACCACACAAACTTTAAGTTTTCATGAGACTAAAACATACTCTAAGGACAGTGGTTTTAGTATTGTCTGATCAAGAAATATATATGTAGAAATTCTAGTTCTGGTACCAAGGCAAGCTGCTTATGAAGGTGAATCTCATCTTTGAGCAGGTTATTACTAATTGAGTTACATGTGGTACAGCCATAAACAGTGACAAACTTTTTAAAAATTTTGTACCATCTGCTGTCTGGCACCACTCCCCCATGCCCAAATGATAATAATTAAAAAGTCTCTTACTTCACATAATGGGAAGGCAGAGAGATGCTTCCCCCACAAGTTTCAGAAGAAGACTTGGTAACTTCTAAGAGCATTCCCTCACTTGTACTACTGACTTCTTGTATGCAAGTGATCAGAAATTGTATTTGAAAAAGCTATGCTGAGTATAAGTGTATGTAGGATATCCAGTTATAGCAGGGCCTCTTAACTGGATGTGTCCATCTGGTGGGTGTAATAAAATAATTAACTAGGGGAGTTGATGTATGGAGTCTATTTAGCAGAGCAGCATCTGGCCAAATGCAGATTCCAACAGAGCTGTGGAAGAGGAGGGCAAATGCTGCTATTTTCCCAGCTTGCTCTCCCAGTGCACAGCAACCTGAGGCTTACGGTCATCTTGATTCAGAAGTTGTACCTTTCATTTTAATAATTCGATTTTTCTTCTGTGAATTTGTCTCCTAGTTTTTCAAACTCGTAAATTCTTGGTATCCTTCACTTCTTGTGAGAGTATCTTCCTTGATTTAACATTTAATTGCACATAGCACCCCATTTATTTGTTTTGAACTGGCCTCTTGATAACTTAATTTTATGCCCTCTAATTCCTTTACCATAAGAATGGTGAGCAGTCATCCTTTGCTCACCTCCTTCATATCACTTTATTGTATCATCTCTTAAGCTATTCATTCTCATGGCTGAAAAGTCTGAGTTTCTTCATTCTTGTACTAAAGTGATTCCATGCACTGGGGTTCCTGCTTTGTAACCCTCCTGGTTTTGTGATATCCAGATTGAGAAAGGGAAGCCAGAACTGAATATAGTGTGGAAGATACATTCATAGAAGCATTTATGTATCAGCACTGTGATGTTTACTGTTTTGTTCTCTACTGCTTTTCTACTGGTTCTTAACATTCTATTTGCTTTTACGATTATTACTGAGCATCCAGACACTGTTTTCATATCAATGTCTATCACATCTCAAAGATACTTTTTCTGGGTGGTGTTAGGCATTTTGGAGCCCATAATTTTCAATACAATAGTACTATTGCTTTTCCTGATATCGTACTGAATTTCATCTTCCAGTTTACTGCCCAGTTCTTCAGCATCATGAACACTGTCTACAGGTCTTTGCAGAAAATTGTGACTTGAAAAACTTATTGTCATCATCAGAGTTTGGCATGGTGCTATTTCACCCTTCTGCCCCATGAATATACTGAGCAGTGCAGGCTTTAACAGAGAATTTTGTGGGACTTTCTGGTAACTTCCAAGAAAATAAACTTTAAATTCCAAAATACTATACAACAAATCCATATATTCATGTATTCTATGCTTTCTTTAGAGTTTCTATCAGTTAGCTCTGTATGGACATAAGACTTATTAACTAATAGCTCTTTGGTTCATCTCATAAATCCTGTAAAAAAATTGGGTCCCATATGCCATCTTCTATTCTTTTGGCACCACATCGGTTTTAAGTGAAAAGTTACACCTCAGACATAATTGTGCAGCCATTTCATTCTTTATTCCATCAGAACTCCTGGCTCTGGTCTTACTGACTTTGCTACTGTTCATTTTGTTGTACTAAAACCTTTTCTACTGACACTTGGAGACAATTTAAGACAGTCTTTCACACATATTCCATAAAGAAGAGTTCTAATGCAGAAACCTCCACAAGTCTGTTCTTACTGATGCAGATAATTAATTTTGCTTTTCTCCTGTGGTTTGATTGTCTGAGTGCTTCTTTCATACCTTGCTCATCTATTGGCTGTACAGATCTTCTGAAAGATTTCCTGTTTCTGATATTTTTCTTATGATGTGGGCTAAATCACTCCTTATTTATAGCAGATAAAATTCTGAATAACTTTGTGGCTTTTAGTAACAGTAAGTAAAACTTAATCTCATGTATTTGTCTATTTCAGCATTTAATATATTTATTAAATATATACTTTATAAAATGTAATTAATTGATACTTATTTCCTGGCTTGTCTGTAATGAGATTATAAACCATATTCTTATGTACTGCTTGGCAGCTACAGCTACTACTTAGTATTGCCAGAACAGCTCAAATGATTATCTGTTTTTCCAGAAGACAGCAAGTTCTGAATATGTTCATGAAAAGTATGTAAAAAAATATGTCTGTCTTTGTGGTATAACTGGGTGGGCAATATCACAGGCAGCAGAGGCTGGAAATCCATGGACAAAGGAAACAGGGACTAAACATACTTAGATGAAGGAAAATTATGTTTAGGAATTGACCTTACTTGGACTTGGTAAGCAAACTGTCTAGGAGGACAGTCTTTGAACTAAAACCAAAAAAAAGAATTGAGATGCCTCTGCTATTTCTTTTAAGAATATCTGGTTCATAGGAGTTAAGAAAGATCTGTTGTGACACCAACAGAAAGCCTGAGTCAAGTAATGTTACTGCTAGATGGTTGTTTCAAATCCTTGTAATGACCTGTGAATAGAAAGTGTGATCTTACAGATAAACAACGTAGTATAAATGGAGGGTTCAAAGAAAATACATCTATTCTATTCTGTTCCATATCAGTTCACTCATTAAAGATGCTAACTTGACTTTCTGTGTTAATCTTTTTCACTGATGTATTCTTACATAAAAGCTTTTTGGTGGGGCCTTTTGAGTTCATTCTTCAAATCTAGCATTTCCGTGCTTACCAAAAGCTCCAAATTGTACTTGTCACTAAAATAAATAATACGTTAGCTAGGGAGAGTTCATTTCTTTCACAGTGTACTTGAAACAATGCTTAAATGAATGAGCTGCTTCATGACTGTAAGAGAAGTGCCATGTTTCTTTCTCTAAAATAAAACATCAGTACACTGTGAAAATAAGATAATTGCCTTTTAATGAGAAACCGTTTCCTGATACGCTAGATTATTGGCTTTGATGATCAAAGTATTTCACAATGTGTGGTTGCCTATACATCACTGTCAGTGAGGTAAAATAAACACCTTAATTTTGACTCTGTAATTTTTATGGTAAATAGCCTGGGTTTGTTGCATTAGTTAAAACAGTAGGAAAGCATAATGGTAAGGCTTCCTTTTCACTATATATTATCTTATAAACATAGAAGTATTAATGCTGACACCTAATGGTATCATTATTAATATCAGAACATCACTGAAGTCTCGCTATGTCTTTACCTGCACTTATACAGTAATATTGCAATAGTGAAAGAAGTCAATAATTTAGCTTTCTTTGTGGATTTCACAGTGCCAATCAGTCTTGGAGCTATCTAAACCATAATTGTTAAAACTGCAGGAACAAAAGTTCAAATGAAAACAACTACAGCATTGGTAACACCTGTAGAAAGAGAAACTAACTTAACTTCATATTAGATTGACCAAAAAATGGAAGAGAACCAAGACTAAAAGTGATAGATCAAAGAACTTTTTGAGATTTGGCTTTTTTTTCTACACATAGCAACAAATGTGAATAACCCACAAGTGTCAAAACCTAACTGAAATAATGTTTTCACTTTCAGCCAGGCATTTCCACTTTGTAATCCAAATATGGAACACACTAGCAGTAACACTTCATTATAGTTTCTAACTCAGAAAGGAGCTCTTTCACATCTGTGACTGAATTCAGTGACTTCAGGCAAATGCATGAGCAACTTCACATTGAAAAGAAGTGGTTTTCTTTAAAAAATGAAGAGTTCCTCAGCTTCATTTGGTCATCTGTGCTTGGTATTTGCCTTAGCATAGACTTTTGAAAATTGAATTATCTTTTTTTTTTTTTGAGTATTTCTGAGGAAATCCTTAAGTCAGTCCCAATTATTTGGTGTGCATTCATTTCTGATATAAGTAATTTTTGACAGTCCAGCAGATTATGCAATAAATCAATCCAATCCATGCCACTATCCATAAATAAGCTGGGTATCTAAATGAAACCAGGGATGCAGTACTCCCGGTGTTTGTGAGACACCCATGTATTTGAGAAAAGCATTGAGTTTTCAATTTTAAAACATCACGTATACAGAACTAATAGCAACAATAATAAAAATCGCATTATGAAGGCTACTTATTTGCACTTAATTGCCCTACCAGTTTATAACAGATTAATGCTAATGACATATGTAATGTGAAGTCCTGTCATTGTTTGCTATTTCAGATGCCCAGAATAATGTGATGCAATGCACACTGGGACAGTACAAATACTTCTAAAGCTTCCAAAATATGACACACCTTACATACGTTTCTGGAGACAATAGCCAATGCTCAGGAAAAAAAAAAAAGACTGCAGATGTCAGAGCAATTTTTGGGGGTGAAAAGTAAAAACTGCTGTGGCATATTTCATGTTTCACAGAACATAGACTGTCTTGTGGTTGAACATCTTTTCACAGATCTCGCATAGTAAAGTGCACCAAATTCAATTTATCTTCTGAAAAAGAATGAAAGATTGGAGTATTATGTGGATTCAGTCCTTAAAAATTAAGAATTTGGGAATTTAACAGTGATGTGTACATATTGTGCCTATCCAGATGCATCATGTATGATCTCTGTCTTCAGGAAAAAGAATACAAAGATATTCTAGTCTTCATGCAGCATTCATTGATCCTTGAAATAGAACTGTGTGTGATGCCGCTTTAAAGAAATCATATTCTATGGATGACATAAAATACTTAAAAATATCTAAGTTTGCATTCATGCACTCTGTCACAATTCATGTCTGATGCCACATGAAGTTCAACTGCCAGCATCAGGATACTCAGTAAACAAGTGTGCTCTCCAGTTCTGTGCACTCGCTTCTGAGTCACGTGAGAAGACTTTGGTCTTACTTGGGTTTCCTTGATGGCTTTCAGTCTAGTTTCTACTCTGAGCACGGTAGGATGGCGGTTGTTCAATTCATTGGTCCTCTCTTCAGTGGTGAGCGTGTGGATTCAAAAAGATCTTTGAGGCAGCCTCTCATGTCATAGTTTATAAGGGGTTCCTAGTCCTCCTTCAAAATGGGAAGGTTGTAGACTATTACTTAGAAATTGTGGGGAACGTTTTTGCAGATCCTGACTCTCATGACTACAGAACTCTTTCATGAATTTTGGGAGAAGCTACTATACAAAGTCAATCTTTTTGGTGGGTTTGCCCATTGTTGTCATTTTTCATTGGATTGCCACCTTTCTTTTTTCCATATATTCCTATACAAACCTTAATCCCAAAATGCATTTATTGTTAGAATCGTGTGTTTTGATGTCATCTTTTTGGATTCCTCCCGTGCTACAAAGTATCTCAATGTATATGATAAATTAGATGTTAGCCTTTCTTCCTTCTTTCTCTTGTTGGTGTTATCTCACAGTTTTTCTTTTTCTATCTTGTGCTTGACATCCATGTGTGTTCTAAATTTGAATTATGAAATGATAAAATACAGATAAAATATTTGTTTCTATCTTTATATGCGAATTTGTTGGGATGAATAGTTGACGATATAGATTTTAATTTCAAATTAGGAATGCTAGCATTCTAACACAAATTTGATACTGTACCTGCTTGTTAGACTGATGATTTTCATGGATAATTCTTTTCTGTTATCTTTTCTAACTTTAGGGCTGCAGCCAGAACTATGCTGTTTCTATTTTTTTCTTCAGTTGTAGTTAGTTTTCAGATCCTCCAAAACACTATGGGTACATATTGTACACAATCTCCACTTGTGACCATTTAGAAAAATGCAATGAATTAGAAGCCAGAAGAAGAATTTGAAGATTTGCATGCAAACCAGTATATTTCTCTGCTTGCTTTTGGCACAGATTGTTTCATTTGGGTGTAGTAGAACCATCAGTGATATAATTCTATTCCTGAAGATATTCTTCAGGGCCAAAAGACCCACCCAAAATGGCTTCTATTCATTTTCTTTTACAGTCCAGGACACAAGGGAAATAAGTGATGTCAGTTTGAATGAGGAATTAAAAATATGTTCATGTTTAATGGATCCTTATTACATGCACATACACAAAGACAGCAACATTCCTCCTTGTTCTTAAATTTAATCATGAGTAAAAAGTGTATTTTTTAAACTTTGTTGCAACTAGTAAGATGTGACAAAGTTTCTAGAGGAAAATTTAGCTGAATTGCTCAGTTAAATTGCTCATGAGTTAGTTTAAGCTTTTTCCTTTGAGAACCTAAAACTTTCTCCTCTTTGCTTTTGATTTTTGAATGCTATTTTGTAAGTGGAGAGAAGCTTTCTTTTTCAAAGACCTCTTCATTCACAATTCATCTTTACAGTCTATTTCTGCCATGGGCACTTGCCCTTTTTTGGCCATGGTGTAGTCTGGGTAATAAATTTATATAGTTTAGCATCAAGAGTATTTTATGCAGAAATGCTGCTGAATAGTCATCTGAATAGTTGTACAATATGATTCTGCAATCCGATTTTAGCAAAAATGTAGACTAAGTAAAGCTGTATGTCGGTTAATGCCTAGGTCATAGTGACACTGCTTGATTTAGGATGACCATTAATCAGTAGCTTTGTTGTGTAGGCCTGGTTACTTTGTATAAACGAAGCATGCTTTGCTAACGACTGTACCCTTGAAGAGGAACTAAAGACTGATAAAAAGGAAACATCCTGCCCCAGAAGGCGTGGAAAGCCGGATGATTGCCAAAGAAGCATGAACTAGGGGAACAGTAAAGGCGGCAGGGGGAGATTGCTACCACCAACTCAATTCAAGAGCTAAAAGACTTGCCTCATCAAACCTATAAGGAGCATGTGTGCCAATTTACATAGCAAGCAAGACTAATTTACATATAACTAGCCAACAACAGAAGGGATGGTGATTACTAACGAATGACCGTAAATTCAGGCAAATTATTCCTAATCATGTAACAGAATAAATGCATTATAGTTCTTTGGTGTGGTGTGCTAGCTTTGTGGAACTATCACTTAGCACCCATCTCTGCACAGACATGAATTCAATAAATATCTCCTCTGTGTGCGAGACTGGCTTATTGCACACCGGGTACCGAACCCTGCTTTTGGGACAACAATGGTGCATCTGAATTTCCTACTTCACATGTGCCTTCATACTCTTTGGTGGTCTTACTTTTGGTCATCTTCCACATGCATCAAAACTTAGCAGAAATGTAAAGAGCACGCTCCTAGTAACAAGCGTAGTTTATCCCTCTTCTAAGCAGCAACGATACTGTGTCTTTAACAAGGCAAACGTGTAATTTGTGGTGATTTTCAGCCGCGATTTTTGTGTTATTTTAAGCATATAAAAACACATCAACCCATCTAGTCCACGTATACTATTCTGACGGCTTTCCTTGCTGTCATCTCTACAGATATCCCCTACACAACGTGTCTACACGGCCCAGCACATCCTTGTCAAGGGTGGCCCACGAAGAGCCTAGGCGAGGGCCTTTCCTTCTGGGTGTTTTATGACGGGGCACCAGCTCTCCCTGCCCAGTGCCATGAACGGCCACGGGACCCCGCACACCCTCGGCCGGAGGGAAGCACAAAACCATTGAAAGGTAACGATGGGCCGTGCGGCCAGGCTGGACCTCTGGCCCTGCCATACGGCCAAGGCCCA
>NW_010972620.1:12580833-12581107 GCF_000737465.1 Haliaeetus leucocephalus | reverse complement strand
CTCCCCAGGTGAACGCGTATCCCTCCGCCGCGGCCGCCCCCACCGTCGGGCTCGCAGCCCTACAGTCCCCGGATGGAAACTGTTATGGCCGCCAACAGCGACTCGCCGGGCTATGGAGAGCGGCGAGGTAACTCCGCGAGGGGCGCCGGCCGGGGAGGGGGGTCCCCGCGCGGTGCGGGAGGGTGCGGTCCGGCGCGGGCTGCGGCGGAGAGGAGCGGACAGGAGGCGCGACACCGCGGCAGGGCAGGAGGCCGCCCCGTGGTACAGCTGAGCC
>NW_010972620.1:12392424-12580585 GCF_000737465.1 Haliaeetus leucocephalus | reverse complement strand
TCGCGGCGCGGCCCGGCCCTGGGGCGGCGACGGCAGCCCCGGGGGCTCCCCCGCCGGTCCGGCGTCACCGACCGCTTCGTGTTTTGTCCCTGCTCTTCCCTGCCTCCTCGTCCCGGCGACGGGAGGGGGACAGCCCCGCGCCCTGGCCCTGCTCCTCGCCCTGTGGGACCGCCGCTCGTTGACGGCGGGGCGGGCAGCCCCCGGCGGGGAGACGGGCGGGGAGCGTCCCCCCGACATCGCAAGAGCGGGCTGAGAGCGCGGTAGTCGGCAGGTACGTTAGCGGTGGCCGTGTTGTCGCTGAAGCGTTGAGCTGCTGTTCTCGTAAATGGCAAGTTTGCTGCGGAGCAGGGGTGTCTGCGTTTGTGTTTGTTAGGTTTGGATGCGATTTGGTAATTTTATTCTTATTTTATATTTTATTTTTACAAAAGCAGCGTTTTGCTGTGTCAGGTAGATTGTATCTGACCGCCAGAAGCTCTAGCTCTGTGGGCTCCTGAAGTTCTAGCTCTGTAAGTTCCTGCATGTGCCCAGATCTTTGTAGAGACGAAGGTACTACTCTGCTTTTGCAGACGTATGTAGGATGGGACCAAGCGTGGAAAATACGGTAGCATAGGGTTGTTTTTTAGTAACATTTAAATGAGTGTAAACAATTTTAAAAGAAGTCTTGAAAATACTACCTGCCTGGAAATGTACTTTGCATTTATGGTTACTTGTTCTAAATGGAAAAACTGTAAAAGGTACCTAACTTAGGAGTGTCTTACTCCTGTCTGTCATTTATCACTAGATTAAAGCATATAGCTAAAACTTTTTTTTTCCTGCATGCGTACTTTTTGTAAACAAAATACTGACATTGGATCATTTTTAGGGGTTACTTATGCTTGTGCCTAGTGTAGTGTTTTTCTTTTTTGGGGGGGGGGGGAGTTAACTGTGGTGTATGCTTATGTATTTTCAGGGTTTGTATTCATTATATCTGCTTTATAATCTACTTACTTGTTTCAAATATTGTGAATGTAATATTCCACTTCCCTTCCAGACTTTTGCAAAACTTTCTAGAAAATTATAATTAGGTCTTTGTTGTAGAATTTATTACAATTTTTACTTAACAAAAGATAAGCATCTTTTGAGTTAAAGTTAAAATTTGATGGACTGAGGTACTAGTTACTTCTTTATGCCTTGTTTTTAAGTTATCGTATGTTTATGGTTACCAGTTACAAATGCCTGAGATGTAGTGACAAAGCTAAGGTTAAAATAGGCCTTGTTAGGAGGAGTTTGCTAGTGATTTTTAATCCCACTCATTAATTTAGAATTTGTATTGTATTTGATGGTGTTATTTGGGAGAGAGTTACAGTTTTTCTGTCTTCAATGTGTTAAAAATGCGTATAATGTAAAATTGTGAAGGATTTGTGCTTTTCAGCTTATTCCTTCAGTTATGCTTGCATTTATACCTTTTAAAATACCTTTTCTTTTGTTTCCAGACCTTTTTGCAGTATTCCTCCTGACTGTGGCCTTTTCTGAGTCTTACATATTTACCTCTTCTATGTGTGTGGAAAAACGTTGAAAAGGCTGTTGAAGAATTGAACTCAAGTCTTTTCTTCATGTGTAAGTCTGACTTCTTGTTTGGTAATGTACATTTAAAGATCCCTGGGATTTTTTTTTTTCGTTACTAGTTGGCTGTTTCTAGTAAATATTTTTATCTGTCATTCTGCAGGTGCTTGTCAATAGTACATGCTGCCCAATAATAACAAGGTTAAATTGTAATTTGTGTGGTTAATTAGTTAAAGGAGATTTCAAATCAGGTTTGCATATCTCCGAGACTCTTTGCCAAACATAAATGTTTTATCCAGTTAGTGAAATGTTGCCCAACTGAGGACAACATTGGCCCCATGTTAAAAGCCTGAGGCTTGTTCCCTGCAGCATACTTTACCCACTTTGGATTTTTATAGTGTTAATTGCATACATATTTCAGCTGTTAGTATTTGACAGTGTAACATTTTAACCTGAATGATAGGCAGCTACCATCAGGATGATGTATTGCATCATGCAACCTGTGATTGTTATGTGTTGCATCTGTGTATTAATAAAATTCTTCAAGCTAACAAGTCCAAGTCATTTTTAGTTACTTATTCTTTATGTGGGAGTTCAGCTTGCTCCTGTTCAAATAAGGGATTTACCATTGACAAGAGAAAGTGTTATAATACGGTACTCTCTTGGTGAAAATGGAGTGTAATGTAGGTGAGTTGTTCTCTTCTGAAGGCTCAAAGTGGAGTAATATCCCATGTATTAATCTCCTCTGTGGAAGATGGGAAATGTATCATTGAGTTTAAAAATAAAAATCCTGTACCTAAAGTGTTTTAGTTTGGAAAGACTCCCAAGGAGGGAGTGTGTGTGCACATGCCTGTGATATGTAGGTTTTTTTGGTTTTTTTTTTGAATGTCAAGTGTATAGTTGAAATCTTGCAGGTCTCATAGCTGAAGAACACAGTTGATTGAATTTATTTGATATTGGAGTCTGTATAAAATGTCAAAGTCTGTTTTGCTTATTATTGTCAAGAATTGTGCAGAAATGCTAATATCTTTTCCAAAGGAATGCAATAAAGCATATGCTTTTAAAAAAAAAAAAAGCTTTTCTTGCTATGTGATATGCGAACATGGCCTTGAAAATTTGTCAGTCTCCATTTTCTTTGTCAGGTATTTACATGTGTGATGCTAGATACTTCCTTCTCACAGGACTATAGGAAAATATTTGGAAGACAGTGGTGATGCTTATGATGGCCTGGAGCTCTAGAAGCAGCTCTTGAACTTCATCACAATGAGGGAGGGGAGGTGATCATTCTTTCAGTTTGAATGTGAATAAAGAGGATGATGTAATGAGTTCCAAGTCTGTTGCTTCAGGGTGGGCAGGAGAACAGTGGAGAGAGAGCTGCTGATCAGATTTCAGCTAACACTTCACTAACTTTTGCTAGTAAAGAAGAAAGTGATGCTACTACAGAAAAGTTTTTAGTAAAAAGTGTTACAGAGTAATGAAGAAACAGTTCTTCATTTTCAGTTTCACTTTTCGAAATTCAAGTTATTTTCGCTGCTATTCCATTTCTGTTGATTTTATGCTGACATGTGGGAGTGTTGTTTCAGCATGCACTTGAGCTGCTATAAATTGTCAGTGCAGCCTGTTATAGAAACACTGATATTAAGTCTGTAGCAAGACAATGATGCTGACCATACCTGTTTCAGCCTCTTAATCCATAGAGGAGTACTGTTGTCAGTCATGCACTTGCTCTGAAAAGATTGACCTATACCCAGGAACATATGGTGAGAAAACAGGTAACTTACATTTGTTGACTGCTTCAGACTTGTGTGATACTGAAGGTAGGCATGTGAAAAATTCATTGTAGAGGAGTGTGGTGGGTTTTTTGGTGTTGATAAGGGTAATGTCTCCATTAGTGAAGTAGATCTTTTGTCAGATTTTGATTTTGTTTTTTCTTTTCTTTTTAAGCACAATAGTTAGCTACCAATAGAGTAGCAGACTTGAGTAACAAAAGTATCAAATCCTGCTGAATTTGACTTGGTTTTAGTACTTCAGCTAGGTTCAGCTAGTGATCCATGTCACAGAGGAGCTACTGTGTTTATATTTGCTTGAAATCCTGAATAAGTAATAAATGCTAGCTTCATCTTAAAAAAGCAGCTCTTGGGATTTCTCATGCTTACAGATTGTCCTGGTGGGAGAAAACCAAAATTTGATGGCATGGAATTTCAGATGTTTTTATTTTTCAGTATGTGTTGTTCTTTAAAGTTTATTTTTCAAGAATTATGTACATTTTGTGGGAAAAAACCCCCAAACAACAAACCCCCAACCCCCCCCCCCCAACACAAACAAACAAGAAAAGGTTACGGTATAATGTCTAATTTTTTTCTCCTCATCTTTTTTGTCTCAAATGCTATTATAAAAATCAACAATTTCCAAGATTGGCATTTATTTATTAATGAATTGTAATGGGTATCCTAGTTGCATTAGTTTAAAAAGTAATATTTACTTTGTTTTCTAATTTCAGGAGAATAAAATGGGGAAGTTCTAGAACCTTGAGAATAACTCGGTGCAGTAGTCTTGTTTGCTGCAGGAACTAAGACTAATCTCAAGAATTCACTTAAAGAAAAGGAAAACCTAAAATCATGCCATCTGAAAAGGAACAGGTTTTTTCTGATAAAAAGCAAATTAATTTGTTAAAACACAATGCTGCAAAGAATTTTTCTACAGATACTACTTTGGGAAAAGCACTGGTGAATGATCCTTTAAGTATGATGACTCAACCAGCAATTTTAGATGTCAATGTCTTGTACGAACTAAAAAATGTGAAAATTGATTTACCCAAGGTGAACATTCCAAATGAAGTATTAATGAAACATGAAGTTGATAGATTTAGAAAACTCTTTCAGTGTAAACAGCAAACTGCAAGGAAGTCCTTAAGTCTAGAGAAAATAAACAGAAGCAATCCCAATTGTTCAGAGGGAAGCCACTTGCAAAATAAACCAGAAGTGCAATTTGAAGAAGGGTTGAAAACTACAGCAAAGATACTGAATTTCACTTGTACCAAGTGCAAAGATAACATTAGATACAGCCCAAATGATCTACAGAAACATTTTCAGCTGTTACACTATGGCGAGTTGCCTTTGTATCCTTGTGAGATGTGTAACTTCTCGGCTAATGACTTTCAGTCATTTAAACAGCATAGACGCACCCATCGTAGCACTTTAGTAAAATGTGAGCTCTGTAATGATGAACATATGTACACTTTGTTGGATTTGACAAAACACTTCACATCAAAGCATTGTGTAAATGGTCACTTTCAATGTGAAAAATGTGGGTTTTCTACCCAGGATGTGGGCACATTTGTTCAGCACATTCATAGACATAATGAGGTTCCATACAAATGTGGAAAATGCCATCACGTAAGCTTTACAAAAGAGGAGTTCCAGAAACATATTCTTGTTCATACCAGTATGTTTCCTTTTGGTTGTCATTACTGCAGTTACAGCACACCACGGAAAGATTATCTTTTAAAACATATCATAGCTTTGCATAGAGACCACTTATATGCAAAAGAAAAACTGGAAAAGGAGAAATGTGAAAAAAGTATAGTGAAGACTCCAGCAGGACTGAAGCTTGTGTTAAGAAGGTATAAAATGGGAGCATCAAAAAAAGCTCTCTGGAGACGGAAAAAAATAAGCAGTGGAAGCGACAAAACTGGAGAAAAAAATGCACAAGTGCTAAGAAGTGTGAATAAGATTCAAACAAAAGCTGAGGAGCTGAACCAGTGTATGAAAGATGTGGAAGCAAATGAAGAAACAGATCAAGTTATATATACAGAAAAGCATAATTTCATGGGTGGAATGCTGTCTGCTACTACTGCACAATACAATAAAGCAGATGATGGAACAAGTTATGGCCTGGGATTATTGAAAAATGCTGTTCATGGGCCAACGGTCTTGATGGTGAAAAACAATAAAATATCTGTTCCAGCAAATTACAGTGCTAAATTTATGGGATTTAAAATGGTAGATGGAAAACAACATATTGTGATAAAATTGTTGCCTACAAGTAAGCAAAACATACATTTGTTGGGTCAGAAAGCTGATCCTATTAAAGATGGTTCTACAACTCCTTTGTTACAGACTGCTGATCCCTGTGGCTTGTCTTCAGGTGCTATACCATGTGTAACTGATCAGTCAACCTTGAAGAACAATTCTGTTCACCCATTAACCTCCCCTCCATTTTCTTGTTCTGCTCCTCATTCAGGAAAAACAAAAGTGGAAAAACAAAATAACTCCTTATTTTATGGTAGGAGTGTTTCTCATACTGTAGCACCTTCTAATGTAGCTGTAGGAAAAAGTTCGAATTATTTGCCAATGAAGTTGGGCTCAACTGTACCTCCATGTGATGAGGTGACAAAAGTTGGAACTCGAAGTAGTATCTCATGGGGAAGCTATAGTCCTCCAAGTCATCCTCAGGTATTACCACCCACTATTACAAATACGCTTCACTATGACCCTATGAAAATGCCCTTCTTTCCTGACCTGAAAATACAAAATGGTGGCCTGAATAATAGTAATGGAACTAATAATCTCTATTATTCAACTTCAGTGGATTCTTCTAATGAAGGGTTGCTGTCTTTCCACAACTATTCCAAAATGGACACTTCGGATAACCCATGTAGCATTTGGATGTCAACAGATGACAGATACAAAGAATTTATATCTAGCAAAACTGTTTCTTTTCAAAACAGTAGGAGAAGTGAACCTGCATCTTCATATTCAGAGTTGATGAAAAGCTTAAAACCAGAGAAAGTTATATCGGCCCAGTCAAATATTAATAAAACTTATGGACACGTAAACACTAAAAATAACTCTGTGTCTTCTAAAAGCCAATCTAAACGTGTTGTTGGCAGTGAGTGTTTTACAGAGGACCAGCATAATGGTCAGCAGTATTTGGATGCTAACATACATCAAGGCTTTGAGAACGTAGCTGAGAAATTCCAAGAAAATGCCTCTGATTGCGTTAACTCAGTCTTAATGCCTAAAATCACATCTGTTTTCTCATTGCAGAGTGAACAAGCAGCTAATTATTTATCACCTGAAATAAACCAGTTACTGCAAGATGTGTTAAAAGTGAAAGCAACTGCTCAGCACGAATCCCACAGCAAGTCAAACAACTGCATAAAACTTCACTCTGACAAGCTGCTTTCTGGTCATGAGACAGGGAATAAAGCTTTTACACATTTAAAAAGCTCTGCAACTGCATGTGGTTTTCAGAGGCCTCCTTCTAATGTAGACTTTCATTTATATAAAAGAGAGTTGAATGCAAGATGTAGCACAAATGAAGGTACACGTTGTGGGAGAGAAAGGCAGACACCCAGGTCATCATTTGATTCACAGGGAATGGATAAATTATCCAGAACTCCGGGTGTTGGTACGTTGCTAAAAACTCATTCAGATGCAATCATAACACAGCAGTTAGTAAAAGATAAACTACTGTCTATAACCCCAAATCCTAGCAGCTTTTCGCCAGTTCTTCCGGAACAGAAGAAAACCCTTTTAGTTCAGTCCCCTCCATCAGGATTTTTTGTTCCTTTGCACCTTGCTAACCAGCCCAGACTACAGGTGGTTTCAGGAAAATCTCTTCCGTCAACCAGTTCATCAGATGGGCACGTGACTAAAGGTGTACCTGCATCTTTTGTTTTAAATAAAGGACCTGGAATGATTTTCACTTTTAGCAGGGCAATTGGAACAGTTGCAAATGTCCCTAGTGATAGTTCTCAGGTTTTAGGGAGAGTTGCATCTAAAGAATATGGTAAAATAACCATACCGGCTTCCAAAGTGGAGGGGAAAAACGACAGTTTCAGAAGCTTAAGAAGTTCCTGTAATAGCAGAGCATGTAGTACAGCAAATGACTCATTGAATAGCATGCCATTCAAAGGTCCTCTTGTAATTACAAACTCATCGGAGTCATCTGTGAATGGAATTTCTTCTGTGAAGGTGTTATCAGAGCATCAGGATGCTGTCTTTGGTTCCTTGGAGTCAGTAAACCAACAGCAAACTAAACAGAAACAACGTGTTTATGCACTTTTGCCTGATGGACAGCAGGCAGTTTTTCTGAAATGTGTGACACCAAACAAGCCTGCAGTTCATAAACATAGTGTTTTTCAGGATAATGTTCATTATCAAAATTGTCAACCAAAGAAAACTGGAGCCATGCAACAAAAGCTTTTGCTGAAAATTAAGACTTCTACTTCAGATACGCTGGCTGATACCACTCAGTCAGTAAGCAACTCAGTGCGCTCACTACAGTTGGATAACTTGCAGTCCCTTACTCCTGCACTAGCACAGAAACAAACTAATCTTACTTCTAATGATGCCTTAATCTTACCAGGTAAGTTAATGCCAGCAAATGCCTCTTTGGCAAGCTATAATCCAGCATGTTGTGTTCCTTCTGTAGAACCAGTTTATTCTACTAAGTCTGCAGGGACACAGTTGCAAAAAGGTTCTATTGAGAGTATGAAAGTAATAACTGCTAACAACAGGAATAACTTTGGTAGTCAGAAGTCCACATGGAGCACCCGAAACAGAACCACGAAAGTAAAACGTCGTTTAAAACAAACTGGGTCTAAAAGTTCAGAAACTGTGGGTGTGCAAAGAAATAAGAATTTCAAACGGAAAAGTAAGGATAATTGCCCAGAACCTCCAAGAAAGAAAGTAATGTTGCACAGAAAGTGTAAGGAAAAGAATCAGACTGAAGTTGTTAATGAATCGGGTGGCCCTTACAGACCAAGGGCATCAAAAGAAACTGTGAGGACTTTGAAATTACTTCCTTTTAATTCTAAACAGCTTATAAAATGCCCTCGGAGAAATCAACCAGTTGTTGTGCTTAACCATCCTGATGCAGATGTTCCAGAAGTTGTAAATGTAATGAAAACCATTGCTAAATTTAAGGGACATGTTCTTAAGGTTTCATTGTCAAAAAGAACTATCGAAGCACTTCTGCAGCCAGCCTTCTGCCATCCTTTTGACATAACTACTGATGATCTTTCTCAGAAGAGGCACAGGACAATAAAACCTATTAGCCCTGTAAAAGAAAGATTTGTCTTAAAATTGACACTGAAAAAGACTAGCAAAAACAATTACCAGATTGTGAAAACTACCTCTGATAATACCTTGAAAGCTAAGTTTAGCTGCTGGTTTTGCGGTAGAATATTTGACAATCAGGATAATTGGGTAGGACATGGACAGAGGCATCTGATGGAGGCTACTCGAGATTGGAATTCATTAACGTAATGATGACCAGTGAAGAAAATAACACTTAAATATCATACATTACAGTTTTTTAAAAAGAGAATCAATTTAATGAGGATACACAAGTAATTTTGTTTTGTATTTCAGTATTGTAACTGAAGTTTAAAAATGATGCAAAGTGCTTGTGTTTTAAAGCGAAGAGCAGATTCTCTGTTGCCATCAAGCTTTGAGATAGATCAAGGAGCTTTATGGTTTAGATAACTTGTAACTAACTGCAAATACAATTCCGTAAAAATATATATTATTTTTTGTTACTACTATCATGTCCTATATTTTTATTCAATAGAATGAGTCTTCAGGGCTTTTGTTCTGTACATACTTAAGAAAACCTAAACATGTAAATATTTTTATACTTTTCAATTATTTGGTATAATTCTTGCACAGAAATTACCGGCCCCCTCCCCATTTTTCAGTTCTGTGCATGCACTACTAAAAGCAATTTTTAAAACGTTTTCAACTACACACAGCTGTTATCCTGAGATTTTTGTTATTTTCACTTGTTAGCTCTTGATTTTGTTTTTCAGGGATTGAACACTATTGTTAGCAAGTGCCTAAAAGATGTGAAGCAGTTTACATTTTGTCAACTGTGTAACCATAGGTCCATATAGGGCCATTTCCCCAATAGTTTCATTTAAACAAAGCCATATGTGAATGCTTTAAGCTATATTGCTATGCACATGACACTTGTACTATTTCTGTGCAGTTTGTCTACTTTCATAGTGAAGTATTTTTCATATAAATTAATAAAACATCTTACGATTGTGTTAATACGGTGAGCCTGAGAATGGAATCAGTTGAAAAATATACAGTATATATATTCATAATGTATATGATGTTTAAGAATGGTGAACATTCCTAATCTGTATTGACTCTGTCACTATTAAATTTGCTATGACTTGTATTTACAGAATATGACTGTGAGCATTTATAGAAAATATTTCTATTTTTTTTTTATAGTATGACTGCCACAAACCCTATAGGAAGGCCAGGATATGGTGAAGTGCAAAGCACCATTTCAGGCCTGTAACTGCATTATAGTTTTTTTCCAGGTGGATGTAATTTGTCCCCATAATGACTAAATAGTATTTTCTACTATTGCTTATTCAGATGAACTGCCTTTTAGGGTACATGGTGTTTGGCAAAACCAAGGCTTGAGTTACTTGTCCGTCATTTTATCAGCCAGTTGGGTAATATTCCTAGGAGCCTGCTTGCTTCCTGCTTACAGTTTTAAGGATCACAGTGAAGGGAGGATATGCTTCACATTTCTTAATGTTTATGTGAGGGTATGTAAACAAAAGACCGTATCTTATCCATAGTGACTGAGAGTATACAAATGAAAGTCCCTATTATCCACAGTAATTCCTGTGTTTAGAGGCTTTGTCCTCCAGAGTCTTAATGAACCTGGAGGCTAGATCCAGTCTTCAGTGGGAGTGCCTTTACCATATGGGACCTTTAGCCTAAGTACTGGAAGATTACATCTTAGGTGTGTAAGTAAGTCAGCTTCCCAAAGTATTGATGGAAAAGCTGTCAAAATTGAGTGCTGGACTTGGAGAGGACTGGGGCATTTAAGTCTCTGAGGTTTTAGATTGTATGCAAGCCCAGGGGTAGTTCTCTGACTATTTCCATGAGGCAAAAGTGAAGCTTGACTTGCTACCAATGAAACAATTGGAAGTCTTTCACGGATGTCACAGGGATGTCACCAGTAACAGAATTTGACTTATGTTTTAAAAAGTGTTATAATGAAAATGATTTTAAAAAAAATCAGTAGCTAGATATGTTTTTCTTTCTTACTGTGTCTGTTGGCAGGAAGATGCACACTAGCCTTGTAGCTGGTGAGTTATTTATGGGAGTCAACTGAAGTACCCGAAACAGTCAAGGCAGCATAGTTTGGGTGAATTAATATACAGTTGGTGTGTGCTCTGTATCACAATTGGATCACTCTGTGCTGCACAATGGGCTTGAGCTCTGACATTAATTTGGCTGGGAACTTTGAAGAAGACTAGTGTAGTGGTGAGGAAGCGTGTTGGAAAGAAACAGCATTAGGAAAAGACAAAAATGTGTTAAGCTTTTTTGACTGAAGGATCTGTTGGCTGCCTCAGCTTGTTCTCCTATAAACCCTGAAACTGAACCCCTGAATTCTGGACATTGTCATTGCCTTCTTTGGCAGAAATATTTGTGACGTTTGTTGCTAAAGCTGACTCGGTGCTACTTCACCAAGGATGACCAATTTTTGTTAACAGTTACTTAGCACTGAGGTGGAAGTTCTGCTGTAGAGTTAGGGTTTTTCTCTATATTGATGAATCATGAGAGTGACAACTGTCACTAGAATTTTTTTCCATCCAGCTTGTTTTCTTATGAATTGGGTAACGTTAAACAATACTGTGAAAAAGAACATTGTAAAGCTAGGAAATGTTGAAATAAGCTTGCTTTATACAATCTTAATTCATTGTCATGTGTCACTCTATCCATGGACATCCATCTCATTCAGTGCAGAGAACTGTTGCTCCCTCTTGAGCAGTGATTTAATATTTTGTTTCCCCACCCTTAATTATGATGATGTATTATTTACACACATTGCTCAAGTACTGTTCTGAATATATATAATTATTTTTTTCTTACGAGCTTTTCCATAATGCTTTGAGGTCCTAAGAGTTTGGCACTTCTGCAGATTGGATTTCAAAGTATCTCAGGTGAGACTTCAGTGATATTAAGATCACAATTAATGATCATCAGGAGAAAGTTTGGCTTAAGCAGTCTCACCAGCATTGCAGTGGATGGTGCAGTAGAAGGTGCAGGGACAATATACAGTTCTTCAGTGAAATGCTCAACTGCTTTAACAAGACGAGGCTACCTTTTTACTCTCTGACTCCTGTAATGTTTGTTTGCGCATTTCTCAGCATCTTCAGTAAATGGGAAAGGTATCTTACAAATATCTTACAAACCAGTCTTTCATTACACAGCTATGATTTATCCCTGAAGTATTGTGTCAACCAAGTGAAACGCATAAATCCATATGGAAAAATAGTCAATGATCACACATTTAATGCTTGTATTGTAATGGATATATGTGATGTGACAAATTAAGGTTGCACAGGTAACCTGATCTGAAGAGTGTCTTGATTTTGAGTGCTTGACTTTGCAACCATAACATTTTAAGATAGCTTGTAACATTGTGCATATAGCAAGGTAAGAAGACCTTAACTTGGTTATAGTGTTTTGGGCATAAAGAAATAGATGCAAGTGCAGAGTCAACAAGTGTTTGTACAGTATTTGTGTGTTTGTGTAAAGTGGCCTAAAATCTAGCCCGTTGTATATTCTTTGCAAGATGTGTATTCATCGGTAAGTCATAGTTTCTTTTCCTCAGTAATTTTGATGTTTTAACAAAAAACTTATGTTCAATATTTGTTCCAGGGCTGTTGTCATGTGAGACCTGTTTTTTTAACAACACTTCCTAAGAATCTCTGCCTGCTGCTGGTGGTTTAGATTGAATGAGGAATGTAAAGGAGGAATGTAGTTCTGTAACTTGCATGTCTGAACACTTGGATTTTTGAGAATGCAAGTTCTTACTCCTTTCATGGAACAATGTTGTCAGGAATGATGTGCACTACTCATTGTACTCTCCTTTCTGTATCAGGTAGGCAGACAACACTTCTGCTCCTTTGTACATTAGTAAATACAATACTTTGCCCTGAGTTCTCAGACAAAAAATTTACTTCATTTTAAAGCCAATTTTTTAATTCTACTTTTACATCTTCCTTTGTTTTTTTTTTCCTAGCTATTCAGTTAATTACATGGAAGAGAAATTAGCTAACAATATCCAAGAAATATGGGGGGAGTGGTGTGTTCCTATGTCTGTCAGAGGTCAGACTTGACATACCTGCTACCTGGTGGAAACAGCCGACAGCATTAACTACCAGCAGCTGCTGGCACTGCAACAGTTGTAAGATAAAAGTTTCAGGTTGATTCAATATATAATCAATAGCATCAGGATTTTTAACATAGCATGCTCCATCCTGAGTACTAATTTATTTTATATCCTTGCAAAATGCAAAATTAGCACTCAGGATGGAGCATGCTGTGTTAAAAATCCTGATGCTATTGATTCAGCAGTCAATACAGAATCTAGGAAATGGTAACTTGGCGCAATCCTATACCTGAAACTTGCTCGAACCTTTCTCTTCTCCAGCTAAAATTGTTTCAAAATATGTCTACACCACAGTCCGCCCAAGCTATAAAAGATCTGGCTTGGGTAAGGAAAGCAGAGTTACTAGTCTGCTTCCTTTCTTCCTCTATAAAACTGTGTGTATAGTAAAATAGGTGACCACGTACTGGTGGGTTTGTCATCCTGTCCTGTTCCCCCCCCGCCACCTTATTTTGTGCCTAGGATGTTTTCCTCTCAGGATGAATGGATTATTTTGTGGAAGGTGGTGTTGCCTACTACATCCCTGCCTCATTTTGTTGTCAAAACTGTAAGGTACCCCTGTAATGATGTAGAACATGACTAAAAAGAAAGGAAGGGTTTGAGGATGAAAGTAGTTGAGTGTTTATCTAATCTAGAGCATATTTGTTATTTGTGGATCAGCCACAAAGTTAGGTGTAGCGCTGAGCACTTAAGAGCTGAGGAGCAGCAGTGCTTTGCGTATGGAAAGGGCTCACTATTGCTAATTACCTTAAAAACCTGATACTTAGTCTCTCATAAGAAAGTCTGTAGGTACACCCAAGTTTCACTTTTTCATGCCTTTTTCCCCCCAATTCTAGAATGATGGTGATACTACACATTTAACTCAGAAAGCAGTATTTGAAGAACCCAGACACTTTTGTGAGGACCCAATATATAAAGGTTAACAAGAAACAGTTTTGTTAAGAACAAAGTTTAAATGCTGTGCAGGACATGAGTGAATAAGGCAAGGACTCTACATGCATGCAAAGAAAGCTAAATATTGAGTGGCTGCTTTTTCACACACTGTTTTCCATTGTGAGTATTGCTTGAAACAGGAACCTTCTAAAGTGATGTTTCACATAACTAAATAATATCAGAGTACCCATATGGGAGTAAATTAAGCTTGCAGAGACTAATAACTTTTGTTAATTTTGAGGCCTTGGCAATCTTAATGTTCTAAACATTACACTAGTATTAAGTGTAGTATTAGTATAATACTAATTAATGCCAACTGAATAATATACTAAATGTAGCATTTATGTAGTACTGTGAACAGTCTGTCATAGGCAGGCTTGTGTGAAGTCTGTATACGTTGTTTCTTACTTGCAGGTGTCACATTTGCTTCACATCTGAGGTCTTATCTGTTGCTGAGGGAAGAAAAGAAGACCCAGCAAAGTAGGTAGCTAGGTACTGAACATCTTTGTCACATAAGTAAGCAGTTCTTTCTAGAAGACAGGTGCATTACTTGTAGAAGTAATTGATCAAAACCACAAGGAAGTAGTTGCAGAATACAGCTACAATAGAGCTCTAAGTGACTTGCTGAGCCTTTGCAAGTCTTGGCTCAATCTTGCCTTAAATGCCTTGCACATAATCCTAGAGAACAGTGCCTAATCTGGAACAAAAAGAACAAAGCAGGTATGTATAGAGTGTCAATTTTGGAAAATAGTTTTAAGATGGATGAGTTGTCAGGTCAAGTGAAATCAAACACCTCTAGAACTAATTAACAACTGTTCCTAAAAGTTTTTCATTGGTGCAATTTATACATTCATCAATTTAATTTTCACCGCTTTAACCTTTGTAGAAATTACTTTGTTCACAATAATACAATAAGTAAACCACTGATAGAACAGGCTTGAAAAAAGAAAGTTGGTTTTTTTTTTTTTTTGTGTGTGTGTGTCTGTAAACTAATTCTGCAAGAATTGAGTGGGTGGTTGGTTTAGCAATGTGCCTGGGTCACCAATGGTAGGCAATCTGAAGACAAAAGATTTGAGAGCTATTAAGCTAAATATATACGCTGAAGCTGTAAAAAGTGATAGTTTTTATAACAACAGAACTTGTGAAGGAGCACATATAAATATATACATTAAAATATCAATGATAGCAAATTGATGCTTTCTCGCTGGAAGGATGCCAAGAAATGTGATCCAGAATGTCTCCATATGCTGTTGACTTTACAATATTTTTAATTTTATTTGCACATTTGAAAGTACAAACAAAAATATTAATGAAACAGAGTAAAGCCAAGGAAAAGGACAATACATGTCCATTAATTTAAAACACTCAAGACAGCTTTATTGCCACTAAACACATGAAGTACAGTCCTATTTTCAGCTTGTACACAGCAGTACATTAGGTTGAGTTGCTCTAACTTCTGGGGCTGTGCACTTTACAAAGAAATTGCTGAAAGCAGTGATATGTGGTAAATGTAACAAATGGAAAGAGTAGATAACTGTGGGTATTCTCTTTTTTAAAGTGAAAATGTCCTACAGGAAATCTGTCTTTAAATAGCAGTCAAAGGACCAGGCTGTGGTATGCAGTTGTTCTTCATGTGACTTTGAATACCTGTCTTGTCACAGATGGAAGCCGCAGACGAGGGTGTATCTGCTTTGGCTTCTTGTGTTGAGTATGAGTGCTTTTCTGATAGAGGTGACATGGGGTTGAACTTTATGAACTGCATCTCTTGCTACCCAGTAGGTGCTCTTAAAGAGTATTTTCCATCATTTTGGATTTTCTTCTTTTAATACCTGATCCACATGTTTTGGGGTGTTGAAAGAAATGATTAAAAGTCTTCATTTAAGCAGTTTAGTTTGATTAAGAAACTCTTACAATGTGTTTCAGTTTCGTTGAGTCTTTTGTGTTGTTTTGGCTGTCAATTAGAACCAGGGAGGTGCGCTGATGATTCTCTACTATTTCAGCAACACTGTCAAAGCGCTGGATAGAGAAAACAAACATTAATTAGTGCTGGCTTCCTTGAATGCTCTAATATTGACAGTAATCACTGCATCATCTTTTTCTCTTCTCCCACCAAGGGAGTGGAGCTATGACTCTTAGCAAGGAAGATGCTCTGCCTTTTAGTAAGAGCACTGATCCTGCTCTTTGTCCTGATTCTAGTCATAAACAGATTAAATTTTGGACAATAGAAGATACTGTGGCCACTAGCTGTCTCATCTTATGGTCCTTTCCATTTGTGATTGCCACCTGCACAAATTGAACCACAGAGGTCGCTACATGGCATATTAAACTGATGCCGCTTTTAGTTTACCTTAATATATATACATCAGAAAACTGTTAGGAGAAAAACCCCCACATCATCTCACCTCTTCACCACTTTTTTCTCTGCCCAGTGCATATTGTCTTGTTGATTCAATAAATCGTATAGGAATGTTATATACTCTTCTGTTGTAAAACACAACCAGTGTGTATGGTTGCCGTGAATCCTGTCCAGAACTCTTCCGTATTAGAAAAGATCCATCCTAAAGAGAGAAAAGTAGTAAGTGTATTCAGCTTATTTTTTTTCAACACCTTACTTTGGTTTTAGCTTAACATTTTCATCTATATGAGCATTAAACCCTTTTCTCCCATTCAAAAAACTGTACAGCAGGAGCTGACAAGTAGCTTGTATTCCTGCTGTGTCATTTAAGAGTCACCTTTGCTGCGGTCTGTTCTCTCTCAACCAGAGAAAGAAAGAATAAACAAACACACAGCGGCAGCAGTCTGTTGGAGTCCACAGATTATTAGGAAATGAAGTTACCATCAGTGGCAGTAGGTAGGCAAGAAGGCAGTGAGAGGTCTCCAGAGCTGCAAAAAGCACTCTGATAAAGACGAGCACCTAGAGCTACTGACACTGTAGCCGAGTGCTTACTAGTTAGCAGTAGCCTACACTGGTGATAACCCCAGTGCTCTGCCCCTTTATCCTACTTTGTAGAATTAGGCAAGAGTAGAAATTTATTTGATGCTGAGGATGCAACTCTACGTGTTACTGTTCCCTTCTGTGACACTAGCTTTCGTACACAGAATAGCTGAGAGAACTCAAATTCTTTAAACACCTAAATGCATATCAGAATGCTTAGCAGCATCAGCAGCTGTTTTTACATGAGCCATTGGACAGCGGTGGAGATAATTTAAAAGTCATGGGGCTTTGCCTTCCATTTTAATGGATGCATGTGAGCTATCAGATCTTCCTCTCTAGTCTGTAATAGCTTTCTCTGCAGTGCACCAGGGTTTTGAGTTATACTAATGCAACTTCGTCTTGGCGTGGAAACCATAGTTAAATAGTTTCACCACAATAATTTTGTGTTTGACAGTTCTTAGAATATTTCTGCTTGTCTTTTGATTTTTTTTATTTGAAGTTTTTTCATAAATTAGACATTGTTTACAAGTGACCTACCTTGTTTGATCGGTACAATGCATCTTCTGCCGTTTTCCTATCACAGGTAGCAGCATACCATGCTTTACTATAAACACCAGCATCCTAGAAAGAAAGAAACAGTGTTTCACCTGTAAAATAATAATGATAATAAAGAATATGGCCTGTAGGGGAGTTACTACTAAATAATGACAGCTGTGAAGAACTCAAATGCAGAACACTTTAGAAAACACAGAATTTAGAAAATTCTTTGCCAGGAGCTTACAAATTTGTTGGATAGAGGAAGGACAAAGAAAAACTAGTGTGGCATAACAGTGGTAACAGATGTGTGATAGAAGGCTGATACATGATAGAAGAAAGAAAGATACTCTGAGGAAAGTAGTCAGGTTCAACTGGAGGATAGTTTTGCATTTTTAAAGCAGGAAGCTATTCTAGTAGAGTTTAAAGAGGGTATCCAAGAAATGTTGAGGAATAAAATTGACCATTAACAATTTAAATGCTGCTCAGCTGTGGGCTAGCCAATTAAATGTTCAGATTTGGTAGGCACCTAAGCTTTGGGAATGAAGTTTCCCCATTTGTGAACATGATCACAATTGCCTCCATCTGGATAGCACGGAGGTTGGATAAGTGCATCTTAAGGACAAATGGATGTATTCTACAAAACAGAAGAATAATTACTGTCTTTCCTCTACTAATACAGCAATTGAACCCTCAGTGCTTTCACCTGAGACATGAGATACAGATTCAGTTCTGGTTCTCTGTTGGATTGAGTCTGAATATATCCTTACATTTGAAACAGTGCTCTTATCTAAAAGGCATAACCATGTTTACTGTGGAAAGGAATTACACCTGTGACAGAATGCAAGAGCAGCTTATATCTCTTGGGTGCCTCATTTCTGTATGTTATCCCCTGTGAACACCTCACAGAGATCATCCTTCCTCCCTCCATTCTGTTAAATGCTTGGCAGTGTTCTGTACAGTAAATGAACTTAACCTGTTCTTCCAGTGGAAAACATGGGACAAAGGACTTCATGGATGGGGGCATAGGTGCAGACCTGAAGATACAAGGTAGAAAGATTGGCACCCTAAAGATAGGTGAATTCTGTTTTAGAAGATAAAAGCTCTCATAGCAAAGGAGGTGCAAAGATAAAAAGATGTGAGGAGGTGATGGCAGTTGGGAGTGAGTGGTACAAGTTTACAATTTGAGTAAGAGAAGTGGTAGAAAACTGTAGTAAGATGATGCAGGATTGAGTGTACATTTGGGAACAGGAGTGGAGTGTAGGGGAAAGGTATGCGGGATTTTAGAGAAGTATGAAAAGAAATGATACTCAAGAGAAGGCCAGGATCAGGGATTAGAAGCAACATGAAACCTATGTATTATCAGACTTCAATAGCTAGAAGATTAACTAGTAGGTTATAAAACCAGCCATCATAAAAAGTGAGCTCTTACTGAGAAGGTTGATGCAAAAGCTAACTCAATTGAGTGGGAAGGCTACAGAAATAGTGCTGAGAGTATTTCCTAAGAAATACTTGCTGGGTATTAACATTCCTAGACATTTGAACCATTTTGCTCCAACTTTATAGTAACAAGCTTACTGATAAAATTCATTTTCACACAAGCTTTGTCACCTCTATACAAAACAGATTAAAGATGAAGTTGCACATTATGGCTGAGCTGGTCTAGCTGGCTTACTGCAGCCAAAAAGGGAATGTCTTGGCTTCTCTCTTGTGCTCATTTTGTTGCTCCTCTGATCCCACAGTGAGATAATTCACTTCATTGATCTCGCAGAAAAAAATCTGTTACCTTTTTTGTTTTGTCTTGTGTTTGACTGCCAGGTTGGTTTTCAGTCAGTTTAATGAGTTGGCTCAGCCCACTGCAGGATCAGAGAAATACCAGAGAAGCCTGTGGCTGGGAGGCGAGAGTTGACAGTGAGGAAAAAGCAGAGCCTCCATTGTGGGGGCCTTGCACTAAATTCTTAGATTGGCTCAAGCCATAACATATAACTTTACCTCCAAAGTTCTTCCATGTATTTCTCCAGTCACTCTATTCATTGGAAAAAGATAGGATGAGAGGAATTGCAAGCATGCAAGGTACTCTGCCACTTAGAGAATAAGTCTAGTAAACCAATCTTTGTTCAACAAAACAACTAATCAACTGCACCCAGACCGTTATTCTAGCATTATCTGTGGCCTATAATCTGGAAGTAGAGAGCTGCTGCCAAAGTTTGGATGGGAACCAAACAAATAATGAACCTTGTAGGCATGAATCATGTCTGCAAGCACCTGTATTGTGCAGGATGCTACAGTAAATGATACCACTGTACATAAATGGTGGGAAAATAACACTTTTTTTTTTTTTACACAAAATGGACGTTTTATTAAGCTCTGGTTTTGCCCATGGCTATTATTTAAAAGCTGCAAATGTAATTGCTACAAGCTGTTTATTTAGTGTCTGCTGGATTGTTTATTTGAAAGCAATTTTTATAATAAATATCCAGTATGACATACTGTTAAAATTTTTCCAGAACTTCTAAGTCCTTTGTGTTCTTCACTGTTGTATTATCTTTATCATGTCAGGCTTTAGAACATTTAATGTTATTGCCTCTGCATAATAGAGCCTTTGTTTTGCACTCAACAGAACTATTTTTACCTTGTTTGTGACTACTGGGCTAATAAGAATGGCTTTCTGCATTTTGCAGTCTCCCTTCATCCAAAATGAGAGTAAGGAGAATAGCACTGAGATGAAAATAACTTTGCGTTTGCTTACATTATTCAAAACTTAATGTTGCAACAGAACACAGAAAAAAAGAATTGGTCATAAACCTGACAGCATTAACTCTAATGAGAAGAGGTCTGTTTAAAAGTAACAGAAAAGAGTAGGACTTGAGAGAGACTAAAACACGTAGCAGGAGGCATCACTATCCTCTGAGAGAGGCAGCAGTGACTTTCTTCTCTGTTCTTAAAACTTTGCTGACACCCCAAACTGCAATAAATAGGGCAATGATCATAAAAGTGATTCTGCCCTCTGCATCCTGCTGTGTTGGGCCAGTCAGCAGAGCATCCCTGTTTCCTCCTACAAATTTCTGGGATTTCTTGGCACATCACATCAGTGCAGGCTAATGCTGCAGATAGCTTCATTGTATCTGCTTGGTGCACATTATTATCTTTCAGGACACAGTATGTACAGCTATAAGTTAGAAAAAAGGAGGCATTTAAAAAGTCTTTGTAGCCATCTATATCAAAAACTATACTTAAATACATCACCACAGATTTCCTTGTTTGAAATGATGTCAAAGTATTACGAACTGGGGAGTCAGAAGACCTGAAACTAAGAAGCTTTTTCAGGTTTTGTTTAAAGTTACTGGTAGAGTGCCAAGGTTTGGTATAATGCTGTTTACATACTTTTCTACAGTTTGTTAAAGGTCTCCTATGCTGTATGTTCTTAAGCATTTTTTTGTATGAAAGCTAACATTCATATTATTTGTGCTACAGAAAATCTTCACTGCAAAAGGGGATGTGGATGCCCTCCACAAAAGGAGCATGATTTTTATTTAGAAAGGGGACAGGGGTGGAAATACTACTTTAAAGTAAAGGATAGGAAGATTTCTGTAACATGAATTTAGCTAATGTTATACCTGGTCTGCAGTACTTGAAATAGATGAAATGCTGCTGTGAGGGGAAGTACCCAGAGAACGATTTGCAGCTTCTGGCACTTCTAGAAAAGAAAAAGAACAATATGTATAAGTTTTCAAAGTATGTTTGTTATGCTGCAAGAAATTGATTTGTTACAAGGACTTTGGAAGATCTGGAAATGCTTGACATTTGGTATCACTCAGGAAAGCTATCTACTGTAAATGGATGGGCTCTATCTAAGAGCCTGGGACACTTGCCTGCTCAAAAGAGGAGCCTTGCTTATAAAGAGAGAAACAGTTTGGTTAATAACAGTTTGCTTAAGAACTTGGTTAACAGCCAGAGCTGGAGTTAAAATGCACAAAACCACCACCACCTAAGTGAATCAATGTCGCAATAGATAAAGAAAATGCAGGAACACAATGCAAAAAGCACTCAGTCCAGTATGAGAAGTAGTCATATAGGTGAGGGAGTCAGGAAAACACATGTAGCTCAGAGATCATTTTTCACTGATTTAGCCCAACTGAAATGTTTGTATATGTGTGCAAGAGGTCTAGGCAGCTAAATAGGGAAATAGAACTAGTCAGAAAGATTATGAAGCTTAATTATAATTGTAATAACAAAGCATAGTAGAAAATAGCTATTGGGGCTGACATACAGATGTCAAAGAGTTTAAGAAATTAGAAGGGAAATGGTTAAGTAGTGTTGCATAGCAATATGATATGATAGAAATACGGTAAATAAGAATAGATAATTGTTTTCTGGTAAAACAGTCTTGGTCAAAGATAGTACAAGTGTCTGCTCTAGGTACTTGTGATCAGAGTTGAGTACAGATCAATATCATTATACTAGAGAAGATGACTGTAGAAAGTTGAGTGGTACTTATTCTGTTATTATGGGAAGGTTTATTTCCTGTTTTAATTATTTGGGGGAAAAAATGCTAGTAGGATTGTTAGCACTCACCTATTCCTGGACATGATACTTTGCAGACTGCTTTATCAAATCTTCACTAATATAATTTTGATTTAGACTTTGGTTTCAGAACGCAGTAAGAACATTAGAAAGGAGGTCATACAGTGACTCAATTAAAAATTCAATTGGACTGGAGAGCTCCAGACATCTGCATGAAGTAGGTTTAGAACTTCTTTTGTAGTAAAGATGCAACTGTCTGGAAGTGGCAATCCAAGTCCAGGGGTGACATTGCAAGAAGCAGTTCCAGCTCTCAATGAGTAAGTAATCACCTGAAGAAGGCTATTCAATATTAAGAATTTTGGTTTTTATGTCAAATTTTGACTGACTGGCTGCAAAAGCTACAGCTGAAAACTACGTTGTATGAATAAAGTAAGAATTGCCAGAAGTCAGGCTGAATTAGACTTTACAAAAGAAATTTAAAATAAATAGTAAGAGATTCCTTAGCTGTGTAAAAAGAAAGAGAGACGGGTCTGTCTGCAGTAAGAATTTTATTGATTTTAAAGATAATCTAGGTACTAAACCAACAGTAGTTCTGGTACAGAAACAGAAATTTCCGTAACCAAATTGGAAGCAAAACTCAAATAGCTTAGTACAATTGGACTGGTGGGCTCAGATAATCTTTATCCCAGAAATTTTAAGAACTGGCACATGAAACTGCAGGACTAGTAACAATTATTTTAAATAAATTTCAAGTCAGGGTGGTACCACATGATTAAAGAATACCAAACATAACTGCTATATTTAAAGTGGAAAAAGTGACCTCAGCAACTACAGACTCCACAGAACACAAGGCCCTAGGAGAGAATTTGAAGGAAAGAAAGAACATGAAGATTTGGAGGTAAAGGTACAACTAGCAAGAGAAAGTCTGAAATTTACCCAAGCAGATGAAGCGTTGTAGCTCTTTCATTAAATAACAAAGTGCTACAAAGAGGGGAATATGGTAGTGTACTTACTCTGGACTTCAGTAGAGCATTTGATAGTGTGCCATATGGGAAATTAGTACTTTTTATGAAGATGAAAGTTAGCACTAGGCTTGTACGGTGACAAGGAAGAGATGGCAGGTTATGCTGAAGGGACATTAGTGATTGGGACCAATTGTATCTGTGATTAAGTTGTTATTGGACCTGGCACAGAATAAGAGTGTGTTAAAGTTTACTAATCAGAGCATCATTTAGCACCAGATGACCTCAAAGAACAGTTATACTTTAGTAAGAAATTATACTACAAGTTGAAGCATGTCAGTTGGGCAACAGGAGCAAACAAACTTGAGAGCCCCAGCCTATTGCATGACTATGACCCATTATTACACTTCCACAGCATAGGAGAAGTAATTGCAACATACATCAAGCAAACATTTGCAGGAAATAGAAGTACTAGTAACAGCATACAAGCTTAAGCTACACCACATGCAGATTTCTATGTGCATCATCCATTTACAGCATGAAAGATATGTTCAGACTGAAATATGGGCAGAAAAGGGCTTGTAGGAAGGTCAGACAAGTGTCTGCTAACAAGGGACTAGAAAAATGTTAGATCTAATTTACACTTCTGTGCAGAGAGTTCATATTACCTAATTTGTTTTTAGCTGTGAACTGAAACAAAGTCCCTCTTTGAAAGTGTTACTTACAGAAGAGCTTTAATGTTTGCCATTATAAAAATACCTTCTTTTTTTTTTTGCCCTGTAGAGAAAAAATAAATTGCTGGATGCAATAATAATCTGTCTGGCTTCTACATAACAGAAGCCTGGAACAGCCCAGAAATGTCATATTTAGGGTTCTTCTGTGGCAAGGAAGATTGATGGAATCTTTATGATGGGAACTGGCCCAAACAGCGTTTGGTAGAAATTTCCAGTAGTCACAAATGGGAACAAAGCACCCAGTTTCCATCAATTTATACAACAACCCTGACATACTCCCTTAATTTTACTAGCTGAGCTAAGCCCCTGGATACTTGATCTCCTGTTTGAATGCATTAGAGACAAATGCTAATTCCAAACTAATGAATATGCATGCATCTTAAAATAATCTTAATTCAAATATTAATTTGAAATTACAAGTTAATCACATTTTAATTCAAAATCTGAATTATACTTACTTGGCAGAATTGAGGACTTTTGGAGCAAAGGCCTGAAATAAATATCAAGAGATTACAGAAAGGTCTGAGGAGATCTAACCAGTTCTGAAAATATTAAAGTTGTGTATTTGAAGCATGCAGTGGTAGAATGCATTCCATCTTACCCATTTGTCCTTTGAGAAATAAGGGCCAGATACTGGTATTTTAAAAAATCATATCCCACTAGTACTGACAATTAGAAATTTAAACATCTGGTTTAAATCTCCATCACCTAATTAGAGATTATATCCTCCCATGCTTTTTGGTGGTGCTTATAGTGTTTGGATACATTTGCCATGTTTTATTTTTTGCTACTGTGACCCTTCAAGAAACGACTTTCAAAAAGCAACAGAAGGCTACAGAGAAAACAGTGCTCCTCTTTGAACTTCTCACAGCTGTGTTCAGACCGAGCAGTAGGAGCTGGTGCATTGAAATACTCAAAACATGATGAAAAGGGATTTTACTTTTGGGCACCACTTGGAAGGGGTGGAAGCGGAAGCTCTTGGCTGGAACCTCGTCGTCGTTCTGCTGCTGTAGGCTTTTCTGTAGTTTGGGAAAACAAATTGTAGAGTCAAGATTTCTTCAGAAATATATTGTCCCAGATAAGAGAGTCCCAGTCGTTGAAGGAGAGCTGCTTTTATTATTAGGACTTTTGGGGTTTTTCCTTACATGGCAGCTTGCCATCCTGCTGCTTGCTTTATTAGCTAGTGGCATACCACCAAATTTCTAGGCAAATAGCTGCACTGTGAATGCCTGTAGGAGCTCAGCAGGACACTTGCCTTCTGAAAGGCAAGCTGCGTGACACGGGGGAGGACGCTGGGGCAGGCTGCCTACAAGAGCTCAGCCGGAGGAGGTGCGGCTGGCTGGCTGCATCTTACCCTTGTGTTAGAGAGCAGCTCCTGCTGAGCTTTTGCCTGGAGGAGGTCCTGCCTTACACAGAGGCAAGACGCATTTTCTGCCTGTGCGAGGGACTGGCTCTTGCCGGGAGTCCACTCTGTGTGAGGTGGTTCTGGCTGAGTTCAGAATGATGCGCTTGTGCTTTGCCTCCCTTTCCCCTTCTCCACTTTGAGGACTATATGGCATGTTGCTGGTCCATTTTGTCGTATGTTACCCTGCCAGTAACCTCAGTAGTTTTACTGTGACTGCTTTTAGAGAACAATGATATTCACTGCAGCTAAGGCTGGCCAGATCCAGTTCGAAACTGCTAAAACCAAACCCCCCTCAAAACCTAGAATAAATTGAATGCGGTGGTGTTTCATGTTTTTAATAAAAAGAAAATTAAATTCTGATAAATGTCAACCTTTTCACAGTAGTGGCGATAATTTACCTTCATTTACAGTTAAGGTCTCTCTGGAAGGTAAACATGGTTTCTGCAATAAAACAGAAAGAAACCAAATATTAAATGGCATGTCAGTTGTACAGCAAGTGTTTATCTTTTTATACTTTTGTGAACTAGTTTACATTCAGAATTGACAGCATCCTGGAGGGATTAGGAGGTAGGGACATGGCCACCCTGTGAAGAGCCTCTAGTTGTATGACCTTGAAGCTTGGGATTTTGCAAAGTAGATTTGGAAAGAATCCCAGTTTGGGTATTTAAATAGATGGACAAAAGTAAAATCTAGAGATGTGTGCCTTTTTTTTTTTTTTTTTTTTTAAACTCCCATCAGTAAATTTAGGGTGTAACAAATGGTTCATTCTTATCTCTCAAGTTCAAAAATGAAGAGTCCATCCCAAATACTTGTGAATCAAAATTTGAATATTATCATCTTTGTCAAGCTATGCTCACAAATGTCTGAGCACGTTTCTTTTTACCAAAAGTTAAACTGTCAGTTTAGCTCACAGTAAAAACTCGCCCAACCTTTCAGTTTCAATTTTTTTTTCATTTTGAAACAATGATGATAAACTGTCAGTTTTGAAACATTTTTCAAATGAATTTCTTTGAAAGTTACAACAAGTTCTCTCACTTTCTCCCACAAGAGGTTGTGGGATATTTTTGTAATGATGAAACATTTACTGAAAAACCTCTGACAAATTCTGGTAAAATCCCACATCTTTCTTGAGCTATCGCTCTTACAGTAAATCCACGTTCCCCATATGCAGCCCTGTATTTTTTAGGGAATACTTCTCAATGGCCTGTGTTCCTATGAATTTCTCGTTTTATTCAGTTCTTGCACTGTGTTTATTGTTACATCCTAAAGTATTGAATCCAAACATCCAAACAATCAAATATTTTTCTACTTGAGCTTTCTCACTGCTGCCTAGTTCAGATAATGGCACCCAATTATTTCCTTTCTTTACAACTCCCCCCTATTCTTTTTATGCATTTATGTTATACCCAAACTCATGATAAAATTAAGTTTTACAATCAATTAAAAATCACCTGTAAAATTATCATTTGATTATGCAATTACAAGTCAACTTACTGGTGAATTTACTGCATTAGAAGTTTTCTTTCTGCAGTTTGGAGGAAAAAGAAAAAAAGGAGTATGGTTACTTAACAGATACATGAATTCATTTAGCAACTAAGCATCAGGTTCATTGATTCCCAAGATACTTCTGGTCAAGATGGGATGCATCTCCTTATTGGATAGCTGTAGCAGTTGGGCGGGAGGGGGGATTAAAAAAAAAGAGACTAAAGAAAGAATAAGGGTATTAGATGCAATGTGGGTACTCCAGAAAGGTTACTTATGATAAGCAAGGAAGCTACACTCTGTCCAATACTTAAGAGGACAACTTGGACGGGGCAAAAAAGTTTTAACAAACCCCACAACTTTCTGCATTTACAGGCATGCACATGCTATTGCTGCAGCATGTCACTAAATTAAGCAAGCCAGCCAGCATCTGCCATCAGTGGCAGGCAGTGAAGGGCAATGCCACTGGCATACAAACAGTATTCCTCCAGAAATAACAAAATAATAGCTTGCCTTTACCTAGTCAGGATATCTTTCGTGAACAGCAATAAAAATTGCTCCCGAATTCTGACTGCCATAGGCAAAGATAGGAGTTAGCTCCTAATAATATTAGCCTCATCCCCATCAAAGTAGTAGTTTTATTATTTTTTACTCACAGGCCCCTTGGTAACGGAGATGGAGCTGCTCCAGTGGGAAATCTGGATTCTTGTGTGTTATTGAAGCTATGATCTAGAGATGCAAACAACATATTTAGTATGCAATATTAGCTGTATCTGAACAGCGGATTTTCTTCACTACCATTTCAGCATTAATGTAATAAAAGTAAAAAATATCCATTGGTTTAATTTTTGTCTTAACATGTTTTCACTCTGATTATACCAGAAAACAGTTCAGTAACATTTCTTGCCTATTGCTGACTGTTACAGATAAAATTTACACTGACAATCTCCACTACATGCTATAGTAAGGTAAACAGTGACATACTGACAATGAATCCCTCTCATATTGCCATGTTTTCAGTACAGAATACTTACTTTCACCATTATTGTTTGCTTCATGGTCCTGTAATGGAAAAATACGTTAGATTTGATAAGAAGCAATTAAAAAAGGAATTATTATTAAATGGGAAGTACATAAATAAGTAGTCCAGTCTTGGTAATCTGTAGTAATGTTTAAAGAAATATTTGTACAGAATGCATATAATATCCAGAATACTTTTCATCAGCTTTTATGACAGCATTTGAAAAGTTTTAGCAAATGTCGATCTAATTTCGAACATTCCAAAAGCCTTGAAATTGCTTGTAGTATTGAGAAAACTGGCCCTGAATTTTACAGCGAGACCTTTTGGTTCATGTTTCATTTCTGAGCTGGAAAGCAGAAATTTTGCAGCAGATTTGAATATAATAATGAACACATCTTCCACCGAATGGAGGATACCGAGTAGACTATCTTCACCATGCTAGAATTGAAGTAATCCAACTCATTTTCTGGCTTCTTTTGGAGATGCTTTTGTTTGGCTCCCACTTCTTGCCTTTTAGGGAATCAGACTCCCATATAATAAGTACCTTTCAAAGAGGCACCAGTTATTAATTTGTCCATCTTCATCCACCAGGTTAATGGCTTTTCACTAATGTTGGTCACAGATACATCCATTTTCTGGTTGGAGAGGTGTAATCCATCATCCAACAGTTGAGGGAGTAAGATGTGGAGAACTTTTTCTCCCAGTGAGCCCAGGCCTTTGAGAGGAACAAGGGTTACAGTTCTGTTAACATGATCACTGCTGGTTAGTGTTGAGAATGGATTGAATGAAGGAGCACTTAACACATGTTTCAGTTACTGTTTTGCTTTGTCAGTGTGCATAGTCAGGGGTGAAAAGGCATGGCACAGCACAAGACAGACATGATGTTCATTACCATGTTTTTCTTTAAAACTGTAAGGGCTGGCCACTTGCACAACAAGCAAAGAGAGAAAAGTTTGGACTACGCTGGGTAACTCTTTCCTAGGCTAACTTTTGTGCCAAAGTGGGTAACTCCTGCGTACCCAGGAGCTGAATACACCCATAGTACAGATGAGTGTTTGGGAGCTCCATCCTTGGTGCTGTAACTAACTCAGCAAAACAATAGTCTCTCTTGATTCTCTGCAAAGCTAGGTTGATACCCATCTCAGAGGTAAGCTCTGAGAATGAATTAATGGAGAGGTTTCAGCTGCAATATGGCACTCGAGTCTGTTCTGAAGCAGGAGTATTCTTGATAGTGCTGATCAGAGAGTGGAATTTCTGTCCAACATTCTTCCGTCAGGATTTTTTTCCTAATCTTATATTGGTAGGAAAAGCTGAGAAATCAAACCATTTCATAAAAGAGAAATCCTGAACTTGGCACCACTCAGGAATTGTTCAGCGTCTTGCAGGATACAGATATAAATTGGAAGAATCTTGTGATGAGGTGGAAGGGCAACTAAAACGCAGCTGCTGTTGTATGTAGAGGTGTACAACCTCCCCCCCCCCCCCCAATATTTGGTGTATCTAGAAATTAAGAATCGAAAGTAAGACCATAAGATATTCTTATACCACCTGCATTATGTTACCATAACATCTAATGCTATGGTATGACCCCAAATCCCTAATTTTAAGTGTTGAATTTCTCTATGTAGTTATTGGTAGACTGGTTATTTCTTAAGGACAATTCAGAGCATTGGCCTGGGACAGAGTTTGATGCACACAGCTTTTAGCACAGATGCTGATGCAGTTACTGTCATCCTCTTTCTTGGTAGTTTGCTCTTCATATGTACCCCTTCTTGTGCTGGCACAACTATTAGTAGAGCTATGGTGCAGAACAATTTATGGAACTAATCTAGCTGAAAAAGAACCTTTTATGCATTTGCTTTTGCCCATTTGCTGCAGTTAGACAAGTTTCCAGGTAGTTTGCTTCAGAAAACCTTTGTTCCAGCACAGCGGAAGGGACAGACTAGGGACAAGAGTAGAGGAAGAGGAGGAATGACTTAAACACAGCCTTAGGAACCCAAAGCTTGTAATTACTCCTTCATGGACTGCATTTTCTAGTGATACTGGTTACTCAGACTAGCCAGTGTGACATTTTAGAAGTATTCAATTTTCAGGAAGTATTAATCATTCATCCTCTGAGAGGAATGAGGCTCAAGGAAGATGCTTCAGATTGGGCAAAATTGCCCATTGCTACTCAAAGTAAGGTTCCTGGAGTTCAACTGGTATTTTTTAGTATAAGAAATTATTTTTGTGGACTGAGACATATATCCCTTAAAACATTTGAAGTTTATCTTGGATCAATACAGATGTCCAATGTACCTCTTTTGTCCAAAAGATTAATAGCCACAATTACAATATTAGATCAATCTGACATTCAGAGTCATCTGCTTCTGTTATTTAATCCAGATAATAAAAAGCATCTATCTATTTATATATATAAAACACAGAACAGCCTAAGTTTAACACATTCTTTTATAGTGGCACATTAATTACTTACTGCTTTCGGATGAAGACGATTTCTGGGAAGAGGCAAAATATTTCTGGAAAATATACACAATAAGTTAAGATGAGTAGGATTTACTTATTTAATTGCTTGGCTTAGATATGCATTTCAAGATCTAGAGAGGAGGTATGCAGTAAATGGATTTAATTGCAGCTGTGCACTGCTGCAGTGGTTGTGGTGGTGCTGTACCCTTAGTGTGGAACTACTCTAGAAGAGCTTCTGTCCTGGACCTCATGTCCCCTGCAACTGTGCCCAAGACCTCACTGAACACTGTTAACACACACAGTGTTGTGGATGCCACCTGCTCTTCCTAGGGCATACGGCCTATTTTGTAGTGTGATGTCCTAGATACGAGACAGTGGTTACAAAGCAGCTTCCTACACTTCTGGGGACACAGGAGTGAAACAGGCTGCATACTCAAGTCTCCTTTGCCTCTTTAACTCCAGAGACTTGGAATATAAATCCTAGATTTACTGTGTCCAGTTTCTCTACAAGCAATCCTGTGACCCAATCCTGTGCAAAAACATTCCATTTGCAAGGTGCAGAGGTGGGTAATAGGACTTTAAACTGCCTTGCAGAGATGTTTTACCACTGCGCTGGATCCCTAAAGGGTTATTCCAGATAATAGTACCCATTTGACAAACTGGCTTGAATGCTTAAGTTCACAAGGAAATAAGAACTTTAAATTCTCACTTTGTCCAACATCCCTAGCTATTTTTGTGTCCTGACAACTGCTTATTGTCTGAAGGCTACACAATACAGATAAAAAAATTTTGTCTCTGCTAATATTTCCTATTGATATAAGCTGCTGTTGACTCACCTGGAAGTATCCAGCTTAGGTGACTCTCTGGTCATGCTGTGCACGTGGGAGTGCTCGGTATTCTGAGCAGGCGTAGACGGAAGTGGCTTAGTGAACCTAGTAATAAAACATAGATTAAAAAGGAAAATTATACATAACAGTAGTGAATAGAAAGGCAACCTCTCTTTCTTGTCCCCTACCCCCTCAAAATTCTAAAAAGTACCCTTAAGAGGTATTTCCTTTTAATATGTGTTATGTTTGGGTTATTGAAATTAACATAGAAATGGATGACAAGCTTTGTGTAGATAATCTAAAGAGAGAGAATTACTATATCTTCTAGAGAGACAATTATCAAACATATAGTATCTAGATGAGAAAACATATTTTCTGACAAGTTTTAAATAATGCACAAACATTCATAGCAATGGGTTACCTGGTTACTGGTGGTGGTGATGGTTTTTCCTGTAAGAGAAAATGCACTGAATTATTTGGTCACTTTTTGATTTCATAAAATACATTTGTATGATCCTATTTATGTTATCATAGCCATATCTTATCTTTGCATTATTTCGAGTTATTTATAGTAGTTATTTCTAGTAGAACTCTGCCTGGTAATCTGCACTAGGATGGGAGAGGCAAGAAGTCACCACCAGTAAATCTGTGAAGCCCTGAGCACACTGGTTTGGCCATATGTCATGTCACTACCAGCAAGTGGAAAGAAAATTACTGCGTCAGAACTGTCATTGCTCCTTTGCTGCAGTTCTGCTTCTGGAAAACATTCCCTTAGGCTGCTGCTTCCCAGACCGGATCACTATCGCACAGGACTGGGAAACTTCAGCCCCTTCCCATTTACTGTATTCTGCAGACCTTTGGCAGCTTTTCTGTGAAGGAAGCGTCAGAAAGTTTTAAGTGCAGACAGAGATTTGTTCACATTTTTCCCCTTTGAAAGACTGATCATCTTTTTTTACAATCACATTTGTGCCCTGCCTGAGGGCAGTGCGAGTCATAAACTACAGAAAGGCTTTACCTCTTCTTCAGGAACCTCGTAGACTTCTATAGGACAGGGAGGAAAAAAATATGTTCTTTGGTTAGCAAAAATATACTGTCAGTTACCAGAAAAACTGATCAGAATTTGTATCAGTTGTACTTCGGCCTCTAGAGAAATAACTTGGAGAATCTGCTCAGAGCTTGATTCTGCCCCCAAAACCCTGGGGTAGCTACACCCCTGGTCTTCTAATGGGAACTTCAGGAAAAGTCCTAGGAGGTCTGATAAACAGTCACTGTATTAATGAACCTTGCCCCCACCCCACAACCTTCATTCCCTGCCCCCCCCCCCCCCAAAGAAAGATGAATGCTTGTGTTGTGCAAACCTAGGGCAGTTTGGCAAAGATGTGTTACCACACCTGTGGTAGCATTTAGCCTTTCCTTGACTCTCAGGGAGAAGAGATCAGGTGAATCATAAATACAAGCTGGCTCATTTGCATGGCCAGCATCCATCCCTGAGCTCTGTCCCACAGGTGTATTTTAATGCACAGATATTAAAAGCCAAAACCACCAGCATCCTTATGTATGTCCAGTTTCTTCAATGAAAATTGAATCATATATTTCAACAAATTTCATGACAGGCTTCATGGCTTTTATTGCACTGAAAAGGGTCCAAGTTCCCACCAGGGGGAGATGTTTTATTTTTTTAGTAACACCTGTCAGGAGCTGGTTGTTGCTCGACACTGATTTATAGAAAGGCTAAGATAGAAAAAGGCATTTTAATATGTCTGAAAAGTAACTCACAAAATCTTAAGTCATTCAGAAAAAAAACATTTGTAGTTTACAATGCAAAAGCTAAACACATTGCTAATGAATATGCAAAGACCTTTAAAGAACTGTGTGATCAGCCTGCAAAAGTTACCTTCCAAGCAATTAATGAGATGATGAGGATGCAAAACAACTCAGAGGTAGCACAGCTAAGGAAGATTAAGCAAGTATATCTGCACTTACAAAAGCAAATAGGATTCCTGTTATTTGCTTCTGCTTTTGTTTCTTTTTCCAAATAAATTGCTCTTTATAGAAATTAAATGTAAACACTGTTATCACAGGACATGCAAAACATCAGCCTATACAGAATTTCTTTAAGGTTGAATCTTGATGTGGTTTTAAACTATCGAGTCTTTATTCCTATAGTGAAATGGGATTACTAACGTACTGAGTCCTGTAATTGTTCTTGCTGTATCAATCCATTTGTGTTTCTCCACTACAGCAAAAGACTAAAAATAAATTAGTTTGGGGCAAATGACTTGTTCTAGTTTTATTCCTGTTCAATACAGACTTACTATTCAAGCTAGGCAAACCAACGGCTACAACATAGAAAAACCTAAAGGGGAACATATTTTTGTTTTACTGAAGTATGTCATATGGTTTGTGTTGTGAATACATCAAGTGTAATTTAATATTCCTCAGTCTTAGATTATTTTAACAGTGATACAAACTTCACATACCTTGCATATCAGAAGTAAGAGGCAGCTTTGGAGAATTAGTGGGGGCTGACTTTGTTGTCTTCATAAGTCTGTTCACAGAAGCTAGAAACATATATTATTCATATACATATATACTTGTGCGTGTGTGTATATACACACATATATTTATATATATACATATATATGTATTAAAAACTAACAAAGTAGCATTTTTACAATAAGAACAAATACTAAGGTGGTCCAAGTGATATCCTTTTTGTGTAACCTTGAACAAACCAAGTGAGGCAGAAAGCAACTCTTAATTTTAAAAGGGAAACATTATTCAGTGTTCATGCCTTGCTGAATAGGTTTGATATGGTCAGTAATGTCAGAGAGCAGATCTACATACCCTTCTCTGTTTACTTTTCACCTTTGGACTGTAGTAGTTTCACTCTGCAGCTAAATATACTTCAAATAGTGAGGTAAAAAAAAGAAATTAATCAAAGTCTGTCTTTATCTACTGAAAATCTAAAAAGGCTTGTTCTTCTTCTGAGGCACTTCAGCAAACAAAGGATTTTAATGCTGTGGCTCCCTTGGATGAGGAGGGAGATGACATACCACAAAAAGCTTCCTGGCTGTACAAGGGCTGGACTTTGAAACAGCTGAGTGAGAGAGGCTGGAATTAAACATGGCTTCCAATAAAGTTAAAAATAATTTTCCTTGGCCTTGTCATGGGCCAAAGGAGCCAACTGCCTTTTTTCAGGCTGAGTTCTCTTTAATAGTTGCACCTGCACTCTTTGAACCCTAGAAATAGGCATTGATTTCATCCATTTTTTCCACTGTTGTTTCTAGCAAGGCAATAATTATTAGCTTAAATGACTAAAACTCACGTCTTGTAGGTAGTGACATGCTGCTTTCTGTGGGTTCAATATAGTTATCGTCGTCATTGTCCACTGGCACAATGTAATTATCCTATGAGAAACACAGGACAAATCTACCAGTTAAACCTCTATCATATCAACAAACTGCTGGGATTGAAGCCCTGGCAGCAGTTTGCAATGGTTGCCATTTCACAGTGACTGCTATTTCAGACATTTATCATCCTATGTGGATGAGATTCCCCAAGACTGAAAACCCTTTACCAAATTACTCCAGTTCTAGACTGATGGATAAAAGCCCTCCCTTGCCTTTGGTCCTGGGGTAGCCTTTGAGATTGCTCTTTCCCCTGCAGCTTGTTATGAATGAGCAGAAACTATTCTGTGGTCTAAAGAGCCTCCTTGATACCTGAAGTAGGCAGATATCCCCTAGGAATCAGCATGGTACTTGCAGGTCACTGCTTGTGATGTACAAAATGATATGGTACCACACAGACTAAGAAAGGGAACAGGCCACAGCATTGCTGTGTAGCCTATCTTACGATTGGCGCAGGGTCATCAGTCATTTAAACTGTCAAAACAAGTATATCTATAAACATTACCTCATCATCACTACACTCCTTAGGCTTCGGTGGTACTTTTGGTTTTGCAGCAGGAGGTGGCAGTGGCAGGGATGGCACGGATGGTTTCTTTGGTCTGGACATGGCTGGACTGGCCGTACTCGGGAGAGGTTTGTTGATGGGAGGAAGCTGCTGGTGACTGGTGCGGTTGTCTTTCAATATGGAAGAAAACAACAATTTTAGTAAGAATTACACATTAGCCTCTGGACCACCTTCTACTACTTGTGCAAACAAGTCTTTACTGTGGCTGCAGCTCAGGTCAAAAGGCAGACCTGAGTGTATGCTGGTCCTGATGTTGAGACTTGTGTGCAAACTAGTCCTATTTGATCATCTAGGGTAGCAACATAGTCCTCTGTATCAGGCTGCAGAGGGTGCTTAGACACTGACTGTTGTATGAACAACTGTTTAACTCCTTAGGGAAAAGGTGGTGGCTGGGTGGTATAGTGCATTAGTTAGTATATCCTGTGCTAGTATGAACTTTGGTGTTAGGAAGTAAGAAAAAACATATCTGACACATGAAAAAAAGACAACTGTTACACAGCACAAAGGGTGGGACTGAAACAGAAATTATGCCAGGTCCTTTGGGGTGTCATTTTTAAAACTCCTCCCCTTTTCAAAGAACACGTAGGTGAAGTGCTGATGAACTTCTATGAGTACATATGTGGCATTTTAGCACTTTGATGATTATTCTATAACCAGTAACAGTATTGTATCATACAAAACTGAAAACAGGCATCGTGCCAATGTTTCTTTTCCCCATGGCTCAAATCTTCATCTAACTGAAGCTAACTTCCATTTACTTCAGTGCGATCTGCCCATGGTTGAAAAGAATCAAAACAGGAAGAAAAAAATGCTTTTATGCTGGACTGATGTAAATAAAATCTTGATCCTGTCCTGTTTTTCAGGATATTTATCCTCCAATCTTGAAGGACAATATGGAGTGAATATTTGGGCTGCTTTGTCCTCTGTTTTACTGCTTTTGGAATAATGATTTGAGATACAGAAAAGATTAAGAAGGAACCTGTCTAGTCTTATGTGCTTAATCTTCAATACGAATTCCTGCATTAAAATACGTGGATGAATCTGGGGCCAAGTTAGTGATATCTCCCATACCTTTGCTTGAATTTTGTAGTTAGTACATGTCTATCAAAGCCTCTGTGACACATTATATATAAATTCTAAACATCACTACCAGCAATACTAACCTGTTTGATACTGTAATAACAAATCATAACCCTGAAAGCTGAAGACCTGATTGTCAGATTTAAAAGCAAACTCTTGAGGAAAGGACAGGTTAGTCCATTTGAGGCCACTTCTCTTCTGGTACTGATAAGTAAGCAATTATCAAGCTGACATAGTCAACTATTCCATAACTACCTGCGTATTCACCCCTAGAAATAGGGAATGCGGAGGGAATCTTCTTCTTCTCCTGCTCACTTGGAGGCGGCTCATAGCTGTCATCAGGATTCTCTTCACTTGGGACCACATACATCTCAGAGTCAGAGTGGTCATCTGGATTTTCATAATCACTGTCCTAGAAAGACAGAACTTGCCATTTCTAATCTCATAACATACTTACGGCTTCATAGCAGTGTATGACACAAATATCCTTGCAGGAGTACAATTAACTAAATTACAAGAGTGTATCCTTAAAAGGACATGTTACGCTCCACTTTTACTGCTCCCCCTCTAAAATTGGCAGTCCTGCCTGCCTCCCCTTCTGCTCCTCCCCAGAGCTCCCTGCTATCTCCAAGGAGTCCTTTCACACCAACAGCTCAGTCTTCAAATTATGGACCAACAGCTTGTTTCCCTTCACAGGACAGTTCTTTCCTAGTTCCAGCTGTGACTCTTGATGTGTCCTGTCACTTCCTCTCCTATTAAAAGGGTACTCGGGATCTAACTCCAGAAGGAAACTAGTCACTTCAGGCTGATAGTTGTACCATTACTTTACACAGCTGATGACCATGACTTGCTTCATTCTAGTATTCTCTAAAATCTTACCGGAAGTTTTTCATTTTTAAGAAGTGGTTTCCCCTCCTCACCCCTCCCATCTTCCCTCCCCTAAATAAAAGATCTTACTGGTTTCTGAAATTATTGTTCATTTTGAGAAGTCCCTCAAATTGATGCCATGCACTTACTTATCCAAAAAGCTTAGCATGCATGGCTACCACTGACAGTGCTTCTGAATGTACTTCTAAGTTGAATGGAGAAAAAATTGAGGTAGCTAAAAATCAGTGGCTACTTGTAAATAATGCTGATGTAAAAAATAAGACAACATTTCAGTAGCATTACGTTCAACCACAAGTAGATGATTCAAAAATAAACTTTTATTATTATTATTATTGCTTGTGCTCACTTGTTGCTACAGTAACCTCCTACTACCCCAAAATATGTACTTACAAAATCATCTGACCATTGTTCCTCTTCATTGCCTGCATGTTCTAAACCAAACATTAGAGTTATTTAAGGATATGGAATAGCGAACATAAACGTTTATCTTAGATTGTTTTTTCAATCCATACTTATCATATTCAGTTAAAAAAAAGAGTGGTCAAAATTTCCTAAATAGTTCAGAGCAAAACATTGGACTGAATAGTAAATTAAATGCCTGCTTGCTTGTTTTTTAAATTGTTCCGGAGCTGTTGGAAAAGCATTAGAAAATGGCAAGCTGCACATAGTCTGAACAGCAGAGCATGCCCTGTATCCAGAGTGTCCTTCTAACGCATCTCATTTTTAAGTAGGACTAACAATTTCTACATAACAGAACTATTGCTGACCTCTGGGCCTTGCACTTTGTTGTTTCTTGGTTAAAGCTCCAGGACAGCACACAAATTACAATTATGTTAAACATGGAAAAATTATCTGATAAATTGCAAACTCCATCCTCTTTGCTTCAGTTTTCATGTTGTTGTTTCCTTAACAAGATAGCTGTTAACTTGTAAAATTGGCATGACCTAGTTTGTGGGCAGTGGTGTGTAAGTAAGTATAGTTCTACCTCTAAGGTAATTCATGACATCATCGTTGCATTAATAGTATTAACATTCTGAATCTGTGATGATCCGTTTGTTCAATTTTTTCCCTATTTACTTTTACATCACGATTTCTGGCAGAGAGGGACTGGATGTGAATTCTCCATTTTTAGAGAAGCCTACATGCAGAACCCTAGTAAATACTGAATTTGAAGGAGTAGCTACTTGCTACTCTTTCTTCATACTGGGACAACTTGCCATGTTTTGCTTGCCTCTCATTTCAGATGTGTGAACTACCTTCAGAGTTGTTGATAATGGTATCCTGTCCTCTCATTAAAAACAAATTATGAGGAAATGTATAGCTGAAATACTGTTAGGTATATAGGTATCAAACATACACAGACATGCAGTTTAAATTTACATTAATACAGCCATACCTGAAGCATAATCCCTTTGTGGTAGACTTGGTGGAGGTTTTTTTTTTAGCCTGTAAACAATAATTATTACATTTATGATCTAAGAAGTAACATTCACTAGAAGGGAGCATTAGCCAGACACATAAAAAAGCTGATAACAAAAGATACCTGCAGCTGAAGAAATACAGATTACCATCACAGATGCTTAGCAAATAGCTGCAGGAGAATGCTTTGAAAAGCTAGAAACAGATAAGAAGTTAGAATCTAATCTGAGATGATTTTTTTTTCCCTAAAAACATAGTTTGAAGGAACAGCTTCCTTGCCCGCCCACCCACCCTCCTCTTCATTTCCAATGCAGAAACAAGTAACATAGGGGTCAGAGATAAATGCACATCTACCTGAAGATGACAATCTGTTCAGGCTCACAGAGGCTTTGCTAAGACTATGGCATAAGAAAGTGGTGTAGCACTCTCCAGTCATATTTTTATAACTATCATTTTGCATGCACTTTATTTTCTGATTACTGTTTAAATGTATACCAGGTCTCTCAGGGCCAGATTCTGTTTCCACTTACTATTGTTTTATGATGTTATACCCCCTTTTTGGTAAATACTGTTATAATAGCATTTGTAATACCCAGTGAATCAAAAGATAATTCGTAGAAATACTGAAAGGACTATACATATGTATATGTATGTGCATATATATATTTAGCAAACAGGAGTATACATATATGTGTATAAACATGTGTATGTGTGTACTTCTTTTCATACATATATGTGTATATATATGTACGCTCCTGCTTACTAAATTGCAGTTGTCCAGAGAAGACACTGAATTACAGTCAGTTGATATATCAATTATCTCATTACCCTGTTAGGAAAAAAAAAAAAAAAGAAGAAGAATTTGGGTTTAAAGTCAAAACTAATGGTGCATATGTGATATCAGAGGCCAGACTGATGCATCCGAAGAGAAAAAAAATCCTTTGCTTTTTGTAGCCATAAAACATTAACACAATTTACATTAAAATGACTCTTCAAAGTGACTTTTGAACATTGTCTGACAGCTTCCCTGTAGCACTGATGAGACCTCTCCATGGACCTGAACCTTTGTCCACTGAACTGATGGCTTCACTCATTCTTCAATTAGGTCCTAACAAATTAATTTGCAAATAAGGAAAATATTTACAAAGAAATTGTCCACAAAGAGTTTAAAATGTTTCTTATGATCTCTGAGCAATAGTGATGTCTACAAATTTTGCTTTACCACAAGAACTTGACACTTGGTATTTTGGTCCTGAGCATGCTGCTTTAGGCATCATGGTTCAGGTACCAAGGTAACTCAGGGTGGTGGCATGCTGGCACCAACACATCAATTTACAAACTTTTCCCATCTATTTTGAGAAATGCTTTGACTACTTTTGAGTTGAATCCATGGAATTTTTTTCAAAAAAAAAAAAAAAAAAAAAAAAAAAGCACTTGCATGAATCAATGAATAAATAGTGCAGGCATTGCTAAAGCTCAAAAAACCCCCACCAAAAAAACCAAACCAAAACCAATCTAGCTATGTTATTTTTGAAGTGTTTTCCTGCTTTGTTTGTTACTAACAATACTAATGATGGATAGCTGCCTCCTCCGAGTCTTGAACTTCTTGGAGCATAATATAACTTAGTGTACAAACAGTAAATTAAAAAGCATTCTCAACAGCCCTGCTGTTGTCTTCTGTCCAGGTTAGCACATGCATGTTAGAAGAAAAACCCAGGGCCACTGCCAGGGCAGATCTTGGGTCTTAAGGGAGGATAGACCAAAATCTATTAATACTTTGCAACATGTCTATCGTGAGTTGTTCAGAGACGGTGGAAACTTGGAAAATAGCGGAACTGAGGCAATAGTAAGAGGCTGGCTGGGTCACAGTGTAAAGTATGTGGCTTAAGCCACATTATACATTTCCAAGCTGCTAGGCAGAAGACTTCAACACTTTGTCCCAGGCCCCATAAATCCTGGCAGTGGCCCCGACAGAAAATGTAAATATGTTATAACAAAAGCATACAAAGCACAGAACAGAGGTCTGTGTCCAAGCAGCCTATCATGCCATTGTGCAGCTCTGAAATAGCATACCGATCCCAAGTATCTTTCCCAGTTTTGCAAATTAAGGCCACTTGTTCATTTTGGAACCTGAGTATCAATAGAAGAAAAGAAATAATGTTTCTGTCAGAGCTGAAACAGTTCATGGCCATATCTGTATTTGCTAGAATCATTTCAAATATGTTATTTATTCTAAAATTCAAATCCACTTAAAGAAATAATTCTCACTGTACTGGTATGATTTACTGAGTGCCAAAACTGAAATCCAGACTCTTTTGCAGCACTTGGAGCTTTGATTTGCAAGAGCCAGAACTTTACCCAATGTGCAAACCCCAATGCAAGCTCAAAAGACATAACCCCTATGCCAAGGAGTGGCTACCTAGTTATTTCAGATTCTGATGTAATTATCCATGTAGGTGCTTGCAGAGTGACAATTGACTCCGTCCTGTTCCCCTGAAGTTAATGAGGGGACTGAAAGAATCAAATGCCATCCAACTGAGCATACATATTTAAGTGGGAGACAGAATGATTTCCTAAAATATCTTTTAACAGAGTTATATAAAATTATAGCAAATGCAATTTCCAAGTAAAATATTCTAGTGCTACTCCACTCTGGACTTAAGTTACAGGTGGTGAAGTATCTCTGTGTTAGCTGTGATAGAACACAATTAAATAATTCAAGTTTCCATTTACTTTAATGGAACTAGTGTTTTTCTAAAAGTTAATAGAAAATAAGTAAATTTCTAGATATTTTGAAATATCCCTGAGAAATTTCAGTTCTAAAGGACTCAATAAAATCCAACTACATTTTTGAAAGTATGTTTACAGGTTTTAAAAGCAACTTAACACATCTTACTATATACATTTTAGCTTCAACAAATAACCAGATAGCATTTGAGACGTTTCATATAATGTGGTCTAGATGCTGCTCACACAAGGACAGAATGCACTATGCAGAGATTCATAATAACTTCCAGGAGAATAAACTATTTCATTTTAAAAACCAACGTATTCTGAGATTTCCCCTCTATAGCATGCTGAGGTTGATCCAACGAAACTTTTAGGCATGCGCTTAACTTTTCTCACATAAGGAATCCTGCAGGGATTGCAAATATTAATCACATGCTTTGAGTTCATCGCAAATTTTTGTGTTTTCCTGCACTAAACAGAGAATTTTTAAATAAACTGCAGCTGAGGTCTGGGTTTTCTGCTCTAGCAACACTTGCTTTTACAGGCTACACCCCAAAAAGTAACCACGTGTAAGTAGTAGTAGCCCTTTATATGTAGCACTTAGTTCTTGGATGCATTTCCTCACTAATGTTTCTGCTCACTCCCCCAGCATTTAAGATATGCCTAAAAACTCTTTGTTTTCAAGAGTCCTTCACTTTTTCTGTTGTTAACTCTGTACAAAGTCCACTCCCTTCTTAGGAACCATTTTAACTTAATAGGTTTTACAAAAATTATATTAACATCTTTACAGAGTTGAGTATTTATAGTATGTATTACTCCTAAGTGCACTAGATCATCACACTTGTAATTAAAAGATAAATTAATTGAACTTTGCCAAAAAGTTTTTCAGAGTTCCAAACAGGTGCAATCCAGATGACATATGAACCTTTCCTGAGCTATATTCTCATGACCTAGTGGAATAGTTTGTTATGGCTTTGGAAGTATCTGGCACAAAATAAAATTAACCTTTTTTATTTTTTTTTTTAGTGTTATTACTACTCTTTCACACATTTTCTTTACAATGTGCTGTGGCAGTGAAATGGTATATAGCTGTGATTTATTTATCTTCACTCGATGAAATATTGTTATATTAATAAAAGTCCTGACACTCAAAACATTCTATTCAGCTATACATTGAAATTCATGTTTCTTCAGAATACAGTTAAAATTAGGTATTATACTTCTCCCTGGTTTCTTCTTCCAAGTGTGGTACAGCTTGATTTTTAGTACATTTCTCTCATTGTTTTGTCCATAAAATACCACTTTTCCTTTTGCCAAGGGTTTGATCATGGATGTCTTCTAGTTGCATCTGTGCAGGTTGACACAACTCCATTTTTCTGCCTGAAGTTACTACCTAAGTTATAAATGGTATAGAAAAACGGACTAAACAAATCTGAAGTAAAAACTTACCCAACTAAAAAGCTGGGTAAAGCAGATGAGATGAAGATGCATCTTCTTTCCATTTTTCAGGTCATGTGGCAAATGTGATTTCAAGAAATGGACATATTTGGATTGTGTGCAGTTAGACAAATCACTACCAACTGCATGATTTCTGATGGCTTTGCAAAGGAAGTTTTGATAGGATGCGATATTGCAACAAGGTGAGTAACCTGAACTTCTAGTTTCTTATTCAACACAGTAGGTCAGCACGTACCAGAACTTTAGGGTGAAATCCTGACTTCGCTGTATAGGCAGTATGACTTTTAGCATTAAGTTCAGTGGAGCTAGGATTCCACTGAACAAAGCCTAGAGGCTTAAAGCTTATGATTTACAGATGAGTGCTGTGTCTTTACAGTGTGTTTCAAGCATAGGCAACCATCCTGCAGAGTGAAACCTATGATTCCTCTCTTACTTCCCTGTTCTGTATTACAAAGGATGTGAATATGAAAAAATGCCCCCAGCAATCATTGTTTATAGAACTTTGGCTGTACCAATTGCTTCTACACCCGAGTACATAATTCTCTTTGACATCATGATCTGCACAGCAGCTGGGACTCCAGTATTGTAAACAGTTTTGCATGTGATTAAGGGCAAGCAGGTGAATGCTATCCTGCAGTGGGCAATATTTTTACAGTCAGAAAATTTTAAGTCAGTATGGGGAATAAACAACAGGAACTTTTAAGCAATGAAGAAACAATCTGTAGTTTTCTTTACTGTTAACCACCACTGTTCAGGACTTCCTTCTGCAGACCTTTAAGACACACATTGATGGTAGACATATCCCTCCCCACCTGCACCCCGGAGATGAACTAGAATGGAGAGCAAGACACTTGATGCAAGAACTTATCTTACTTTTCTGCATAATCAAGAGCCAATCCAGATTTTATAAGTGTCTTAAATACTGGTAATATGTCAAATGTATTTCATCAGTATTTGATCATTCTTTCAGTTTCAGTAACAGGGGCTTACAGTATACTTGTGTGACAACTTTAGGTTTGGGATAAACAAGTACACTAGTTGACTTCTCTAAAATTATTTCTACTTATAATAGGTTTGAATTTGAGTCAAAATGATGTTTTTCCAGCCATACAGACAAATTCCAAAACTGTGCTACATAAAGCCAATTTTTTTAATACAATTTTTCCTGCTGCAGTCATGTTTAGATCCTTGACATTTAATAAAATAATGCTGTAACTAAAATGGAGGAAGTGATCAACTGGATAACTACGTTTTTTAGAAAAAGCATCTAAATATCAAACAAAAAGCCCCCAAAGGGCACATTCAGAGGAATACAGCCAATTCTAATTCTGCGAAGCTTGGCATCTCTTGTACATATCCTTATCAGTGTTGTCAGCTCATGCTTTTATTGCAAGCCTCATTATGTGCTGGGTTCAAGATTTGAGTTCTTAAGTTGTGTGCAAATGTGAGAATTTTTTCTTCAATTTTTTAAAAACATAAGAGTAAGTTTCTGATCTTCATCATTGCAGAAGAGACTACTATAACTCAGATGAACCATAAAAGTATCAGGCAGATTATTATACGTATTTTTTCTACATCTCAATTTGTATTCTTATAGCTGGGGGAGGTGAAACATAAGCCTCACGCTGCAGTCATACATTAAGAGAGTTTTTACGAGCCTGCTCTTTTTTGTGGCTTTTTTTTTTTTTTTTAATCTTGAGAGAATCAAAGAATTGCAGTGTTACAGCAGCAATCTTGTATCTGACATTTAATGATGGCACCTCTGACCTTCCCAGCTTCAGTTACATTTAGTTCTTGTTATTTTTCCCTTTTCTGTCCTTCTCCTCTTACTCTCAAGGAAGGATACACAGTCAGCAATACTGATTAAGAGCAGAATTCATGTCCAGGCAACTATGGGAGACAATTTGTTGCTTCAAATTATAAACTTGAGATGCTTATATTGTTTCTGCCATCTGCTTTCCTCTCTGAGACATTTGAACTGGACCCACTGCAACATTAACTTAAACTACTACTGTGAAGTAGGAAGCCACCCTTTATTAAAAGGCGGCAAAACCAACAAAAAATAATCCTCCTCACACCACTCCCCAAAACCCACCAACAGCCCTGACAGCTTAGAAGCTCTTCCCTGTGAGCAAGTACTAGGTGAAACTATGAGGTTTTTTAAAAGCAGACAGATCTCTGAACACAGTGGTCTGTTTACACACACACTGTGTTAAAAACAAACACATAGATTAAATTAAAGATGCAAGTAGTCAAAAGAGGGTCATTTTAGGGAAAAATTTGCCTTTGTGCTTATGTGGAAATAACAAGTACATAATACCACATGACTGTGATTTACTGTGAATTGCAGCAGTGCTAGAGTGAAAGAGGATGAGTAAAGGGAAAAAAAGCAATCTCAAGAATTTATCTGATATATCAGGTGTTACCATCAGAGCCTGCTTAAGGTTTGTGGACAGAAACACAACTGTAATAGAGGCCACAAAAGAGGTCTTGCAGCCTAAGGTTACTCCTCCTGCCTGTGCAACAGGAGAGCCAGGTGGTTGCTGCTGCTGCTAGAAGTGTATCCCCCTCTGCCAGGGATAGTGGCTGCCCCACAAACACCAGCCCTGCCTGGGCTGGCAGCAGAAGCAATAAGTGAGCCAGCCAGCTTTCCAGAGCTCTTGCATAACCAAACCAGGCAAAGCCCTACTGCTTCTCCCACCAGCCTACTGATCACGTCATTAGCTCTTCTTAAAACCATACTTTTCCTTTTCCTTGAATTGAGCCATCACAGTCGCTCTATAAGAACAATTTTAAACAATGTCTGTATGTGCCTTTTATGTACAAGAGCTGTATTTCTACAGAATATAATATGGTCATCCTGGAAACGCTGCAGATACTGTGTACTAATTAAAAGTACTTAGTACTTTTGTCATCAATGACCCATGTAAAGAAAGACATCTGAATGAGAAAATCGCATCCAAATGGCAGTTCAATGCAAATGAGCTATTGCATTAAGAAAAAGAAAAAGTGTGCTAAATAGCTAATTGGTTTAAATAGATGTTTGACTGGAAACAGTGAATAGTGTATTCATTTGACAAGGATGCAGAATTACTGGAATTTCTTTCTATGCATAAATACACATGAATATTTTATGATACTCATATGCATGTGACATCAATATGCATGCTGTTCAGCACTTCTTAATGGAATAGGATGTTAGGTAATGCTGGGGTTTGTTTTATGGGACTGAAACACAGGAGGACTTAACATTTTTGTGGGAATTCTAACTGATGTTTGACCAGTTGGTTCAAGGTAGAGCTCAAATGAAAACTTAATTGCAGCAGGCAGCCTAAACAGTGGCCTGAGGAGAAAGGCACACCCAAACAACAAGCGATGATGATTCCCAAAGAATACGCAAGAAAAATGTATTTTACCCAAATACTGTTTTTTAGGGCTACAAACACGACCTCCTGTTGGGCACCAGTTCTGCAACTACTATGTGATACTCTTAATACTAATGACAATTCTGCATGTTGCAGTCTGGACTGAGGCTCTTCACATATGCTGAAGTACATCCCTCTAGAATAACATGGTCCCATCACTGAAGTACTATACACTATGCTAGCAATCTGAACTTCCCCCAATTGATAAAACTACGATTGGCATTTCAAACTTACTTTTTGAACTTGTTTATTATCCCACTTTCATTTTTCTTGATGTCATGCACCATCTTTTGAAGCTTCCTGTAAGATATTAAACAAAGCCAGCATTAAAATTACCATGTGGTTGAACACCCATTTATATAAATTAAGAAAAACACAGGAAATGCATTTCCAGTAACATTTTACACATCAGAAATGCTTAATATATGTTCAATAAGTAGTTTAGTTGCTAAATAATTCGTGTATGAAGTTTTCCTCCCTTTTTAACAGAGCTCTTTGGCATGATTTGTGTTATCCTTCTCCTTAATACAATTAAGTGTAGTTTAAATAATCGATTTAAGAGTAAGTGCATCAGAAAAGAACACCATTGCCTAAATTAATAGTTTAGAATATTTCAGTGTTAACATTTTGTTCAGAACTGACTTTACAACACTCCACAGCTATAATGGCAATGCCCTCTGCTTTCTGACCTTACAGGAGTAATTTTATCAGTGGCCAGTTTACCTCATTCCCATAGTGTTTGCAGTTATAATACAAGGGGGAAAATGATACGTTCCCAGGCCTAGGCCATCTGAGAAACCATTAGAGTTATCTGTGACTCTTAGCTGTAAAAAAACTCTTGATCTCAGGACTCTAGTTACATAGACTGGTATCTGGAATCATAGGTTATTTTTATTCATCAGCTGCACTGACCTCATTAAAATTTTACTGGTTATCAAGGCAGTTTAAGTTGAATATCTTATTTTTCACTCAGCAAGTATCATTTAGAATCCCACCTCCCTTCTCATTTAAAAAACCACACCACTAAAATCAAGTCAACATCAGGAACACAGATATAACTTCCTGCAAAAGACTGATTTTATAGTGAAACCTCTTGGAAGTCTGGTCATACTAGAAACTTCTATAGAATGCATATATACTTTTAGTTTCTTCACACAGTCTATGTTCTTCCTGTTTACCTAAACTAAGTATCTTTTATTAGACCTAAGCTGAAGATTTTATCACAACCAATAAAGGAAAGCAATGATTTTTTTCAAAAAAGGGCTTAAAAATTTTGCCTTCCACTCTTTGTTGTAAGTTGTCTGTCATTCCACATTTTAGTCTTGCCTACCTCATCCCTGATGCACAGTCAGGCTACCAAAAGACTCTTGGAAGCTTTGCTTACAAAGAGAAGTAAAAACATCAAAGTATTCTTTCCTTTTTTTAAAGCTTTCTTTAAACTTGAAACCTTATTATTCAGAAGGTTGAGTAATGCATAGAACTTCACTAAAAAACCCTATCTTCCAGCTTCATCATTAGTAATTACTGCTGTCTCTTAAAAATTAAAATAGCTTTTTCAAATTAAATTGGAATTAGATGAGAATTAGCTAAACAAAAATTATGAAATAACTGCACTAACATGTGATTATTTGTCTGCAGTCTGTGGTTCAGGCTGAGCAGACATGTGGCCACTCAAGGCATCAGGTAGTGGTTGAGTATCAGGCTTATGCTGAAAGGGACCTTCCTACCTCTGCTACTGATTTTAGAGTCATTATGGTAGTTAGTGACAATTAATCCCACTTTATGAGACTTGCTTAAAAAGAACAGTTAAACAACTGAGTACTCGTAAGTTTCTGGAATCCTGAAATAAATAACAAAGCTTGATTTTAGTCTTAATAATGTTTATTAACAGAACAGAAAAGTCTGATCCTTTCATTATGTCAGCTGGAATTGAAGGATATTCCATGTTTTCAGCAGCCCTGTAATACAACAACGTGAAATATCCTGCTCTGACAGGCTACATCATGGGTCTGATACTTAAAGAGTATTCCTAGAGCCTAAATCTTTGCCCAGTCTTACTTAAAAAAAAAACAACTGAACTTATTCTTTTTAGGTTCTCAACTCAGAAAAAAAAAAAAAATCACGAGATCAACTGACAAACAATTCACAAGCACATCTTTAATTTTTGCTCAAAATTCATACTACTAATTTACAGCAAAAGGAAATAGTGTTACCTGCTGATACAAAAAAATAAATTACTTACAGGTGTGAGAAACGGGCACAGCAAAATGTTTTGAGATTTCTGCAACAATGCACTACATCTATAAGAATAGCTTGGATTATTATCTAAACTAAGCAGATACATTAAATCTGCAAATCTGGGGTGAAGATCTCAGAAGAACTTCTGCTTTTCTGGGGGGTTTGGTTTTTTGTTTGGTTTTTTTTTCATAATAGACTCAGCTTCTGGTTATGCTTGAAACATCACATATAGCCATGTTCTGCAGTTTACTGGTTCTGTCTTGTGCCCCAACTGGCACCAGCAGTGTCTATAAATGAAAAGTAATGAGGAATGAAAAGAATGAGGGGAGAATTAAATGGTTTAGTTCTAGTTTGGGGAGAATGGTTGCTTGCAAGTGTTTGTGTCCTTTTCATAAAAGGTTTTCCAGCCTTTAATTAGAAATGCACGTAAGCATCAGTTATTTTTCTTCCTGTATTTATTGTTTGTTAAAGATAGCCCCCCCCCCCAAAATCTAACTGTAGATTTAGAGCTGAATATTGCTTATTGCTCATCTCTGACATTAATACATCTTTACAATAGCAAAATTATGGCTTTATTTTGAAAAAAGGTGTTTCATTTTTCATGTGACTGATTTTATTTTATATTGTCACTTTGGTCTCTAAAAAAATCCACACACACAAATAAAACCCACCCCAAAATTCATAACTACGAGTACCCAGAACAGTTTGCTTTTCATTTGATCATATTTAGGTGAATTGGTTAGACTATCACAGGTGTTCCGCATGCACTGAATAAGGCTATAGTTTAAAAGAGCATTTTAATACATATTTCCATTTTTTAAAAAAGATGCATTTAAATTAGAAATAATCACACGTGCCGCTGCTGGTGTGATCAATTATTTTTCCCATGCAGATGGGCTGAAATCAGAACATTCCTATTTTTGCATAATCAAATTTCCTAAACATCTCTGCCTCTTCTTCCTCATTCTTTTTCTGGAGCTATTTCATTTTCTAATTACAAATTGTGATAAATTAGGGAGTAGCTAATATGTATTTGTGTGAATTTTTTAAGGTACGTAGCTCTTGCAGGAACTGCTGGAATACTTACTTGGTTGCTTCTGGACAACTCAACTTGCATCAAGCCTGTGAGAGTAAGCAGATAACCAGAGCACTCTATAGTGGTAAGTGTAGGAAGTCATCAGGCATGGATGACCTCCAGTTCAAGTGGAATCCCCTTTGACCCATGAAGTTGAACAAGCTGCAAAAACCAGTCTGTCCAGTTAGCTAGAGGCTGAGATTTCTTGAGGTGCCAGCCAATATAATAGGCTATAACTGACAAGTTTTACAAAGAGCTGTCTGACTTGTGATTTTAGAGAGACAGTAGAAAACATGAGAGGCAGATAGCAAAGCCTATAGCAAGAGGATTCTCCAAATCTTAAGGGTCTCAAACCCAAGCCCAAAGGCCATTCCAGAGCGATGAGGAAAGTGAAGCACAAAAGGGCAACAGTTTACCTGGTTCTGCATATCTGACTAGCTCTCAAATACTTTTTGTCTAGCTCTCAAAAACTTTACTTAAGGCAGTAGTCCAAGTAAAGAGGTTCACTGTGGGAGAAACTTACCAGAGCAGCAGCCCTGAGGGTATCTAGGAAATGGAGGCTACCATGGCCCAGTGTAGACAGCCCTTGCTTCAGGTACATAACTACAACCTTCTTTCTTCACAACACATCCGAGTCATGACCTTGTTACCAACTAATGTTTATTCTCTAGTTTTTCTCTTGGGATGAACAGATACTAGAAACATTCAAGGACCTCAATCAGCTAATACTGTAAATGAAAATAATAAGTAATGCTAGTTTTACTTTGCATTGCATGTAATTAAAGATAACTAAGAGGTCAAACTTAAGAGTTGCCTCTTAACTACAAGAACCAACTCTTCATTCAACTTGGTTGAGAGCTGTTTATGTAAAATCAGGCTTGCAGATAAAGGTGCCGTCTGTGTCACTCTTAATCTCTGAAAAAACTTCAGCAATAGACAGCTATTTTGAGATCTGGTTTAATTGTGACAGGTATAGACTGGATGGGACCCTTTGATCAGGAACTCACTGCACACAGGATAGATTTTCAAACTTCTGCAGATGGAAGTGAGACGGGGAACCAAAGGAACCTTAGTAGATATAGTAGATATATGAATGTAGATAGGAATTGTTTAATAATTATCTAGCTTATAATGAAGTTAAAGAAGTTTCAGTAGAGATAGACATGGCCCAAGGGGATGAGAAGTGATGTTTAACGTTTGCATTGTTGAGGCTGGCTGGGACAGGAGAGAGTCCCTGATAAGAAGCAGCAGTTGACCCCAAGAACCAGCCAAGACCGGCCTTGTGATTTGGACAAATGCCAAGGGACAGCTGAGTCTGCGCAGGGACAGAAGGTTAAGAGTTCACCGTGAAGAAGACATACGGCCTTCATCTTCACGACCACCAGACGACCACCATAAGGAGGCACCGCGCAAGCGCAGTTGAGAGGAGACTATGGAAATGACTTCCTAGAGCTAATTTTAATATGAAGCGAGGATAGGTAATGCCTATGTATAGGCGTATTGCAAAACTCTATGTATATGTAACACTTGACTGTATAAATTTAAAGCGAACTGCCAAGTCAGGCGCGCACGACTTTGGTGGGACTACCCCCCGTGCTGCCCAGCGCTGAATGAACATACCTACTTTACAATCTCACTGATTGTGGAGTCTGTTTTCTGCACGTCAGATGCCTTGGCTCCAGGTGCTTCTAAAAAATCTGAGGTTTCTTACAAAAACATTAGACTGTTCGATGAATCCTAAAAGGAAACACCTTTTAGCCCTGTGTTGCTATTTTTCATATCTTGTCAATTTTGACCTCCAGCAATTCAGGATTATCAGATGTACTGACAGAGGGGTCACTAGCTGTGATACCCATGTAAAGGAAGGTGGAAGGGTTTACCATTGCAAATACAATATACACTGAAAGAAGGATTTGCTCTGTCACAAAATACCTAGCTGTGCTGAAGGACTGCAGAGCTGCCTTGAGATAAAACAACTGAAACAAAACCACCTTCTCTTTGATCTGGTCACAGCTCAGCGTATGCAGAATGTATGTCAAGCGAAGGGCAATGGGTGGGCCTGGCCTGTGACACATCCCCACGCAAACATCAGCTGGAAGCTTCTGGCTCTTTTGCATACAAGGTATCCCACAAAAGCTTTCCGAAGTTAAAATAAGTTTTTTTAAAAAGAGAAAAATATAAATAACATGAAGAAAAATAAAGTGAGTAATAAGCTTTCAACTCAAATGCAAGATGAGGTACAGAGTCCTCAGACTTGAGAAAGAGGAGTCTGTCTTAATTTCAGACAGATCTGTGTAATAAGGAATTCTCCCACCATTTAGACTAATTTTTGAGAAACTGTATTTATCACTATTATAAATCTGTGAAGACATTTACAAATATGTATTATGTAGATATGTATATTGTGGCTCAGAGCGCTTGGCATGAATGGCTCCTCAGTGGGCACAGCCTCCCCCCGCTCCTGGGAACAGAGAGGGATCTCCTGTGTACACGAACGGCACGGTTCACCCACTTGTGTGAACAGTGAATCCAGTACTTTGGACCTTCGGTGTGCACATCGGTTGTCAGTATTTTAGCTGTACAGCTGCCTGTGTCAGGTGGCGAGTGACAGCCCATAGCGGGTGACACCCCTCTTGCTGTAAGAATATATTACATGGTCTCCAGGGTGGGAGGACTGGGCATGGTTGCTTCAGTGCCTCTGGCTGTGAGCACAGATGTGTGCCCTTGCAGTTGGGAGTGGTGCTGATAATGTTTTTGGAAACAGGGCTGACTGCAGCGTCAGTAGGGAGTGGTGGCAAAACAAAAACCAATTTTAAATGAATCACAGGAAGTTTTCTGTATTACAAGCATACTTATTTGTGTTTATCTGGAGGATTAGAATTACGCCTCCTTAAATTTCTGGTGCTTATAGGACTGTCTGAATTATCTGTTTTGCCCCTTGAAAAATCCCCATCTGCGCTCACGGGCCAGTTTCTTTAGTTAAAAAAGGGCAGAATTTTGAACAGGATATATTCAGACAGGTCTGCAAGGGAAGCTTTGTAAGCAATATTGACACATTCAATATTAAGTGACCCGCATATTCCTCCTCCTCTTCCTAACATCAGTTAAATCTTTAACTGATGAAGTTGAATTAGTTTCAAAATAGTAATAATAAAAAAAATCATCACCCTGTAAATCAGTTTGCACTCCAGTTTCAGTTCTTATACCTTTTTGGGTACATCTGTTTCTCACTGAGAGGGCATCCTGTACTTCTGTGTCTAGAAAATCCCATTTTCTGCAGATATTACTACCTCCATTCACTTAAAGTTATGTGTAGCCCTCATTTTTGTCTTGAGAAAGGCAGCATAACAGATGACCAAAAAAAAAAAAAAAGTAGTTATTTCTTGTCTTTCAGGCAAATTCAAATGCTTAGCATTGGAAACCTAGAATGGGATTTAGTAAGTACAAATTTAGACTCAAAGCAAAAACATCCTCCCAACCCCCCACCTGCTTCAGCTATAAAGTTTTACAGAAAAGAACCACAAAAAAGAAAACAGAAAACAAGGAAGAGTATAATGGAATTTGGAGAATAAAAGCTGAGTTATTAGAAGATAAAAAACAAAACTTAAAGAGCAGAAAATTAAAAATTACTACAGCTACCTCTTATTTCAAAAAACCACATTAAAACATGAAACTAAAGAAGGACCAGCATGCCCAGCCCCCTCCTTTACTGCTTCTCACAGCACAGTTATTCCACCACCTTCTCCCCAGCTGGTCTTTATTTTGTGTTTCTATTAGCCTTTAGTTTTATAAACAGGTGTGCAGGTGACCAAATTAAGTGAGTTATTGTTTCTGGACAAAAGGCAATACTCCTGCTTGCTGGGGGTGGGGGGGAACCTGCTCACCTAGAAGAGGATTTTTAGAAGTACCACTTGAGATTTTGAAAAGCTTGAAGCTCTTGTCTTGATCTATCTTCTCAAACTAAATTATCAAACAAGAAAAGTACCACCTTTCTTACAATAGGCTTCCATTAACACAGTGCTTCTGACACAGTCGTTGTGGAAGAACATGGATCTCAGAGAACTGGGTGTCTTCATAAGATGTATTTTCATATTACTTGCCAGTTTTGTACATCTAAACCAACCCAATTAATTATATAAAACAACTCTACCCCCTTCCACCTCCCTTCTAATTGCTCAGTAGAAAGCAAGAGGGAATTCCCAAATAAAGAAAGCATCTATTTCCTCTTGTTAGGCCTCCTTCAGGTGCTTCAGATCTCCACAGGCACACACCCATATACCATATGCTACCTGGAACAGCAAGAATGGAATTCCTCTGCAAGGAAATGCAGGTTGGCATCAGCTGGCTAGGTTGGAGCTGGTGTTTTCAATGGCTGTTACATGTGTGTAATGCATAAACACATAGCTGAATTCTTGAGGCACAATCAGATAAACTGCTTCAGTTAGCTGCTGGTCTAAGATAGGGGCTTACTGCCCCTCATCCACTCTGGGGACTTATGGCAGCCCACCCCCTGCAGTGCCTTTCATGACAGGAGGGGAGGAACTTTGGAGCTGGTAACCTGTGACACCAAACCATCAGTTCAAGGCACTGAGTCTTTGATCTTTATCTGTAAAGCTGTATCAAAGCTGTGAAGAAAAGTTGAAAGAGGCTTGCTTTTGGGGAGAAGTCAATTACAGATACCTATCTGAGAGGAAGAAGGAACAACGAGTTGTCTTCTGCTGTGTTCATGAGATGTGCAAGAGGAAATGCCTATAAATAGTTCAGTTTTGTCAAGAGTGGTTTTTTTTTTTAAGTCTTAATAACATCCTATTCTGCTCACTTTTCAATCATCCACTATTTTGTCTAGAGGCAAACCCCATAATTAGAGCAGGTGTGTGTTTACATGGTACACACAGAAAGGCTAAATATTGATTATACTTTTCATCTGCATATGCCCTCTACGTAATCTTCATAAAACAGCTGTCGATCTCTCTTGTAAGTACTAATATAGATTGAGCAAATGAAAATATGTAGCATGTAAAGGCATAATACATCTTTGACACAAATCAGCCCTAACATGAAATTGAATAGTATAATTACTTTGAGGTGACTTGGAATTCTGTGCATTGAAAGAACCTATGCAGATTTATCGGTGGGGCTGAGACAACTAAAGCACTATCAATGACACCAACTGCTTCCTCATTTTAGATCAAGGCTGAGGCTTGTTTTGAGTATATATGGACAGTATATTAAAACCAAAGATGTCACGTGTTTAAGTCATACAGTATTTTTTTGCAATTACCATTTTCTTCTATTTAGCCGAGAAGAACAGTTAGACCTGGTTCCTGTTACCTTTCCTACTGCTATTGGGGACTTCACAGCTGTTTTTGAATATCAGAAAGGAGTGATGGCCAGGCACTTTTTAGTACAACTTTTGAAAAGATAGTTATTTAATAACAGCTGAAGGCATTTCAGGTTTGGACACCTTTTCCCTCCTATCCAGCTTGCTCTTCCCTCTATCCCAACTCTGTAATAGTGATACTGCAAGTAGTACAGAAAGTAATTAGCTCTTATGATATACTGAGTATTGCATGTCATTTCTTGACGCAAAAAGTTAAAAGATATTTTCTGTTCGGTAACTGACCTGCTGCGTTCTGAGTCTTTTTGGTTAACTGATCCCTTTTATGCACCATCTGTCTGGATATGAGCTTATGCATTAAAAAAACAAAAAACCCCCACAGAAGCTACATTAACAAGGCTTACTCCATTTTTCTGAAAGGTTTGCAAGCAGCAGAAGGAAACTAAACGTATTAGGTTACTCTAAAATACAGTTCCAGTTAAAACTGAGCACTGTACCTCTCTGAAGGACTAGTACCCTACAGCCTGGTAGGTGAAGGAGAGCAAGGACAGAAATTTAAATGAGTAAAGTGGTTTCTATATCTCACCAAAAAGAGGAAGTACAAAGTCATTGCAGGGAAGTGAATAAAGACAGGACTTGGTACAGACCTAGAAAATTACCACCTCTCAGTGATAACATTACTTTTAGTCACAATTCTACAAGCATTTTTTTGAAAGGCGAGATAACATTTCTGTCATTCCTGCAGGCATGTACATTGAAAGACTACTACAGGCACATGAAAGACATGAAAGTGAATGAAAAAGAAAACTGAGTGAATTGAACACAGAAAGATGAAGGCTTAATTTTGATTTGATGTTCCAACAGAGTGAGTTTTTCTTGGTTTGCTCCTCTTTTACCCCTTTCACAAATTTCAAATCTGCCATTTTAGTTCTGGTCACCTATTGAAAGACATTGAAAAAGTCTATGTGTAACTACGTAATGGGCTTGATCAAGATTTAGCCAGATGTTTAAGTACCTTAAAGTTAGGTAAGTACTTAAATTTTGTGTTAAGGTCTTGCTAACGTGGGCACAGAAGCACTGACACAAGATGAGTAAATTTACTTAATCATCTAAGTGCAGTCTTCATCAGTGTCTTTGTGTCATTTAAGATTGCTGCTAAAATACATTTCTAATTTAGTGATTTTAATCCAGTAAGTTCATAGACTGTGAAAGGTTTAAAAAAATGGTGTGTTTTTTCATTGGAAAACTTTGTGGGCTCAATATCTTGAAGGCAAGGTGCTGTGCCCACTAGAGAAAAGGGAGGCTTTTCTAAACAGCCTCTTAACTCTTCCCCTTAAACCAAAAGTGCATTTATATGCATAATGGTCTGCATTTGCTCTACCAAATAGTGCTCTGACAGTCAAATAAAACAGAGCAGAGCTTCTAGATATGGCACTGAACTTTAAACACTCTCATTAGTCTACTCCTAGAGACAAAATAACCCCAGATATCTTAATGCTGCCCAATATTTGCAAGTCAGTTCCAAGGCAGTAGCTTTTACATATATAGGTTCTAGATACACTAAGTAGATGTAAGAAGTTAAGCACTAATTTTAGGATTGTTATAAATTTGCATTGCTTTTTGTAGAGCCAAAATTTGTCTTAAAAATGTATTGCATTATTGGTTCTGTTCATACTTGCTCAGCATGAATAAGAGTACAGGAAAAACCCCGTAAGTAGACTTTCAGCATGTTTTTTAAACTGTCCTTTGCGACCCAGTACTTCCTTTTCCTTTCTCTGACAAGATTTTTCCCTCTCCCAGTCAGTTTCTCTACAGGAGTGCCCAAGTTGGAAGGAGACGGGAACTCTCTCTTGTTCCTCTCTAAAGCATAACTTTTTGACTTTCAGTTTTTTTCTTACCCATTAGCAACTGAAACGTAGCAACTAATTTCCTCTTTGTATTTTTTCTAAAGTCACGTAACGCTTATAGCAAAAATTGCAGATGTTGTATTTCATGCCTTTAGCATTACATTCACTTTAGCTGAAGTGATTTTATCACCTGTTTAGAATCAAAATGATAGGGGCACAGGATAATGGACACATTTTTTGACACATCTGATTAAGACTAACAAACACTGCTGTACTTGGGCTGAAAGTGTTTTGGCTCAAGCTGCAGAAGCATATCCACCACAGATGTGGGATAGCACTGGCAGGGATCTAGTAGAGGCTACTCATGGACCTGTTTTGTTTATTTTGTTCTGAAGTCTATCAAATTTTAGAACTTTGGAGAAGTATTTTGGTCCCTAGGGTTATATGGCCACTTTACTGGAGCCCACATGGGCTACCACTGAAAGGGGAAATTCGCTCTTCTCTGCCCTCGGTGCTTTCCCAGCTACGATGAATCATGGAATTTCCAGCTGGGAAACTAGCTTCTTTTTTCTTTTGCCAATTTAGATACCAGCAGGATCAGATCCAGCTTTATCACATGGTCGTGGGAACCCTAGTGCCAGTGCGAGGGCAGAGACGAGTGGCAGGGCAAGCAGAAGCATTGGGAGGGTGGAACAAAGAGACCTACTCTTTTGGCAGCAGCTCAGACTTACGCTAAGTTAAATTGGCCATGTAACTACAGCTTCAGTAGCACTTAGCTGCCTCTATAGTGTCTATATTTTAAGACATGAAGGAATCATTTAGCCATGTAGTATAGCCACTTGTATTAATAGCCTACTTCACCCAGTTGCACTTGCATTAAGCTTGAAAAATATATACTAATGTTTTTCATATTATTGCCTCAGGATCCATTATTTTAATTCTTTCTAAAGTATTTACTGTGTCGCATATAATTAATATTGAGGTCATAAACCTGTAGCATTGAACATCTGGCTTTGCTTACATCTGGAAAATGACCTTGTCCAAAACATATATACTAACAGATTAGGATAAAGATGCTAACAGAATTTCCAAGCTTCTTTTACCCCTCAGTCATTTACTATGACTGTCACAAAACAAACTTACTTACACAGTATGTAAAGTCCTTTCACAGTCTACCAAAAATCAAAGATGGTTCCCTACCGCCGAATGAGAATACGGTCACATTATTTTCCATCAGTTTTCCAATTCTGTTGTCTGCTGAGCACGTAAAACCAGTGATATTTGCTTTCTAAAAGAAATATTTGCTTATCTATCATATTGTAACATGCTTTAGGGTATTCAGACTATAAAAGATGTTATATAAAACTAAAATCACTCCTCTAATGCAGCAATCATTTTAAAAACCACATAAAACTTATAAGGAAAAAACCCTATGTAGTAAGTAGATATGTTCTTTCTTTTCTAATGATGAGGGACTTTATAAATCACCTGCAAAATGTGATTTAGCCATCTGAAGATGGCTAAAAATTACTTTTAACTGATTCCTGCAGGCAAACTCCACCTATGAAAGAAGTAGTGTTGAGGCATTTCCATTCAATACATCAAATAGAGTGGGTCACAAATTTCCCTCATTGCAGTGTGCATAATGTCCTACAGTGGAGAATCCGAGTTTCATCCTGAACTGTACTGGTCCAACAAACTAAAAAGAAACATTCAAATTTTTTAAATGTAAAAAATTTCAGTTAATGTAACATTGTGAACATTAAGTAAAATGATCTGAACTGTACAAGTTGTCATTTTTTTCAGTTTCTCTTCTGCAGATAATTGAAATCTTATTTTTTCCTCTAGGTTTGGTCACAATGCTGGAACTGCCTGCAGTGTTGAAACTCCAGATTTCACTCATCCTTTAAACAGAAAGCAAAAACAATGGAATTCTTAGGGTATTTAAAAATGTTCCAGTTATATCTTGTCTGGCCTGTTACAACCCTGAAGATGGCTTTTGATCAGGTTAAATGGTTTTCTGAAACTAAATTCACCAAAAGCAGAACTAAAACTTGATTCCATTACTCTTCATGAAGTTTTTCAACTGTTGACTTACAAGAGCTGGGCCTCCAAAGACTATCAGACAGCTCTAGGAAAGATAATCAAATTGCAGAAGCATTTTCCAAGGTGAGGAAGGAGGCCACTAAAAACAATACTTATTTTCAAATAAAGGGGTATTTATAGCAATTTCTACCAATGTGTGAACTCTTTCTCCCCCTCTTGATAATCTAATGTTGTTTTCCAACACTGTTATGGCTGACACAAGCCATAACAGTGTGGAAGGCTTTTTCTGCAACATTTTACGATTGTCAGATTTGCCTTCCAAAAGAAAAGCATCTATCACATTATAATGTAGTGTGCAGTATGTAGGTTTTGAATGATTCTGTAAAACACAAAACTGTTTTGTTCTGGGATCAACATATCACTGGGTACCTGCAGTGTCATATTATGATTTAATACCTAGCTTTCTGCACAGCTGTATGGGGTATAGTTTTAAACTAATGGTGAAAAATGGTTATACCAAGTTTGCTGGAATGTTTTATTTTTTCCATGGCCAAGAAAATTAATTTATTGGTTTGTTTGCTTGGCTACTGGTGATTTATTATTTGACTTAAAAAAAAAAAGTAAATCTTTAGATCCAATTTCTATTACTAGCTTCTGCTGAATAACTGACAGTCACAGGCATAAGACTGTCATTTGTGATTGCTATAGCTGGCAAATGCTCTTACTGTAGACAGTTATTCTGGCAACACTACAATGTCACTAGAAGACGTTATTTTATTTGGAAGAGTGTACATATGAGGCAATGGTGGAATAAGCTATGGCAGTGACTGAACAACTTTGCCAGCACAAGTAGAATGAAACTATAGGTACTATATAAGCATAGCTGATCTTGTGAACAGACTATACTCTTACACTGCTACCTATATACAGAGATTAAACCGAGGCTTTTCACCATAGTTTCAATATTACACTGCATCATTTTATCCACATTGCCAGATTTGCATTTAATAGATAGATCACAGTCACACTTAAACACACTTTTCTATAAAGAGCATCATAGGCAGGACATTCTGTATGAGAATAATTTACTATGTGGCAATTTAGGTTAAACAAAGTGGGGTTTTTTAGGGCAGCTTGGACATTGGTCTAGGCAGGATGACATAGCTGGAAAGAAGGATGATAAGCAAGAAAAAAAACTTTAAAGGGACTGTCAGAATGAAATGCTTGTGCAGAGAGGAAGAGAGAAAGGAGGAGAAATACAAATGGAGTGGAGGCTATGCTATGCTGAAGCAAGTTCAGAGGGAAAAGCAACAGGAGAATTTGACTGGAGAAGTCACACTGGGGGCAAAAGAAGGGATTTTTACAGCGGTATTTGGGGAAGTTTGCATTTCGTATCTCACTCCATTCCAAAGTCCAGAGGTGAGGGAGGTTCATGAGCTGTTTAAGCTGACAGAAAGCTAGAGGAAATAGAGATTATACAGCCTTATCATTTAATCACAGTCCCGCGCTTTGTATGGCAAACTGGACCTAACAATCCTACAGAAAGAACTTATATTTGTACTTATCAGCAGGGCGAATGTAGCTGGCAACCTCCTTTACCCCCATGCCTGTGAAATTCAACTTTAAAGACTGCATACCACTGGCACTGTGATTTCATGTGACCTTACATTCAGCCTACATTTTGTTGGACTAAAATGCGGGTGTGCCACAAAATCTGCTGTCATGACAAAGTGTTACTGTGCACTGGAAAGTTGTCAGGAGAAACTGGAAGCTGAGACAGAAGGCTGCTGGAGGTGGCAATGGGTGGGTGGTATCCCAGAAGACCTTCACAGCTGTTATGTCCTTAGGGCCTGAGGGTGGAGGCAGATTAGACTTCTGCTTGAGAGAGCAGAACAGAGCAGGTAGAAGAGCAGAAGCAAGGAGGCCATGACTTGTGAAGAAGAAACAGCAATGAGCAGCTTAGAAGGGGTTGGTCTGGAAAAATCTCATATGTGGAACAGTTCTGATTTGAGCCTTTAGACCACTGAGCAGTGTACAAGTAACTGGGCACTTGCATAGCCTTTCCTCCAAAGTCTATGTAACTAAAAAGGCGAAAAGATGTTAAAGTTGGACATGGACTTTGGTGCCCAGTTCTGTCATGGGGAGCATTCTCTAGCTTACTTTGAAACTCCACTTTCTTTCCTCCTTGAGTTTATTTTTGTTCTTTTGTCTTGGTCAAGTCCATTGATGCAATAAACTATGTTAAAATTTGACTTGAAAAAACAGATGAAGTTTCTGTTTGCTACAATTAACTATTAACAGGAATTAGTTAGAACTACTGTAATAAAATATTTTCTTACAGCACAAAGCTAATGTTTAGATATTCCCCATTCATTTTCTCAAAAAGTAAATATTCCCTATAATAAAACATCCTATACATAGAAGGTATCAGTTTACAGTTAAATATCAATCCCAAATGAATTAATTTTCTGTTTACATACTTTCAAGAGGAAACAATACCAGAAAATCCTTTGGTAAAGAAAAGACCTAGTAGATACAGTCAAACTGTCTCTATCAGTAGAAAATTAGTGAAGCCATAAATACCTTCAAATTTGATAGGCAACTAACAGACATTCAGGCCTTAAGGAAACTCCTCTTGATTTCAACAGAATTAGGACTTAAACTCACCTGTTTAGCAAGGGATGTTAAAACAAAATATTGCAAATAAACTGACACACTTATCCCACCTGAGAAAAAAAGTCAATTGCTTTTTTTCCACTTGCTTTTCATTTGGGAGTTATGGTTGGAGATAGTGAATTCATGGCTTTTTTTGGGGGGGAAGAACTGCTGCAAATTAATGAAGTCATCAGAAATTAACATGAAACCGTGCTCTTGGAAAAGTCTGTCTGCAATCTGGAAGTTGTTGGCTGCATGACCTTAAGCAAGTGAAAGCATATGGTACACTTCTGGTTTGTGCCATGGTTTGCCTGTCACTGCAGTGGTGATGGTACTGATGCCTTTGAAAAGGACTTTGTGATACAGAGCTAGACAGCTATGAGCAGAGGGTCATTATTAAGGTTTGTGGTCATAAAAAAAATGCAGGAAGTTTGAAGACATGCTATAGCGGAGTCATATATATAGCAGCTAGAAATTATTTAAAGACCAGAAATCATAGGCTATAGTCTAAGGAAGCTGAACCCCAAAAGAGTCTGCAAGTTTAGTGCTGTATCTTTTGAGTTGCTAACTTCCTGTTACCTTTGCCACCTACCATCTACCCATCTATACATTTGCAGCATAATTTTTTTTTCCTGAAGTTCAGGCTGAAATCAAGGCATACTACAGCCTGCCATGGCAGCATGGCTATTGCTCATGTATTCACTCCACATTTTAGAAAACCATTCAAAGTACCAAAGTATTGTATGCACCACAAATTAATTCATCTCAGGGTAAATAACCAAGCCTAGGAATTAATTTTTCCTGACTATATGGAAGCAATTTGAACACAATGTCCTCCGAGGGAACACTTGTATAATACTGCACATACCTTATTAACAAACACTATATGAAAATAATACTGGAATTCCATGAAGTTCCAGGATTCCTATCCAACTGATAGTAAAGTTAATTGAGTGACTTAACTGCAAACAACGTCCACCACAGCATAGTAGTTAAAGAGGCACATAAGAACACTTACAGTTCTTACTGTTGTAATAAACAAACAAATAGAATATGTTAAGAATTCAGATCTGACATAAGACTTGCTAATGCAACAGAAAGCTAGGTCTGGTATGCTCAAATACACCCATGGATAATAGATGAGCTTTGCAAAACCACATAATATCTAGTTTTTCAGGTCTACACTTAAAAAAATCAAAAGCTGTACTCTCAGACACTGACTCAACAGCAGTGCTACTTTAATTTTTGCTGCTACAAAGCAAAAAATTTTAAGAAAGCTGTCTTTAGAAAAATGTGAACTATAATTACACCAATCGAAACTATGTTTGGTAGGAATATTTCTTGGCATTGTCTCTTGGCATATGGAGGAAGGTAGGTTTTTAAAGTAACCATTTTGTTCATGTAACATTCAGCGCAAACTCTGAACCATCTATGTGTCTTCCATGCAGATAGGAGGCTACATCAGGAAGTCAACTGCACTGTCAACAAGTCACATAGCGCAAAGGGGTATTCAGCTGTATCAAAGAAGGAAGAAAAGGCTGCCACCATGTTATGCTGATCTCTTCCTATATTTACACATCTGTCCTAAATTTATACTATGAATATGTACTCATGGAAAGTTCTGCCTTAAGTTTTAAAATTTCTGATACTGTAGTAAGACTGTGTAGCCAAATACCCAGGTTTCTGCCAAAGGACGTATTTCGACATGCTGAAATTGAAGCATGCATGCACTTCCACTGCATATAGTGAGGACGCTCACGCATTTGAGAAATGTGTGCTCTTACATTCCTTGCACAACTACGGTGAATTGGCCATGAGGAGGAGAGAAATAGCTTTTGATACTTCAAGATAATACAGGAAAGCAGAGCTACCTCCTTCTCTTCCTTATTTTACAACAATATTAAAACTTTGGACAAGATGAAGAGTGTCAGCCAGTGTAAAGATGCAGCAGGGGTGTGATGGCTGCCTTTCTGGTTTAGGGCTTTTGAATCGGTTCACAAACAAGTTGTGGACCATTATAACCCTCACATGTAGACACCCTCTGTATACTTGAAAGTAATTCTACTTCAATCATTTGCAAAGGTGCAGAAGACACATCCCAGCTACAATTTTATCACAGCAGAGAGTGTGTGTTTTATTTCTTTACGTACCAGCAACTGTCTTGATGGCATCAAACTTTCCATGCCATCACTCAGCTTATTATCTTGAGATAGCTAGTTCAGACCAACATTGAGCACTTGACACCATTTAGACCATTTTAAGGTGATAAATTGCCAACAAAGAGGAAATTCACTGTCTTCTTCCCCCTGTCCATTGAACCTTCCACAGAGTTCTTGCCTGTGCTGTAGGATGCAGTCTGCTAGGCTCTTATTAGGTGTGCCTGGCTGAGGAATATAAAGGTCATTGCAGCTCTTCAAGTACACCCCCTCCTAATATTTCAACAGTATGGAAAGAGTAGACATCAAAAAATACTATTCCATCAAAATTAGCTTTACAAGGGATTATTCCGATTTGCATGAAGGCTTCTGAGGAGAGGCAGAGAAACTTGACAATTGTTTATAAATTAGTATTGAGTGCTTGAGTTATTTTATGAAAAAATATTTTTCAGTATTCCTTATTTTTCAGGGGAAGAAAAAGTTTCTATGCTACTTTAATCTGAAGCAGGACTTCTTTTAACTATTCAGAAATAAAAAAAAAAGTCATGATGAAAGAGCCTTGAGGTACCAACTCCACCAGCACACCAATCGAGTCACACTAAAAATACTTCAGTAATGGTCAGCTTCTGCTTTTTTCTTCTCAAACCCTGTATTTAACATTGTTCCACTTCACTTAGGAACGTCTGCCGTTTTCCAGCTCCCTCTATTCCACCAGTTCTTTCGAAGATCAGGAAACATTACAGAACTTAACTGCGAAAGCCATCTTCACAGGTCACTCTGATTAAACCATGAAGCAATTAATTAGCTTTTTCTAATTCGCATAAGGCTCATACATCTTAGTGAGTCAAAGACTGTTTTCTTACAGACACTTTAAAAACGTTCTTCTCTTCACTGCAGACGAAGCAGACGCACATTTTGCTTTGAAATCTGTGTCCCATTAATTGCTCCAGACCTGCGTTTACCTTCCGCCCTTCCCCGTACCGCCCCGGCCACCAGCGATGACCCGTTTTACTCCCGCACTCCTGCCAACTTCCTTGTGCCGCGGAGTCTCCCAGTCCCGCCTCGCTCCCCTGCGGAGAGCGGCCGCCCGTCCTCCCGCCGTGCCCGCAGGACCCCCCCCCCCCGCGGCCCCGCTCCCCCCTCGCGGAGGAGCCCCGCGAGCGGAGCAGACCCTACCTCAACTTCTCCCCGGCCGGCACGGTCAGCTTGTTCAGTCTGTCCATGCTCCGCGCTGCGCCGGCACCCGCCGGGACGCGCCGCGCTCGTCCCCGCCCGGCACCTGCCGGCGCGGCCGCTTCCTCCTGCCGGGCTGGGCTGGGGTCGGCTCCCTCCCGCTGCCGCGACTCGGAGCGCGGCGGACACTCGTCTGCCAACGCTGCCTCCCCTGGGTTACATCCCCCCCGCTGCCGTGCCGGTAGTTGAAGCCTCTGTCAGTCCGTCCGTCCGTCCCAGCCGCGGGCACTCAGCAGAGGAGGGACCCGGTGCTCGGGGCGCCCGGCCCGGCCCCGCCCCCGCCCCCTGCGGCCCGGCCCGGCCCGGCCCGGCGGCGCGCACAGGTGTTTGCGGAACCGGGCGCCCAGGTGGAGCCCTCGGGAATGGAAGCGCGAGGCCTCGCTAGTCCCCTCCGCCCTTTCGACCTGAGTGCCTTCGGGAAGCCCGGGCTCGGCCTTGGAGAAAGACGGGCCGGCAGTTCGGAGCCCCCGGTTTTACAGCGGGTTAGATGTCGATATGCTTCAGTGGGCTGTGGCAGGGCCAGGTAACCCTCTCTCAGCGGCGCGTCCAGCCCCAGGTGACTTTGCAGGCCGCGGGGACCGAGGCGGGCTCTCGGCTCCCCTCTCCTCCCCACTCCGCTGCGCTTCCCGGCGAGGATGTGCCAGGTAGCAACCTGCTGCCGTGGGCACGTTCCCTTCCCAGAGGTTCTCCAGCAAAGCTAGAGGAAAGCGTCCTGTTATCCCCATCCTTCTGAATACAACTGTAAGGAAAAAAAAAGTTTCCTCACCCTGTTTCTTAAACTAAGGCAGGAGCAATCACCGATCCTTCCAGTGACACAGGGCGAGGCCGTTCCCACCCAAGAGCTAGGTGGCTGGTCTGTGTTTTATGGTTCTGATACCTCTGATCCTGGGATTTTTTTGCTTAGTCTTGGGCTCAACCATTTTTTCCTCTTTAAAGATGAACTTTACAGGCAGCTGGTTGCTTCTGAGGGGCAATGTAAGCAGATATGTGTGTTCAGTCTTTGTCCTGAAGTGCTGATGAATTTGAATTCTGCACCTTTGGAGGATGACTGTTGTCACTCTCTTTCTGTATCTTTGGCCTGTCTGCAGCTTAGTTTATAAGCTAAGTCTGCTCTAGGCAGGAAACTGACTCGTTCTTTTTTAAAAAATGTACAACTGCATCATGTTAATATGTTTTGATAAGTACAATATGCTTTGAGGACGCTCGACGTTATTTCTTAGGGAGATTCTCATTGCCACTTAGGCTAGATTTTCGCATGGCTATGTCTTCTCCCCAGATCGTACTGACTACAGTTTTCTCTTGTGAAAATGTAGGAGCAAACCAGACTTTCCTGGTTAGTGCAGAAGACTCTGGGGAAACAGCCTGCCACGAGATTCATGTCTTTGGTAACAGTACTGATCTGATCTTGGCATGGCTGACTTTTTTGTTCTCTGAGCTTTCAACAGGGCAATCACTTGATATTTGCATACAGTATTTCTCTAGGGAGGGCCCATAGTGAACAAATTGCCCCTTTTGGGGTATCTTATAAAGTTTGTGGGCTTTAAGGAATAACCTAATAATGTTGAATGTTGTTTACTACACAAAACTTTGGAATTCCACCCTGCAATGTATCTGTTTATGAACTGGATGCTTTTGCTGGTTTACTCCCTAAAAGTTATTTTTGAAAATTAAATTAATTTTGAATTAGTTAAAATGAACACTCTGGCAATGTGAAGAAGTGGGCATAAATAAATTGCAGCGTGGCTTTGCTTTTTGCTTATATAATCTTCCCGCTCTATCTAAGCATGTATCAGAATACGGGATTTGCTCGGTAGGCTCATGCAGTGATTTCTCTTACACAACAGCTGCCTCTTGCCTGACTGTCACAGAAATCCCAGACCTTTTCCCTTTGAGGTCTTTGGTGGCAGCCTGTCATTTGCACTGCCGTGCTGGTTTCGCCTCGTTTCTTCCTGACTCAACAGTTTACAGGTTTAGTTTTAATGCTCTGCGGTGCCCGGTGCGGAGAGCTTTCACGCCTGTCCTCGCAGCGCTGTCGCCTCGCTGCTCCTGACAAGGGGCCTCTGCCGCTGCCTTGTGCTCAGGGCAGTCCCCGAGTCCCCTGCGCTCAGGCCTTGGTGACAGCGCGGCTCACGCAGGATCTCTCACCCCTGTGATCTGCTGGCCCACGTGCTTGCATAGCTGTGCAGGGAAATGGGCTGGGGAAGGAGTCCACTACACACGATCTAGCAAAAAGTCACAAAAAAGGAGGGGTTTAACTGCATCGGTTCCTTGATTTGATTCGGCACACGGGTGTTTGTGAGGGTGCAGCACGGGCTGAGAGGAATAAGGTACGTGGCTGCTTAGACTGGTACTGCTGCCAAGAAGTTACTCCTAAGAAAGTCTCCATTGCACAAGACTTGTTCATGAGATTTTGTGCTGTGAGGCCTGTCCACTGGTCATACCTCAGCCTGCTTCCTTCTTCCATGCACACACAGGGCCCAGTACACAGTCCTGCTTCACTTTAGTATCTACAAGCGTTACTCATCACCCCAAAATGGTGTCTCCAGGGGCCCAGGCTGGAGGTGGGGGGCCAGGGCCTCACTAACCCCCACTCCAGGAAACACCCTGCCACCTTCTTCAGGACCCTGGGAGAGCCTGGAGGAGGTGCCAGGTTTGAGACACGCAGCGAACATATTGTCATGCTATTTTTGTGGTTGTAACCCCAGCAACTGTCCTTCTTTGACCAAACATGCTCATTTGGAGAATGCCAAAGAGGAACTCGGATTTTTCTTACCGCGTGGGTGGCATCTTGACCATAGTGAGGGTTAACACGAAACCCTCCTCCCCAGCCACAAGTGCCATTCTTGGCAGAGGGGCATTTGTTTCGAGGGATGCCTGTGCCACCTCCATGCTCCCTGGCACATCTGGGGCCAACGGGGACAGCGTGAGACACACGGTCACCGGCTGGCAAGTGCTGCTGCCCACTGAGATGTGGCCTGGCAACCTGGACCAGCCTGCGCTGCCCAGCTGAGGGACAGGTCCCAGGGGTGTGGGGCATAATGGTGTCCCAGGAGAATATGTATTGGCATCTTGGATGAGGCTTTTTGCAGAGCTGTTCCCACAGTACTGGTCTTCTGAAGCTACATCATTCAAGCCCTTTACCTAAATGGTATTTTCTTACCTAATGTTTTAAGAACCCGCGTTCACACAGACTCTGCCATTTTTGTGATTACATAGATAGCCACTAACTTTTTTTTTCCTGCATATGGCTACAAAAGATACAGGATAAATTCCTGGCACCATTACTTAACATGGGTAATGCAGGATTTGCCAGTAAATTCCCTTGGCAGGATGGTTCACAGAATATACATGCTTTTTTATTTTTTATTTTTGATGCTCAAAATGCCATTGAAATTTTGGAAAAGACCTTCTAAATGCTTGGACAGATTTTCTAAATGCTACTGACTGTTGCAACATAATTGCCTCATCACTGCAAGTGTTGTGGCTTAGTCTGGGTTTGTCTCTCTGATCCTCTCCCAATATGACTGTGTAATTCTCCGTTTATGCTCAAAACCAGAAAGATTTTAAAAAGCAACTTATTTATCTTGTATGTTCAGAAACTAAAATTATTTTTTACCCCCTCTGCTATTTTCTGCTGTTTATTTCCCGCCATCTCATTCCTTGTCCATGCTGCCTCACACTGACAGTGTGTTTGCTTTCTGTTTAAGAGCTGTGAGGTCATCAAGGCATGGTCAAAACCAGACTCGGTGGAACAAACTCTGTCTGAGACTGTGAGTATCCTACCTTCATTTGGTCAAAATTTGCTGTGAATTGCCAGATATTTCCTGTTTACTCAGGGCTGCAGTTTTCTATACCCTATTGTTAAGATAATTTGGGGTTTGACTTTACTTCTCTGAGTAGATAGAAAACTCCTGTAGCACAAAACCAAGGGATCAGAAGACCTGTCTGAAGCATTTTGGTCCTCGGTAAGTGGTGTTCCTAGATCAGAACAAGCATCTTCATACAGAGCCAATCATTGTAGAGAAACCATTAGGCAAAATCCAGGGTTTGACTGCTATCACTGAAATGGCTGATAGTTTTTCTTGGCTGAAGTTTTCTCTTTGATGACTGCTTTTTCTTATTTCCACTGAAATTAATGCTCTCTAGTTTAATACCTTCCAGTACACGATTTGTATGGTTTGGGCTTGTCAGGAATTCCTGCTGAAGCTACTGATATCACTACTATTCATATTACAGTGCTAAATATTATATAAAATACCAGCTGTCCATATCTTCCTTTTAAATTCATAAGCTTTGATGCTAACACCTTTTTATGGAGATCATTCATGCCATTGTGTTAATGTAGGTTACAGATCATGACTAGGTTTAGTCTAGGGAACCTAGGGGCCTGTTTGAGTTCCTGATCTGGGTTGGCAGCCAAAGGCACATCCTGACTGCATAGTGGTCTGAGGCTCAGTGATGCAACAGCATCTGCCCATAGCCTTCTCTGCATGACAAGAAACCCGAGGTATGTGTCCCAGGCAGGAGCTGTGGCACACAGGAGACATGGGCAATCAAGCTGCAGGGAAGAGTGTGAAACGTCCAAGCCAGTGTATAGGTACGGCCTTGGCTGTCAGTTGCCATTTCTGGACTTCTAGGATTTCACATAGTTGAAATAAAAAGCAGAGAATTGTAAACTGTATTATGTAGCATAAAAATTTAGAATGAGAAGGTGAATGAAAAGAACTGCAAATGGATTAGTTTAAAACATCACTTTACTGTAAATCTTTTTAATGTTGGGGCTTTTTTTATTTTTAATGCTTTGAGGAGACAGTGCTGCATCAAAGGATCTCAATGAACTATGCATGAGTATTTCAAGAGGAAGCTATTTTTTTACAGATTACATTAATGCTCATAGATACAGTCTAGTGCCTTCAATGTATATAAAACAGCTGAGAAACCTGATTTGAAGTAAGCAATCGATTTGATAACAAGGTTTCAATTTTATTCATAACATGACCATATAAGACTTACTTTTTCTCTCAGTCATGCTAGAAAACCCATTTCTTAACCCCTTCTTAATTAGCATGATTTTGTCTCCAACATTAGTTAGAGAAGGTTGTGCCAAAATTTTTTCTTAGAAGTACTCAGGAGTCAAGGATGCAACTGTTCTTTATAGGAAAGAATTCTTCATGTGGATTTCATGTACAACCTGTCTTGCCAAGTAGCTAGTGTGTTTTTTCATTTTGACTTTCCCACTTCCAGGCAATGTGGGGAACCACAAGATGTTGCACATTTTACTCTTTAGAAGATAGCTTTGTGAGCTTTTGCTTGGCTTTTCCTTCAGGAAGTCCTGACAAAAGAGCAGCGATGTAAGATCTCCTGAGCAACATGTAAAAAGATTGAAAATTCACTTAAAAATTTCTGTCTGATTTTACTGTCTTGAGGTCATAGTATTTCACCTAGCTCAGAGGTACTTCTCCCCACCTATACCTACACACTGTCTTAAATCTCTCTCAGACTCTGACAATTACTTCAAAGACAGTATTTATTCATACGTAAATGTCTCTTTAAAATTTGAGTCTACTGCTTGAGCTCTGACTTCGTGCTACTGCTGGTATAGCACTAAAGGTGAGAGCTCCAATCATGGAAGCAGTGTAATGTGGATGCAAATGTAGCCGGTCAGTAGCAGGAATTTGGCTTGATCAGTCTGTGTTCACATGAAAGTCAGTAAATGATTGCTACAGTTCTGTTTTTCAAGGCTGTAGAAGTTTAGTGAAAATAGCCCAAATTGATACCACCTATGTCTGAATTGGAAAACAGCCCAAACTCACACCACCTGAATCTGAACTGGAATCTGTAGCCATGTTGCAGGCTTGAATTTTTCCTAAAGGCCTGCTATTTTGAAGTATGTTGTATGTATTTGATCTCTTCTGCTTTCAGAATATCTGTAGGAAGATGTGCCAGCAATGTGCTGTGGGGATGAAGAGCGGAGGGGAAATGGAGGGTTAGCAGTAGACTGTCACATGCTGCGAATGCAAATTTGTGGGACTTGGTGCCAGGCCAAAAGAGCACTCAAACTCTATTGTTTAAACTGTGTCAATTTAGACATAGTTTTGCTTCCCCTTGATTTCTATTTCGGTTGATAAACTGCCTACTTAACTTGCCGTTCAGTGTCCCATAGCTGGTATTTGGAAACCATGAGTTTATGGAACATGATTTCTCATGACATTCTCTGTTATTTACTACTTACTGATTGCTATAAACAGGTGAAACACTGCTGCTTCATGTTTAAAATAATACATCTCTGTTTTTTCCAAGCATTGCTCTCAAACTAACTCTCAGATTAACTGGTCTGTTTGAATGGATTTTTTCCATTTTCAGGGTGCATATAAGCTGTTTTAAACTAGAAGACACTACTTGTACAGAAAAAGTTACATGTGGGCATTTAGTTGTGTCTTAGCAGATAAGAGGAAGGTACTCTTCTGTCCCAAGTATTTTTTAAATAATACTAATTTTCAGAAGTTTTAGTCTTGTCACTGTGGGTCAAATGGCTCAATGCCACAGTGTTAATTTTGGAAGACTCCTAGCAACTGCCCTAGAAATCGTAAAGCTTTAATCTGTTATCACTTTGGATACTAAATAGCACATTCAAAATTGTTCATATAGTAATAGTAGTAGGAGATGGATTTGAAAATGCAACTCTAAATTTAATTGAACGGGATTTGGGTTTGTCTTTAGGCTCACTGGAGGAAACAGGCTGTATGTGTAGGCATGTACTCTGGAGTAGGCAAAGATGCAAAACCAGTAAATTTAGTAGGATTTTCTCATTAAGGGTCTTCTGAGCAAACTCATTTTAGCACCTGCGGAGAAAATGTGTCTTATTTCTCTGGGGACAAATGCACTGTGTAAAAAGCTGCACTTCTGCTTTTCAGTTTTACTGTCACCTGTTCCACATGCACACAGAAACATAAAATTTGCTCTTTCAGACAGACTGATTATTTAATGTTAAACTGAAAGCGTTTGAGGTCAGATTGCCTTGGAGGCAGTGACCCGTGTTGAAGCCAACCGACAGCTACAGTGACTCTGAAGAATAGTGCTGCTGCTTGGTCTGCAAACCTTATCCCCTTCCAGCAGTCAAGAGTGACTGCAACGGAGATGCTTGTAACTGGCCAGTTTTAATCTAGCTCTGATCCTAACGTTGGAAGGGAGGGTGTAGGGGCACGGGCTGCTTTGCAGCCTGGCAAGCCACTCTTGCTTCTGACTTTTCTCTGGGGCTTGCATACCCTGCTCTCCTTCCTCCTCGTCTCTTACTGCAACTGGATTAAACCTTGGGCAGGTTTGCTTCCCTTCTGTCCTCCTGTTTGCGGTGTGGATTTATCCTGGAGGGTACCCAAGAGGCCTTAGTGGGAGTGCTTAGCAGAGTGGGTCATTTGGCCCTGGCACTGAGAATGAGACTTGCAGCGGGCAGAGGAGGATGGGGGAGAAGTGTCTTGTGTCCGTCCTTTCTGCATGTGCCTACTGAGCATCAGTCAGAACTCAGACATAGGTAGTGAATGGTCTAAATATGTTTGTGTCCCTGCTGACAAAATCGCTGTGTATATTCACGCAGATAAAAGGTTGCACAAAGTTTTCAAATTTCAAAATGGAAGGGATGTCCTAAAATGAGGTTATTTTTGTATAGCACTGGTACTGTTTATGCATATCACGATGCCTTCAGTACCTGGAAAATGCTGAAAAAACAATAGTTTTAAATCACTTCTTTCCTGCACCGGCCTGTAATACATACAGCCAAGGAAAAGGGATGGTGCATCTTTTCTCTGGCACAAATGGGTAATCTGCACTGCTTCACTGACCATAATAATGGCTGCTTGAGCATTATCCTGTTGCTGCTTAGGAATAGGAAAAATACTTTTGTCTGTAGTCTTTTCTGTTTTCATGTGTTTCCACCTTCTTAAGACTGCTCTCTTCTGTGTCTCGGGTAACTGGAACTGCTTAACACTATGTTCTGGGAGCAGAAATGTCACCAAACAGAAAAAGTGCCGAAAGTCCTTCTCAGCCAAAAGTATAGTGGATTTGAAATACTGCCTTCAAAAAAGACAGCAAAGTGATCAAGGAGATGGGGGACTTTCTAAAGAAAGAAATTATATTATTAATTTAAAAAGTAGCAAGCTACTATTTGAAATAATAACATTTTATGACCAAAGGTGCTATATGGCTGTGAAATGAGATAAACAGTTTCATGGAATGCTCTATTCTGTGGAGAAAAATTGCTCAGATTTGTAACTATAGCCATGAAATTTTTCTGTTGTCTAAGAATGCAAATTTTGTGAATTGTCGCAAAGAATATGTTTACACAGTTGGTAACTTTAATTGCATTAAGACTACAAAACTGTAGCAGATGAATAGGAGTGCCACACTATATCAGAGTGGTTTATTATTTTTATATATCCTATTTTGAAGCATTTATTGCTGTAGTACAGCATTTAAAAGAGTTATTTCATAAATTTGTGCTCATAAAAGCTTGCATCTTCTACTCTCAGAGTATATTGGGAGAAAAAACTCTACATTTAGTATCAAACACTGGGTTTCAGAATAACTGTTTCTACTTCTTTTTGTCATCCCTTCAGATTTAAAATATAAAGGGAACTCAGGGAGAAGGGAAACAAGAAAGAAAATTTGATAGAAGTCTACATGTAAAGAAAGACTTATATGTAAATTTGAATATTCATTGTATTCCAGTAGCACATAGTAATCTTATTCATAAACAATTATCCCTTTTCATTATAAGTTGTTCTAATAGAGAAGAAGAAAGTCACTGCATTGTGGAAGTTACAATTGAAAATATTTTGGGATTAAAGAAAGTTTCTGACTGGTAGTTTAGCAATAATATACATAGATGATAGTCTTACGAGATTTTTGATTTCTGGACACTACTGGATTTTACCAACATCTGCAGCATGGACTTGGGTACTTAAATGTTCTCTGTGTTGCAGAGATCTGCCTGGGGTTATGTAATACATTTGAAATTGTCCTGTTATTGCCACAATGAGTTTGAGTCAGGAATATCTTTATAAACAGACTGATGAGTGAAGACTAGATTGCTATGTACTATTTGTAATTTGAAACTGTTGATAAGGTATATATTATTTGTATAGCTTTTGCTATAAAATGTTCATATTAGTTAGCAAATAGGAAGACAGCAGTGATACAATGGAGTCTTCCAGGGAGAAATTATTGGTTTTTAAGGCATCTTTTCCTTGAGGGTTGTGATTTTTTTCAAGCTTAAACCTTTCTCGAGGTTGCTTAACTTTCATCATTCTGTTCACAGGAGAATTTCCCCTTTTATGAAAAAGACTCCTCAAAGTATCACAAGGTTTTAAAGAAATGATAGATTTCTATTATTATTTGTATTCCTGGTGGAACTGATATCACCAACACTTTCCTGAGTCAAAGTTCACAGTGTAAATTTATTTGTTTCAGTATGGTCCATTGGGCTATTATACCAGCTCAGCAAGTGACAAACTGTTCATAGACATGCATATGGAGGCACCCACCCACACTCATTTGCTCATTCTTATCTTCATTAGGCACCTGATGCGGGCTAATGTCACAAATGTCATATGAATTAGACCTTTGAGCCGACCCAGGATTGCTTTACTTTAAGTAAGCCAATACTCAAGAATATTAGAGTAGAAAGAAATGCTGTAATAAAGGAGCAAAATTTTGAGCTTGGTATAGAATAAATTCTAAGCCTGCCTAAGGTATCTGCTGGAGCTACACCATGGGGCTGCATTTGAAAATGTTCTTCGTGTATTCGTTGTGAATGAACAACACTTCGAATCTGTACAGAAAGTGGGGCTTTCCCAGAAACTGGTGCTCCATCCTGTGGACTCTGCTATGCACATGATAGGTATAGATACATACTGATATGTTGGGTTTGACTTAGGCTGGTTCTGGGCCATTTACATCTTTAATCCTGAAGAATTTATTCCCATTATTCATTGTGGTTAACAAAGGATCTGATAGTATATTCGCCTTGATGATGGTAGATGAGTGTTGCTGAAAAGACATCATCTGTAAGGGCCTCTAGTCTGTGAACTGAAATTAGCTACATTTGTTATTTTTCAGTGTTTTCTTAGAGCCGCTTTTGTTGTTGTTGTTGTTGTAAAGCTAAAGCCCAATAAAGTACCAATATGAAGGAGGTATATCATACATGTTTAGTACTGCTTTTGGTTAAAAGCTGAAATTGTTGAAATTTTGGGTTTATCTGTAATTTTCAATAAATCCCTGGAAAGGGATTAGCTAGCAGAGAATACCTGTAAGACTGTACATGTGAATCATACTTCTATTTCTTTAATAAGACAAAATAATGACAGGAAGTATGTGAATTTGGAATTTTTTTCAGAGTATATTTAAATCTATCTATTTGTGGTCTATATGTGGACAAAACCCATCTAGTTATGAATAATTTCTTAAACATTATTTGTATCAGTATTGTAAAAGAAATATAGCTGGTAGTTCATGCTGACATTTCAAGCAATACAAACAATCCTTTTACTTCTGTGATCTTGAACTGTAACATCTATTCATTAAAGCAACAGCATGGATATGCCTTATATTCCTGTGTATTTCTTCAGAATATTATTGCTTGAGCCAGAGGAATGAAGATAAGAAGGATATATACTGATAAAGGTAATTAATTATATCAGGCAGATCAGGGATTTAGAAAAGGATCTGATTGCTTTTATGAAATGTATGGTAAGGGAAATTAACTGAAATGGTAAGATATTTTTAGGTTATTCTCTGTATTCTGAGAGCTTTGTGAAATAATAAAAAGCCATGAAACTGGGCAGTGAGGAACTAAATAGGAGAAATGACAGAGCTGTGGTAGCAGGTGTCTGGGGAAACTGAAGTGCCAGAATTGTGAAGAAGAAACTGAGACTTAATGCTCAGTCAAGGATATCATTGGAGAGTACCTAAAATGTGCAATGGCAGTGAGTGGAGGAGAATGGAAAACAGGAAAGCTAGTATAAGAACTGTGAAATACATAAAATCTCTTTTTTTTTCCCCCTCAGAACTCTTGACTATTAGGAACAGCAGGAGATTGTCAGACTTTGAAAAATCAGGCATGGCTTGTGGAAGAATAAAAGAAAATATTTTTTTGAAACAGATTGGGCAATACTCTTCCATTATCAACAGCAGTCTCAGCCCAGCCCAAGACAGCTTTGGGCAGGGAGACTGAACTACCTCCCTACTTTGGAGAGCGTCCTTTCATCCCTCTGTCCTCCAGAAGGTTGATAAAATAAGCTGCAAGAGGTGGTCTGATTAGTCCTAAACTGTAACATGCTGCAGAGAAGCTGCATAGACTGCTGTTAGCGTGGCGAGATTGGCCATAGTCTGGTCTGAAACACTTCACTTCTTCAAGAATTCAGAGCATAGCTGAATTTTACTTCTAAGAATTGTAAATAAACATCAAGACTGCAAAGTCAAAGTGTGTTTACACTGTGCAGTGGAGCACAGTGCCAGCGCTGGTGACAACTGAGCAGTCTCTGGAGCAAGACGTAGCAGAGCTGCACCTTGAGACAAGGCATTTCAGATCACATGCAGCATCCAGTAGTGCAGCAGCTTTCCTGCTTCTGGCAGCTGAGCAGCTCCTGTGCTTGGTGCTAGCTCCTCAGTCCCTACACTGCAACCACTGCAAGTGTACAGATGCTCTGAAGCACTGAAAATTAGAGAAAGCTACCACGGAAGTTGCCTGTGACTCTTAATTTCATAGATATGTGCATTATGATACTGTCTGTATTTAAGTGGTTACATATATCTATCCAGAGAGGCTCTCTGATGCTCTGAATCATGTGTTGATGAGGGTTAATACCATCTGTCATGTAGATATGCACAAGTACCATCATGCCAGTGTCCGTGGTGTTACTAAGGTAGTACTACATTCCTCACATTGGTGTTGCTCTTGGAAAGGGAGTTTATGAGGAAGGTGCTAGAAAGAGAATTGCTGAATGCCGTTTCTGCATTTCTTTGGGGCAAATCTTTGAAACATATTTTTTGCAAGTTTGTTAATTCTATGGATTGCCACCTGTAGCTGTGCAGGCTGTTGGGTTTCAGGTCTTGAATTCTGTTGCACAAAGTGCTGCTGTGGCATTCCTACCAACTGCACTTCGTCTTTTGCCAGGCCAGCTGCGCTGAACAGCCTCTCCTGAAGCTGTTTCAAGTGACTGGTTGCTACAGCACCAACTGTCTGGCTTGCAGCTGCAACAGGCTCTCCTGCCATGACTTCTCCTTGCAGCTCATCTTGTAACTTCTCTACCCTGCTTGTCAAGCTGACCCCATTTTTAAGCACCGCAGTTTTCACGGCTTAGTATCTTATCTCAACCATTTAAGTTCTCTCTTCTCATTTCTGAATCCAAGAAAGTCCATATGAAAGGGTTTAATACTTTCCTTCATTATCTTAGAAATACTGCATAGACCACCTGCCATCACAGCACAAACGTATGAACTAATGAATGAAGCTCTGCATGCTTATACAAAAGCAAAAAGAGGTTAAGATTTCACTCGTTTTCACAGAGGCTAGTCTAAAGCGAGAAGAATGAAATGTCTCTCCTGCAGAGAGCATAAATATGTGTTGATAACACACTGTAAATTAAATATTGTATTTCTTTCAAAAACTGAGAGGACTCCAGTTTGGAGACTTGGAGCAAAATGAGCTAAGACATCTGCTCTGTTTTCTGCCCAGTGTGTACTTGAGCTGGGGCACATGTGGAATTCTGCTAAAATGAGATTATAAATTAATAGTCCTTCACACTTCATTGCTTGAATGAGCCAGAAGTTATTTTCTTCTGAGTTTTGAGTCCCAGGTGCAGCACTTTCTGACTAGCAAATATGATTTTCTAAAAGGGAAGAAAGACGAGTGAATCAAAACTACAACCTCTTCTCTGTGGTCTGAGTACAGCCATGTAATAGAGAAAAGGAAAGCACATCAGCTGACAGGGTGGAGGAAAAAGATCCTGTCCAGACTTATGATGATGGTGAAGAACCGGTTTGTGATTTGGGCAACAGCTTCCATTTCTGGTTCTGCTTCTGGCTTAGTGTACAAACATAAGCAGGTCATTTGGGTCTGTGTCTTAAAAAGGTGACTTGTTAATCTTTGATTTTTGGTACCCAACTTGAGTTGCTCTGCAACTGATATTCTGTTGCTATTTAGGCTGGTCTAGAGTACTAACAAAGATAAATGTTTCTACTTTCGCTAAAATTTAGGGACATTAAACTGACTGTTACATACCTGGCTCTCCCTACAGCTGGACCAGCATATGCTTTTTTCTCAGAGGCTGATCCACTCTTGCTCTTCAAAGAGGGTTAATAGAAATCTAGTATTTTTTTAGCACTAGTGTGTCACACTGTTATCAAAAAAGTTTGTGATTTATCTTGCTTAATGTCCCTAAAAATAAGCATAGTTTTTCCAATATTAAAGAAACAGTTCTATAATTACACTGTTACTCGCCCCCCCCAATGGCATTCCATAGATGGCTGAGCATGGTAGGGTACCATGAAAGGAGGTTGAGCAAGGCTGACCAGTTCTAAAATTTTCTAATCTAGAAGTTGTCCTGAACAGGCTCCAGAACAGAGTGTGATGGAAAATCATGGGGTTGAAGAAGAGGAGGAGACTCTGGAGACAGTTCTAGGCTTGTACCAATGTATATATATAATATATACAGACATAAGCCAGCTAAGACTGCAACCTCTGTGCCTCTCTGTATTTTCCTTACTGGGATAGGGAGGAAAAAATGTGCCATGGAAGATACTCAGACAACTTGAAACTGGTTTCCATTGCAGGCATCAATGGTGTTGGGAAGAAAAATTGGGATTTCCTCTGACATCTTCATATCCTATCAGTTCTTTGGTGACCTCCAGATAATATCAACTGTTTTTTCAACTGTTTGAGAATGGGATTATTTTCAGTAAGAAAGGATGGGGAAAAGCACAACATTCTTTTATTTCATTGGAGTTTCTGGATGCAATTTTCATTAAAATGGAAAAAACCCTCCAACTCGGACAACGTATCTGTAACCCTGAGGCATTCCTCATCATTGCAATGGTGATAATTCAGTCTAACAGTGGTATGTGCATAAAGAAAGCCTTTTGTTGTATATTCTTTCTACTCGGCCCAGGGGCAGGAATACAGTCCACGAAACCACAAGAACTAAAACATTGCCAAGTTAGTTTCCACTTTAATCACAGCTGCAATACTGTAACATGATAACATCGGACCTGCCACCATTGCTATTTGGAAAGTAGTAAGACCCCAGCAAATATCTGCATATCGGAACTTGATCAGAAAATACAGACTTGTATATGTATATTTTGTGTATTTTTGTATATTTTCAACCTTTGAGAGAACTGTATTGCTACTATTTGTACTATCTTTTTCAAAGACTGAATGCTGTTTTATTTACAATCTCTAGTGACTTCCAATGGTTCTTGTATACAGGTGTCTGTTTCCTCTCTACAAGCTCTGCCAAATGTAGTTTCTAGCTACATCTTTATTTTTGGTAACAAAGACAGCCTTGTAATCATGGTTATTTCCTGTCTACTTCACTTAGTATTTTTATACAACTGCAGTTGACGAAATTGTTTAGTGAGAAAGGTCACTGAAGTAGGAGCTTTTTAGACATTGTATTTGTTTAAAATATCCTTCATTTAAAATTTTAAGGGGTGCTGCAAGACAGGTAAGGCTGTTGCTTAAGTACTGCATCTCTGAGTTTGTCTTAATTGTGAACTATAAGCAGAAGGTGGGCTGACAGGAGGCAAGTCGCTCATGATCTAAAAGCCATACTGCCCAGGACTGAACATAAGGTGATATACATTGCTCTTCAGCTGAGCATATTGCTAGCTTGAATGTCTTCTATATTGGGTTTGGTTTTCATGCCACCTAGAACACCATTAATGTAATGCCACGTTGCATCTCCATGTCCAGTTTAGAAAGAGAGTTTGTTTGAAAATGTCTTCTGTGTGGTTGCAGTTGTAGGAGAATGTGATGTGCAAAAATAGTTTCTCCCTTGTGCAATTTTCTTTATGCATTATTTTCAGTATAAAACAATGCATAAAATACAAATTCACTGTTTATCTATGGAAAAGTATCAAATGTTATTGGACTTAAACAGTGGACAGCATATTTTGCCAAGATAGACTATCATAAATTTTTGACAGATCTCAAAAATATGACAAAGCTTGGTTAGAAGATTGGATTGGATTTCCTTAGTACTAAGAAAAGTGCCCAGTTATAGATTCATAGTATTGGAATGTGTCTGTATTCACCTGACTAGGTACTTCTTTTGACATGGAGCTGAGATGGGGAAGGTACTATGATTAAACTGTGGTCTCAGGTTCAAATCCTTGCGGTCTATGGTGGTGCCACAAGGCTTTTAAGTTCCATTCTTTCATTGTTAAGCTTTGGCAAAACACTTCAAAAATTATTTCAGAATACCAGTTTTGCCTGACTTTAGATCTAAGATAGTATGGTGAACAGTCTAGTTACAAGAGCAGAAGTGAGCTTCCTAGAAGAACTTGGAACACAATATGCTCCAGAGCTGTGAGGGGGTCTTTCCTCCTTCTCAAGTAACTGGTGTCATTGCAAAAGTCTCGATTGCTCATGGCAGGATGGAAGAGAAACTGATGTAATGCAAGTGTCTGTTGCCCCCTTTCTGCTGCAGGAGTGTGATATCCTCTGCTGCTGTAAAAGGAGGCAAGATGGTGTTACTTTGCTGAGCAAATATTTCCTAGATCCTCCTGTGAACAGGAGAATATCCAGAATTAATTCTAATCAGCAGGCAATGGCTGCCTCTGTAAATATTTGATGCCTGAGTAGACTTTTGTCATAGCCTTTCTATGCTAAAAATGAGGAAATAATATATAAAAATGTGATTTAAAGTCAAATTCAGATAATTTTGTGGTTTTTTTTGGAGTGTATATAGCAACCAAGCATGTGTCCTGTAGTATGTTTCTGTGACACTAGAGTGGTTATGTAGTGGAAACCTCTTTCAGTCTCAGGTATCATTTTTCTTGGGAGGTCACTGTATGAAGAGGTATCTTCTGAATTTGCAGCCCTGGCCTCTTCCAGTTTTGTGAATAAGTGGAGACTTTTAAAGTGGCATTTAAGATACATCAAAAACTAAGGAAAGCAAGGAACCAAATCTACATATTTAGACATAAAACATTCAGCCTGAGTCAGCACTGGTATTTAAATGATATAGCATAATTAAAAATCCATTATGGTATATCCCAAGAAGAGGGGAAAACCTTTCCTGCTTACTAAGTATTGGCATAAAAGTCATCTACCACCTTTGGTTTTTCAGCTTGGAGCTTTCTCTGGAATGGAGAAAGTCCAAATGCATGTTGTCGCAAGATTTCTGTACTGCTGCACCTTGCTTAAAGAGAAAGCAAAAGCTTTTTGTCTTTATTATTTCTTAAGGAAACAGCCTAATTCTCATAGAAATCTCAGTGATTTTATTAGTATTTTAATTAGGATTTGTCTTTGGTTAGGCAAAGTAATCCACTGAAATAAAAATATAGGAGCAAGAAATAAAAATATTTCAAAGTGAAACTGAAAGTATCATGTTGCACATGCTACATTTATTTATTGACTACATTTATTTATTAAGAATAAATTTAATAATAATGCCTATGTAATCACCCCCTCTAAACAGGATTAGGAAGTTCTCTCCATGTGAAATTTGAATGTCATTGTAGTCTGTTAGAAGTCTACTGATTTATTTCTTGACTTCTCTTTTATTTTATTCTTAATTTTAACTATTGTCTTAATGTTGATGCCTTCAATTTTCCTGTCTTTTTAATAAGTAAAAAAGTAACAGAAGAAAATGTATTATGCATGCAAGTGTTTGAGACAATGATTCTCACTAGAAGCATAGACAATGAGTTACAATGCATTGAAGTGTCTGACTAAATTGTTGAGAAAAGATGGGTGTAAATCTCTGTCACCAGTAGACTACAATTAATTTTGCCAGCAGAGGCCTGTTTTGAACCATTGTCCTCCTTTGTTGCCGGCAAGCCTGGGGTGGCCCCTGACAGCTGAGAGGGCTGTCTGGCAGCTGCAGCGATGGCAGTATTGGCCACTGCTCGGCCAGTAATCTCCACAATATTCAGATGTCCCCAATGCATGGAACTCCTGTGGCATCACAGCTGGTGAATGGGACCTTGGGAAGCAAGTTACGGCTTTCAACTGCAGTGCAGATGTACACTTTTCCGTACTATTTCAAGTAAAGACATTGCAATTCCGGATGCTTTTCCGTTATAGCAACCCTGTGAGATAGGGAAATACTTATTTCCACACTGCAGGTGGGAAAGGAAGCAGGGAATGCTAACATATTTTAGCTGAGTTTACTTAGGCAAAGCAAGGTCTCAAATCCACATTTATGAAATCCAGGTTGTGTGATTATTGGACACCATCACTCCGAAAGATCTTGCCTTGCGAACTCTCTCCTGACCCAGCTACAAAGGGGCTAAGAAGGGATCCAGGCCTTTGCACCTGGTGTATGGAGAACTTGTCCGTGGATTTACATGTTGATAGCTGTGAAAAAGCTGAAGAGTGAATTTTCCACATTAGGTTGTTTACCTTCCTTAATGAAGAAATAAAAGAAAAAATTTGAGTGGAGTGAGGGGGGACAAAAAAGGAGTTAATGTTTCTAGTTCTTGCAGTTTGAATTATGCAAGTGCAGACATTTCAAGTGGAACATCTCAGCATTACAAAGGTACTTTCCTGATATGTAACATTCTCTTACAATTGAGAATTTATCTATATGTCTCAGGAAAAGACAGCTCCTTTGATTGGAAGGCAAGGATGAAAAATTTCAGTCTGGCATTATTAAAAATTACGAACAAATGAAAAAAAAGATGTTAGAAACTAATCTAGAAATCAGTCTTAATTACAGAACACTTGCTTGATTTATGAATAGCAGATTTTTCTGAATATACTATAAATTCCTGGTAAAATAAACTAGTAACATTTTCACAGCAGTGAAAATTGGTAGATGTTTATTTCAAGAAAAGGAGATCAAACGCTGCCCACACCATAATTAAACAAAGCCTGTAATTATGTGTTCCTTATCACAGCTCACTTATTATCCAGATCTTCCATAATTACATGTTGCTATACATAATTACATGTTGCTAGACTTGACATCTCATACCTGATTTGCAGGTGAAGATTCTCATTTACCTAGCAATCCAATGTAGCCAGAAAAGGCTTCTGAATTTGTACATATGATAGAGAGCTCTGATTTTGTGGTGAAAGATTTCAGTCCTGATTTTGGAAAACAGTCCCCAGAGCTCATGAGTTGAGAGCAAAATTTATTCTGAGTTTGATTTGGGATGAATTTCTAATCTCATTAGCTATAAAGAAGGCCTTTTAATTTCACAGTCCCTGGGAAAGTGAAACTTGAGTAAGCTGAAAGCATTGTGAAACAACTTCTGCATAAACCTCTGATACTGTAAGTCTTGGACTATCTGTACTGAGGTGATTGAGCTGTAATTACATTTCTTTCTCAAGATGTGCTTCCAAATTATGGATGTTTATAACTGAGTTATAGCTTATATGCCAGTTTTGCTGAATACAGTTATAACTACCAATCTTATTTGCACTGCTTATTAAAATATTAAGTACAGATAGCAAGACAGCATGTTTGCAAAGCACTTAAGTTCCAGTATTCTGAAATATCTGTGCTCTCTTAAAGAGTGCTCCTGAATGTAGTATGATGTTCTATATAGTGTTCTTCCTGGCATAAATTTTAGCACTGAATAAATGAGCCCATGACTGTAATCAGTGGGATGTTTGAGACTTCTCCAATGGGAAGTATCTGGAGAGTGCTGTTGTACTGCCATTCTTGAGAGTGACCTTGTTCAAGTGTTTTGGGTGACCCCAGGCTTTCAGGGTGAGAGTATATCAACTGAGTCTGCTGTGCGGAGTGAAAAATACAATGGTGCTTTCTGCAGGAGGAACGGCTTTAAGCAAAGGTCAAGGTTTCAACATCAGGACTGTTGAAAACATATAAACCTGCAAAAGCAGTTTGTTGCGCAACCCTGGCAGCCAGCTCCAGAGAGCGTTGGACTAGTGCCTTAGTAGTCTGCTGTCCCGTGTTTGAAAGCAGCACCTCTCATCTGTTACTGTTTTGGGAAGTGGGGAAGGAATCTTTCACTATTGCATTTCACGGATAGGATAAGACACTAGCAGAGCACCCTGATAATTTCACTACTATATTCAGTAGCTGTTCAGAAGCAACCTAGGTAGACCTGTGGCTTTAAGTGTTGATGAGAACTAGCTTACATCAGGCTGTCATTAGGCTGTCAAAGCCAATGCTAATTGAAATAACAGAGTATAATAAGTGTCTTCATGAAAAGTGTAGTGCAAAACCCGTTTATTTCAGAGTATCAAAATAGAATTACTATGACAAACTCTTCCCAGAGAAAACATTTTGTCTTTTTTGCCCCTGTTATCTTTTCACCTTAAAGAACAGGTAGAGTATTGACTAGAGGGTTAGCGGAGATATTTGGTGCAGAAGTCAGGGAAGTATACCCATGCATGGCTGCAGATTGCTCCTGTAGTACATCTGTGATGGGATTTCCTAGCAGAATGTAGAATAACTGTGTCTTTTAGTTTACGGAGCATTTATAGCCTTCTAGACTCAAAATCTTTCTTATGGAAAAGAACACTGTATTGCACTAGTGAGAACTAGAATGTGAAAGGCAAAGAGCTTTTGATAGTGGCACATCAGGGGACCTAGCTTCTGTCTAATGAAGCCCCATGAAGAAACTTTCATAACAGGCAGAGACCTGAAGCACAGGCCACTGCCAAGAGAAACACAGGATTTTGGTCTCACCTTGTCTGGTGATTACTAATTTTCTGGTTATCTATCCTTGGTGGTTTGGTCCATTGGGGATTACGTGCTGTAAGAACAGACTTGAACAGGCCTGTTCATCTGACTTAGGTGGATCAATGTAGACCTTCCCCACTTAAAACATGCAAACTGTTCAAGTGCTAGAAACTCAGGCGATTTTTGAAACAGCAAGTAGTAAGATGCAAGAGCCAAAGATTTTAGAGTGAAGGTTAGTGCTAGGGATGTGATCCACACTATGCATTTCAGGAGTTTTATTGCTTTGGACTTGATCTACCTTCGTCTTTTGCCTTGTATTTGACAAGAGAATTCATATTACAAAACCCCATTGTTATTCTAATATACAGTTTGAGAATCCAAAGCTTGAATGCCCGCATCAGTAGAAGTCCAGCCTTTGGTCTCAGTTCAGTAGATTTCTGTTTGCCCCAATATTGTAGTAGATCAGATTCATGTATATCATAGAAACAGAGGTCACACCCTTGGTTAACTTTATATTCATGCTCTCTACATTTTCTCTCAAAATGATGTCCTATTAGACTTAATTACTTTCTTGCAAAGTCCTTCGATATTTTCCTTACTCATCTAGTTAATTATTAAAACAAACCAGAAGAATATTAACTTATTGTCTCATCAAATTCTTATCAATAAGAATAGGATTTTAATGGGTAAAAATGCCTCCATGTTCCTCCAGTTCCTTACCAATAGAATGGGATTCAAAAAAGAATTCTGGTTTTGTAAATAGATACAATTTCCAGGTAGGCTCCCCCCCCCCCCCACATAGAATAGTAACAACCATTAGGTGAAGTAGAGCAACTCACTCCATATTAACGGAACTCTTCTTGGTTTCATTGGCTTATAGAGAAAACTCCCTGTTATTATTTCTGTGCAGTAATACAAGAGAAATAATATACTTGAACATTAAGGATATCCTTCTAAATGAACTTCGTTTGTCACAAATTACATGAAGGTATTTCCTGTGTTATACCTGTATTTGCTTACTCAGAATTCTTTTTAAATTACTTTCAACATAGCACTTTGTTAATCTGATCTCTTAAATTGATCCCTAAGCAGCAGATGAACCAATTCGGAAAATTTAGCCTCATACACTATCTAAGTAAAGAGCTTCTATATTTTGGAAGAAGTTGACCCTGTACTTTTTTACCTAACATTAAGATTGTCCCTGTGTGTTCTGAAGAATATCATCACTCAGCAGCTGGTGCAGAAGAAACCTTCTTGTCAGCTGATTTGAACCACAGTTCTTGTAAACCTTCCAGGATCCTAATCCTGAGGAAGTTCCACCCCCATCAATTAATGCCCTTCACATGAGCAAGTTTCAATTCTCATTTTTCCTTATATATTAACAGAGAGACTATCAGAGTATAACAGAGTATTAGTCATCTAATGGGGAAGCAGAAAATAATGAGAAACTTACGGCTGGTGCATTATTTTGAATCGGCTCAGCTCATAATCTGATATATTCTGAAAAGAGAGAAAACAGGGTTTGTATTTTAAATAAAGATCAATTCAATCAAGACCAATCCATTAAGTGAACTAAGCAAAGACCTAAAAAATAGTTTTTGGTTTTGTAGCTACATGGTTGTCTCATCTTGGTTAATGCTTAACTTTTTATTACTGGCCTGTTGTAACATTTCTGGAAAGCTGGTAGCACACACTATGCTGTTAAACTGGAATTTAACTGGGCATGTAGCAGATTAAATTATGCTGGTTAATGAATCATTCAAAAAGCAATAAGCAAGCCATTTTATATGGTCTCTTTTCAGCTCTATCAGATGATTTTTTTTTTTTTTTTAACTGAAATCAGCAGATTAGTATAACAATGGCTGAGTGGAAGATTAACAGTGGCTGGGAGGCTACTAAATCCCAGTTTGGCCTGTTCTTGTGCTGGACTTCTGCATGACTTCTCAACGCATGAAAAACTAGGGATGAAAAAGAAATAGAATTTTTAGTGTGCCACCTTGGCACATACAGTGCCCATTCTAGTGCTGCACAAGCTAATTCAGGTACTGGAAACGATTTAGCCAAATCAGTTCAATAATTTGTGTAGCTCCATGTACCTTTCACCTCAATGTGTCCAAGAGTCCATGCACTGCACTAAAGCAGCAGAAGTACTTCTGATGTTCAAGCTACCATGCAGCTTGCAGACAAACTTCTTAAGTCAGAGTTTTAAGCTAGTCTAAATTAAACATTTTTTTATCTATGGATTTTCCTTTAGTGCAAAATTTCCAGTAAAATCTCTGGACTGTACCCAGGCCAAGTGTGTGATTGCATGGTTTCAGTCCAGAAACCTGCTAATGCTAAAATGCCCTCTTTCTCAGCATAGATTTCAACATGGGATAGGTCAGGCTGAAAACATGTCCATTTAATAGATGCAATTCTAACCCTCCTTCTATTTTTGTGTCAGGAAGAGGAAATTAATTTGCTTGTTTCCTGAGACTTCCTAAGCACACCTATAATGGATGTGAAATGTTTGAAACAGGTACTTTCCAGTGACTTCAGTGATACTGAATTCATTGTAATGATTGATGTTCCTCCAGCTCTATCTGTTTTCTGAATAACGCCCCAGCCATCAGTCCCATTCCAAACCGTTTTGCCTTTTCTTTCACCATCTCATCAGCATGATAGATCAGTTTGTATCAGGCATACAAAATAAGGCACTAATAACAAGTGTATGAGACAAGGAGATCAAGTAGAGAACATGTAAGATCTCAGAGAAAACCTATTTCCTCAGTCTGTATTTAAATTCAAGTGAATCTCTGCATTTTTTAAAAGTTCTTTGATATATTTGTTGTGAAAATATGCCATTTCAGACACTAGAGAACCCCCTACATTTAATACTTAGCCTGTAATTATACTGTAACAAAAAGCAGCTGCATATCTACACGTAGTGCGTATGGTAATTAGCAGATGATCTAGCAGATCTAGAAATCACCAAATTCCTGAGGAAATTTAAGACTATATTGAGCTGCCTGATTGACATACAGGCCCATCTGGGCTCGTTCAGACTCTGTCAGCTGTAATGATGATTCACCAAATTGCCTCTGCAGATCGATGATCACCAATATTAGGGCTATTTCCTCCCCTGTTATTGCACCCTCTGAATAAGGGGAGGAAACAGCTATGCTTTTTGTTGTAAGGATTTGATTTTTGTTCACTCCCTTTTCTTTGCAAAACAGACTATTTAAACCCTTTCTTGAGTGTATTAAGATTGCTGAGGTCTAATTGCTTGGTGATTGCAGCCAAATAGCTTGTGTAATTCTCACTGCCCTTCCAAGCCGATGTTTGCTGGAATGTGCTGCTTAAGCAGCGCTCTGCCGTAGGCAGCTCTTTCCACACAAGCAAGTGCTGTGTGTATGGTCAGATCAAGCACTTTTTAAACTAGCAGTTGAGCTTGGCAGAGGAGGAAGCGATGGATCTAAGCACTTCCTCTACTGGTGAATGTCTTGTATAGAGGGTTTTAACTTGATTGCTTTTTTTTTTTTCCTGAGACAGCCTTCAATAGGGGGATTAAGCTATGAGCCTCTGTGAAGTTTGAGGAGATTGGTGTCTAGAGGTCCAGCTGAAAGCTATCTTTTCTTATTTTATATGTTTGGGTTTTGTTTAGGGTGGTGGTTTTTTTTTTTCCTTCAGTAAATTGCACCATTGACTGCAATTAAGAGCTGCTGCTGTATTTTAGCGACAAAATTCTGGTCTTAGGAAAGAGCATAAAAATATCTTGCAAACTCAACATTTTTGAAATTACATGGTAGCTTCTGTAAGAAGATGACTAATTCTTCCAGGTTTTAATCATCCATTGCTCCTGATGTTGTTTACAATATATATTGTTAGTGATTCATATTGGCATGAATGGAATATATTGCAAATGGATATGTGTGATAAAGAAGAAGTTAAAGTAGTTTCTTTCCTGGAAGGATATGAGTTGCCAAATATACAATAAGGAACTAAAGGGACAGATTGGAATGTTTGGGGGTTTTGTATTTACAGTTTCATGTTAGAGTGCAATTTAGAAAGCATATAAAAATTATGTTCTCTTCAAACCTGCTATTGATTTCCTCTTCTCTACTGGCTGCTTCATTCACCTGACATCAACTTTCTCAGTAGGTGGCTTAGATCAGTAGAGTCACCAAAACTCTTAGCTTGCAGATCAAGCCAACCAGCTTTGTTCTGCAGATAGCATCATGGAAAGGGGGAAATGCTGCAGTGGTACAAATGTTTGAGGTGTGTCTCTCGCTCCTTTACTTGCAGAAGCATGTCTTGGATCTGAGCCTATCCTGCTGTAGCTGCTTGCCAGCATGGGTGCTGACAAAGGGGAAGCCTTACATCAAAAGGAAAGAGAAGCTAAATTTCTGTACAATCTGGAGCTGCAGACCTGTAAGTAGGTTTTATGCATTTTTGTCTGGAAAAGTTTGGACCGACTCATGCATGCGGACTGTGCAGTACATGCACAGTGAACTAGCACATCTGAGGTGCTCTGGTTCTCTGCATGTGCTTCGCAGGTGGCCAGCGCGTGTGCATGTGGCTTACATGCCTTGGCTGGGTGGGACTTATGGCATTTTGCAGACTTGGGAACATACAGAGGATGGCTGGTAGGTGGATAAGGGGTAGTCAGCATGCAAATGGAGTCCTGGTTTGAGGAAACTGAGTAAGTGTGGTAGGAAGGTAAAGGGAATGGGGCTCTCACATGGGATAAAATGTTGTAACACAGTGTGTAGCATATATGGCACCATCACCTGCCCCAGGTTTAGCCCTTCTCTAAGGAAGGCATCTAAGTCATAAACATGGCTGTCAGAAGTCACAGGATCTGACGTGTTTTGCCCTCCAAATTTGCTCTGGAGTCTTTTTCCCCACACTTTCACAGTTCCTAGCTGAGGTTGTGCTAAGGTGTATTTTTCATAGAGTTAGTCTCAAAAAAGTTTTCAGATGTCTTTGAAGAAGGTTGTTGATACAGTTGATTGTATGATACAGTCTTTTCAACTATATGTTGAAGTTCATAGAAACACATCTCTTTCCTGTTCCTTACTCTTTAGCCCCTTCATGTAGGTAAGCCCCTGTACAAGATGGATATGGCTGCAGGTGCAAATAATACCGTGAACAATCCAGGAGAGCTGTGAAGGATCAGTAGGAGTTTGAAAAGGTCAAATTTTGATGTGAATGAGGATAAGGGGATTCCTTTGAGTTTATGATAAACAAACATACTGTGTTGCTAGATAAGCTGTCAATATCTGGGCAGTAAAGCTGCATGTAAGGTGACAGTCTTGTCATTACCTTACAATAATGCTGAGTTACATTTTGTAACATTGCTGCTTCTGAGCATGGACCAGTTTGGAGAGGTTTGCTGTGAAATGAGTTTGTTACTTTTTTGTGTGTATGTATGTCTGTATTTGAATAGAATATCATATAATGAATTTGACTTCCTCCTAATTTTCTTTGATTTTTGGGAGGGGGAGTAAATACCCAGACTTACTTGATGTAAAGCAATTTCATGTTGTTATGGCAAAGTAAATGCATAATATATTATAGAAGCTCTGTATTCAGTATGACCAAATTAATATTAAGACCTGTTTATGTTCATGGAATCTGGTATTGACAGGATTGGGAGGAATCAACAGCTATGTTTTTCACTTCTGAGAGACAGAAATTTGGAGTGTAAATAAAAATGATCTACCTTTAGGCAGTCAATATGAGTAAAAAACTGAAAAAATCACTGAATGTAATAAGCCATGTTAATGATACCACCTATTAACCGGCATAGTAGGCTATCTGTAATTAGTCAGAGAAGATAATGGCATTTCTTAGTAAAAAAGTCCTTATGGAATATAAAAATGTCTTTATGGAATAAGAATAAGATCTCAGTGCTGGCCTCTAGAAATACAACCTGAGCTATAGACTTTTGTCAGTGATATCTGGCAAAAACTGTCAGAGTGTCTCAGTCTGAATAAATCATGGAACAAATGCAAAGTGGAAAATTTTTAGGTCTTTTTTTTTCTTAGATAAAGGAGAACTGTGCCCCACGGGGGGAGGGGGGGGGAGGCAGAAGAGAAGAAGGTAAATAAAATGTGGAATCCTTAAAATTAAAGGTCAGTCCAGAAAAAATGTCATAATAAAGAAATATGGTTCTATTGTGAATGGAGAATTACTATATTTAAGGTATTTATCCATTTTAAAGTGTATAAAACTGACATCTAGTGGTAGCAAGAGTACTTTGTGTGCAAAATGGCTTTATAGTGAGACCAGTTTGCATAGCAGATTAACAGGTTCTAACTATATTACATACTAAAATTGGAATTCCCTGTACTTTAGCCTAACTCAAATCCTGTTTCGTTGTGTTACAGAGCCTTTCAAATTGAATTTTGCTCCTTTTAGTAATATGTCACTTATGTAATGCAAGCCGGTGGTGTCTGTTCATCTTTGTGAATGCATGGACTCCTGCTAGAGAAGTGTCATCCTGAAAAAGAGTTTCATTGGAGAGGAAAAGGTTGGAAGAGGCATTAGGATTAAAATATTCCCATCCAAAAAGCTGAGGATAAGGGTTAAAGAATCTCAGCAGGGTCACTGAGGAAATCGTTCAGCAGCTACCAATTTTAGACCTGTTATGAATAAACAGGAGAAGTAAGACTTCAGAGCTGTGATACGTGTCTCAGGTGTGACATTACTCAGAAGTGTAAGTTTCTCTGGGAGGGGAAGCAGGACTTTATGGCCAAAACTGAGATCTCACATGAATTCAGGCAAGACGTGTGGGGTCTGAATCAATAGAGCATATAGGCATGTGCTTAAATCATTCCCACTGAAGGCAAGAGGATATATTCACTTGCTGGGGTCTGTGCTTAACTGTTTTGCTGGATCATGGTTGATATCCTCATTTTTCATTCATAATTTTATTCAAATAGCATTTAAAAAAATATTTTTCTTTTCTATTTTCTCCCACATTTTGTCTAGCTTATTCTGATTTAGAATCTTTGAAGAAAAAACCCTTGCTAAAACTCTGTGTGATACCTACCCCAGTGAGGCTTTAATTCAGCTTTGCCTCCAGTGCTATTATATACATAATGGATAAATTACTAATAAAGAGGAAAAAAGAGCAAAGTTATGCAGAAATTAAATAATTAATGATTTAAAAAATTATTTAAAAATATGGCTTAGGGGTGCCATATCTACAGTCAAAGGATGCAATTTAAAATGAACATAAGAAAATTTAAAAGCACCATTCAAATCTGTCTTCCAGATAATAAAATGAAAGAGATCAGCAACAGAAGGCTGGGTGAAGACAGAGACAAATCCAAAGGAAGAAGGAAAGGAAATGTGCTTCAGTAAAAGTATAATTAGAAGTGGGCAAAAATAAGAAAAAGAAAGAAATCTTAGTTTATTTTTCCAGGGTTGGCAGTTTGTGGCAAGAATTGTCCAACTATATTGGTCAATTTTTGGTTGTAAATGTTTATTTTACAGTCTCCTCAGTTCATAATAACTGTTTCAAATATCTCAGAGGTAAAAAATGTTGCTAGCATAATTCTAGTCAAACATAGCTCCGTGCAGTTTCAAGGCTGAGGTGAATCATGCTATGCTGCCTCTATCATTCCATCTCTGTTACTTTCAAAACACAGTGAATCATATTTCTTGAACACAAATGTTGATATTCTGCAATGAAACTAAAGTCACAGTTATAGAAGTAGTGTAAGAAACAGCTGCTCTCATTTCGGATAGGCGAGCCTACTGCTTTAATGTGAAAGCAGAGATGAGCAGCAATCCTGTTTGCTGCAGAGCTGCTCTGTAAGGACAAGATTAGTTGTTAACAGTTGTGCCAGCCAGAGCTGGGCGATACAGTCTTATCTATCCTGAAGCTGGTAATCCAGTGCAGGTGCTTAACAGTTCTAATACACTTTTGACCTTTCAGGTCTGAGTGTGGGAGCGGCTGCAATGACACAGAGGCCGATTGCTATGTGCAGAGTCACTCTGGCTTTGTCTGCACACACCAGGGCTTCTCCTTGCTGTTTGGACACTGATGCTTTTCCAAAGTAATGAAAGCATAAGGATAAGCCATGCTAGAAGTGCCAGAATTGTTGATATACATGGTATTGCTAAGATTTCACAGCAGCCATCTCTGCATTTGGCTTATGTAGGACCTCACATAGTACATACAGCTGAAGTTGTGTTGGTAGCAGTGTTAGTAGCAAGGGAATATATTCAGGAAATGCATGGTGTAAATAGGACAGTTGGGGATGGGTTTCTTGGTCCACAGTGAATTTGTCAGCCATTGGGAAGTGCTGCTGGTATTTGGTCCTCAGGCATGGTTCTAGTGAAACAAAACTGCTCATCTAATGTTGTGTTACCAAGAACTGTGTTCAACACATTATGGGAGTTTGAGATCTAGATGTCTATCATGCTGGAAGGAATAGTAGAGTATTTTACATTTTTAGGACAGTCAGGATTACTTTAGCACCATTGATGGAGATCTGTTTGTAGTATTGCTGCTCTCTCATTTCAAGTGAAAACCAATTTTTTCAATGAATGATTTGATTAGGTTTAATATGCATTGAAATACTGTATGGTTTTGCCAGAACTCCAAGGCTGAGGAGTCTGTACTGCATACCCTTCTGCATTTATTTAACTGTTGCGATGCTAGAAACTTGTTTTTTCTTTGAAAGATATTTTTCTGCAATAGTAGCTCAGTGAATCCCTGTGGCTTACATTATTTTGAGGAAACTGCCTTTTGCAGTAGTACATAAAGTGCACACATTTAAGGTTAACCAGTTTTGCTTTGAAAGACCTCCAATGAAAGATTAAACTAGTTGATCCTCTGTTCTCATATAAGTTATGAGTGGCTTTGCCTATGATTTGTTTATGACCTAGGGTTTCCAGCCCATTCTATACCCCAGGAGCTGCTTGCTCACACTTGGCTATCCCAGACTTTTTTGAACCTGTCTTACTCAATCTCACATGCTGAATGAATGCTCCCCTCCTTGAAAGCTGGCTGCAGAAATAGCCTTGGTCTAAGACAGTAAAGCTTGATCTGCAACATAAATCTGTCTTTTAGTGCATGCAATGGGAAAGTTCATGTTATTTTTCCTAGAACATGGGTGTCCCCATTAGTCTTGGGCTGACCTGATGGAGACATGGGAGGTTTCCAAGGTTCTTTTAAAAATTATATTGTCTTTCTCACAGACAGTGTAATGCTCTGTGGGCTCAGCTCTGTATTTGCATGTCCTTATTGAAAGGACACTTACTGGAACACAGAAAATAAAACCACTTCCCATATCTTTATGGTAACGCACTGCTATATGCTTAAGCAAATTAAAATGGGTTTTAGTGTTTGAAAAAGGAAACAAGTCACCACATACAGAAATAAGTTATGACCACTAGAAATTTAGCCACAGCAAAAACCAGCAGAGCCTGCTGCTGATATGAGCTGCAAGATTAGAAGCCTGATTTTTTTTTTTTTTTTTTTTTTTGAGAAAAGAGAATTCAGAAAAGCCAGCTGAAAGTCTTCTAGCAGAACCATTTCTCTATAAAAATGCTTTGTTATTTAAAACAGATTGTTTTGCAGGACTCCTTTCACTTCATCAATGATTAAGAATGTATAAAAAATTTTGGCAAAGCTGAATCAATTTATTTTGATGTTTTTAATATAAGGTAAAAGGCCCAAATGAGCCATGTCAGTGCTATTGCTTTAGTGGTTCCAAAGCATTTTATTTTTACTTTTATGGGAAACTTGCAACTATTCATTCTGATTCAGAATAAAGGGAAGTATTGAAGTGTTAGAAGTTCCATTTTTGGCCACATCCAAGAATTAATGGCCTGGAAAATATTTCTAGTCTGTAGTCAAGACACCAGTGACCCAAGATCTCCAAGAAACAGGACATGCTGTAGAAACGTCCTCAGCACAGGGCTCTGCTGGAAGCAGAACTGGTGCTTTAGGAATTGACCTTTCCCCAGGACTCAGACCAAGGTGGGAAGGCACTAGGCTGTTGACCAGTTTTGGACACACTTTAATAGTGACATCTAACAGGATTTACACTGTCAGCTTCTTTTAATACTCTTGCCCTTTGACAGGGCTGAACCGCATCTGAGGCCAGCTGCTGCTTCCAGCTACCCAAGTCCCCTTCCAATAACTGCATGCAGGTGATTTGAGTCAAGTGGTGACCCTCTGTGTCTAGCTTACTAAAACAACACTGTTGTGAAAACAAGGCTCTCCCTTGGTTGTGTGGTTATGTGCAATTTCTTTCTAGTTCATCTTTTCCTACCTAAACAATCTGGTTTTGCTGCCTCATATATCCTTAAGTGAGCAGACCTCTCCACCATGGCCCATGTACCAGGCTCTTGCTGAGGTGGGAGTATGGGGGCTCTTCCAGGATCCTCCCTACCTCTGACAGAGTCTCTTGCCCCTAGATAACCCAAGGAAGTTTTATTTTAATTGCCTCATAGCCTATTTCTGGGGGGTATGTTTGATAAAACGCAGCTAGCATGGAGCCCTTCTGGTGCTGTCTCCCTGATGCCAGCAAGGTGCCACCAGGCAGGGCTGGGGGGGAAGCTCTGCGAGGCACCTGAAAGTCCCAGTGGCTTGTGACTGCTATAGGGCCAGTCCTGCTCCCTCCCTTCTCCCTCAGCTCCTGTCATGCAGGAATGTCTCCCATCCCTGTGCTGACTCTGGTGCTTCTCTGACCTTTTTGTGAGTTGAACCAGCTGCAAACAAAACAAGGGAATTCCCTTGAACCAAGGGAAGCTTCTGGCTAGAAAGGGGAGGAGGTGGGAGTGTGTGTGTGGAGAAAATTGTTGGTGAGGAGAGCCACCTTGTCGCTGGCAGCAGCCTCTTCAGTTGTCTGGGATTGCGTGAAATTTCTCACCGAAGCTGTGTTTTTGACAGCTGCTGTAAACCTTCTGGAAAGGTGTATTCTCTGGGCACTGCACTTCCTCTGCCTCCTCCATGCTGTCACTAGCAGTTGTGAGGTGAGCTGGATTAGGGAAGGGGTCTGGCTGAAAAATAGCCAGATGGAAACTTTTTTTTTTGTATGGTTAAAACCTTGATGCACTGCCTTTGTGGCCAAGTGAGACCTAGCGCTAGCAAATGTGTGTGTGTGTGGAATGAGAACACGTGGCAAAGGTGGAAGGAGGAGCATTGCCCCTTTACCTGGGTATGAAACTGTCCCTTGAGTTAATCTAATTTGCTTATTGAGGAAATTGAGGGAGGCAGGAGCTAAAATGATTGTGGTGTGGCATTTTCAGATTTTGAATCTTGACTTAGTAGGAAGAGTACTGTCCAGGAATGGCAGCAGAGGCTGCCTCAGTGGAAGATGCTCTGTGCACTGCACTGAAAAACAAAAGTTCTCTCTCTTTTCTGAGTATTAAGAGTTTCCATCCTGCTCTTGTGAGGGAGGCTGAAAATGACAACAGGAAATAACACAGCAGGAATCAATTCTCAGGTCACTGATAGGTGAGACTGGCAAGGACCCTTGTTCCTTGGGGAAAGTTAAGTCATAATCCTACTTAAATGCTGCTATACAGGACAAATAATTGAATAGAGAGACTCCACAGGTGTGTCAGGCTCTTGGGAGCAATGGGATCAATCTTGGAGAATCCCAGAAAGTGGGGGACTTTGGGTCTTCATCTCTCCCCTGCTGGCCAAGGGCCTGGGAACTGTGCAGAAGTGCTCCCTGCTGACACTGCCTGCAGAAGCAGCTGCATTCCGCCTTCCTGCATCTGGACAAAAACAATAATTATAACAAGAAGTGCTGGGAAATAGCTGAGCCTGAAAAGGCTGTACAGAAGGAGTATGAGAATTGTCTCACCTCTCAGAGCAAATACTATAGCAGAAGTGGTCAGCAATCTTAAAACTGCAACAGCAGTCTTAAAAGCAAAACCTGTACGTGAGAGTATTCTTGAAATGTGAGAGTATTCTTGAAAGATTAAGAAGGATATGCATAATTGTAAGCACATTAAATTTCATCAAGGGAACTAGAAGTAGCTAATCTTAATGATAAGAATAAATGCCCTTGCTGAATCAGAAGTCCAATGTGACTTTGTACATGCCTGGCAGCTCCAAGTGCTCCAATGGCTCGCCACCTTCTGTTTGGAAATAAATCACATCATAAGCTCCTTGCACATTTACATTGAAGTAACAATTTTATATGCCCACCCAGAAATGTGCTGAGCTACATAACTTTGAATGTACCCCCTGGATAGTGGGATAGATTTGCTGTACCTTCATTGATACTGGTTTATATTCTTGAGATAGTGCTTTAGTTCCACTGTTTAGCTTCATTTTAATAATCACAATGGTTATAGCTATCTGGTATAGATACTCTTTAATTCATACAGTCACGAAAATGTTGTGTATGTGTATCTGTAGGCATCTTGAAAATGAGCAGTTGATTTTCTTTAATTGTGTTATCTCAGCCACAGTAAGCAACGTCACTAATAGTGGGTAATCACAGAGTCCGTCAGCAAGATCATGACTCCTGCGTTTCAATGGCTGAAATAACTTTGTGAAAAGATAGACTTTAAGGTGCCGGCAGGTCACTGCAAGTAGGAGAAGGAACACCATACGCAGTTGTGGTAATTTAGGTAAGTAGCAGTATTGTCAAGATTCAATACAGTGAAGATCCTTTACTGTAAAGTATACGCGCTAGATCTAAAGTTGTAAGAACTCAGCCTTCATGACTGTTTTGTGTTGTAGAGACCAGCTGCCAATACTGCATGCAGCATGCGGCACTGGCTCAAACAGAAGCAGCCATTTCTGCCACTGGAGAAAGGCACGTGTAGTTGTTTATGTCAGTAGATGTCTTCATTCAAAGCATGAACCTCATCTGTGTTGGGTCACAGCATGGTGAGTGTGGATGAGGACTTCTAAGATGGGGTGGAAGACACGTATAGTATGGAGTGGTGACCTCTCTTCTGCTCTGTGATGCTGTGCAGAGTGCTGCTTAGTGGTTTATGGCCAGGGCAGCCCCAAATCATGAGAGCTACCTCTTGAAGGGGCAGAGCCAGACTAGTACAGTATTAATCAATGCTTACCAGTGACACAAAGAGCTTTAGGAATTTTCTTGTAAGTACTTGGCTACAAAGAGGTTAAGGAGATTTGATTTAAACATCTACTTTATTTTTCCCAATTTGGAAATTTGACAGACAGCCTGTTAATATAACACTCCCTCCCCCACACCCCAACATGCCCTGCCTTTCTGGGATGCCATTAGATTTGTTAGTGTGCTTAAATGGTTTAATTAAAATCTTTTCTGGTCCAATGCAATCAAAAATATCTTCTGTCAGTGCAACACGTCTGATGCTAATGATGCTTCTGGATGATAGATCGTTGTGGAGACAGCTATGAAGGTAGAGAAACTTAATTTTAGAAGTTTGATTTCCTTTTACTTTAGCTATCATGAGCTGAACAGATAATGCCAGTTAGAAAGAAGCAAAGGAAAAGGTGCTTTGAAAGTTTCTCATCTCCTTTGTTCTTCTATGGAAATTTAACAGTATAATGACCCATTTATCAAGCGATGTATATCTATCCAGTACATGTTAAACTATTAGTTGAATTTCAGTAGGAAAAAGGAGATCAAGTTTAGGATACAGGACTCACTGGGTTAAATAAAGTTGCTGGTGTTTGTGTGCATATATGTTTCTCTGCAGAATACCGGTATGTAAACGATACAGTATTGTTTTTTCTATTTCTGTATTGCTGCTTGGTCTTTATACACAAACATTTATTTATTTGGATTTCATGCTGGATCTGAATACTTATTCAAGGTCCTGGGGCAGCCAGTGTGTACCTCATTCCCTTCCCTCTCAGCACTATGAGTCTTCAAAAATGTAAATATCAGTCTTTTCTGTTTGATGCTTGATGTTAGCCAATATCTACATATGAAGTTCTCAAAGCTTCTAAGTATTCAGACTGTATAATCCTGCTGTTAGAATGTTCTGTGTTGATTTTATAGCATTAGATGCTGTTCAGGAATGGATTTGAAACAGACTTGCTTTTGGCTCTTTCTTGAAGTGACCCAAGTTACTTGTGAATAAGGCAATTAAAAAGTGGGTTATAAAAATGGTGCCAAATGTCATTGAAATTACTGTTCCACTATGTGTAAGCATACATGAACCTCTTTTAGAAAAAAAAAGTTTCTACCAATTTTTAAAATTTAAATTACAGTAGTTAGCAAGTGTGGTTCTTGCAGTGATGAAATAGTAGGATATATATTTAAAATATCTAAAAAGAAATATCTTTGTTTCAAGGCTTTACAAGTCAATGACCCAACATGTTGTTGACAACCAAGATTAAATGCTTACAAGAAATGCCAGATTTCCACTGAGATACAGACACTGTTTTGTTTCCTGGCAGTTCATGAAACATTAACATTTGAATTTCAGTTTGGTACCATCTGACTGTTTTGGAGCGGTATATGTTTAAATCTATTAGCGAGCTTGTGCAGAGTTTAGAGTGGGAGGAGAAAGGAAAAGCAGCATTTTATTTTTTTTTTGAGAAAAGTTGAGCTTTGAAAGCTACTGAAAGTTTTGGAATGTTAGAAGACAAGCCAGCTGAGAAACATTAATGGGCAAAGAGCAAGAGAAGAGGTCAAAACTCTACATGCAAATGTCCTTTCACATCCTAGAAATTTCTGAAGATTCACATGGCTTCAAAAATAAGCTAATTCCAGGGATACAATACACATATTTGCAACCAGTTCTAATATTAGTCTGTCATTATAATGGTATCTGAAAGCCAGTGATAATTATACTAGCACAAGAGAGACTAATACGTTAATTTTATTAGTCTCCCAACCCCACGTGCCTTGTGTGTGGTAGTAGCTTCTTTTTAGGAAAAAGTCACTGTTTGTTGGCTTCTTTTTCTCTCCCTTTCTCACCCTCCAACCATTAACTAATTCTGAAATTTAACTTACAGTGAATATTTCCATTTTTGCTTACGTGCCATTTAAAATGCTTTAATCAAGGTTTTAAACCAACTTATAGTGCAGAGTGACTGTCATGTACTATGGTCTACATGCAGAAGCAAACTAGAAATTGAATTAACATTGAGCACTAATATAAAAATCTTATGCTGCTCTCTGAATGATTTGATGGATTTGTGAAAGTCAAGAGGCAAAAATGGACAATGACCATATCTTATATAACAGCCATCCTTACGACTGGGCACATACGCTTGTAAAACAGGAAAAGAACACAAAAATAGAAAAACATTTGAATTTCGATATGGGTCAACTAATTAAATGTCAAATGTTGACAAATTTTGTAGATATATTAGAAGTTAATCCACCACTGTGTTAAAAGGTTTGTCATGGGTTCCATATCAATGTGAATCAAGTCCTTTTTTTAAGTGACCACAGGCAAAATAAAATAACTATTGGATGAAAGCAGTCAATTTTGATTACATAAGTTACCTTCATATTTCAATAAATGTTGTAAGTACTATTTTTCAGCATGGCTTTCCACATTCACTGTAGTGACTAAAGCTACTAGCAATGATCATATCATTTCAATTAAAGGTTACAACTACTTGTAGCTATTTCTGGTGCAACTAAAATGTAAAAATGTAAAAAACCATCTCCTTAATAAATTAAGATGGCCACATAATGGGTGTTGTTGCTAAATCTGTATTTTATTTTCACTTACTTTTCTCAATATTGGAGGGGAGGGAAGAACAGGTTTTAAACTTCAGACATGCTGACTTAGAAAACAAAATCCATTTAGAAATTTCTCCTTATAAATTAATGATATAACGCATAATGGTGTGCACCTCCTACATAAACCTAAACAAAAGTATTGTATTTCTACTCCAGAAAAATAAAGCATTAAGTAATAAAAGTCCATTTTCTTTTCCTTTAGTGGTCTCTAACTCTACTGCTTTTTAGACGTGACTGTAATTACCCAACCATGTAATATACCTGCATAGTATGACCACATGTCTTCTATTTGTTTTTCCTCATTTTCTTGTATTGCATCACCTGCCAAGTAAAAGACCCTGGCATTTCACATTCTAACATGTTTGTAAAATGAATACTGCTTCCCACTGTTATCTGTATGTGAGAGAGTGAATCTGCAGCTCATTCAGATGTGTATGTGAGCACACACATGTTCAGATGATGGATGTTGGGATAGTTATTGGCCTTCTGACTGATGGCCATGCTTATGTGGAGTGTCTGTGGATCTGGGTACCATTTAGCATGACAAAAGTGGTTCTATTTGGCTTTAGCTGATTAAAATTCATATCCAAGATTTCATGAATATGAGTTACTTCAAGCTGAAGCTCAACAAAGGCAAAATCATATTCAAGAAATTCTTGGCCTTGGAACCATATTTCATGTTATGTTGTGGAAATCCAGCTATTGTCTGCAAATGTCAGATTATACCCATTTTAGCTGTGCTGCCCAAATAGGTATTTCTCCCATTTAGAACCAATGTGGTGGTTTGTGTTATGATGAAAAACATAGGAAAACATAAAAAAAAAAAAAATCTCCTATGACCCAGTTGTTGAGTTCCTCAGTTTCTTATGTTCCTGAATTTATTCATGAGCACAGTCACAAAAATCCTTGAAGACCCAACAGAAAATGTAGTGCTACGCTGTAAAGTTCAAGAATACTTAATTGGACAGGGAAAAGGAAGAAACGATAACACCATAAATAATGCATGGTACAGTTCTAAAAAAGACTGAAATTTAGTTGGTAGAGGACTTTCTGTTGGGAAAGTGTATATGCTATGACCAAATATAACTCTGGGCTTTGGGGACGATACCCTCATTCTTACAGATTTTATTTGCTTTTCTTCCTATGGCCTCTTTAAAATTCAGTGCTGTGTTTGTACAGATGCATTTCAGATATTCTGTGAACCAGCTGAATCAAAAGCATTCAGGTTAAGTTTTTCAGGTAGGTTGGTTTGTTCCTGTGAAGAGTCTCTTTCACTTACAACATGATGCTGGCACATATAGACATTTCTTTAATCTGCTTTTTATATACTACAGGACCCAGACAATCTAATGCACAAATGACGTGTTGCATTTCCCCCTTCACAGGAAACTAGGGATTCAGGGCAAATGTCAACATTTTCCTTGGGTAGTTCTGAGCAAGTGAAATGGGTTGTCAGCTATAAATATCAAATATACAGTTGTACTCTAGTGTCTGTATATTTTTTTTAACAGAAAAATTGCACAACCTGTATAGTTATTTGTTTCTATCTTATCCCACATTCAGATAGTTAAGCACCCTGCCTAGTGGTATTATGCTGATCAGATGTTGCTTTAGTATACTGGGACTTTTAAGCAAGTTTAATAGAAAATCAAGTTTTTACTCCATCAGGGTCATACCATGACAAATCAAACCCAAGCATTTGTAAGGTTTTAATAGTTTGCAGTCTTACGCTTTTCAAGGACTATGTTGCAATGGATGCAGACAGCACCTTTTAAAAATGTAGATTGCATTCAAGTAGCAAGGGACGAAATAGTTAAATGGTTAAATGAAAAAGCCCAGCTACACAGGAACAGTGGAGGAAATAAAAAGAAAAGCACAGAAACAAAAGACAAGCATTCTACAGCAGATCTCAAGAGTATTAATTAACAATTTAAAATATCTTTCATAAGAATTTTGTGCCTATTTGTTTACTAATGCAAACTCAAATAGTGCAGGTAATAGTACCTACAGGAAACCAAGTACCCTACAAGTAGAAGCCGTGCTTCTGCATTTGCCACACTAATGTGAATTTTGGATAGATTTCACCCTTCAGTATTCCAGAGGCCTAAAATACATGAGATGATTGAAATTCTTATTCCTCTAAGCACTGGTTTTGTGGGACCTTTGGGAATTCTAATTTCTTTCCAGCACGCCTCTTTCTGAGCACCAGTGTGTGATGTGGTTTTCCAGCAATGTAACCCAAACTTCAAGCCAGATTCCCTAATGCTAATTCTGTGCTTATGCACAGAATTGGCACTGGGAAAACTCACTAATGAAAGATCTCTGCAATTGCATTTGTATGTGTGGGTTTTTTTGTTTTGTTTGTTTGGTTTTTTTTTGTTGTTTTGTTTTGTTTTTTAATGCGGGCGAATTCCATGATTTTTTTAGGCATGGAAAGATTGATAAATATTTAATAGTGTCCTCTGAGCCCTTCTAGGAATGGCTGCAAGCTTTCGTTGCTTTTAACAGCATGTTGATAACTGACAGGTTGTGCAAGCCGTCTGCTGATTTTAAATTAAAGACAATATTACACTGAAATTTAGCAGTCACTACATTTGCAGCAATCTATAGGTTTGCTGTTCCTGTTTTGTTTGCTTCCTCCCCCCCCCAGCATTATGCTTATTCTGAGCAGATGGCATCATGTAAAAGAAAACAGGATGGCTTCATTTTACTAAGGGAAACCCCTTGACACTTGGTAACTTGGTCTTTATCTGCCTCTGTGTTTCTTGTTTCTATAAATTTGCATTGCAGACTTCATGGATTTTCATTTTAGCTGTGTTAAGCCTTTTAATAAAGCCATAACAGCTCAGTCAGCATTAGCAAAATGTGCTCAGGTTATTGTAGGTTATATCAAGCTCTTAGGCTACAAGCATATCTACCTGAAAAATTTACCAGCAGAACCATCCTGGCATAATCATCTGCATGTAACACCCCTGTGAATGTCTTGTTGGGAATAACAGTGTACTTTTTTGCTTTAGTTTATGTCAGTTTACATTTAGTAGCAGTATCCTGACAGGTTTAGAAGTTGTTTCAACAAAAGTGTACTTCTTTCTCCGCTCTTTTGGGAAATTAAAGTTGCTTTAATTTATTTATTTTTTAATAATTATTTCTAGCCATATTTCAGTTCTGCAGTCAGGACTCCAATTAGTTCTGCTTTGATTCATCAGGAATAGCAGCTCAAAATGTATCTTCCTGGAAATGTAGCTCATTTTGGCACTAGCATCACCCACTGGCCCGAGTAGCATGTTAATATTTGGGGCCTTTCCAGGTTCCCTCTGTCTGGAATAGAAACTTACACTAAAGCCAGCTATATTATTTAATGCAATCCTGTATTCTCATAGAAAATTTATGAAGTCCTTACTTCCTGAACCCAGTGGAAATAAACAACTTAAAACTTCAGACTCTTCCTGGCCTGTTCCCGGGGAGCCCTTTCTCCCTGCTATACTCCCTGGTTCTCACAGGATTTCCTTGTTTTCAGTAGAATTGTATGCATTCACCTTTCCAAACCAACAGAGCACTAAGAGTTGTCCCTTTCTTAGAAAAACTCCTTTATAACATTGATTTTTAACCTTGTTCATGCTTTCTCATGAGAATCAATAATATTCAGCTGGTTTTAGTCTTTGCTGCAGAAAGAAGTATTTTCCCAGAAACCTTCAGAAATATCTTTCAGGTTAAGAGCACTATGGTCCCGCTCATCAACAAGACAGTTGAATCGGTGCAAGTGGATTATACTGGGGAACTCCTGATTTAATTAGGCTGAGATTGCGTCTCCTTTGAATTTATTGTCAACTTCTTTTCAGTTTCATGATGTTAAGGAATGACAGAGTTATGAGTTTGGTCTGGTCAGTGTGGTCCAGACATGTATGACCTATTGTTTTCACTGCTGTATTTCTGTTACATGATTTCTAGATTTCCAGTATTTCTTCTACTCTTAAAAAAAGATACTACTCAGGGTAACTCTATGGCCATTATAAATTGATGTTGTAAGAGTAAATTTTCTTATAAATTAAAATTTCTAATAATAAAAAAGATTCCTGAGAAAGAAATTGGACCCAAAAATGAACATAAATTCTTTCAGTTTCCCTCATTGTATTAAGGATGTATGTGAGATGTCGTATAGGTATGAGACCAGCAAAATCAAATGGGCTTAGGCTTTCCCTTCCTGTGGACACACTGTTACCTCCTGATTAATTTTCAGCTTTGCTTTCATGTTTCTTGTACCTGCGATTTTTAATGTAACACACCCTTTCACAGAACCAGCATAGGCTCTGTTGATAAAATGGCTTGTACACATAACTGCTGTGGATGTACAGTAGGAGCAAAAGAGATCTTTTTCTTTTTGAATTCTCTAATCTTTCAGTCATTTTGGGTTCATAGAAAACAGCATTTACAGAAGGAAATGCTATTTGCAGATTGATTAGTGTTCCCACCCGTTAGTTCAGGTCTTTCTCATTCTTCTGTGAAAACGGTCTTTTAATTTTTAAAAGCCAAGTGCTCCTGCAAAGCTTGCATTCCTGAGCTTCATTTTCTGCCAGAAAGGTAGAGTGCCCATCTTATAAATGTGGCCTTGTCTAAATCTGTATCTCTGGGAAATTCCCACTGATTGTTCCAGTTTAGTTCTTCGTTAGAAAATCATGAAGTATAACTTCCTCAAATGCTTCCACAAGCCACAGTCAGCTAATGCTTTCGAACTGCTGTGTGTCTTGAGTGACATTCAGACAAACATAGACAAAACTGCCTGTAATCTTCTAGTTTGGTAGCTTCGCATTGCTGGAGCTGCAGCTGTCAGTATGTCATGACAAATTTGGTCCACTCACATATGCACATATAAGTATAAGTAATTTTAATAAGAAAAGTATGTGTTGGGAGAAGGTAAAACCTGCTCTCTTCTCTGCTTGAGATATGTTGCTGACTTCCTGTGGGACTTGCTCACTGAAACTTACAATTACTTCATTAAATAATCTTTATGTAACTTACAATATGCCTTTGCCTACTGATGATTTTTCTGTCTTCGTTTTTTGTAAGATCAGTCTTGATAAACAATAATAAACTGAACTTAGCACTTTAGTATCAGTTTCCCACATTCACCTGCCTCTTCAATGATAAAATAAAGAGTGGAGAATTAGGACTTTATAGCCTTGTATTGGGAACAGCTAATATGAAAGCGGGAGTACTTAACTGTGACATTTTAGGGACTCTAGAAGATTTCTGAAATGGTTAGCAGCTGGTATTTAACAATGGGAAAGTGACTATAGTTCCTGACTAGATTTTTACAAATGACTAATGATTTTAGGCATTAGTGTTGTGAAGTTGCAACTTGCATGCATTGTAAAAGCTCCTGATTTTTGAGGAAGGAAAGAGTACAAAAGCACCCAAAATGAAGAATCTTCAAATCACAAATTGTCTCTAAAGACAATTTCCTAAAATTATTTCAGAGGGGGTGCGTTTATATAACTAGGATGGTTGAAGAAAGCAGAAACAGGAGGAAGTTCACAATTGGAAGGCCTGAGACTGTGTGGAGTTTTTCTGTTTTTCAGCTCAGTGCTTAAAAAAATCAATGTTGGAAACTATGACACAATGGCTTAAAAATTTCCACAACTTCTCACGTTCTTTTTCATGTTCCTTGAATTTGAAAGGTCCACAAATCTTGAAGGATATTTTTAATAACATTTAAAATTATCAGTAAACTTTAAGAACAAAGAATTCTTCATCAAAAGATATCCCTTTAATCCATATTTAATGTAATTATGACTAATTTGACATTTAGAATTTGATTTGATTGTTGTGTGCCAGAGCTTAAAGACTGGAAAGCAGACAAGCACTTCCCATCATTCACAGCTACTGCATAAACCAAACAAATTTATGTTCACATCATTTCTGGCAGCAGCATTTGAAATACAAACAGAAATGTTCTTCTGTCTCAGAAAAAAATAAGGGGCTACTCCTGCAATGAATACTTTTGCACTGGCTCAGCATTTTGTACTACAGGATTACATTCCTAGATCATGGTGTTAGACAGTTTTATTAAATGGCTTTTGAGATATTTGAAAATACTTAGCAGGAAGATAATTCAAAATGATTGGATAAAAATTCAGTTTCTAAGCTAACGTTCATGGGAATCTGGTGATAATGTTTGACTTTGTATCTTAGCCTAATATTTTCTTTTAAGTGTTTTCTTCACTAATATTAATATATTTTGAAATTAATAGCTAAAATACCTTTGTTCTTATGTGTCAGATAATGATGCATAACTTCATGGTGCCCTCGATTTCTGAAATTATATCTACATTCAGTAACCTATCTTCATATTTATCTTCTGGTGGTTTTTTTTTTTTGAAGAATAAGGACAAATATGCAAATTTTGCTTTTACTTTACAGATGCCTTATGCTTTGTTGAGGATACGTGAATATGTGGTGCTCTTGTACCTTACTACTTAATTGAAGATGGCTGATAAGCAGCAGATGCGCTAAACTGTAAAATATCTCCCTTTTAGCCCTGGTCTCTTTAAGGTCACTCTTTGATTCTAGTTACTTTATATGTTTAATGACATTTGCCTCCTTTCTATGGTATGTTCTTATCGTTTCCTCTTTTTGAAATGACTGTAAGTACCTGTGATTCTGCTTTTAGAAACAGTTTCCTATTTGTTTAGAAACTGCAAGAAACAGAACCAAAACCCTCCCTACTTGACAGCCGATGATGTTCAGGGTGACCTAGGAAGCTGTTGCTAACTGTCCTTTTGCTGGCAGCCCCCCTGCATCACTCTGCAAGAACTGCTAAGGGGCAAAGATTGCACTTATCTGCTCTTTGTTACATTTTCTGCCCTCCATTTTAATGCTTTGCATCCATCTCCTCTGAGGAGAAACTATTTTCAGTTTCCACCTGCCCTGAGAAACTTTCATTTTAAACAGCTTTATTTTAACAGTGTTTTCAAAGTCTGTAAAGCACTTAGTATAAGGATAGATGCCAAGGTTGCTTGTCTTTGCACAAAAGAGTTCAAGCTCTTGATGTGCCTGGCTCTTACCACTATCAAGGCTCTTCATCAAGAAAGTGAGCCCAGAGCCTGTAGAAATACCTGGAAATGAAGGTGTTTCTGAAAAAATACTTTTCATATATGAGCCAGCTCAGCTGCCTCTGATGGGAAACCTCTACAGCTGAGAAGGATGGAAATAAGGAAAGCCCATAGGACTGCAAATCAATGAGAAATGTCAGCAGGAGAAATTTCCTTTCATGAACAATAGGACCTAACTGAGGAGAAAAGGGAAGGAGGACCCTGGCCAAAAGCCAAGCAGAAGCAAAGCATTAGGTGTTGGACGGCACCTAAGGCACGGATGAGTAAAGGGGAGGGGGCAAAGAGGGGCTCAGTCCCTGCAAAGTGTATTGGGGAAAGGAGAGGGTCTCTGTGTCAAATGGGAGATAAATGTGAATAGGAGAAAGGAATGTCAGAGGAATAGAAATTGTGAAAAAAGGCAATTAAATTAATGCAGTTATGTGGCCTAATCATCTTTTGCAGCTGAAAATACGTATTTTTGTAACATCACTTTTCCGCGGTGAACAATCGTTGGGTTTTGTTGTGGGGACCTTGTGTGCTTGCCAAAGGCAGGACAAACAATGCCTCCGTCGCTTCTACTCACACAAAACACGTGGATACCCTAAAATGTTAGTACTGAGGTTTTGTGTGACTGTAAAAAGCTTTTTTTATGGCTTTCTGAAATAAGTGGTATACTATTAAACCCTGACTATGGAATTGTGCCATTTAGCAGTCAACGGCCAGCCTGAGAGTATGACTCAACAGTACCTGCAACTTGCGCTACGTTTTTCTGGACTTCACCCATATGCAAGCTTTCGATGCTTGCTTGATACCTGGGCAAAACACTGCAAGAGTTTTTTGGCCCTTTCCCAGAGGCAATAGGTTATAAAGACGTGGTTAGCAAGCTTCTTGCTTCTGTTCTTTGAGTTTCTAACTTATGTTGTTTAATTTTATTATTTCTGTTGTTTATGTAGGACTTAGAAAACATTTTTTTTCTTCTGGAAACTCAAGGTATTCATGGTCCAAATTTTATTTGTAAAACTAAGTATACAGGGATGGATGTCAAATCCAACTGAACAGAACCTTTTGCTGGTTAGTTCTTTCCTAACAGATATCCAAGCAGCAAAAACCAATTTTAATCTGTCCTTCCACCTATTCCTCTACCCCATGTTGCTAAAATACCATTTGCAATATTGGGAAACACTCTCTTAGCTGAAACTGGGGAAGTGATTTTGGTCTTGTGGGACTCTGCATCATTCACATCGCAACAGAGGAGCTCTAGGTGTGGTGTGTTCGGTTGTCGTGGTCACTGGAGAAAGGAGATGTGGTTCCTGTCCTTTCCTGTCTGCTGCTCCTGCATTGCAGGGATGGGAAGGAGTACCCAAGTGAGATGATAGCTACTTTTTCTCAGTAGCAGTGCTGACATAAATGGATGTCAAAGTACAGCCTCGGTGAGTTGAACCTGGCAAGCTTTGGCAGTGTTTTGCACTGGCAGGGAGGCATGAATCTCCCACAGGAAGAACAGGTTTCATTCTCTAAACATTGCTCAAAAAACCCCACTTGTGTATCAGTGGAGAAAATGGGACTGGTTTTCTCCAAGGCACTCATATTCCAGCCATGCGATTCAAAACACATTTTGAAATAGCAACAAAGAGGAGAAATACACAAAAGTTGTTACAATTAATGTCTGACCATTTTGCCATGTTTGAGATTTCTTTTAGTAAATTTCTATATACAAATCCAATAAGAAAGTCTACCTTTTTTCAGTTCTGAAGGTAAAGTAAAAATTCACTGGTTTTTATATCTTTTTCAATCTCTCACTGGGAATTCAAAACAGAATTTAAAAAAAACATCAAACAAGCAATCTACTCTTAGAGGGAACTGAAAAACAGAGTACAGTGTAGCAAGTTCAGACATTAAAAAGCACGGGAGAATATAATATGCTCCGTGCAATGCAGCTGTGGCTAAATGCCGATTTGCACATTAGGACTAGATTAGCATCGTTCAGATGTGACCTGCATATTGAATAACTATCACAAGTATAGTACTATTGATAAAAAATGAAACTGCACGGTACGCTTCAGATCTAATATACCACCCTTTTGTGTTTTCAGATTCTACAGAAGGGTAAAGGAAGAGCTATTACTTCTAAATTTTTATAAAATGCATGTAATTTTGTTTCCTATAAAAGTTCAGTTTGATACTCAGTATGTTTATAAAACAGAATATAACATTGCTATAAAAGTGATTGTCTTTTAGCCACTCAAAGACAAGAAATAATCAAAGAAACCACCATATAAATGTTGATTATTTCTATTCTGAAACCAGTCAAGATTGATTTAAGGTGGTGTGGCCAATTTACCACCGATTATGTGGCTACAGTGCCTGCATGACTCAACTTTTAACATTTTGAACTTCAAAAAGGCCTTCGTATTGATAAATCCAGCTGATTCACTTTCAAATAAAATGTAATTTGCATTAAACATGAAGAATGTGTTGTGCAGGAAGGCCCCTGAAGAAGTTTTGTGTTAGTTAAGTGGTGAGCTTTAGGATAATTACTTTCTGCAGCATTTCCCCAACTTTTGACAACATTCTTTCTTTGCAAAAATTAAAAAGACGAGCGTCCTCGCTGAAACCAACAGGAAGCAGAGGCACATCTGGTGTGTTGGTGGCTCTGTCCTGCGATAACATGCAGCACGCTGGCTGCATGCATTGCTTTCCAGGAAATGTCCCTGCCAGCGAGGCCCACCAGCGGGCCAGCGCGCTGCCCACCCCGTGGCCTCTCTGAATTTTGGCATATCTCACTAATACAAAAAGCCTGTGCTGCATATGCTTAAGGTGTCGGAGCCATGGCAGAAGCTTGGGGGAGGCCTGAGGAGTTTTATGGTGAGAAGGGCTTGCCTGAGAACTGTGAAGGGCTGCAGGTAGGGATCGAGTTGGCTCTGCTCGGGCTGTCCTCTCAGCCCTCGCAGGCACTCTTACCTGCTTTCTGCAGCAACACCCATGGATGGAAGACAGTTTTCAGAGTGTGCAAGGGTAACAGAAAATTGTGCCTCTCCAAATGTGCGCTGGGGGAAAGTTCACTAAATTTGCATGGAAGACACGGCAGAGAGTTGCTTTCTTCTTTATCTGCCAGACTAGAAGGAATTTTCTGTCCCATGATACCTAACAGATCTCATAGCAAAACCTGATCTGTATCTAAATATCCATCTAACATCGGGTAGGCACACAGAAACGCTGCACATATATCATGAGATCTACACATGTGCATAGTGTCTCTATGCACACATGTATAATGGCAATCTTGTAGTTGCTTTTTAAAAATTACTAGTATGTGAAAGTAAACCTGCCACTACTATTTAGTAGATGGCATCAGGCTTGTTCAAGTGTTTTCTGTTTTATGGGGTTTGTTTGGTTGGTTTTTGTTCTCTGCTGTCTAGTGATAGATGGGCAGCTTTTCTGTATTGACTTTTAGCTCAATGTCCAAAGGTGATATTGAACTTCTGCTAAGACTTTGCAGAGTGTAGTGAAGTAAACCATATGCCCCTTATAACTGAATGATAAACTGAGGCACAAAACTTAAGGTTCTTGCCAAAGGTAATAATCAGACACAATAAGAGTATCAGTATTTTGGAATTTTGGATTTCCAGACCGCTCTACACAAACCAGTAGATCCAGTTAGGGAATCACGCTTTAAGTGGTGTAGACAGAAACTCAGGTTTTCAGAGTGGAAGTGTGTACCTTAGCTATCTGGTTACTCCATCATACATTGTTAAGGTGGATCTACTAAGGTGTGCTTTCTAAATCAGACACCTTGTAACAGAGAAGGAACTTTTCATTCCTGGAATAGTATAAGTTTCCTGTACAGTAGGCTAGGAGCTTGGAATAAAAAAGTGGGCTACTGATTTAATTACTTACAAATTAATATACATACTAGCTTGTACATAGGAGGACAGCATCTTGTAGTTACTCAAATATTGCTGTTAATGATAGCAAAATACAGGTTCTTGAATTGTTATTTTTTTACTATTGTCATAATTAATTCTGTTTCAAGCATACCTTATTACAGATTTATCACATTGACAATGCTACTGAACAATTCAATTAAAGAACACATGAAAGCTGTAGGAAGGTTACTACCGCTATGCGAGACCTGTCTCATTTTCTCTACAATGCCATCAAAAATGGATGTTGCTCATTGTATCACACATATACTGCCATGTTTTCTGCAGTGCAAAATAATCTTTAAAGATGTGTTAAAGAGAGTACATAGAACACACTAGCAAATGCTTTCATTTTTAATCATACTGCTTTTATATTGCAGACCATCACCAAAGATCATCCATTGTTCCTTTTGCTTTTCTCACTTGTGTTTTGATTAGGTTACCACTAATGTCTGAAAATATTTCCCATGGCCTTTTCCACTGCTGCTGTACAGCTTTACTTGCAGCAGGCACAAGAAGCCAACACATTTACACTTAGCTTTAACTTCACTCCTTCTCATCCAGCAGTCAAGATTACAGTACCTTTAGGGATTCAGTGTATACTGCATGGATGGGACAGGAATCAGTCTCTATTTGACAGCTTTGTTAGCCCTATTATACTAGCATGAATTGTTAGTAAACCCCAATTTCATTCTGTGGCCATGCAGTTTTGAACGTGCATGCACCTAAGTAGCTGTGGTCTAATGAATCACTTTGCAGGGTTGAAGCCCTTGTTAACACAAACTGCAGATACAACTCCTGATGCATCCAGGAAACAGTTTTGTTGAGCAATGAAGTGCCAAGCAAACATAATTTCTCTGCAGTGCCTAAATACATTATAACAATTATTTTACCTTTAAAATAGATCTTAGAGGTCTTTTACTTCAATAGCTACACAAATGGAATTAGTGGTGGAGGAATTGCCCCAGTTCAAGGAGTTATTCTATTCTTCTCTTCTAATTAGTTAAAATCAATTAACCACGCTCTTATGCAAAAAATTCTACAGAGGTCAACAAAGGAAGTTACCGGATTTTTTTCAGACATGTTTATGGTATCTGTAAACTTTTATTGTAAAATTCATGTAGAATTCTGTACTAGTAAATGTTCTTAATCATACAAGTTTTATGAAGAATCTTTTACATGAACAATGGCTTTAAAATATCTATATTCTTAAAAAAAACCCCAAACCTCTCTAAGTCATATTTCATGAGACATTCCCTGCCACAGTTTTATGTTAATGGCTGATTCTACGTATCTGCACTTTCTCTGGAGGGGGAGGAGGGCTGGCTGGGATTTCTATTGTGCAGCAGAGTTCCTCGAGTCAGAGATGTAAATCAACCCACTAAAATGGGACATCAGAGCAATCGATGAAGGGTGTACAAAGAAGAACAATGTCAGATTATTTCCTGGCACTGTAAGGAATACAAGCCTCATGCTGAAATATGCTTGAATGATAGCTCTGATGAAATAATTTGCTTACCAAGAAATGAGATCCATTCATGCCCAGTTTTTCTACAACCACAGCAGATTCAGGCATGCCAAACTGAGGTGAGAAAAAATAGAATTATTACAATAGTATGAAACTTGACATTTGTAAACAAACTAATTAATATTTCCATGCTTAAATACTTGGGGTTGTGGAAATCTTTATACTATTTGACATATATAATTAGAAAAAGAATATTGGACAGAATAACTATAATGCTTAGAAATAGGTAGTGACTTCCACATAAGAGATAAGACACAGTATCACCTCTTCCTTAGGAAGAAAGATTACAGGGCACAAGGGCTGATAAAATTGTGAATGGAGTAGACCAGATGAAATTATGAAGCAGCAAATATAAGATAAATGGAACAAGGAGCCCAACGGAAATACACTGTGGAACTTTAATTGCTATGGGGTAAGAGGAGGCCAGCATTAGAAACAGGTTAAAAGGTAGCTTGAGAAAAAAGTCCATCAGTAGCTGTGCAGTCACCTCAGGAAATGGCTATATCACTGACTGCTGGAAAATGAAGGCTATCTAAGAGAAAGGTCTGTCGTTACATGCCTGTTTACCAAGCTCTCTATGCACTGGCTGCTGCTTGGCTTCAGCAGTAGATGTTTGGGCTAAGTGTGTCTTGCAGTTCCTGTGATAGAGGGCCATTGCTGTAAAGAATTCAAGTTCAGAAACAGGATTTCTTTTCTGTAACATGGTTGCGGTGGTGGCGTTTTTTAAGAAAGTTGGTGTTGATTATAAATTAAAATGAAACAGGAATGTCCAGAAGTAGTATCGCTTTATGACAGAAACTAAATAGTAATTTGGGAAAAAAGTGGACACATTGGATTCTCTTTATTAAAAAGTAGTAAGAAACGGAGCACGGCTGAAAATGTCCTAAAAATCTCACTGTGTCTTAGATGGTTTAGCCTGGCTTTTCAAAGAAATTACAGTTATGCATGGAAAGTGGGAAAAAATTTAGAAATCTTTTATTTAAGAATGTACCACTCCTGAAATGAGTTTTAGTATTTGTAATGCATAACTGTAAATTTCCTTAGCAGTAATGACCAACTCAGACACTAACAGAGAAATACTAGTGAAAATAAATTATTCTCATAGAAATATTTATGTGGCTTTTCTAATATAATTCTTTATTTCTAGAATACTTAAAACTGATCATGCTTAAAAACATTCAAAGTGTATTTTATCTACTTTTTTGTTATGCAAATTTCATATTTAGACATATATTCAGACAGTATGTTTGGCCTGTAAGCGAATATGCTTGAATCTATAAATTGTTCTTTTATACTATGATTGGGAGAGTGCTGCTTGTTTGCAGTGCAGAATAGATCACAATTCAAATGAGACGGTTGGCGTGGGTGTTGGATCAATGGTTGGTTGTGGGATGTGTTAATTTGCCATCAGTTGCACTGGTGATGGAGAGGTAAAGAATCAAGGTAACGTACACTTCCTCCTCTTGGCTTTTGCCCATCTATATCTAGTTATTGGCTCTGTCTCCAGTTACTGGCTCTGATGAGCTGCTTTTGTGCTTTGCCTTATGATGTTAATCAAGTATGTAACTTTAGTGTAAGGGAAAATTTGATCTTTTTACCTGGTTATCTTGCTAGACAAGCAGATGTCTCATTACTTATTGGGTCTGTCTGAGATGGAGTTAATTGTCCCCATAGCAGCCCTTGTAGTGCTGTGCTCTGCATCAGTAGCTAGAAAGGTGTTGATAACGCACCAGTGCTTTGGCTACTGCTGGCACAGCATCAAGGCTGTCTCTCCAACATTTTTGCTCCCCCAACGGCATGCTGGGGCTGGGCAAGATCTTGGGAGGGGACATAACCAGGACAGCTGACCTAAACTAACCAAACAGATATTCCATACCATATGATGTCAGCTTAGATATAAAAGCTAAGTAAAGGGAGATGGAAGGGGGGCATTTTTGTCTTCCGGAGCAACCACTACGCGTACTGAAGCCCTGCTTCTCAGCAAGTGGCCAGACATCGCCTGCTGATGGGAAGTAGAGAATAACATCATCTGTTTTTCTTTGCTTTCATGCGCGACCTTTGCTTTCACTTTATTAAACTGTCCTTATCTTGACCCACGAGCCTTTTGTTATATTTTCTCCCCCTGTCCAGCTGAGGAGGGGGAGGGATAGAGTGGCTTTGGTGGGCACCTGGCACCCAGCCAGGGTCAACCCACCGCACTGGTGTTTAGTGATAACCATGGAAGCTTTCATTTTCTTACAAGTACATTAACTTCATAGCACTAAGATCAGTACCAAGCAGAGGGACTAGACTCCAAGGCAAATGGAGACCAAGCAGATAAACTCTGAATGCAACGTGGAATATCTCAGTGTTGTTGCAGTTACAGTGTAGGTGCAAGATAACAGGGAAGTACATGCACATGTCTAACAGGTTTCCATTATTACCTTCACTTATTTATGAGGAAAAAAAGCAAAATCAGTAGGGTTAATTATTTTTTAGTAGTGAAGTTATTGATTTTATACAAAATGACTTTCATGATGCTGGAAACACTTTGCAGAATGGCTAGTTAATAACTTCTGTTACACACAAAAATCTATTTTTGGAAACATCATTAAGACTGTTAGCATTAAGGAAATGCTAAAATTGCACTGTACATATGTACATACGCCTTGTACATATATATTATGCACCAACCTCAGTGTACTTCTTCTAGAAGACCCAGCCTTAGTCACAGCACATAAAAGCTGATGTGACATTCCTGAACCGCTGTTAGATATATTGCATTCTGCTCAGTGCTCAGCAGTCTTTTTATTGTCAGACTGCTCCAGAAACATTAATTAACTGCTTTTTCTAAGACGACCCTGTGAGATGAAAACTCTATTAGTAAGGGGAATTGAGGTGCATGAGAAATAAAACTCGTACAGTATCCAGTGGTTTTGGATGCCTAACTATAGCTATTTAGGATCTGAGAGATATACATGCATATTTGCATATTCAATGTTTTGGCATTTTTACCTTCTGAGCAGAGCTGCCACTGTGATTGCAACTCTCAGCTCTGCCACTTCTGCAAATCAGAGCCTGGAATTTCAAGTCAAGCACTCAGGAAATGTCATGTTTTTTTCTGGGTGACTTGCATGGGTTCAGGTAAAAATGCTGAGCTGGGGCAGTGACAGAATCTGATATTTCATGGCAGAAATAAATCAACATTACCATGAATTCATTCTCTCTTTTTCAGCAAGCCCTGGCCTTGTGCACCTTACAATTTCTGTAACAGTCCAGAGTAGTGCACAAACATACTGGTTTCTCTGCATTGAAAGAGGCAGGGTTTTGTGAATGGAAAAGGTAGTACATGAAGAAGCAATTACAGACTATCATGATGTGTATGTAAAAGGGGGAAAATTCAGGTAATCCCAGTTCTGGCCCATTTGAGTGCTTGTTTCTGCAACCTTAACAGCATTATTTTAGGGTTCATGCATATGTATGCCCAGTCTCAGGGGGAGATCCAGCACAGCCCCCGGCACATTGGCTGCCTGTGGAAGTGAAGGTAGTATCTGGAGTGCTGGTAGCGGGAGCTGAGCCGCTCTGTACATGGTGGCCACAGGCAAATGGCTGCTACTCCCCAGTGCTAGTCTTTGATACGCAGAGTGGCCAAGCACTTAATGTTGGTTATACTTAGTAATTAGATCACTTAGCTGCTTTAATCAGTGATGCGAGTGTAAGCATAGGCATTAACAGCTTTTTATAAAGTTGGAAGACTCTCTCCTAACAAGTACAAAGCCAGTAGTTACAGTGTGCCTGCTGAAATTTCCCTGGAAGCCTCTGAGTTGTTGAACAATTGTTATTAATTTTCTGTCTTGTATTTTGCTGTAGAATTGCAGGGTACATTAAAATCATTATATCTTCTATTAATTAGTCTGATTTCCTTTAAGCTTGAAAGGCTTTGCGCTAATTAATCCTCTGAGTAGCTGTTCACTGTAATAAGTTCACATAATAATGATACATTATCATTATGGTGTGAATTAATTCCATGGCACAGGTTAGCTTTCTCAATGTGGGGACAAAGGTCCACCTGTGATACATCTGCATTGTAAAACTGTTTGTGTGTTGTTGTTTTTTTAAATTGTAGATGAATGAGCATATGTACTTATGCACAAGGCAAAATGGGAAAATAATAATGCAAAATGAACATTTTAAACTTTGGCCTACTTTTTACATCGCTACGAATGAAACTCTTGTAGAAACACTTCATAACACTATTAATTTCCTTGAAAGACTGTATGCTCCTTCAATTGAAAAGGACGAGAAACCTTAATGACAATAAATTCTCACTGTTGGTGTAAAGCAGGTACTGGAAATGATTGGTGCTTCTACAGTTAGAAGTAGAATGAACACAAGACAGAAAAATCCTATATGTAAAATTATATAGAGAAACTTGCATTAAAAAAACCCCAGAGGAATGTAAAATAAGACTATATATCAAAATGCAGTAAATGGACTTCACTGTGTAAGCAAGCTACAGGTAGAAGTCTAAAACCTGGGTCATGGTATTCAGTAAGTTACAAGGAAAAATCTGATAGCAAGAAAAGGATATATTATGGAGGATATATTTTATATGTCTTGGAGGAGATTATTCAAGTAGTGAAAGGATGTCTGAAGACAAGCTTGGAATATTTTGTGCAACTGAGGTTATTTTACATATACTAGAAAGGACATTGCAGAACTAGGAAACATACAAGCAGACAAAGGAATAATTAAAAAAAAATAAATTCAAGTACCTTAAACTTAAGCAACATCTAGTGACTACTGTGGGTATATATGCATTGAGAAGAAAAGATGAACAGTAGATTCTAATGGAGAAGCTGTAAATTTTAAAGTGATATTAAAATATAAAATCTAGACCCACTTTCAGTGAAACGGTTATTTCTTCCCAGCAGGAAATAAATTGGGGCATGAAATACCTTTTCTATTATAAGAAATAGCCCTGTGAGCAAACATTTTCAGAACTTTTGAATATCTGTGCTAGATTTAGGATAAGATACCTGTTTTTCAAAGATAAATCCAGTAAGTTTCTGCTAGCTGAACACAGACTGGACTGTCTAAAGTTTTACATATACATTCAGTACCTGTCTTAGGAGATCTGCAACTTGAAAAGGCGTCCAGTTCTCAAATTCTTCTTGAGCTGGTAGTTTTGTAGCCATGTTGCTATCCAGTGAGAAAGACTTGATCTATATGAGTAACACTGAACTGTTGCTTCACTGAACTGCTGTAGAAATCCTAAGAGGAAGTCCTTTTTGCAACTTTTTTCCTGTTTGCTCACTTAAAGTGAATGCCTGTGAAGGGGCGTACCAATATTCTTCTATGAGTGACCCTTTCCAGTATAAGGAAACTGTAGTTATTATATCAACATATGCAAATATCTGCCATTACTGAAATCAGTTAAACAAATTCTGCTGAAAATCAGTGTATAAAATATTTCTGAGTCATCAGCATTAGAGGTTTAAATATGCAAACTATTTTTCATATTGGTGATAGTTGTCTCTGGCCTACCTTGAACTCCCTGATCCAGTTGCTTGGATCTGCTTTCAGATTACATTTGACTTGCTTGTGGGTTTTGGCATATTGTGCTGTGGTGTTTAGACAGAAAAAAAAAGAGCTCAGTTGCAGAAATTTTACTTCCATATTGTCACATTGTATAATCTCATTGTTTACGTCAAGTCTGGGCATCATACTTACGGGCTTAAATAAATCACTCAATTAGTCTAAAGTGATGTGTGATCTAAAGTTTTGGTTTTTTGGGGGATGTGTGTGTTTGTTGTTTGGGGTTTTTTTCCCCTGTCATTATTACTGCTAAAGAACAAATTGTCAATAAATTCACTCCAGTGCTACGTTATCTTTTCAAAAGGTAGGGCTAACATAAAATGCTTGTACTGAGTCAGACCATAAGCTCATCTGGTCTAGCATCTTCTTTTCTGACTGTGGTCACAAGTGAGCTACCTAGGAAACTGTATAAAATAGGGCAAGTATGTAAGACTTCCATAGTATTCTCCCAGTCTCCACCCATTCTGAACTCAGGGATTTACTGCTCTGGGTGTGGTTTCTACATACGCTGCATATATATCACATACATTACACCAACGATTCCCAAATTTGGAGCCATGACTGTTATCCTTTAAGGAGGGACACGTGCAATGGACTGGGCAGGCACAGTGAGGAACCACTCCTGGGCTGCAGGAGAAGGAAGACAGATGTTTTTAGTGGATGCTGGGGCTCAGATGGAGTCGAGAGGGAGCAGAGCTGAAGGAGGCTCAGGACGGGCACTTCTGTCCCTTCGCGCCCCTGTCCCTGTCCAGCCATCTCCCCTAAGCTGCATCCCTGCCCCACTCACAGCACTTCTCTGCCTCTTCACCTCTAACACAGAATATGCTTCCAGTTTGAGAGGAGTGGCATATGCAATTCTTAAATTGAAGAAGGGGGCAGGGTGCATGTTCTAAAATGGAGCAAGGGGGAAATGTCTGAGAGCCATTGCTTTATAGAATGGGCAATAAAATTGCAAAGATGCAGCTGCAGCTGCTGAAACAAACCCAGCTTACTTTGCTCAGCAGTTCTGAGTCACCACAACAGGACAAACATGAAAGCTTCCATAAAAGGCCGGAGACCAAGGAATGTTATATTCTGCTTTCCAATTACTCTTCCTGTTTTATTTCCCAGTGCAAAATGGATCTGGGGCACATGTTCAAAGATTAAAATGAATTTCAGCTAGGTTGAAATGTCTCATCTGCTATCCTTCAAATTTTCCTGCGTGTATTTTTGCTGTTAGTGACTGGCGGGCCAGTTGTTGCTAGTGAATACTCTTAACTCTTGGCTCTCTTGTGAATTTGCTGAACATTGAGTCTGGCAAAACTCAACTCCTGGAATTTCAGAAATGCAGAATTGAGACAGAAGCCCTTCCAACTTATACTTGGCTTCCTCAGAATAATCTCCAAGTGCCTGACTGGCACACTCTAAGCAAAATTATGTTGAGTTTCATAGTGTTTAATGTTTCATAGTGTTGGCTGTGAGTTGTTCCAAGGGAGACAACATTTCCCTGGATGATGGGAGGCAGCAGTACTCTCTTCCACTGTCTGCAGGACCAGAAGAGAGAGGTGCATGTATTCCTCCAGAAATTTTGTTTGCCTAGCTGCAGGAGCAATTGTGTCAGTAGTAGGGTCTTCATGTATGGTGGAGATGGGAAGCAGCTGGGTAGGAGGCATGTGTGAGTTACAGGTTTAATGATTGCTTAGGGGAAACAACAAAATAACAGATGGCATCAGGTGTGAAACATGAATAAAGAAGTGAAGCACAGCAATGCTGTTATTTCTGCGGTACAGGCTGAGTTTGGTTACTGAGTAGGTGTAAGTGGTTCTAGCTCAGAACATCTCAAAGGCAGATTAAAAATAGTGCTTTAAGGATTCCGCAGTTCAGTGCGTGCTGCCAGCAGTGCCTGCTCTTCTTCTTACGATTGCTGTTAGACCACTAGCCTTTTCAGGAATACTGGCATGCAAGGAGCTGCTCCTTGCTGCCTGCTGCCCTCCACTGTTATGTTCTTACACTGCCTGGCAGTCTGCAGCGTGAGCTGAAGCCGTGCCCTGCCAGCTCGCCCACCTTGCTGTGCCCAGGCCTCCGTCTTCTCCCACCTGGCTGCTCTCTGATTGCTCTCCCCCAGCACTAACGTCTGGCTAATTCTCCTATCGTCGCCTGTGTTGACATTGCCTTAATTTGTGCTCTGGGTTTTCAGAAGAGTACTCTCAAGAGGCCAACGTTTATGCAGTTCATCCCCCTCCACTGCGTGAGACAGAGATCTATTTGGGAAGGTCGTGTTCAGTTTTGTGTTCCCAGAGGGGCTGTAGCAGAGTTGGTTGAACCACAGGGACTGTAGCTTGCAAGAAATATTTTGCCATTTGTGTTTTAGTCGGATTAGAAATGATTACAACAATAAAAAAAATTAAAAAACAGGGATGTGTGGAGGCTCATCTGGGATCCCGCAGCTAGTCTCTTGATGCTAATACTGATACTGGCTTGATCGATGCCGTAGTTTTCTTTCCTCAGGTGTGCGCAACAAAAATGGAGACTATTATCATGCACTTCCACTTGCTTTCCACTACCCTCAGGGGGATTATTTCAAGAATTGCTGGCTAGAAGGACCCCAGATTTGGTTACCAATTCTACTTAGTACCCTCATACTTCTAGTTACTCTATGCAGTATATCACCTTGCATGACAATCCAAGTAAATATGTGCACTTGAACACACACTGGCTGTACGGGCTACAGTGGGGGGATCCTTGAGCATAATATTGAGGCTTCCAGAGTCCACCAGATAAAGACAGGCCACAGATGCTGTTTCTTTCCAAATGTCCAGGTGCCTACACATAACTTTCAAGCAGATTGTAGGCACTTGAATGAGAACCAGCATTAGCCTTGGGCAGGTCATTCTCACTCGCTACTGAATATTCCCTGGAGCTTCTTGATCTGGCATGGACACTGGCAGACTTAAAAATGTGTTCGGGTACATGTGCAGAGTGTAATCTGTTATTTTAAACTTGTATCTAACCGGAGACATTAAAGCTTTTCATTCATACTGTTTCAGAGGAATCTTATTTAATGTGTGCATTTTGTACACCAGGTAATTTGACTTCTAAACAAATTCATTCTCATACATAACTTGTAAATAAAGCAGAGTTAACACATCGTTACAGTATATATTTGAATGTATTTTTCTCCTACAGTCTGAACAGTGCAAGCCACATAAAGGGCACGTCTCTACAGGCTACAACTCCTTGGAGTTTCATAAAGTAAGTTCTCGATTTGTGGTTTCATAGAAATCATTAATAAGCAGTATAAAAACTGGTTCCTAGATCATATCACTTGCAGTTCTTACTAAGTACAAGTATACATTTTCATGAACATAAGCACTAAATGTGTTAAACTTATTTCAAAACTTTCAAAGTCAAGTTCTGCTTTGCAAAAACCCGTAGCAGCTGCAAGAAACTTATTTTACTGGATGTAACACTGGAATACTGCTCTCGGGAAAATATACTTGAGCAAAATAACTCAATGAAGTATTACTGTACATAAAATATGAACCATCGTCACTGGGGTTTTTTGCCCATTTTGTACAAAAATAATGAAAGGAACATGACTTACCATATACTCATTTTTCTTCTCTCAGGAACACATATTGGAGCTGATTCCGAAGAAGTTAAAGGAGCAGTTTCTCATGTCTGGTCTTCCTCCTTAAACTGTCCCATATGTATTTTGTTGTTGTTAGTGTGATTGACAGGCTTGGCATTCATGGTGGGTGGGAGAAAAACATTCTTAAAGTAAAAAGCTAGAATAATCTCATGGTCTGAATAAGTCTACAGAGAATGTTGGAAAATGAAGGCTTACTTACAGCTATCTGCCTAGACGTTTGATAAAATTTTGCTGATTGGTTTTGTCTTTTTTTTTTTTTTTTCATGTAACAGGAAATAAAAATAACAGAATCAACAGAAATCATAGGGTCTGGAAGGGACCTCAGGAGATCTAGGCAGGGCTTCAGCAAAGAGGCATGATCAAATACAACTAGGGCAAATTGGCTGAGTCTTGGAAATCAGTTTGGTAACCCATTTTTTTCTAACTGTGGGTCCTTGGGGAAGCATCAGGTTCACCATGTCCTTGGGGGGCACAGCAGGAGGAAGAACTCTAATAAATTCTGTGCTATACTGCTGGAGGGTGCAAGAGAAAGTGTCTATTTGTAAGCATAATTGCTGTCTAAGCACCAGATGGGCTGGTCTTGGACATCCTCTCTTTCCTGAGGATGAAAGTTTCATTAGCGTTTGTTCATAAGTAGTGATTTAGGAAACTCTTGTTTAGTCCTTTCATTCTCAGCACACTCTTCAGTTTGGGTGCATCTTAACTGAAAAATAGGGTGGCCAAACTGGACCCAGTATACTATTCTTTATCCTGTGGTAAGTGCTTTCATGTCAGCAATATCCCCATGTACTTTAGAAATATGCTTGTTATTCAACATCTATGTTATTAACAAATACTGAATACAATTAAGGCCAGAACAAATTCCTATGGGACCTTGCTTGAAATAGCCATTGAGTTTGAACGTGATTCACAGATATCTTCTCAATGTGAGCCAGATAGGCACTTACAATATACAGTACTGTCATCACATTTCTCTAGTTCGCATGTGATGATTTTTATATGGGACCCCATCAAAAGCCTTAGTGATTAAAAAAAAAAAAAAAAGCCTTTGTGCCCCTTATCTACTAGGTAGCTATTATATCAAGGAAGGAAATGAGACTGGTTTGACACAGTTTGTTCCTGACAAGTCAGTTTTTACTGCACTATTAAAGAAACAATTTATATTGAGGCCCAACATTTGCTTTAGTATATTTGTGAGACTTGAAGTTGGGCTGACTGTTCAGTAGTTCGCTGTCTTCCTCCCTCATCTTAAAGCGTGGATGTTTGCTCTTCTTTAGCTAATGTCATTTTACTGAACTACATTATGTGCTGAATTTGTAGCACTCAGTTCAAGGATAATGCTTTAGCTAGTTATTTACATAATCTGTATTGAGAATTTCATTATGCCATTCTTATTTAATTTTCTAATCCATGTTAATATCGGTAATAAATATTCTGATCCTGCTGTAACTGCTATCAAAATTAAGCATCTGGTCACAATCTTTTCTGTGAAGACTAATTAAATACTTCAGTTTTCTCTCATATTTGTTATTTATTCTCTTTTTTTCCCACTAAGGTGTGTCATTTCAGCTGAATTTTAATTATTGCCAAATGCTAGGTATTTTATTTGCTTGTTTTGTCACAGAGGCTGAATACACAGCATAAACCCCATTGTCTTAAGGGCAGTTGCTCTTTGTCTTATCACTCAGCCTTTTAAAATGTTTTTGTATGGCTTTTGATTGTTAGTTTGACCTTATCTTTGAATCTAGCAACAGATTCAGCCATTATTCTAGAAAGATTTTCTCACATCTAACTGTGCATTAAAAATGTACTTATTCTCATAGGTATTTGTCTGTAACCTGAATTTTGCACCTAGTTTTCTTTTTCTTTTCAAAAATCCATGTTTTTAACTAGTACAATAAAATATAACAGTAATAAAAACCCAACCTGCTACAAAAGTGACATTGTTCATTAGAAATTCTCTTTGATTTTTTTTGAAGGCTGGAATTGATGCTGTAGTGCTTGGTTGTGATATTCTTTGCAAGTACTCAGTATTCTTTGCAGTTTAACTGAGCCTTTTTTTGATTTTTATTCTTTTGAACACCTTGACAGAACTTGCTGTCTATTCCTCTAGATTCATATGCTGGTTTGTATAGTTTGCACTTACATTTTATATCATTTCTTTATAGAACCTCTCCTTCTTTGAAATTCATCTGTGTGTTGACTATTCTGATAAAATATAGGAAAATGTGTATGAACAGATTTCTGCCTGGCAACATTTATATGCATTAAAATCTAGTGAGTAAATTTCGAAACAGAAAAACAATATTATTTCAGTGTCTTGCCTTATCATTTAAATAACATTCCAGGCAGCTTAAATTTGAAAAGCTGCAGCTGATGCTTATTTTAAATTATTTTGTTTATGTTCTTTTGATGGATTTTGTTAGTATAATGAATTCTCAGTGAAACACTATTGATTTCTTTGAGGCTTGTACGTTGATATGTGTAGGTCTTTCACCATGCACATGACTCTTGATAGGAGATAAATGGAAAAATGTCAAATTAATACTTCAACTCCCAGTGGGCATACTAATGCATCATTGCATGGTATTTTACAGTGGAAGATCTCAACAAAAGTTGACCCTGTAGGTGTTGAAGACTGCCATGAAGTTAGTATAAGAACCAGTGGTGGGGGTTTTTTGCTGTATCTGCTTCTCAGGTTCAGAGTTCTCTGTCTTTGCAATGAACTTGGCCAACTCCAGCTAACTGTAGTTAGAGGAAATTCCAAATGATGTTTCTAAGGAATCTGCCTCAGTGTGACTTCCAAAAGAGGGCTAGATTTAAATAAAAATAGACAAAGATGTGCATTTATTTCAAGTGTTATGGATACCATTCATTTCTTTGAGGTATAGGCACAGAGGTATGTCTCCATTCCCCACTTGCCCCATACTTCCACTCTACTCCTTACAGCCCTTGTAACCTTTGGAACAGTACATCCAGCTACCAAGCAGCAGTTATGTTGATTTCCCCAGTGAACTAGTATTACTCAAGTTCACTGAATCGATAGCGGCTTGAACCAGAAAAACTTCAGTCACAATAGACTTTGGAGTCGTAACTGCAGTATTTGTTGTTAGGATGCATTGTTAACAGGAAATGTAAGGTATGTCATGGAAAACAGAGTTGCTTCTGTTTTGAAGAGGTATTTCTTCCTGCTTAACATATGGGTTCAGAGAAGAAGGATGGCATTTCTCCTGTGCTCTTCCTGAGCTGGGGAACTTAGTGAGACGCATCAAAACAATAGTGAAGCATTAGTGTACCACTGTTGTAGTATCATCAGTATTATAGTGTATACATAGTACATACTATATATATAGTGCATGTATAATATATAGTATAGTAGTATAGCATGGTATTATAGCGCTGCAGTATAGTGTTATGATATAGTGTTTCTGTGCTACTGACATGCAGGTTTCATTCAAAAACTTGTACCAGGTGAATTCACAAAGGTCATAGCTTTAGTTCTTCTATTTACTTAGAATGATTGAGATAGAACTGGACAAGGAAATAACTGGATGGGGGAACAGGACACTGCAAAATCTAGGACCTCTCTGTAGGACAGCAGAAAGTCTCAGGGAAACCAGTCAATTGTCATATGAAGGAGGGAAGATCTGGGAACAGAATCTGAGATAGAGAGTTTGGACAAGGTGTTTATTGCTTATTGTCATGAACAGAGCATGTGGAAGGAAGGAGGCAAAAAGTGATGGTTGTGGGGAGCCCAAAGAGTTCAGGGAAGCATGTAGTTCACTTTTATGGGTAAGAAGAATTGGGTGGAGCATGTGCCAGCTGGCCAGCATCCAGATGTTGTTTGGACCAAAAATAAGTAAACCTTCTCCCTACTTGCAGTCAACAGAGCCCTGATATTGAAGTTGGAAAAATGAACTTCTGAGCCTGTTAAATAAAGACAAAAGAAAAGAGGAATTCAAAAGGGGAAGGGAGGCTTAGAAGATGGATAGAAAAATTGAAGAGCTTGACAAAGGGAGGGGATGTAGGAGTGGAAGGGTACAAAAATAAAGAAAATGAGAAAGGAGGTGATGGGGAGACAAGCTGTATAAATAGGCAATGTTTCTCAAGGTTTTTGGACTCATAAATAGAGCTTTTACATGTCTTGTGTCCTTAGCCTGCTGACATAGATAAAATTTTATGAGCAGAGTTTATATGACAGTCGAGAGAGAGAATATGATAAAATCTCAATAAATAAGAAAGACCTTAAGAGCCAAGAGGTCTATAAGTTTGGGGTTTTTTTTAATTCTGACTGCAGTATTTGGGGAGTGTCAAAAAGATATTTCAAGAGATAATATGTTTATGATAATAAATTTTAAATGAAAGAACTATAAAGAAAAAAATGTCAAAAAGTACTTTTAAATTTTTCTCATTTGAGTCACACAAACTCAACAATTGCATAACCTTTTATTCTAGTACCTTTTTATTAGTTTGGTTTTGTTTATCATTTAGGTAATGGTAATGTCATCAAACCTCTCTGTCAGCATCGTATTAAGTGAAATTAGATCTAGGTAAAATGATCTTATGATAACAAGAAAGGTATGGAAGGAACAAACATTCATTGACAGATTCTTCCCCATACCAAATCTGGAGGAGTCTTCTATTGTTATATACTAAATACAGTCAGAATTTAGTATGGTTATGTCCATTCTCTTTCCATTTTTCTTGTGAACTAGCTTTTGCTTTTGTCAGCCTTTCTTCCATAGCTTTAGCATCTCCAGTTCAACTGTCACAGAGATACTCAAGGAAAGCCGTGAATATTCTCACAGGTATTTTCTTTGCACAGTGCCAAAGTCACTTGTTGCAGTACGAACTGATGACAATACAGAGTTGTTTCAGTTTATTCTTCTCTCCTCTCTTCCAAAGGCAGAAGCCATGCTAATCATGTTAGTTTATTTCCAAGGAAATAGTGTTGCCTGTTGGAAAAATGCTGGGGCTTCTAAATATAATTAGGTAGAGGGTGAATGATGACATGGGATGTACCAAAGGGCAGTTTTGTAGTACCAGTTGGAATTACTGGGAATGAGGGTAATAGCTGACTGCTGCTTGTGTGTGTCTTGCATGACAAACAGTACCATTAAAGTATATCTTGAGATTTTTCCTGTTTCTAGGGAATATACTAGGGAATGCTGGGCTCAATATCCATGCATATTGCAACCTAACGGAGAAAACTCCAGTAACAGCTGCTCTTGTGTTTTGTAAACATTCCTCTGATAAGCTTCTTAAGGATCTAGATATGAGGTGTTCAGTATGCATCCATCTACTGACAGTATTATAAATATTGTATTTCTGACCTTCAGATTTTCTCTCTTGATTTCTGGTGAAATGATATACTTGCCAGTTTGACACTACTGACGTTCTGTCTGCCTGGTCTAACATTGTTATACCATGATGCTTTGTGATCCCATTGTCATGGGAATGATATATCTCAAATGATGAATATACTTGGAAGCAATGTGGGAAATAAACACATTGGCTAAACTTCATTTACAACAAGAGTTTTTGTTGCAAAATGACTTCTTTGGTGTCCAGTATAATTGATTCGTGTCATGTTGATGTATCTAAGATCAATGCTGTTTTCTCAGATAATTTAAAGGAGGATAAGCTACTATTCAGGTGGATCCTGAGTATCTCAGTTATGGTTTTAGCCAGATTTTCCCTTGCTTTTGACTTCCCATGCACTGCATTACTGGGCTTTGCAAGACAAACTGAACAGTAGTGGAAATAGAAGCTTCTTGTTTTCCTTCAGTGGTGAATGCTTCACTTCTCTAGAAAAGTTCTGTTCCCTAGAATTGGTGAAAGTTAACTTCTTTTCATCTCTAGAGAAGTGAACCGCAAACCATATGAGGTGAGAAAGAGGAGAAATGAACACATAAAAATTTTGCGCTCTGGTATAATTTTTTTCATATACCTGTTCTATGTTTTTGAACACACCTCAAAAGCAGCCCTACCTTAGAATTCCATGCCTGTTTTCAAAAGTTGATTGGATGTATGAGGTGAATGAGACCTTGATAGTGTTACCTACATTCCTGATAAATTGAAGTCTATTTTGATTCAAGTGTTTTATGAAAAGTTAGTGGGAGTTGTTTATGCATAACCTTCATGTCCTCATTCCTCTGTTATTAAAAAGAAATGAAAAGAGAACTTAAACATAAAAAAAAAATAAATTGTCGACAATAAATGTCAGGCTGATAAAAACCTCACCACTGACCTTCAGAACAATGAGATTTGACTATAATGTGATTATCCTCTGAGGTCAGAAGTTACAAATCAGATGATGCAGTGATGACTCTAGTCCTCTGCAACCTACACATTCTGCATAACATCCCATGCCTCATTTGCCACATCTTTTCCACTGTCCAGAGCATGATCTATTATTTCTGTTTGCAATTTTGCATCTTTCCATTATTGGCGGATGTTGTGGTTTAACCAGCCAGCAACTAAGCACCACACAGCTGCTCTCTCACTTCCCCCCAGTGGGTTGGGGGAGAGAATCAGAAGGATACAAGTGAGAAAACTTGTGGGTGGAGATAAAGACAGTTTAATAGGTAAAGCAAAAGCCACGCACACAGGCAAAGCAAAACAAGGAATTTATTCACCACTTCCCGTGGGCAGCCAGGTGTTCAGCCATCTCCAGGAAAGCAGGGCTCCATCACGCCTAACGGTTACTTAGGAAGACAAACACCATCACTCCGAACGTCCCCCCCATTCCTCCTTCCTGACCCAGCTTTATGTGCTGAGCATGACGTTGTATGGACTGGAATATCCCTTGGGTCAGTTGAGGTCAGCTGTCCCAGCTGTGTCCCCTCCCAAATTCTTATGCCCCCCCCCAGCCTGCTCGCTGGTGGCGTGGTGTAAAAAGCAGAAAAGCCCTTGACTCTGTATAAGCACTGCTCAGCAATAACTAAAACATCCCTGTGTTATCAACACTGTTTCCAGCACAAATCCAAAACACAGCCTCATGCTAGCTACCATGAAGAAAATTAACTCTGCCCCAGCCAAAACCAGTGCAGTGGGCTACAGCAGACAATTGAATTCTCTGGCAATTCTCACCTCTTGGTCAGCTGTGCCCCAGTTCATAACCAAAGCACTTAATGTGCTATACATATAACTGGCACATGGGAGCGCAAAAGCTATGGGAGCATACACCGGCCCTGATATACCTGTATCAGCAAAATTAAATGGAATGGCCCATAGCTTATAACCGATTACAGATTATATAATGTCATTGTAAAATTGCTCTTAACTGTAGTTTGTCTCTCCTCTTTCCTCTTGACTTGGGTAGCTGACCTTAGTTTAGATTGATTTACAGGCGCAGAAATGATTTACAGTTAACACTCTATCACAGTGTATGCTGGAGGCTTTCTGATCCAGTGTCCCTATCACGTCACTGAGATGATGCCATCAATGATGCTTACCTGCCAGCCCAGCTTTTGGATTTCTACTGCCAGTTTGCAAAGTTCTTACATCAGCTTCTAGAGTCATGTTTTTGTTTCTGGTTTTAAAGAAAGCTCAACAACATGTAAGGGACAATAACTACCAAGTAGTTTTGAGATTATATCTGGAAAGCCACACAATCATTTATTGATTAAACAGTTTCTTTCCTTACTGGGGATCTTACTCACTTTTTTCCCCATAACTTTATCTAGCAAGACTTGATGCAGGTCCAAGCAATGCTTAAATTGAGGTATTGGAAGACTTAAGTGCTGAAAACCACTTTGCGTAGAGAAGGAGTCAACAGAGGTTCTGCTCTGGATGGACCGAACTCAGGAAGTTCATGATACTATAAATAATTTTTTTCATTTTCCTTCTCATTCTTACAATAGATGAATTGGACTCAGCTCTCTTACCTCTTGCTGTCTCTCTCACAGCATGCAAACCCCTGTGAGTCAACACTCTCTGTAAGAGCAGAACAGCGGGAGAGCAAGGCCACAAAGAATGCAATATTTTTGTGGGGGTTTTCTTAGATTAGTCTCCTTCAGATTTCTTATCTGTATCCCAGGAAACCTGAGAACACAGATACTTGCTTGTCAAGAGGCTCTCTGAAACAAAAATAGGCTGAAAACAATCCCTGAGAGGGCGAGGAACATCCTAGGAGGGATGTGGTGGCCAGCTTCAGCTGGCTTTCTGAAAGACTGGCTTCCACCCTGCTACTGATAGAAAGCTGGCTGAAAAAAACCAAACCAAAAAAGCAACCCTCTGTTTAATGTGAGGCAATATATTCATAAGGATTGCCTTTCTGCTTCCCTTTTTTCCTGACTTTCTGTCAATTTGCCTTCAGATTGCAAACTGCCTGTGGGAGTGGGGAGTTGTCCCCCTCTTGAAAGATTAGAAACATCTTAACAATAAGGTGATTCTACTGTAGAAAAGCTGCTTTCTGTGTTTGCTCACTCTGACTGAAAGACAGAGCCTTTGTATTTATGGCATTTAATCCTTCAACACAAACATCCTTGCCTGTACTACCTATAACTAGTAAGAAAATACTTTTACAATTAGTTTCTACCATTACTCCAGTTTTAGAAACTCTTAATTCTGTGCAAGTGCATATAGAAGAATTCTAGAGCATCCATCCTACAGAAGTAGACTCTGTCCAAATACAATCAATCTCAGAAAGAGCAAAGCTGAAATGTAGCATTTCACATAAAATTTCTCAGTGATACTTGATAGCTTCATAACAGTAGAAGAATTTGGGAGAAAATTTGACAGGAATAACTCTCTCTGCTTCAGAAGGTAGCCACCTTCTTTAAGACCTAGTTGTAAAATTTTGTACCTAATAGAAGAATTTGTTTTGTGGGTATGACTTTGGAAACTTGGAAATCAAAATCAAGTGAGCTTCCTGAATGGAGCTGACCCCCCGCTGTTCGATTCTTGTGTATCATTTAATGTGCTTGTAGAGAATGGATCTTTAGAGTCTCTCTTATACTCCCAGAGGAGATTAATAGTACTGGGAACTATTTATCGAATGTTGTATGGGAATGTTACTGTTGAGGCTTAATTTTTGGTGAGGGGAGTTTAGTAGGTTTTTGCCAAATTCCCCAGTAGATTGTATCCGTTGGGCTTTCCGAACACATTGAGTTTTCTAATAATGTTCTAAATCTTTTTTTCACATTTACTCTCACAAGATATACTGCAGAAAATTTTTAATCTGATTACTTTGTTTAGAGATCTAAATTGCAAATCCATCACAAATAAACCCACTCATTTTTATAAACTGAGTAAGCAAAGATAAAAGTGCTATCAGAAAGGATGCCTTTTAGCAAACTGTTTTATCAAAATGACCCCAGAACTATTCAGTTAAAGTTCAGGGAGAACTTGAATCAAATGAAGGGCTGTTTATTTCCAGAGAGGATCTTAATCCTTAGTGTGCTTTGCTTAACATTACAGGATCTTCTGGGAGAAGTTAGGGCTTGCCTTTGAAGTTACCAGCTGAATTCTGAAGACTTTGCAAGAGAGCAGAGCACTTTGCTGGACTGACACAGCACAAAGGTGGTGAAATCACATCACTGTTAATGAATGTTTTTCAGTATATTTTGAGAAGATGAGTTGGAGCTAAAATGAAGTGAAGAGGATTATCGGTAACTATGCTTTTCACTGTTTGAATAATGTTTCAGATAAGGATATCAACATACTTCCCCCCCGAAACATGATGAGGACATAGTAGAACAGGGAATGTGTGGTAGCACAAGCTGTACTGAGGAATAAGATATTACAGTTGGTTATAGCAGGTGAGATACCCTGTGTGTTTTCAGTTGGCACTAGGGCAAAAATAGGAACAGCAGAAGACTTTTTGAATGGTGAAAGGTATTTTATGTTGAACAGCTTTTAATCTAGTGCAGCTGATCTTATGTAATATCTAACTAGTAAAGCTTTGTTCTATAAGAGTAGCACAATGAAGTTGCAAATCCATTCTGTATGTTATGAAATGAGTATTTTGAAATAGACTGCTTGATTTGAAGAAAGAGTAGTGAACTTAGAAGTGGAAATTATTCTTGCCAAATACACCCTTTCATGCAGCAGAGTAAAGGTGGCAGTGGCCACATACACATACTGGACAGATTTTTCCACTTCTTCAGGAAAATTTACTGAATACCATTTTAATGATATTTCACTGTGCTACATTTGTTTCTTACAGGATTAACAAATGCAATTTCAAATAATTCACTTAAATAGCAAATCTCTTATCAAAAATGCATAGATGTATTTATAGTCCAGAGTAAATCCCTATAAGAGCAAGGCACTAGTCAGCCAACCATGATTTAATAAATTATTTTCCTATATATTTGTTCTCTATATTTATTCTGAAATATAATAATGGTGATCAAAAACACATTGCAAAGCAAAATAATGAACGATCGTCTCCAGTTGCAAATATCTGTTATCACAGATTCATTCAGTGAAACAGTTTCTAAGATGAGTTGCAATGCTATAGGCCTAGCTTAACTCTGATGATATATATGCAGTGCATGTATGAGATGCTAGCATTTAATTAAGAGAAATACAAAGCATTATAATGCCGTGTTGTAACAGACCATAAGGGGGAGTACTTAACAACTACATTGAATCGTTAGAGTTTGGGAATAGAGACTGAAAGCAGGAGATTTGATGCAAGGCAGCTGAACATAGGTATTCTCTTCAACTCTTGTTGACAATGAAAATCAATTTCCTAAAAGACTTTGTCAGATCTTTAGACTCAAAGTAATTAAGTCCCCCCATGTATATATAAATTAAATAGTAAATACCTTACTGAACCAGGACCGTTATAATTAGTTTTCAAAAATGGAGTGGTGTTTTTTGGTCACTTGGAAAAAAGTGTGATAGTTTCTTGTATTTGACTGGATGGTTACTTTATTAAGTGTAAAATTGGGAATATTTACACATACAAATTTACTGTTTCATTTTCTTTCCTATATTTATGCACTAAACACATGTTCTATCTGTAATTTTACCGTAAGTAGTTGATGCACTTCTTTTATGTTGATGTTGTTTACTAAGAGACCTTTTATTGTTACTGCTGTAACTGAGATAGGAATCTAGCCCATGGTATACATTCATCCAGGAGACATTTGCAGCTGTCAGATAGCTGGCAGCTCATTGGCTTGTTTTGAGATCTGTGGATAAAAAACAGTGCAGATTAATAACAAGATATAGGATTGTATGTTTTTTTGCTAACTGACACTTGGTATCAAGGGGGCTTAACATGATAGTTGGCTGTTAGTTTACCCTGGCAAATTCTATGTGAAAAACAATAGTAATGTAACACTTTCAAAAGAAAATGTTATACTTTGCCCTTTATTTGGGAATCTTCATGTTCTTCTTAAATGCTATTCACACAATTTAAGCAAGTTGTAATTACCAAATTTAGACAGAATTCTTAACGTTCCCCTATTTGTCAGCAGCGGAAAACCAACAAATACAATGTCAGAGCTTTGCTCTGTACAGGTGTGCAACAGCCTCTCACTGTACCTTCATAAGCAAAATATTGTGGTAACTCTAGAAGTTATATAGAAGTTGATATTTTCAAAATATGCTCTTTATTGTGACCAGCATATGAAAGGGAGAGAAGTATAAAAGTGCTCAGTTTCACGTTCTCATTTGTCTGCCAGGGCTGATATTCCCAATGTGCGTACATCACCTTGTAAATAGAAACTATATTATGATATGCCAGATTCTGGCTTTGATACACTTTCTGGTGAATAGATGTTTGCTGATGATATAGTTTCAGGACTTAATGTTTGTTCAGTTTGAAATGAGGTCTTAAATGAACGCTTTATTTGAAGATGATATACAGACATTGATTGTAAGCGTAATGGATTTTCTCTCTTCTTTTGGATTGATTAAAGAGTGATTTCTGAGTTAGAGAATTGGGAATAAGTGATATTGAACACAGACATTCCATGTGCATTTTCATGCTTCGGTAAGTCAAGTTCAAAGAAGTGTGTCAACAGTATATTGGAAACGATACCTTAATCTCCATCAAACCATCTCTGAAAATGACCAAAACCTTGAAAGGAATTTCTGTCTTAACAATGAGCCAAAGACAATTGTTGCATTTTTTGAAAGGGTTACTTTTTCTTGCCAGTGAGTTTGTGTTTAGGGGAAACAGGGAGTGTGTTCTCAGTCAGGGGCAGTAGTTCACTCCTTCCTCAGATGAACTATTTGAGTATTTGACATTCCTTCCCTTTCCCACCAAAACCAGTGATCACAAAAATGTGGGAACTTAGCTGAGCTGTTCTTAGCACAGGATTGTTCTCATGTAGGAAGATCATCCCTTTGTGTTGAAGTAATCGATCCAAATCATTCACTGAACAAATCTTCCTCCATTTCAGTTTACTGTTCAAACATTTGCTGGATAAAATATTGCTAGATTTAACACTGGAATCTGGCTTAAAAATTAAAAAAAGTATTTTGCTTGATTTATTTCCATCATATGGACAGAATGACTTGGCTTACAAGCTTCAATTAAAAACTACGAGATTAGTGCCAGAAGAATTTACATCTAGAACAAATCCCATGAAGAAAGAAATTAAATATATATGGATAGTACCAACATTTCTGTGATGCACATAAGGGTCATACAAGTAATCAGACTGGAATTTAATTAAGTGTCATGTCTTAAAAAAGCATAGAACATGTTCAGCTATTATGCAAGATGTTATGGTTTAATATTCTTGCCTGGATAGTATAGTAATAATTAGTTGGATAGAAAGAAAATGTGCCCCAGATTAATGTCCCCCCCTCAGTCTCTGAATCCCTCAGGAAAAAGTTGCTATCCTGAATCTTTGGTGATATAGGACTGCTGTCTCCAATAAAGTAGTACCAACTGAATCACAGATGTTTTCAACTTCGAGCATTTGATCTACCTAATACAGACAAAATGTTTTTAACATTCGTAGAAGAGAAATGTGCATATGCATGTGTACCTACCAGTATGCAGATACAAAGCACGTTTTTTCTGCAGCAGTTGCAGAGTAAAGGGCACCACTCTTCCCTAGCTCTTACTGAACTCTTGTTTACTTGTTTAGACTTGTGGAAATCTTAAATGAATCCCAAGATTTTGCCATCTATTCGAGTTAGTTATACTAATTGAAGCGGAAATAATCCAGAAGCTGGCCTTAAACCAGGAATGAAAAAGGAAACTACTCAGTGTAGAAATCACAGTACTCATCTTACTCTCCTTTTTCATCAAGGCTTCAAATAGAGATTCATAAATTCATAGGTGTTAAGGTTGCAAGTGACTAACAGTCATTAGAGAGTGTGACCTTTTGCATAACAGAAATTATGATTTATGTAAATAAATTCTTGCTTTATATCCTATAACTGTGATTGAACTAAAGCATATAGTTCATAAAAATATCCAGCTTTGATAAAAAGACTTTCCAGTGCTTGAAAATTTGCCACAATCCAGCTGCACAGAAATTGATAAAGGTGAATGGATCACATCTGCCATGTATTTCTGGTGAGAGCTTGAACTTATCAAGATATGACACCATATTGGTCTAAATACATCTAAGTATATCCCATTATGGCTAGTCTTCATATGCCAAAATATGACTACTAAAAATCAAGATCACAGTTAAAGAAATGGTTGCAACTTCTTTAAACAATAGCATATGTTTAAAAACAAAAACAAAACCCCAATACAAATAACCCCCACCCCAAACACTGTTCAGTACTGTTATGAAAAGCAAGGGATCCAACATATAATATATGGAACTGGTTGTTCTGAGGTTCATGTTGCTTATGCCCACTTAGGACTCAGTGCTTCCAAAACTTAGATAAACCAGTTAATGTCACCAGCAGAATGAGGTGAAATAAAGTGGTGGAGTCATGACCTTGTTGGTATTGCATCTAACGAATGTTTCTCCAACAGTGCTACTGTTGTGCTAAATTCAGCAGCATTACCTCTGAGATGTTTAAGACAGGGACTTATATGTTGACTTGTCTTTTAATGACCTTTTGGAGAATGGAGGTATTTCTTCTTAGTGAATTCTAACTACATAATAACACCATAATAACTACATAATAACTCTGCAGAGCAGAGCAACCAGTGCTGCGTTACATAAAAATCTGGAAAAAAAGTTCTGGGAGAGAAAATACTGGAAATAGATTAAATGCTTTGTTTTAAGATTTGAGATTTTTTTACTTCTCATTTAAAAATGGTATTTTAAAATCAAAATATCCCTAAATTTAAAAATAAAATACGGAATTAGGAAAACAAGTATTATGAAATTGCTTTATGTTGCCTGGCTTCACATCAAATGAAACACATTGTTCAACCTAAATTGAATGTGGAAATTTTTGGATAATTGATACAAGGAGTTTCATTTTTGGTTGAATGAACACTTTCAATCACAGAGAAACATTTTGGTTTCATTTCATGGAAAACGTTCCACCTTTTCCAATCAGACAAATATTTCTTTCAACAATTGTTCAGCAAATGAACTGAAAACACTTTCTTTACCTGCTTGCATTCCTACAGCATGTGTGCTCCTCTGCATTCAGTATAAAGCACTTGCCAACATGAATGCACTAATTTGCCTGAGAACTATGTTTAATTTGGGGCCCACAAGGGTCACAACAGAATGAAGAAAAGGGTCAGAGTTAGATTAAATAGAGAAGAGGTGTAAAAGCTTAGCTGAGAGTTCTGCAGAGGGAAATTGTTGCTTGTATGACCACAAAACCAAGCCAGGTGGATGCTTCTGAGTCAGGCCTGACTCCAGCCTGTCAGACACTGTTAGCCCAAACACAGCTGTTACCTCCCCACACCTAATACACTTACACAAACAGGAAAGTTTCTTTATTTGCACGGAAATTAATTAGCCATAAACCCATTTGGCAATGTGGATGAGTAACCCCAGCAATCCTGACCCTGCTACTCTAATATTGTCTGCATGCCCAGAACTGCTAGCCCAATAGTACTTTCAGACATAGGCCATGGGATCCTACTGAATTAAACTCTTAACTCTGCTGAACTCTGAACTAAAAACATTTAATCTGTTCATTAATGTTGAAAAATGATTCCTTTTAGCCAAAATTGAAGCACAGGTTTCAGACCCTTGCTCGCATCAGTGCTCAATCAATTTTCTCATTTTTGGACATAGTCTAAAACACATGCAAATGAGCTCTATTTTCCCAAAACCTAGTAACTATCCTAACCTGATTGTTGATATGGATATATTGCATCACCCATAATAAATGGAGGTTGCTGGCCCAGACTAAATCTAGTCTGGTGGCCCCTTTGATACTGATATCTAAGTACACGCTATCTGACCTTGTTGATCTGGACCAGCCCTTATTCCAGATTTAGGCTTTCTTATCTTAGCTACCCTTAGTCCAAGGTTATTCTTACTACCCTTGTTTGTAGCCATGTTGAACACCTCTTCTGGGTAAGTACAAACCAAACTTAAATCCTAATATGTATTTCTGAACCTACCTCAACCTCTTTTTATTCCCTCTTGTTTCTTTCAGCTGCAGCCATAACCTTTATCCAAAACATCATCCTATTCTATTAACATGCAAAAAGCAATATTTATTATCCAAAATATCATGGCCCAGGAGGTAAAATCATGTTTGGAGCACTAAATTTGTGCTAAGTGCAGTCCTAATCTTACCTTATCAGATGCTGCAGAACCCATTGCCCTTGATTTCAGGTTGATGCTGCTTTGGTCATTCCCCTATATTTAGAGTCGGAATAAAAGCAGTTCCTCAGTTCAAGGTTTGTATACAGATGGAACGAAGTTTACTTTTCAGGCACAGAGTTAAGACAGTACCTCAAAAGATTGTGAGGCCAGATTCCTATATTTAGGGGTAAGAGGATTGCTGCTTAATAATTTGCAACATAGGCTTTCTTAAATGTGTAAGCCTTAAGCTTGCAGTATTTGAGTCCTAGGACTGCACTGGAAAATGGTTATGTGTTCTCACAGCTGAAAAAGATTGAAAAGCAGTGATCTAAATAGAAGGTGAATGAGCTTGGAACTTGTAGTCATTTGTGAAAATAAAACCCCTGAAGAGCGCTAAGTATGCCACTTAAATTTACACATGTGCCTATTTTGAGATGTGAGGAATGGGGAGAGTATCGACTACTTTTCAGGCATATTCAGCATGAATTAGTGTGAAAAGTGATATATAACTCTTCAGGAGTATCCAGTTTATTTATAGTACCAAAACAATCTTAAGAAGGTTGAGCATTTTTAATGCATCTATTTAAATGGATGCCTGTAAAACATGGCTTCTCAGGAAAGAAAGCAACAGGACAGACCTTCAGTCATTTCTGTAATGAGGAAATATTCTCAGATTTAACAGGAAAAGAAAATCTGAGCAATCACTGTTTTAATGTATTGCTAACAATCTTTCTTGCTTGCTCTGGCGATGATTGAGGAGGCTGTATAGCCTTTTCTAAAAAGTAAGTCATAAAGCAACTGGCTCTACCATCATATTAATTAAGTGCCTTCTCAGCTGATTCTTCTAACCTTAACCTGCTTAGGCTTTGCAAGGGCAAGGTTTTTCAAGTTTTACTTTGTGGTTTAGAGAGTCAGGTGCAGCAGTTGACTTATTTTGCCTCAGACATTTTACAGAGAGGCTGAGTTGTAAGTTTTCATGTCAAATGTACAGTATTGGGTTGTGAGTGACAAGGTGGTAAAAAATTGTAACTCCATCTGTTGTATGTACTACACTCTCCCCTCTACTCTGCTCTCGTAAGACCCCACCTGAAGTACTGCATCCAGCTCTGGGGCCCCCAGCATAAGAAGGCCATGGACCTGTTGGAGCGAGTCCAGAGGAGGGTCGTGAAGATGATCAGAGGGCTGGAGCACCTCTCCTATGAAGACAGGCTGAAAGCATTGGGGTTGTTCAGCCTGGGGAAGAGAAGGCTCCCGGGAGACCTTATAGCGGCCTTCCAGTACCTAAAGGGGGCCTGCAGGAAAGCCAGAGAGGTACTAGTAGCGATAGGGCATGTGATGACAGGACATGGGGTAATGGCTTTAAACTGAAAGAGGGTAGATTTAGATTCGGTATTAGGAAGAAGTTCTTCAGTGTGAGGGTGGTGAGGCACTGGAAGAGGTTGCCCAGAGAGGTTGTGGATGCCCCATCCCTGGAAGTGTTCAAGGCCAGGCTGGATGGGGCTTTGAGCAACCTGGTCTAGTGGAAGGTGTCCCTGCCCATGGCAGGGGGGGTGGAACTACATGATCTTTAAGGTTCCTTCCAACCCAAACTGTCCTATGATTTTATATTTGAAGTAGTTTAATTTTATGAGTTTAATGCTCTATTATTTTTCTAATCATTTTTACTCAATGAATCTGCTAAATTCCTGTGCCAAGCAATGTAAAATAACCTCGAGAACATCTTATGAATCCAAACACATATAGTAGGACTGAGCATGACTGAAGAAGTACTGTCAGTTACTTTTTCTTTCCTGCTTAGTCCTTTAAAACAAACAGTTATCCCCAATTTCTGGCCCTCACGTTCACCCTTCTACATTGTACTGCCAGTTGTTTACACTGGTATTTGTGCTGTAGCATGCTTGTGGGTAGCACAGCTGTGGAGGTAGCATGAGGTGACCCTGTGGTGGTTTGCTGTGAAACGGCAGGGAGTGCGCACCACGGCTTCGTATCTCACCTCAAAGGCTGGTGGAGTTTGTGTTTTGTTGTCTGTTGGTTTTGACCAGTGAGTAGTGAAGACAATATGTATAAATGGTTGCTAAAGTTAAAGAGCGTTTGCCCCAACAATTACTACATCTAACTGTTAGAACTGTAACTTTAATACTTTGGCAAAATAATTTTGTATGGAACTAAGAGATAAGAAATTATGTGTGTATATATAGTGTACATGTATACATAAATAGTTTACTATTAAATGCAAATACTCTAAAGATAATTTTGATACCTTTCAACTTTTATTTGACACCTTTCAACTTTTATTTGACAATGTCTACCAAAGAATAGCTATTTAGTGTATTTGTTAATGGCCTGTATCATATGCCCTTGATATATGCCTACATCCTTGCCATCATCAAGTCCTTCCTACTCAGAAACTGTTCTCCTGGACAGAGCCATCTTTTTCCACCGACTGCAGCAAAGTGAAGAATATTATTTCCTCTAATATTTTCTCCCTTAGATGTGAAGTTTTTTATTCCCTCTCAGAAACATCTGGTCTTACAGTCTGATTTAGGTAGTTGCTTTAACCTCCCTCTATCAGTATTCATCAAGAAATATTTATGTTTGGTTTCCTTTCATGATGCTGTATGCAACCAGCACAGTACGGGCTGTTGCAAAGTTGGACTGAAATTTTCCTTCCAGCCCTTTAAGCTGAGCATTATCACCCACAGCTGTCATGTCCCCCCATCTCCCCCTGCCCCACCTTGAGTTTCTGACACCTGTACAATGTGCAGGAAAGGATCAAGAAGGCATTTTAACTCACATAACCTGTATACCAGTGAAATAAGTAACCAGAAAACCACTGAGTCTGCATAAAGGGAAAGATATACACTACATATAATTATTTGTGACAGAGAATTTTCTGGATTTACTGGTGTACAAAAAGATACACAGATTTTCCCTCTGCAGGTTGTGCAGTATGACATATTTTGTACCTTATTAGATGCCTACACAAGATAATGGACTGACTGACCAAATTTTCTGTACATACAAAACCATACTGTTAGGAAAATATAATTTGATCAATGTTAACTGCATGGTTCAGTGATTATGATGCTTATATACACAACTTATATTTTTTTAGTAAAATCTGTGTATATAGTTTCTATATCGTGTCCCATTTTGCTTATATAAGCTTTTTCTTACTTGTAACATAAGAGACATCTTGGACTACTTTTCCATACATTTCAAAGCGTGACTACATCTTACCTCATTATTTTCATCTTAGTAGTTCACTACTATTGAAGTATCTTCCTCTGCAGACCTTTTCTTCTTGACATGAGTTCGATATGCATTCACTTACAGCTGTCAAAACTGTAGCCTGTGTATGTTGTTATACCCATGGCTTCCTCATTCTTTGAAGCTTATTGTGCAATTGCTGTGCATGTTATGTTGAGATATTCAGGTGTCTGTGCAATAAGTCTGCACAGCACAGACCAGTAGGTAAGACTGTAAGAGAGAAAAAGCAGTATTTTCTTCAGTGCTTCCTGTAAGTAAATCAGTGGTCTGGCCTAAGTACCAAAATCTACAGGAGATTTTCTCCAAATCCTCCTGCTTGACTCATTTGCTTTGGACAATGAAAGCTGGGTGATAGATTGGTGCTTGAATCAAGCTTGTAGCAGAACAGCCTAGAATAGCTAGAAATTAGCTGGTTGGGTTTTGAAAACACGTATGTAGTAGTATTGTCAAAATAATTGTTCTTGGCTGTCTGATAACTTTGGCGTCTGCTGGTACCTCCTCTCCATAACCGTCAACACAGTCTCAGGATTTAGGCCTTTCTCTCCTCTAACTTGGCCTGATTTTATGTCTTTGTAATTCCACATATTTCAACACAGTCAAACAAAACAAATGCTAAATTAGTCTGTGTATCATGCTTGTATTCATGACATTTTGAATTCTAGTGCATTGTAAATCTCATAATGATCTGCCAACAGCAAAAGAAAACTATGATATTAAATTGTGTCCTTAATAATGTCATGAAGTGCAGTGACTAAATTGTCTTTAAATTATAAGCAGCATGTATTTTGAGTAAAATTTTGAGTCAATTGTTGTAACAGAACAGCATCCACAAATAGATTTACCTGCTTTATATCCTTCCTGCTGTCATGCTTCATAATATATGATAATAATTAGTTTTGCATAGGAATAGGAAACCAGAAGGATGTAGGAAACCTTAGCAGAAGACAGACATTGAAGCTTTCTGACAGAAAGTTCTTCAGTACAGCGTGATCTTCTGATTTGTCACTTAACTATTGAATTACCATCTCCATTCATAGTTATGCGATAGTACGGTGAGTCTGACTTTTCACATAGCAGAAAATTAGCTTTCATTTCTTAAAACTGAATCCTCTCTGCAGCAATAAATGTGGGAAAGAGGAGCAAAGCTCATAATACAAGTACTTCAATTAGGTGGAATTATACTGTCTCTTTGAATAGTATAAAAATGTGTCAAAATTTGTGATGGAATTTCCTAATAAGTAAGTGTGCATCATAAAATAATGGCATGAGATTTACATCTGTGATTTAAGGAGTCAGAAAGATGGCTCTAAAGGCTGCCTTCTCAGAAATACCTAGGGACAGTGTGGTTTTCTTATAAAGATCAATCAACATATGCTCACAGCTAAGTAAGTATATAATACTACACTGGGACAGGGCTTGTAGGGGCTATTGCAAGTTTGAATTGACTTAGAAATATTGAATTTTCTGCAGGATGAAACAAGGGAGCAAATTTTGAGATAGCCTGGAAAAGGAACTGCCGGTGACTTTGAGAAATAAATTTTTATGCAGCTGAAAAAAATTAGCTTTCATGGTAGTGAAAGGTAGAGCCTTCAAATCCACACTTCAAAACAAAAATGTTTAAGTACATTTTGATACCCCAGGCAGCTGCCAAATTATAGGTAATGTCAGTAAGAAATGGAAAGAATGCTTTTGTGGAAACTGTGTCAAGAGTGGTTTTGGATTAAAAAAATCCAGCTGGATAAAGCAAACTCTTTCCTGCTATGAATTAATCACCCAGCTAGGTTACTTCTGCTGTAATTAGTTCTGCATTAGTGGAACTCAGAACCTCAATAAATCAAAAAGGTGAGAGTTCTGCCTCATTCCACTCTGCTTTCTAGCTTCCTTCAGTTCAAATTTCTAGAATAAAGAAGGCTTCTAACTGATTTTTCCTTCACCTGCAAAATTCACAACACATCACTCAGGTGAACATATGTTTTGTTTCCTCTCTGGAGGTAACACAAAGTTATGTGTAATCCTCATCAGCAATTCTTTCAGCTTCTTTGACTTTTTTTCTGCAGCTTGTTTCAGTAGAGTGTGCAGAAAGAGCTCTGTCAGGAGTCACCATACTGTTAGCCATCACCTGTTGCTTTTGCTCAATAGCTTGAAAGTGAGATAAACTTTCTTAACTTAACTTTCTTAACTTAATCACACTTAGTGTGATTTGCATAAACTTTTGAGAGTATGAGGGGACATACCGCATTCATAAGTTTTTCTTCCCTCTGCAACAACATTATCTATGGTACTTTTACTTACATCTCTCTTTTATATTACCTGGTCTGATTATTTCCTCAGCTTGATGATGTGGGAACTGCAAGCCAAAGAAGCTTTCCTCTACTACTGAAAATTGAGTGTATAGCTGAAAGCTTTATGTGAAACGCAGCAGTAGCCTTTTCCCGTTTTTCATGATGTAGACTTAAGTACATCTATCTTTATTAAATGCATCTTGCTTTACTATCTGTAAGTGTAGAAGGCATAAATGTCAAACATACTGCTGTTTGTATATTCTATAAAGTAAATTGGTCTAGAACTGCATTTGCAGTGTTACTGCAAGATGCATCAATTCCACCATCTAGTAACTATTAACAACTAATTAAAAGAAGATACACGATCAATTTAGCTGTTACATTAGCAGTGTCCTCCTAGAGGAGCAGGGGAAGAAATAAGGACTCTTTATGAGACAATGCAGGTAGCAGGATAAGAATTTTTATATAACAGTGTATTAATTTCTAGTATTATCATTTTATATAAGAAGTTTCTGAAATGTTCACAGGAACATTACTTGGTCATCATTGAGAGAAATAATCTTTTCAGCTGCTTAAATATAGACCGTGCAACACCATTTGTGTAGCTCCTCATCTCTGAAGCGTTGTTTGGTATTTGTTCATTAACGGAAATGCCCTTAATACTGGCAATGACATGAATGTGAGAGAATAAATAAATGGCACTCAACATCCAGAGACCTTTACCTTTGTAAACTGTGTTTGGAAGAGCTGCAGAACTGTCAAAGGACCTGCCTGACCATGTATATTGATGGGATTATGCAGACATGTCTCTGCTTGTTGCTGAGAGGTTCATGAGGCTCCCACAAGACTACAGTATAAAGAAAACCATTGATGCACCAGCACAAAAAATCAAAGAATAGTCCAATAACAATCACAACAAGGAGCAGCAGCTACCATTAGCGGAGCAACCAGAGAGAGCAATTGTAAACCTTGTTACTGAACAGAGAGACTGAAGGAAGAGTAAAAATAATAGTTTCCAGGGAATATAGGCATATTGATGTGGCTAGGAAGTAGCTCCTGCCAGGATTTGTCACCAATTACTTTTCCCCATACTGTAAGGGGGAACCCTATTGCTCTATTTAATTATATAGCATTGTGATATCACTATTCCCCAGTTTCCTCAGAAAGGGCTTAGAAGAACAAACCCTTTCTATAATAGCTCTGTATACAATCAGTTAAAGAAGCTGCCAGCTCTTGGTGTGATTTCTACATGGGCAGTTTTTGAGTGATGTTGCTAAATACATTCTTCTTATTCAGGTTTTCATCTCCAATTTGGGGGAAAAAAAAAAAAAAAGAAAAAGATAATAAGCAGCTATTCTGACCACATACATCAGAAATGTACATTTAATGACAGCAACTACAAGATTTTCTTTCCTCTCTAAGCCTACTTTATCTTACATGCCAAATACCGTGATACAGCCAAGTAAGCACATTCAAAGCGTACTATCAATTCATCAGTTTTTCAAAATTCTTGGTCATCTGGGTGGTTTATCATCTTTGGTGTGAATAACTCAAGCATGTATACTTCAAAGTTGCTCCCTGAAAATGTTCTAGTAGTTCAAAGAATATAAACACCAAAGGGGATGAGGGAGAATTGATTTTTAAATGTATCTAAACATTTCCAGAATATACTTTTCAACTTTTCCTTATCTCTAATAATAGTATATTTATTCAAAACACTGGAATCAAATGTAATAGCATGATGTTCTTTTTCTGTGTTTTGTAGGCTAGCCAGATTGGTTTACCATGCTCATTTTGTAAGAATTTATATATTAGTATATGGGAAAAAAATCAGGACTAAAGAAATAGATTCATGCAACATAAGTTCAAACTGTACCTTGCTGGTGCAGGTAAGCACTGTCCAGGAACTCCAGGAACTGACTCCTTTTGTCTGATGGAATTGTAAGATATTGTTAAGGTTGTTGATTACCTGCTAAACAACAATGAAAACTTCCCACATAATGTGGAATTAAGTACAGAATCTTGAGGCCTTCATGAGTCCATATGACAAGTAAAGCAGGAGACTGAAGTAAAACAAATAAATAAAAAGATGAAAACAAACCCTGTACTTGTTTGTAAGAGATAAAATGTCACAAAGTTCATAGATATTTTACATTTTGGTATAAGTTTGTGCATTGGCTAAGTGTAAGTGGTACAAATATAGAAAAGTTCTATGTAATAACTTAATTTAAAAATATAATTGGATTCCACAAAATTTTTACTAAAACTAGGAAAAACACCTGCCATGTTATTTTTAGGCATTGAGAGATTGGTAGAACAGGTAGAACAGCAAAGGGAATGCTTAGCAGCCAAGAAGGCCAGAATTTAAACAAAAGCAAAGTTGTGGCAATATCTAGACAACAACAAATATCAGAAGGATTTTAAAATTTCCATGAAATTGTTCATTGGAAAATGCTGAATTACCAAAGACTTTAAAATGAAAAAGCTAAGAAAAATTAATCCTTGTGAAACAGTACTGCATGAAACACTGTTAAGCCTATGTGAAATCAAAAACAGTATCCAAACAATCTCTTCTCTACTTTTTATTGGTGGTGCTTGAGATGCTTTCTCTGTAGGTTAGCATACTGCAGCTGTGTATTAAAAGCACATTTCACCCCTCTTCACAGGAAAGCTATATAAAATAGGCAAGTAACATTTTATAAAATATTTACAATGCAGTTCACATGAAAGCAGGGCACTAAAAGACTATCTGACAATAATCAAGAAGGTGCAGTGAAAGCATGTGCAAATACTGAAATTCAGAGGACCTGAACTGTGCTTTCCAGAAATTCTGTGTTCCTGCACTTTTACTCCCAAGGAAACCCCCTTTGAAACCAGATCCGTACTCTGGCTTCAGGCTGAGGTCTGTACTAGACACTGCTTGAGGACTGCTTGGGATGCTGTTGTTGGCACAGACATCACAAGTGATGGAAGACGTTTACTTAAATGCCCAACATTTGTGTACATCTTGTTCTTAATCTGTCCCTTTGATAGCATGTAAAACTGATCCACAGCAACATCAGAACGTGGAAATTTGCTCTAGATTTCCCTCCAGGGATGTGAACTACTCTGAACTCTGGGAGACTGTACCGAGATGGACAAATTTCTGCAAGTTTCTGTAGTTTTAGGCCACTAACCATATGTGGTGTCATGACTTAGATAACAGGATACTTTTCCTTTGTCATAAATATGAGACATGCTTTTCCTCCACTGTATTTGCTCTCTCCCTAATGCATATTCTACTTTCTGTGTTACTGTCAAAAATATTATAAAGTAATGTTGTAGGAGAGTAGGTTATTCACTCATCTGGGATATGGAAATCCTGTTAATTTTATAAGGTATGTTTAATAAAATTGCATCATTGGCAAGGACCTTTTCATGGTATTATACTGTGTTTATTAGACAGAGAAAATCTCGTTGCATTAGGTTCAAAGCTAGAAATTGATTACCAAAGGAGCCGGGTGCCTAGGTTGCTTCGCTATTTTGAAAATCCCACTAGGCCTCTGTTTGCAGCTTTTTGGCACCTAAATACCCTTGAAAATCTGGCTCAAGAGTTATGACAGAAACACAAAGGAATAACAACTTATGTTTTTCATGCCAGAAGGATTTTACTGGCACTGAGCATCTTGATGTTACACTGGGGGAAATTATATTTACATATTTGAGAGCACTAAATTAATTATAACATAAAATAAGACTTTGTTTAACATATGTAAAGAATCTGTTCTAAAATACATTATTCCTTGTAGGGATTGAGATAAAGTAAAACATTTTACGAAGCCTAGGAAGGCTGTAAACAGGGAGATGGCCAGTGTTCAACGGTTGATTAGTAGTCTGGAAAACAGACACGGAGCAACAAAATAGATTGCTCAGCCTTAATGCCAGACCCATCACTATTAAATTTTTTTATTCTTCCTTGCTGCCATTCTTTTGTGTAAGCCTCTTAAAGTCTGCTTGTCCATTTTCCAGTTCTTATGAAAATATCTTGTATAATTTCAAAATAACCTTGAAATGATTTACTTTGACAATTTTAATGTTATGAATCAGAAAGAGGAAAAGATATTTTGGCTTCTGGGTTATCCTTAGGCAAGGGAAGAAATGAATGGAGTCTAGTGTATGTACTGAACTATGTATATATTTTCTTCATGGCCTCAGGAAGACCCCAGAGCTGAAAGCTCTATATTAATTTTTGATGGTTAGTTTCTATTCTGATGAAAACTATTTCTTTGTATCTGTTACAATACAGTTGAAGCAGCAAGACCTACAGGGCTGGGAAAATGTCAGTAATACTTCTATAATTTAATTTTTAACTCATGGCAATAATTGCAGGAAATGGGTTTTGACTTTTTTTTCCATAACTTAGGTTGTATATCCATCCATGATAAAATGACAGAAAATAAAATTGATAGATCTGACTTAGGCAGGATTTTTCCACCTTGCTTCCTCTCCTGAACATGAGCAATGAGAATTGCAAGATATAACATTTCTGACACATTCTGAAGGACTGGTAAAATCCAAATTCTCTGCTACACTAAAAATAAAAATCCAACTTGACGTGGAAATGGGGATATATACCACTGAAGTAGATTTGTGCTGAAATAGATGCACATGCTGGTTGTTTGCACTCACTTTGCTCTGGTGGAAATTCAGGGTGATACCTAACTGGATCCAACACAATGTCTGCAACAAAGTTTAGCATAGTTCTCTGATGACCAATACCCCATCTTCTAGGAGAGGATGGTACATAGCCTCCATAATCACCCCTGTAGTGGTTTGGAGGTCACTGGGTGCTTAAAAGCGGTAAGGTAGTTACTTTTTCCCTACTGTACTGTAGATAGCAGTACTTTCCAGGGCAAATAGTAGAAAGCAAAGTCAGCAATGCATGCCAAAAGTGTATTTAAACACATCTCTAATGCTTTCTCTTTGTCTTTCATTGCCTTAGTATCAAAACAGCAAAGGATTTCTTTTATTGTAAATTTAATTTCAACAACTTATTTTTTGTTTGCTCTCTCAAAAAAACCTATCCGTTTTAAATCAAATTAATTACAGAGAAGTAGCAAGTGTACAGGCTATTCTACAACATTTTTGTATACTGTTATTTAGTTCTATTCTAAGACATAGTTCCTAGCTAACAGTAGGAAGAATTATTATTATTTTTTAAATAAATTGAAAATTAATGTGCCCTGCAGTTTGGAAAAGTGAGATCTGGAAACAATTTGAAAGCAGAAATTGATGGAACTGGGCCATTAAACCAGCTGAAGACCTGGTTGATATTTTGAGATAATTTTGCTATGATCAATTTTATTTGGATAAAGTCTTTACAGGTAATGGCTGTTTTAAGGAATGAAAGCATATTCGCACCTCTCTAGAGTAGTTCTGTGCAAGAAGTCCCAGCTGGTAGAAAGCAAGTGATGTTTCTGCCTGTGTAGCACTTGTTTTTGATTTCAGAGGGGAAACAGAAGAAAATTACTTCAATGGGTGGTGACTTTAAATACAGCTGCTGCCTGGCAGAAAATATGTTATCTCCCTTTTACCCAAGTGAGAACACTTCTACCTTGTGTCATGGATAGGATCAGAGCTCCAGCTGTATTGTCCCAAAGGAAGAGACAGAAAGGGATGCATTCCCCAAACCTTTCCTGCAGTTATGAAATAAAGTTCAATAAGTTTGTCATTTTTATTATGCAGAGGAAGATGGGGAAGTCCAGAAGGACATTTTTGATGGAGCTGGCAAGAAGAAAAGGTTTCCGAGTAGAAAGTGAACTAAGGTAGGAAAATGTTTATATTTGTAGAAATAACATGTAGTAATGCTGCTTGAAGCGTTCTAATTTAATAAATGTAATCATACAAGTAAGTGTGGTTGAAGATTTTGCCTACATATTTGGTGGATATACTTTGTTCTTCCTGCTATAAAGATGCTTCAGGATTTCAGTGGGTGTTGCTAAAGTGTGGTTCGTTTTTATTGCCTTCTGGGCAAACAACAGGCAGAACACAAACATTAGCAAAATTTCTTATTTTTTACCTCTAAAATCTGTGGTTCTAATTTATCTTAAGTCTGTTAATTTTAACATGTCTACATTTTTCAGTGTACTGCTTCTCACATGGCAAATAAAAACTGTAAGGTGTGAACTTGTTTTTCATGGGATATGTTTCTATGCCTTTGTATAGTCTCACTGGAGTCAGTGAATCATGTCTTTAGCTGATTTAAATCAGCCATTGTTTATGTCCTCCTTGAAGTCAGGTTAAGCTTAATCTAAACTCAATGGCCAATTCCTGAAATGAAAAAACATTAAATATACAGGAACGGAAAATGTGATGGGTTGAGGGGGACATTTCTCTAGAACACCTCTAGTATTCTAATATTTAATCTTCCTGTGAGTAATACACTGATGTGAGTCTCAAAGTTACTGGCTTACGCTTTGGTACAATCTGTAAGAGCACTGGAGAAAAAAACTGGGAATAAAGTACCACAGATGTGGCATTTCAGGATGAAAATATACTTCACCTGCAGATTTGTCTGGTGGTGTTTCAATAAGCCAACTCATTTTGAAGGAAGCCTTCCTCCAAATAGTGCTTTTCATGAGTGCTAGTTACATTATGCAGTTCTCCGAAAGCTACATTGTTATGTAGGCTCTCTGAAAGGCTGGAAGAAAACCAAGTATTGATAATTTGTCTGTATCTGTATGCAGATAGTATACAACTGGATCCTCCCTATAAAAGCTCATTTCCACAGATTTTTTTCAATCCCATTGACTTTGAAAGCCTGAGGAAGAGGGGAGGATGAAATAATTTGTAAAGCAAGATTCAAGCAGGTATTGAACAGAAGTAGGCAATTAGTGTTTGATACAAAACTAATTGAATTCGTAGGGGAAAAAAAATGAACTGTGCTGTTCTGAATCCTACATTAACAATCCATTGAGGACTGAGTAGAGGCTTTATCTGGTCTGCTTTGACACACAGGTATTTATTGCCACTATTTCAGACTTTCTGTAAGTTGTATGCAAGGCAGGTGTTATGTTTAATTTCAGCCTAGCTGCTACTGGATAAAACATAACTATTTAACTGTTGATTTTTGTTTTTGAAAATGCCAGAGGAAATGCTAAATTTGTTACGTTCTGTGCCAGGAAAAAAGTGCAGCTGTACAGGTACCAGAGGAAACTGGTGCACAGCAGCTAAACTGCTGCTGTGAGCATAGCGATGGCAAAGTTCCCAGATCTGCAGCTCGGTACAAATACATTACATATGAATATTTTATATAAAGTGGAATAAACCACAGGAAGCAGAAGTTCTATGTCTCTAACTGTTTTTTTTTTTTTTTTTAACTCAAGCAAAGATGTGACAGTTTAATTAAAGTAGAACCTAGCAGGGATAGATAATAACAAATGCAATAGTATTTCATGAATATTCACCTAACCTAGATTTTTAATCTTTTAGATTAAAATAAATTTGGATTTTTTTTTCCCCCCAATGGACTCTGCTCTACAAGCTTCACAATATGGAGAGAAAAAAAAAGTGCTATACTGTGACAGTTTTCGTATTTCCAAAGTATAGTACATTCAATAAATTTCGTATCTTTCAAAAATATAGTACATTTAATGCATTGGAGAGTTATGTGATACCAGTTTTCTATGGTCAGTTTCTAGTATTTGTAATTGTGGTTTGGCGATTTAATGAAATCAGTGATTATTGATATGAATCAGGGTCACAGGGATAGGCCAAGGGGTTTTGTTGGTCTCCTGGAAAGTAGTTTGCTTTGAAAGGTTGTGCAGCCTGCCTTCAACAGTTATCAGCCGTCATTTTTAAGGTCCATACTAACCAGCTATCTCTACCAGTGGTGTCCTGTCTGCTTGGACAGGTTGGTGGATTAACTTCTCCAGGTGTTACAGAAGGGCTGCAAAGCAATCTGTCAGGTCTGTTTGAAATTTACTGTATACGCACAAGGCTGTCACCAGCATGGGCTAGCAGGAGGTTTACGGAGGCTTGCAAATGGAGGCGGCTGCTATTGGGACAGTTTATGTTCCAATTCTAGGCTTATTTCTATGGAAACTAGGTCATATAATGAGACTGTCTTGTCTGTGCCTTTTCCCCAAGAAGTTTAGGAATCTGTTGACTGATATCATTTAATTTTGGCATATATTTCAGAGATACTGAGGTCCTACAAATTTCATGAAAATGAATAGTTTTGTCCTTTATCTGTTGTTGTCTTTGTGGGTAACAGCACTCTCCTGGGGTTTGTGTGTGAAGGGGGAACACTAGGAACCACTCAAGATTTCCTACCAAGTTAGTAGTTTTCTAAACTTGCTGAGGAACATCAGCAGGCCAGGTAAAAATTTACAGATCATCCTAAGTGTGTATGTAATTTTTTCTTGAAATATAACTTTGTCCCTCTCCATTATTTTCCTGTGGAAGGTGCAGAATTGTGTCTTTTTAATGATGAACTATCATGGGATTCTTTCCAATGTTATTCTAGTACATGGACCCAAATTTAGTGTAATAAAGTCTGTGCTACTGTATTTTTAAGCAATGTACACCATATAAGCTATTGAACAATAACTCAATCTGTACATTTTATATTCACTAAACTAAGATATCAGTTTCGTAAGAGACTGGCCTCTTAGTAGCAAGGAAGCAGTCTTTAGATGGAGTGCATAATTCATAAGTTATGAACATTTGACAATGCTATATGTAAAAAGCTTAATGTAAGAACAGAAAAGTTAAATTTACAAAAAGATATTACTAGCTGTAAAGCTTTAAGGAATTATTGTTAACAGGCTTTTTAATACTGTAAATCTTTCATTCATTGATCAGGAATATTGAGAAGGGGCTATCAGGTATCGTAAAGTAGCCTTTTCATTATGGTACTGCTTGCGCAAGCCAAATATTTTCAGAGTTGCAAAAAGTGCGTAATAGGTTAAAGTCTTATGGAAGGCAAATGATACTGAAAGAAACAAAATGCTGCACTTATGGGAGCTTATGGCTAAAGTCTTTCCTCAAAGCAGATTCAGTGACTGGAATAGATATATTGTGATATGAAAATACAACTGCTTCCCACATCCTAACGTACAATATATACTAAAATTTCAGGAAGTGCGTGGTAAGTAAATAAGGAAATAGCAGCTCTATGTGTGTACAGCTGGGTTCAGGAAAAAAGGAAACTTCTTTTTCTGTACTTCTTGACAGTGACTCTGTCACTCATATTGTGGCCGAGAACAACTCTTACCTGGAGGTGCTGGACTGGCTGAGAGGACAGGCTGTGGGCGACAGCTCCAGGTTTGAACTACTGGATATCTCCTGGTTCACAGCCTGCATGGAAGCAGGAAGACCAGTTGATTCAGAAATGAAGTATCGTCTCATGGTAAGACAGATCCTTCAGTGCAAATACAGTGATGTTCAAAATGCATGACTGTGATTAGTTGTGTTTTTTATATACTTGTGTTGTGATATATTTTTTGAATTTAAAAACTTTTTTTACTAAAGTTTACATGAGTAATTCGCACAGTTTTAACAGATTAAAAAGACCTTCCATAGCTTCTCTATCAGTGTCTGGTAATGCTAAATTACTATGCCATCACATGTTACAAACTGGTAATATACATCATTCCTGTAAAAAAAGGGGTGCCATTAAAGGGGAAATATCCATCAATGAAGCACTCGCTGTTGTTGTGGTACTTGTGGTATTTCCACAAATACTTCAATGTCATGGTAAATGTCCCACTGAGAGCAGTGTGTTTTAATGGGCTCCTGAGGGAATACTTTGCCTCTTCAAAACGATACAAAAATATTAAAACCTTTGCTGTTTGGAAGTGACCAGCTAACCGCTAGGCCCTTGAAGGACCTGTGAAATGAAGGCTGCTGCAGTCTGTAGACATGCATTTACAAACTTGGCACCATCAAGTAAAACTGTCCTAAGAAAAAAAATGGTTTTATTATATTGTATTCTCTCTCAATGGGAGCTCTAGGTCAGAGGATATTTTGAATGGCAGGCTGATTATTTGGTGAACGGTGTTTGACCTTGAAGCAACGGATGATGACATACTTTCCTCTGATCTATATCTGACAAAATTATGTGCTAATTTCTCAAATTGGAACGTAGTGTGAAATGGTGGTATTCAATACCCCCAGTACAGACTATAAATGATGAGGGTGTGGTAGGGATGCCTGGTGCGCTGAGCACAGAGCGACGACAGCACGTGCCGCTGGGCCGTGAAATAGACCCTGCGCTGTGGCAGGATGAACCTATTCCCTTGTTCTGCACCATTCAAGCCTCACGGTGATGGATATAACGTGCACTGGTGAAGAAATTAATTCATACATCAAGAGAATTACAAGTCTGATCTAAAGCTCTCTGAAGTAAAGTGAGGGATTCCTGCTGATTCCTGAGGGTCTGGATTAGGCTCCATGTGAACTGTTATCCCACTGCAAAAATGATAACTGGGAAACCTGTAAACACTGGGACCGCGGCAGGATCATCAGCGTGTACCTTCCTGTGAGGCGGAGGATGCCTGAATATTTAACAGCAGTATCACACTGTTTGCTGCTTCTTCATCCTGATGTTTGGATTATGAAGGATGATTCATAAATACCACCCTTCCCCAAGAAAAACTGTAGCTCCTGATTAATTTTTTCAAACATCTTTCATTGCCAGAAACTATTTTCCAGGATTTTACATGTAAGAATTACTGTTTAATAACACTTGGGGGTGGGGCTGGGGAGTGAATACACCAGATGGAGCTGTCGCTCTCAGACTCAGCATAATTCCGTGACAGAATATGTGTTTGTATTTGCAATCCTTCCAATGAAGTATTTCTGCAGTATGTTTATAATCTTTTCAGTGAATCTGCTGGAGGGAGAATAGACCAAAGAAATTAATGCAAAACAGAAAAAACCTGAAAACCTTGTAACTACTGCATTGTGTAATCTCACAGGCAAACAGGTTGTAAAAATAAAAATACTGGGTATGCAAAGAAGTTCTCTAAACAAGAAATAAATCCAAAACATGAGCAAAAATCCTGTGAACTTTGCTGAGAGTTTCACATCAGGATTAAAAGAAAACTAAATTACCCTTTATGTACATTCGTAGTTTCAGCAGTGTGTGAAGACCTATAGATTCAGACATCTCAGAAAATAGATGGGTTTTTTTCCTTTCAAAGTCAGAAATGCCTTTGTCTTTCTCCAAAATGTCTCCAACGATGCTGAAGCTTACTTTTTTTTTTTTTTTGCCTTTTTTTTTTTTTTTTTTTTAAATCAATGAGGAGGCCACTGCAAGTTGAACTGCCTTAGTTTTCTTTTATATATAAAAGTCCTTTTGGAGTACTGCTGGAGCAAAAACTTCTGAAAAAGGTAGCAGCACTGTCAGGAGATTGTTAGTATACTTTGAGACTGGCTCTGCAAGTAAGAGTTTCTGTTTTTATTGAAACATAAATATTTCATGCTAATAAATGTAGAGTGCAATAAGCAAGCCAGTGACAGCTGTACCATTAACATTAAAGCTTATAGTTAAGACCAATCTTAATTATATAGTGACTCTAAAGAAATAAGCATATTTGTAAAGCAAACAAGGAAGGAAGAGCAAGGATTCTAGAATTTCAGCAAATTTAAAAATAATTTTATTGTTGCAGTGTCACCATGATTTTTTTTTTTCTGCCTTGAGAAATGAGGAAGGATTGAAGTAGTGGTTAATTTTCTTTTTAAGTACTAGACCAAATTCATATATAATGTAATTTAATTGGAGTTTCACTGAAGACAAATTATGTCAGTCTTGTAAAATGTGAAATGAAAGTGAATTAACAACCCTTGAACTCAGGCTACATCATGAAGGCTTTGAGGTGTAAGGAATGGATTGCAGTGGGGGAATGTTTTGGGTGAATAAAATTGCCATTAATATCAACAGCAGTAAGATTTCCTCTTTCAGATCTTACAGTAGCCTATTTGGAAGGTTGTTCTTCATTCAGGACATTTGTTTTAATGGATTACTAAAAAGAAATGTCCTTCTTCATGCAAAACAAGGGGAATAAAGTCAGAGTTACAGACCATTAGCTAACATATTAGTTACAATTGTCACCAAAGTACATCCTTCTGTGGTTGCGAATGATCCAAGAGGTGCTCTGATGTTAGTGATTTATAGAGTATAAAAGGTTGGGTGACCAGATCTAAGATGGTCTGAATTCTTATTGATTCATTTGGTAACAGTTGACTTTTATAGTTAATAGCCATCATTTAATTTAATAGGCTATGGAAGTGTGGTAGCCAAACATCCGCTTTAAAGGGAAATCAAAGTATTTCTCTGCTTTGTCCAGAGATGCCCTTCCCACCGCAAGCAGATGGGTATTCTGGACAATAGCAGGACATGGACATCAATATGTATGCAAGGGCATCCCCACATGCTAGAAAGTAGTGATGTTTCCTGGGTAATGGAAAAGAAAGAGGCAGAGGGGAAGCTTTCAGAAGGATAAAAAGAAAGGAAGAGAACAATAGGTTGGTTCACATCCTCAGCAGCCTTAGGAACTGTGCTTGTGATTGTGTCTCTTCCGCCTTTTTCTCAGTCAGAACCCCAAAGTTGTTAGTTAGTTATTTTTTTAGCAAGGAAAAGAGATTTATCTATTTCCTGAACAAAGGATTTCCCTCCACATTAGGAAAAGGAAGTACCACATCTTTTGATCCCTTGCTGTATCATGTGGCAAGCAACTCATATTTAACATTTTTCGGAGTGTCTCACTCTGTTGCCTCGTGAAAGAGAGAGGCTCTAACTAATGGAAGAAATCCTTCATACTGACAGTCAGACTTTCCCAGAAAATAAAATGAAACTTATAAACTGGCTGCCTTCTCTTCATAAAATGCTGGATATCAGCAGACTTCATTATTTGATCAATGCTGTCTGGACTACAAAGCTGCTGGCTGTTGAATAATGTGGCCTGACACAGTCTCTAGTATCTGCGCACCTTACTCACTGCTGCTCCGTTTTCTCTCTCTGTTATTTCCCTATGTCATTATACTACTTTGTGTATTAAAAAAAATAGTTTGACAAAGAGCAAAGTATTCCTCTACAGGATTAATTCTGTAACTAAGCCCCTCTGCTGTGCAAATAGATGCTAGTGGTACAGGATGATTTTCTTGCTTATGCCATGTAGAAAATGTCACCGTGAAGGAGTGGCAGTGACTTTCACTCTTACTTCAGCCTGGATGTGGGGTACAAACTCTGACTAGCTCTAGCAATTCAGTAGCCTACACATTTAGATTTTTTTTTTCAGTGGTTGCCCCTTTGCAGTGTATCATAATTTAGTTTTAATGTAGTGGAGTTATCTGCAAAAAAAGGAATTTTAATTCTTACTTTTTTCTCATATCCATAGTTATTTCTTCCCAGTACTACAAATTATTTTGAGGTAGTGTGAGTTTCCAGGATTGCTTGTTCTACACTGTAATTGCTACTGGATGAAACTTTTGGTTTGTCCCATCTGATCTTCCCACCAAAACCCAGTATCAATCCTGTTCCTATCTTCTGCTGATGATAGATCATCTCTGTAGTTCTCATGCAGGCATCGTAATATTCCCTAAAAATCAGACTATAGTGATTACTGTTTGCTAGATGTTTTTGCTGTTGATTTCTAGCTGAAGTTTCTTCTGTTGTTATATATAATCAAAGCCTGTTAATTAAAAAGATAACTATTACTGATTAAGAAAAATGCTCAAATATCTTTGCTAAGGCAGGAACAGGATGTTTATGTGCCAGTCTATCACCCTCTTAAACGCATAGAGTTTCCGCATTAATTCTGCTCTCATCCACAATGCTAGGTAATGCTACATGTAGGGCTGTTGTTCTTTGTGTGTATATATCCTAATGAATATAATAGCTTATTATATATTCTATTCAGTAACGTTGTGTTTGTTCGCAGTCTTTGCAGCTGGCACTATCATTTCAAGCAGTATATTAGCTGTAATCGGTCATAGTTTATATGATTTAAAATCAATTTTAAAGTATAATTCATGAATGTGTGCAAAAGTGGATGAGTTGTGCTGTTGATCCTGGCTGAAACCCATTTCAGTTATTCCCAAGAGTGGTCTTACACATAAAATAGCTTCCTTCCTTTCAGTGTATACTATGGAAACTGCCATATAATTCACTGCTCCTTCAGCTGTGCAAGTAAATGCCTTTTTTGTGTGTGCATGAATACCGTTATTTAACTACTCTGTATCAAATACAAAGGCAATTTAGCATGAAATTATATGTGTGGGGGAGTGTGTGTGAAGGCACATACACATATTTATAGGTTTGCCTAGCACAGATGCTAGCTGTATGTCTGCACGACTTTGGATACAGGGGAGAAAGGGCTCATCATTCCATTATTGGGGTGAAAATTTCCTCCATGTATCTTTGTGATATTTTTTGTTGTTGTTGAACCATTTCCCTGTGGTTTTGGATAGTGCAATGCAATACATTTTTGACAGATCTGCCAAATGTTTTCAAACAAAATGACAAATAGCAAAAAATACACAGAAATGCTGAGAATGCTTTGGGTGTTTCCCAAGTATTTAAGATTTGGGCAGTTCTAATGAAAGCAAAGGGATTAAAGGACTGGGCATATAAAGCAGCAGAAAAGCTGGTGCTAGATTGTCTTTTCAGTTGCTCACTGGTCAGGACACTTGCATATTGAGGACTTGTGCTTAAGACTCTCTTTTGTCAACAGGGACACAATTCTGTGTATCCTGCCTTTCAGGAGAAATTCCCCCCCCCCCCCCCCCCCTTGGGGGGGGGTGCCCCAAAACTTTTTTGTTGATCTTGGTCAATTTTGCATGGAGCAAAATTAGGTGAAAAGCAAACAAGCATGTAGGTAGCCTGGTGGTTGGGAAATTCCCATTTAAGATTTGGCACCTGGCTCCTTTTCCTTGCACCAGCAAACACCTAAAAGTGATGTCTGAATTGGATCAGCATATAAGGAAGGGGCTGAGTGAGAAATCACAGCATAAGAGGAACACTAGCTGTTGGTTGAAAGGGTGGAGATGACTCTTCCATGGCTGTTTGTAAATGTTTCCTTTGCTTAATAATGACCCCAAAATAGAACATTTAGCTCAATGAATTAAATCCAAACCAAAAAAGTTTTCTTTCATTTTACCTGGAAGAGGGGGGAAAAGTTTAAAGTCATACAAACATTTTTCCTCCACCACTGAAAAAGAAAAAAAAGTCAGTTATTTGAGCATCTCCTTTTTTTCTTTTTTCTTTTTTGTTTTTCCTCCTCAGTCTAAATCCCTGATTTTATATTGAATAATCTAGTGTTTTCTGGGAAAACTCTGTTCTTTCAAGCTTATCCACTTTTAAAGCTTTGTGGTTTATCAATATTACTGCAATAATAAGAGTAGTAGAGACTTGCCCTGTAGAGAGACTTTTTTTTTTTTTAAATGACAGTGCCATTGAAAACTGCCTGCAAGAACTTACTGCAGAAAATGAAAAATCCCAGTAATCACCAGATAAACTGGTATTGTTAGTGCAGCCAATGTGAAATTAAATGTTTTTCCTAGAAAGATGGTAGAAGCGTTATTGTTCTTTTGCCTTCTCTTTAAAGGTACATATTTTGGGATCATGAAATGTACTTTTGGTATTTTAGGCTATTTGACAGGTGTGTCACCAACTCTTCTCCCCGTTTTTTTGTTGTTAGGAACAAGATCAGTCTCCTCCTTTGAATACACCTGAATCAGAAGTGCCATCATTTATTGCAAGCAAAGTATCTCAGTATTCGTGTCAAAGGAAGACAACTTTAAATAACTACAACAAGAAGTTCACGGTAATACTTATTCTAACTATGAAATAAAACCTAGCATAAATAAAATAATTAATATGGTACTTGCATCAATATTTTCTATGGTACCCTCAGCAAATTCATGAGTTAAACAGGCAGCACAATTATAAAAATTTAAAAAGTTATGTATCTGCCATACTTAAATTAAAATTAAGTTCAAATTTAATTGCATCCTTTAAGTGTTGCTGAAAGCTTAACACAGTGGATCTTTAAATAAACTAATAGCTTGTAAACACATGAATTTTTAAAACAAATGATAGAATGGCATTCTGAAAATGTCTTTTTGCTTTTCATCACAGTCTTATTTGACAAATTGGAAGTAATGGTAAGCAAAAGTTTGGTTTAGGTCAGTCCAAGGTACTTCACAATTGCTGTGCTGCCTTCTTGCTTGCCCAAGTGTTTGGTTCTTCAAAGTGTGACTGTAAGCTTGAGATTTTCACAACTGCTTAGTTATGAAAACAGATTGCATGATCAATGTAATTACTTTAACATGATGAAAAAAAGCCTTAAATTGTCTAGTTAAATAGAAACCTTAGAGACTGTCATATATCCTATTTAATGCTCATAACATTACACAATTCAGTGGGTATGAAGAGCCTGAGTCATCTGGTCTAAATTCCTCTTAAGTTATTGTGCCTAATGGCTCCTCTTGGCTGGCTCTAGATACTCAGTGACAACTATTCAATAGGAAATGTTTGACACAGAGACTCTAATGTAGTATAGTCTGGATAAATCTGGCATAGTTATATTTATATGTTTCAATTATAGCATGAAACACCTTCTCATCTTCCTAAAGTTTTATTATTTATTTTGTTATTATTTATAATTTTTATGCTTTTACTTTGTGTGTGCCTATAAATACACAAAAATCTTTCAGGTAAATATTATTTGTAAGATCCATATAAAAAGAATAAAACCAGATACCAGTAATTTGAGAATAAAAAACATTTACAAGGTAAATACTAAAACCTCTGGGAATTCAGAACTAAAGATAAACCTGAGAGCAACTCTGAAATGTCTTGAATGCACAGTTAAAAATTAAAACCCCTAGATTTTGCCTTGTAGTGATGCTTTTAAATAATGATCAATTATACCAATTATATAATAGTGTTTAAGGTACTCAAGTAGGTTAAACTGTTTGCTTATTTAAAAAAATTTCCCATTTTGAGCAACCTGATGGGAATTTAGTTTTGACCCTGCTTTGAGCTTGAGGTTGGACTAGAGGCCTCCTGAGGTCCTTTCCAACCCCAATGATTACAACATTCCCAAAACTGCTTCTTTTGAAATACCTACCATGTCCCACCTCCTGCTAGAAAAACAAGGCTGTGAATGCTACCATTTAACCTCTTGAAAGTGGTCATTCTGTTTCACTGTTTACAAATATCAAATACACCCTGCTGTAGGGGAAGGTGTCAGACCAAATATAGTATGATCCAAAGATTCAGTAAAATATTGGCCTTCTTGGAGAAATAGGAAGTAAGTGCCTTTGTTCTACACTTCCTGAAAACAATGGAATATGGGAGTCTGATTCTTTCTTGAATTTTCTGTAGTAAGACATTTTGTCAGTCATTCTGAAGGTAAAAAATTAGAAGTAATTGTGATGGATTATGGCAAAGTACAATGGCTACTCCTAGAAAGCAACAAGTTGTTGATTTTTAATTATCGTTAACAATTTGAGCACAAAAAGGTCTAGAATAAGGTAGTTCTCTTTTTAAAGTTACCTTTTAAAATTATTTTTAATTTTGAAAGATCTAATATCTTTATTTGTAAATTTGCACAGTATTTTTCCATTTTCAAAGACTGAGTACTATAAGTCTAGTGAATATATAGTTTGTCTCCTAGCTGCTGAATTCCCGAATTTAGTCCAAGATTCAGTTCAAGTGAAAAATGTGATAGCAGCAACATATTCATTGAGTGGTTTCTGTCATACTTGTGTTTCACAAAGAAGCAGTCCCTAAATTACTTCCAGGTTTATCATTGCAGCAGTCTTAACGTCAGAGGACAACTTGTATTTGATAAATGAATTTAGCTGAACACATGAGAAGCAGGGTAGTTCGATGACTGAAGCACCGAGACTCCCTTCTGTTATCCTATATATCAAACATTTCTGAGTCTGGCTAGAAATTAGGTTTTGTAGTGACAAAGGTGGCAGTTTTTCATCTTCATACTTTGAGAGTAACTGTTCTGAGTTCATGCTGTATTTTATTTCTGGAGGTGGTACTGGGCAAGCTGATAATGCGTATGAGTCTGCCTAGCATCTGCATCTTGACAGTTGTAAAGTGTGGTGGGTTGACCTTGGCTGGATGCCAGGTGCCCACCAACCTGCTCTATCACTCTCCTCCTCAGTGGCGGGGCAGAGGGAGAAAATAAGGTGGGAAAAAACTCATGCGTCAACATAAAGGCAGTTTAATAAAAGCAAAGAACGTGCGCAGAGGCAAAGGAAAACAAAAGATTTATTCTCTACTTCACATAAGCAGGTGATGCCCAGCCACTTCCCGGGAAGTAGGGCTTCAGTACGTGTAGCAGTTGCTCCAGAAAACGAACGTCATAATAACGAAGGCCCCCCCCACTCCTTTCTCTTGGCTTTTATTGCTGAGCAGACATCATATGGTATGGAATATCCCTTTGGTCACTTTGGGTGAGCTGTCCTGGCTATGTTCCCTCCCAGGATCTTGCCCACCCCCAGCCTACTGGTGAGGGGGCAGTGTTGGAGAGACAGCCTTGATGCTGTGCAAGCACTGCTCACCCGTAGCCAAAACACTGGTGTGTTATTAACACCTTTCTAGGTACCAATGCAGAGCACAGCACTATGAGGGCTGCTATGGGGAAAAATTAACTCCATCTCAGCCAGACCCATAATGTAACTCAGGGCTGTTGCTCTTTTTCCTCACAACCAAAGCTTGCAATAGCAGCAGAAAGGCTTGGGTGTTTATGGACTGCAAGAGCTGGCCGGTTCCCTGGAGGCCTGCCAGTTAGTCTGCCTAATGTCAAAGGAGCCTGATTTTCAGTTTTGCTGTTGTTTTGTCGGTCTTGCATTAAACCTGTAATTCTCATTCTCAAATAAAAGTGTTCCAACAGATTTTTCAGTGCGAGCACTTAGCAAATGCACTGAAGCATTGGTATAATTCACTTGTGCATGCTGTGGGCAGCCAACCGTTAAATGACAGATTTTCCCTGGCTCAGAACTGTATATCCTGAAAATTAGGTCCAAACCATCTTGAATTATGTGTTGATGATAGTATTTTGTTATAACAACTTTATTCTGTGAGCCAGGGTTGTTACCTTTCCTTACAGATTTTCTATTTTCTTCGGTTAGCTTGAAAATAATGTTTTTTGTTCTTGCCTCTAACAGGGTCACAAAACTATTCCTTGCTTATGTGTTCTTGGATGAACTCATGGATTCTTCCTCTTATTGGACTTTGCCTTGATACCGTGTATCAAATTCCCCTTTCAGATGAGTCGTAGTTATGTTTGAGAAAGAGTAGTATTTACATTTGACATCCTTTAGTCTCTTCAGAAGAGCAGGAAAACAGTCACTAACAGGAAATGACGTGCGTACAATGAGGCTTTGACTGTGCTGCTTCAGACACATTTGGAGACTTCATTTCTGGACAACTTGGTATTTAATCATCAGTTTTAATCTTGAGTCCTCTTCTGTATATATTTTACCATGAAAGACCATTTATTAAAACCAAATAGCAGAGATATTTGATGAGAGCTCATGAGGACAATGTGGTGGTTTAACACACTAGATGCAAGTTCTGTGTTTAACTGTCCCGTGTTTTCTTTCTATTGTAATGGCCAGAAAATAACTTACAGAAAGGTGCGCAAACCAGTTTTACATCATGGAAGAAGGTGCAGAAGGGTTGGCAGACTGTGCAGATGTGAAGGTTTCATGACTGTGTTCGGTATGGGGTAAATCCTACCCAAGTTATTTTGTTTTATGAGCGGTTGAGTAGTAGTAAGGCCTGTCGTGTGAAGAATAGACTAGGTATGTCAGATTGCATGCCAAGGAGGAGACAGTGGCATTGTGTGGCAGTTCATGGAGGAAAAATGCAACCACTGCAGGCTTGTGGGGCCTCATGCAGTCTTTGGGTCACTGTGCGTCATGTACCATGAGGTCACACTACATAGGTTGGGAACCACTGCCATGGGCTTTACTCATTTGAGTGATTCAGGAATGTACCTGAATGCATAGCCCTGACTCCAGAGGTGAACTGTAGCTGTTCAGATGGGTAAAGGTGCAAAACAAAAGGGCAAATAATTTCACCAGAGGCTGTGCCTTAGCATGTTTCCTTTACGTTTGTCTTAAACATTGATGTTATTATGGAATATAATACTATAATATTGTTCTCTGGCTCATTTGTAAATAGCTAGCCATCCTCCCCCTCTCCCACTGAAAATATACACTTGGGGGCTGCATTGTGTTTTCATGTGGTAAAATAAATGGAGTCATTCTGCTGTGCCTGAGAGGGGTTGTTGGATTTGAATATTAATACCAGACTGCAATAAAATTCAGAAAGACATTCTTCTGTGAGGAAAATACAATTTAATTCTTACAGAAGAAACTAATTAAGTCAGAAGCAAATGGTTCTGTGATTCTGAGGCTTATTGCTAATGCTACTGAATGTTACTCTGCTTTGGCTGTTACTCATGGTAATGAGAAGGTGGATGTTTAGCATGGGAAAGATGCCTGGTTTCCTTTCAACTCTGTTAGAGAGAAAAAAAAGAAAATCCCTTTTTTATTTTCTCTTCTTTTTTACGTATAGAACCATGTATCAGTTATGCCAGTGGCCCAAGCATTTATTATTATTATTCCATTTTAAAACAGACCTCAGGAGAACCTCAACTTTAATTTTATAATCAACTTGGGAGCTCTGTAGGTAGAAAACCACTAACTGAATGCATATCCGTAATACCATGTACTGTCTTACTGACATAGCCTGCTTCAGTAAAAATTCTTCAGACGGTATATCAAAATTGCAAATTTCGTAAATGTATGTGAAGTGTACACCTACCCATAATGAACTCGTAGTTTGGTCTAAGGAGCAAATGTCTCTTCTCACTTTTAAGGTAAGTGGGAGGGTGCTCCCTAAAATACAGACAGAATATAAATACACCTGCACTTTTTGGCAACCCAAATTTGTATGTATACATCAAGTCTATGCTGCTTTCTTTCACCACATTAATATGTGTAATATACATTTAGCATTTTATGTTTCTTATTACACTGTGTGTTTTTATCTAGGGCAGTGTTATGTGATTGACACTCTCACTGCATTTTTGCGCTCTGTCAGCAAATCTTTTCTCGAAATTGTCTTGTTTTCTTTCACATTATGTGGAAAAATATGGAAACTTCTCAAGAGTACCACTCTTCTGTTGGAAGAAATGAACCTGTTATTATTGGCTAATATGAGGAGCAGCTGGAGCTAACATATTTATTTCTAATAACAGTGTGTATACAAGGACCCTGAGATCTTGCACATTACTGTTATTCTCATTCTTTCAGCTCCTTTGTTTCTCCAGCTGATGTAAGATGATGTGATAAAATCTTTGGACCTGGACACATATTGGGCTTTTCAGTTCAGATACCAAAAATAATAATAATAAAAAAAATCAGACTGAACAAAAATGGATAATTTTATTTATTTGGAAATCACTTTAGTCAACACTATAGGTTGGCTCAAATTGCTTAATTCTCCTTGAAATAAGCACCTAAAATTGTTTATTTTCTCTGTGTATACAAAAGGCATTCACATGCCCTATGTCTCTTCCCATTGACACGCAAAATTAGGATTTACACTGGGGAAAGTGAAAAGAAAATTATTTGAATGAATAGTTTGCTCTAAATCTCTTTAAAATCACTTTGGTCAGTTCTGAATGGACACCAAACACTGGCAACAGCAATGTGATGAGAACTAGGAGCCACCCTTTGGATTTATGACTTACTAAATAAACTTCAAGTAGAAAACAGTGATTGAGAGGAAAAGCAATTTAACTCAAATTGCTCTTCTGAGTGTAATAGTCCTTCAAGCAGGTATCATGTAGGATTTTGTTGTTGTTGTTGTTTAGCACACTTAGCTATTTAGGTCTTTGGTGGATTAAGTTCACCTGTACAGTGGTATGTTTTTTTTTTATTTGTGCTGCAGTAGCATTTGCAGGCTCAAGTAAGATAGAGGCCTTTTTTATAAGAGATGCTATACAAACACATTGTGAAAGACAATTCAAGCCCTGGAGAGTTCATAGCCCTAATAGGCAGCAAAGGAAAGATAGCAAGGGAAACAATGGCAGAGAGGTATGAAGCAGCTTTCCAAGGTCACACAGCAGAGGAGCAGTGGGTATAGGCATGGGAATAACACAAGTGCTCTGTCCGTGAAGCTGTAATGCTTTTTTTACAAAACAGATTAGATTTAAAATATGTTCTTGATAGTATAATATTGGTGATATCTGTTCTCACAGAGTCTTAAACTGGAGGAAAAGACTGTTTTGCAAGTAACAATGGAACTGCTCTGATAATCTTGTTGAAACAAGCAGGACAGTATGAAGCATAGCATGGGACCGTTAACTTCTTTTGCTTTCCTGAATGTGAGTGGACTCATACTCTAATATTCATGCTGAACATTATCGGGTTAGCTGTTCAGCAGGCATAAACCAGCATAGCATTATTGATTATTATTTTTTTCCAAGAATTGTTCTCATATATTAGTTGAGAATCTTGCTCTTTGCGTTGATTTCAGTGTTCTGATTTTAGCATTTATAATATTTTAGTGTGCATTTTTACATGTGCAAGATGCTTACTGGTAGCTTTGCTTTGTTAATGATATTTTATCTTACTAGGTCTTATGCCAGATATTAAATGAGCTTCAAAGTTCCTGTCAGTACATCCATCCTCTTCCTTATTTCTAACATAATTCAACAAAATCTTTGTGTACTTTTGTATCTGACCCATTGGGATGTGGAAGTCCATTCCATGCCCAATGTTTTCCATAGCCCAAGTCTTACCAACATACATACCACAGTTTGAGACACAGATGGAAAATTTGCAGTAACTGAAGAACTGAAATGTAGCCCAGCTATCTTTCACATTTAATTAGAGCAGCCCCTGCAGAGTATGCCAGAGATTATGAAAATCCCACGTGCTGGAAATCTCTAGAAATTTAGTTTCCCATTAAACTAGAACCTTTAAAATGGGCAATCTGAGTATTGATCTGATTGATAAAAAGATGGTGAGGTGCTTGGTAAGAAATACAAAGGTTTAGAATAAATCAGGGGTCAGTAACTTTCCTTTTTATATCGCTGTAAGTAGATTTCACTGGAGATCTAATAGACTGCAAACCTTTTCTCAGCTAATATAGGAGTTTCATGTGCTTTTCCCTTCTGGAATAGTGTTCAGTATGGACTATAATATTCAATAGGCAGCAACTCCACTTGGAGAGCCGTTTCTTTCTTTTTTTAAAGCAGAAAGATTTTATCAAAAAGAATGTCAAAAGCAGTTTTATGTAAAAAGACAGATCTGTAATTAATTGCAGCATTTGCAGGCAATGTTTTGTACAGGGAATAATGAATATTCAATACTATTTAATTGTTTATTTAAAACAGCTTAATGAGCTTCACAAAGGCAGGAAAACATTGAAAAATGCCAACTAGAATGATAAAAACGCTTTGATTATATTTTCTTACTGGCTGTCAGCAGCCTCACCATCTTTTTATCAATCAGATAAAATGCTACATGTGATTGTTTTTTCTCAATAATGGTGGTGACACAGCTTTTCTGAAAACTGCCCTCCTGCTACTAGGAAGGGGCTAATACCTCTCTAAAACAGCAGTGGTGCTGGTATATGCAGACACATTTATCATGATGGCTGATTATTCAGTGTAGAATATATCTATTTAAATGTGCATGTGAGAGGCTGCCTGTTGGGAGTGAGAAAAAACATCCCTAGACTTTGAGCTTCCTAATCAAGAAGATGACTTTGCCAGTCTGTCATTACTACACACAGCTGAGTAGGTACTTATGAGAACTGTTTTCTGTCTATGTATTTGTCGTGTACAGACTATTTTATCAAGAAGGTAACAACTATATCTTTTTGTTTCTGTTCCCTGATTAATTCTCCTAGTGTTGACTGGAGTAAGAAATTTCTTGCCAAACACTGCTTTCTTGAGTATTCATGTGCATAGATTGTAAAGAGAGAAAAAGAAAGAAAAAGTAATCATAATTTTGTGACTGTAAACCTCAGTTAAAGTAAGAATTAGCATCTTTCATTGCATAGAAGGAAAGAATCTTTGAGCTGATAAAGAATAAAAAGAATAAGAACTTGAGACAGCATCCAAAAAAACCTCACAGCACAGGAAACATCTCATTCCTGTCACCCTACTGGTAAAAAATATATATTCCCCATTTGCTTTGCAGTACTGTGTATGCTGTATTTGTTCTTCCATATGCAAAGTGGGATGAATCCATGCTGCTTGTGACCTCAAATTGGTAGTTTCCCTTTTTTTTGCATTAGTTTTCTTTCTAAATGGGAACTATAATGTGCACCTGTCTTTAACCAAAAAGTATGTAATTAAATACAGCATAATCTGTCAAGCAAATAAAGATCTTAAATGTGGAAAAAAAGAAAAAAAGAATAGCAGTTGAACAAATCCAACAATTAGCCACTGCAAGAGCTTTAAAGACAGCTGTAAGGAAGCTAAGTTTTTGTGCACTATTTTTGTAAAAAACCCCCCCCCCCCCCCCCCCTTAAGGAGCGTTTTCCACCCTCCCTTTGATTCCTTATACCCAAGCGCTAGCTGTATGTAAATACTGGTATAAACTTCCAGATCAAGCATCTTGCTAAACAGCTCTCTATCTCAAGAGATCTTTCATGAAATGTTATGAAAATGGAATTGCACAGCACTTACTAATCAGGGTAGCTGATAAATAAATATGCAGCTAAGGGGAGGCTTCTTTCAGTGAGATGGACAACAGGTGACTGATCCTTACAGAGATCAAGGAGTGAAGTTATACTGGTGATACAGAACAAAGCAAATTCTCTATAGCAAGCCCTAATTAATTATTTTTATACACTTTAACATGGTAGCACAGAAAAAAAAAAGGAAAGTGAAGTGGGTTTGTTCAGCTAAGGTGCCTACTGTCAAACCAATTAAGATCTCATAGTTTTGATTCGTTAAGAGGAAAGTTTCGCAAATCCTAGGGTCAGTAGAGAACATTTTCTTGCAGATTGTGGTTTAAACCTTCATTTTGCTTCAATGAGAATATAATGTTTATAATCTGAGCAACACGACATATCAGATGGTCCGTTTTTCTAGAACTGAGCAAACAATAAAATGTAATATGTAAGTAATCTACATTCATTTGTGAGAAGCACATTTAATTTTAAGAAGTTGTTCTATTTTAATGATCTAAATGATTGTACCTCAAGTAAAATCTTTTCGTCGTTGTTTAAATCAGGCTGCATTCCTTCAGTGCAGGATGACAGATGCTGTTCTCAATTCCACAGATGTAGTAAAGGGACTACTTCACTGGATTTGCTGTCACGTCATTTAGTGGGCCTGGAATTGACTCCAGTTCACCTGGAGATATTACTCATCTAGCATTTAGGATGTGCAAGGCCTGCTGTTTTTTACTTGCCTTTATTTTCCGATATAAAGCACATTAATGCTAAGATAAAAACCAAAGCAAAATCTAAATTATTTTTTAAACTATATAATGATACATTTAATTACAAATTAAATGAAATATGAGCCTAAATATGAACAGTGATTCCATAAACACTGAGGGCAGGAAAAGCTGTTCAATCTCATTCCTTCTACTCTCCACTGCAGTCATTGTTCTAGTAAGCCATTTGCTGTCAATGTCTGTATCACAGGGCGTTACTCATCCTTATTCCAAAACCATTTCTGAACAGACACTTGGACTACTGCTCAGTGAAGAGATAATTGCAGGCAGATGCACGCTGACAGCAACTTCTTTGTTATTTTGTAATGCCTTGTGGGGCAAAGAAGAAACAGGAGCAAGTTGGAAAAGAGGAAGGATATGCAGCAACTGATATAGTGGGACATGTATCCCTTTCAAGGCCGGGATCTGTTAGCTGCTCTTTAGAGACTTTACTAAATGGTAAGAAATGGGATCTCCAGGAGGAGTGCAGGACACAATGCAGTGCCGGAGCTTTGCAAGGCTGGCTTGTTTATGGTCTGTACCTAGCCTACCCTGTCCCATTTGAATGGTGCACAAGATCATCCCTAACAGCCAGGCGTGGGATGCATTTTAGATAAATATTTTGAACAGTATCTTCTGGAAATGGTACACTCTTCGGTGGTTTCTTCGGAGATGTTTAATTTTGCAGTCTTTTTTGAGGTTTTGTACAAGGTTTCATTAAGAACTCAGATTTCCAGTTGCTGGTCAGCTGCAAACCTTCTTATCTTAGGTTCTTATCTTAGGTTATTCACAAACTTTTTTTGCAGCATTTGTTCTCTCCCAAAACATAGTTTTTCATAGTGGGAAACGAAAACCTGCTTCTTTTCTCTACCTCTGTGTGATCTGTTCCCTGCATTTAATTTCTAAAAATTGTTGCTATTAAGATATATATATTTATTTTTTTTCATATTCTGGGAGGGAGGGAGGGAGACTCCAAAGCTACATAAATGACATATGGATAGTTTACAAATAAATAAATAAATAAGTTGTACTGGCAGTCTCCACGTAGTTTTGAGTGCAATGTCAAATAAACCAAGCCATGGATAGCTGAAGAACCATAAAGAAAATGTTTTTCTCTTTGCATAGGTCATACATCTGAAAAAAAGAGGAAAAAGTGAGTTTGTTCCTTAAATTCCTAAATGGAAGCATGGCTAAAAGATCAAAAAGGAGGTGGTTTCCAGTATTGCCAGAGACTCCTATTTGTTTGTGTCTGAAAATGAAGATATCATGTACTGACCTGCTGGATTACTTATGTTTGGACACAATTCTAAAAATTATGGTGCTCTTTCACATTGATTTATTAGATCTGCACAGAATATGGAAAGTCTATCTCACAGAAGGTTTTAAAGTTTGGCTTTGTTACAGATCGGATTCTTTTCCCACATTTGCCTCTCAAATACTGTTTTTATGATATCTGGAAAATTTCAAGTGGTTAGAAAATTATGCTGAATTTTTTTTTATGAACTCTATCTTTTCACCTTAGTATAAAGAAATCTTTCTTGAATTAGCATACTAAGTAACCTTTCTAAGGAGTATACTGAATAGTTTAAGCTTTTATTAACCTTTAACTTTTTTCTACACCTGTCCTGTCCCCCCCCGCCCCCTCGCCAGGATGCCCTTGAGATAATGGCTGAAAATTATGAGTTCAAAGAAAATGAAATATTCTGCCTGGAATTCCTGAGAGCAGCTTCTGTGCTGAAATTTCTTCCATTTCCAGTAACCAGAATGAAAGATATACAAGGGTTGCCCTGCATGGGAGACCGAGTCAGAGATGTCATTGAGGTAACGTACCTCTGAATTATCTGCCAATTGATTCTTTTACAGATCTACTTTCAGAGGTCACAGAGTGCAGCATTGATATCTGTGTGTATTTACATAACCTTCTGTATTTCCTGTAATAACATTATATTACCCTTGTTACTAAGAATGCACTGATTTCTGGAAACCTTTTGTAGTAACATAAGGTTCTGTCATGGACCCCCTGCCCTTAGGAATAAAAGTAACTAATGAATAAATACAAATTAGTAAATAATGCAGTATCATCTTTGTATGTATTTTTTTTAAAGGCTCACTCCGATTTGGATGTGACAGGTTAACTGTTAATAGTTTTCTTCATGTAACTTCTGCCCTTGGCAGCATCAATTTGCTCACCTGAATGCTTTATTAGAAATACTATTTTTGCAAAATGGTAAGTATTTTAATACTTTAATGTTAAATCCTACCTTGCTATGAGTTATAGCAGAGCCTTTTATCTAGGTGATGGATGAACTTTACATTCTTACTGGAGCTTTGAGTATTCCCTGCATTTTTCTTTAATTCTTAGCCTTTTCAGGACCCCACATCTCAGGTGCTGTTACTCCAGCAGGCAGCTGATCAGGGGGTCTCAGCTGTCTGGAGAGGTCATTGCTGACTGCTGTGATTCGCTCTGGCTCCTTGTTTGCCTCACTCCACCAGCTAAGAATGTAGCCCCTGAAGTGCTCTTTGTGCCTACTACCTGGGGACTGGGAATTCAATTATGATGCCACAGAAAAAAGGATGATTTGGGGGGTTTTATTGCTGGGGGTTTTTTTGTTTGTTAGTCTTTATCAGAAAGATGAAAGGAACTGTACACTCAAGAAAAAATATATCTGTTCTTATAATGTTCTTTTAAGAGAAGTAAACTCAACCAAATAATGAAATCTAATTTTCAGGACAACTCATTGATAGCTTATGATAAATAACTCTTTCTGGCTGTGAATTTATGAGTAAATAAGTACTGCGAAATATATTCCATGGTCCCAGTTTCTACTTCATCCTTGAGTGAATTTATGAGTAAATAAGTACTGTAAAATTTATTCTGTGGTTCCAATTTCCCCTTCATCCTTCAGTAATTATCTGTCTGAACAGGATTGCAGAATTTGATCCTAATGCAATAAAACAATATGCTTGCTGAGGATGCTCTTCATGTTTTTACAGGTTGTTATGACTTTCTTTTAGATTAGTTTACTCAATCTTACCATAATCTTGATTTTTTTTTAAAGTAACGTTTTTTCTTTCTTTAGGAGATTATTGAAGAAGGAGAGAGTTCTAGAGCTAAAGAAGTCTTAAATGATGAACGATACAAATCATTTAAGGTAAATCTTTTGAAGTTTGTTGCTGTTGTTTAAAATTGCATATATTTTCTTCTGTTTAGTAGAGCTTAGACATTACTACCAATTTTATTATAAAGAAACAACCAATATCAAGTATAAAGAAAGAAAGGTCTTGAATAAAGAGAAAGGGAGAGAAACTGATAGAGTAAGGAATAATGGTGAAATCAGTTACCTTTCTAATTAATGTGATGCATACACAGCTGCTCTTAAGCTTGAACAAAACAATCTCTTTTTCCTGAAAACTAATGCAATGCATAGTCTTTGCTGTAAGTTTAACCTGATGTTGGGTTTATTTTTTTCCTCAGCTGATTATTACTATAACACTACACCATCTTATTCTGGCATTAAGAGAATACCAGGTGAAGAAGATGACTCAGATCTATTTTAATTCTCTTTTGTGTGAGGCAGAAGGAAGAGGACTGGAGATACTTCTTTCTTAGGCAGATTGTAGGTTCAGTGTCATGGTTACACTTCATAGTTACAGGGAATCTAAACCACACAGATAATGCAGTTTGTATTTCTAAAATTTTCAGTGAATTCTGCACTGGAAAAATATATACTGCACTTTTTTTTTTTAAATTTTATCTACAGTTTTAATATCTAAAAATATCCTGTTTGTGCCTTCAGAAAAATTTAAATCAGAGTAAAAGGAATGGGACTGTTTAATTCTCCCCTGCATTATTCACTTTTACTTCAGCTATTGAGCTCTTCCATTCTCTCTGACCCATAATACAAGTATGAAAGGATGTTCAGTGATAGTTTTTGATGCTACCTGTAGCAATACTCAGAGAAGAGGTGTAGATTCGCATGTATAGCAGAATTCAGGAACTGAACCTGCTTATTAATGGTAATAAAGTTTGAGGATCCGCCATTAAATTTTATGTTTCAGGGTTTAAGAAAATTTCTTGGAGATCAGAATAAAACCTATCAGGGGACAGATTATCTCAAATATGCTTTATGCCTTGTTTCACATGCCAAATTACAGCAAACTTAAGTGACTCTCTTGTTAGCTGAGTACAGTCTCAACATTTTGACTAAATTGACTGTAGCCAGTTTTTTCCAACAATTTTTTTGTGGGTTTCTAAGAAAGCTAAGTAGAATCCTATAATACTAGTGAATTTCTAAATTTTACTGTTTAGCATGGTTCTGGTAACGGCTACAAATCGCTGATCATGACTTAAAAGATCACCTCTCGTCCCAGGACCACAGTTGTCAAACAACTGAAATAAATTATACAGTCTATGTTTGAGATGTAGGGTACGTGAATGACATGGTCAGTTTGCCTCGTTACGGAAGTGGATGCTGCAAAGAACAAGTTCATAAAATTCACTTTCACCAACTGAAAAAGAGCAATGATTGCATACACAATTGAAGAAATGGGCTACTTGCTACTCACACTGCACTCTTGGCAGTGTCTCTAAATTGACATCTATAAATATATTGAATAATAACAGATCTTAGTATGGAAAGAAAAAAATGTGGTTGTTTTTTACTAAAAATTTGAACAGTGGCATAGAATCCATTTTCTTTAGTTCTCCATCCCAATATTAATTAAATCTCTTGGAATTGTTCTAAACCCAGTAATAGACCCTTTTGGAAATATTTTAGTACTAGCAAAAACATTAAAAGATAACAATCTAAGTATTTAAAAAATCACATTCTTTCATAAACACCCGTGATTCAGACAAAGAATAGGTAATTTCATCCATTATATACAAAATGTAGGGTAATTGCTATTTAATATTTAATTCCTATTTAATATTATCCAAGATTTTAATTTTTCTCTTTTCTTTATCTTGATTATTTCCAAGGAATTAATCTCTTTAGAAAAACACAAAGTAAAGCTAGTATGGTTGGAATTCAGAGGTTGTAGATTCAATGGAAAACAGCAGTTATTCGTGTCTTACACAGCTACTCATTGAATTCTATGAAAGTACAAAGAAACTATTGAGAGCTTCAGTATTGACAAACTGAACATAAAGAATGTGCTTTTGGGCAAGCATGAAAGTTTTCTCTCTTGCTTTTATGTCGCTGTTTGTCTGAGATATTGATCCACTGAATAATGCTTGCAAGTGTGACATTTTTGCTTTACATCCTTTTTTGGGGAATAAGTTAGTGTACAAAATTACTTTGGAATAAATGGAATATAACCCTACTAAAACTTCAGAGACTGGTAGATTTGGCCTTTTTTTTTCCCCCCCATTGGACAAAATAGTGAAATCTGTGCTCCAAGTAAGAAGTACAGGAATTGAGCTTGGCTCACGTGAGGACTGAAGAATTGTAAGACTGTTTATAATATGCAAGCGAACAAAAATTACCATTTGTACTTGAAATTGAATCCCATTTTGGAAAACAGTATTGGCGTGACCTCCAAACGTACGTTTTTTATAGAATGCAGCATAAGAATAGATTAGTTGTCTTTACATATTTACCATCTGTTTCCATGCACCACTAAGACGCATTGCCCTCGGTGCAGAATTTCAAGGGCCACAGGGTTCTCACTGACCCCAACTCTTGGCAGTGCTGCAGCACCAACATCATATGTACAGCTGGGAGCTGGTAGTGCATATAATACAAAATCATAATGTCGGTCAATGAGGAAGATAATCTTGAGACATCTCTTATTCTGTGAAGTCAGTGTAAGGGAATCCAGCTACTTAACATTATTATTTGCATTTCTATTAAGAAATGCAGTAAAAATAAAGATCACTATCCTTATTTCAAACCTTAGTTGAAAGTGTACATTTAGGTAAATCATGTAAAGATGCTGGAGCTGCTACTGTATTATTGTTTAGATTTCATTTTAATGAGAACTGTCCATGTATAAAAAACAATTGTCTGTTCAACGTAACTATGCAAAGAAAGGAAGCTGAATCTGTATGTTTGTATTACAGTATCTTCAATATAGGATAAACTCTGCCCAGTGTTTCCTGTCAAACCTCGTTGTTACCTATTTATTGTTAATTCATTGCTCCTTGAGAAAACAACACTGAAATGTGTGTTCTTCCACTGACCTTAGCTGTTTACCTCAGTCTTTGGAGTGGGAGTGAAGACATCTGAGAAATGGTACAGAATGGGTTTACGAACTCTGGAAGAGGTAAAAGCTGACAAGACCCTGAAGCTGTCAAAAATGCAGAAAGCAGGTAAGGTGAAAGTCTCATAAAAACTTGTATCTCAGTGCTCTAAGAACTTGATAACAGAATCAGAGGAGGAGGCAAAGTTCACTTATACATCCATTTCTTGCTGCAGTGTCTTGTGAATATTAAATTATTAGGTTAAAATAATGTTTGGACTAACAGAGCTCCTACTTAAAAATGGTGTCATTCAAAACATATGAATATGCATGGTTTTTTAATTGCTTACACAGATACCCAATGAAATCTGCTCTTATACACAAAACTATTGATGGGTCATTATTGCACAGATCGTGAAAAAATTACAACATTAGGAAAGCCCAGAACTACTTTTCAGAGGAGACCTGTCTCCTTCAAGGCAGCCCTACTTTAGTGATAAATCTAGATTTGTAATAAAGTACTTGTAAAAGTACTTCCATAATCCTAGCACATCAAAATTTTAAAGTGTTAAACATGGTCAACTGAATAATGTTGCTTCCCCATAGATTTGCGTGTGTGTGCACGCACATGCCATGTCCCTAAATAAAGGAACTCATTTAAACAAAGGAATCAGTTACATTAAGAGAAGGGGATTATATAACAGGACATTAACATAATGTAACTTTATGTTTGCATTAAACCCATGTGTTTTATGTCACCTCAGTAGCCCTTGGATCAGCTTGCCTGCATTCATGTTCCATTGTCCTTTTTTCTTTTGCATATCATATCCAAATGTGAAGCAAGCTGCAGGACTGGGCTTTTTTAATACAAGCTCTGTGATCAGACATAAAGATAGCTGGGATATTTCACATACCTCTGAGCCCTATACTTGGGCAGAATCCCATCATTTTGGGAAGAGCACCTTTTAAAGCAGTATGCCCCAAAATGCCATTGATGGGAGCTGGTAGAGAAGTCAGACTAATTTATAAATATTCAGGTTCTCAGCAAGTGGAGCAATTATCCTGAATGCTATGTTGTTATAAATTGAAACAGCAAATTATAATGACTAAAATATATATAAACTATAGGAACAAAGATGAGGGAAGGAAGAGGCTGTCTCTTGCCTGTGATCCCCCACACCCCAAGCAGGAAGCTGACTCCAGGAATGGCAGGGAGGAAGGAAAAGACTTCTCGACAGGCTGGATATAAATATATTTGTTCCCACAACAAGTCCTGTAACAAACCTATAGTTTCAGGTTCAAGATCAAGCATTTCTTAATTCTTGCCATTAGATAAGGTTCCCTTGCCCGTGCTATGAGTTGTGTGGTTTAACTTCTTGGTGAGAGGTGGCTATTTCACATGGGGCTTACATAACAGTATGTAGATTTTGATAATTCCACAGAGTGATTGGCACTTTTTTGCCTTTGATTTCCAGGGTTTCTCTACTATGAGGACCTTGTTAGCTGTGTATCTAAGGCAGAAGCGGATGCAGTAAGCTTGATTGTCAAGAATACTGTGTGTACGTTTCTACCAGATGCTTTAGTTACCATAACTGGTGGTTTCAGGAGGTGAGTGAAAACAAATGACGTCACGTGGTTGTTTTATTCTGGTACACACAGAATGATGTTTGTGTCTTGGAAAAATCAAAGAATCTTAGTAGGAAAGTATCAGAGGGTTTTTTCCATATTTTTTTTTTTTTTCCCCAAACAGGAAAGCAATTCCCAGGTTCCTATGTTTTATTACTTCAGATGGTTGGTTTGTCGGAACAAAATCTAAGAATAGCGTGCTGGAAGAATTATGTTTAGGTCACGTACCATACTTGAGCATATTTTTTCTTTTCTTTTGGTGGCTCTGAATTCCCAAGACTGAGACTATTGTAAGGCCATGTTGAAACAAAGATATGATAGCTTTAAGGCAATCTTGTTGGTTTTTTTTGTTTGTGGTTTTTGGGGGGTTTTTTTGAAGAGAACTTGGTCATATGAGATTGAAAGGTGCTAAGGCAGAGTTTGTAGTGTTGCAAGTATACTTTGCAGTAAACACTGACTAAACTGAACATAAAGTACTGACTAAACTGAATATACACTAACCTCTGTATAGCTAGGGTGATCTCAGAATTTCTTTCCTGGGTGATTTTTGTTCCTAAAGCTTTTGATCTTGGTTTGCAAAACCAAACCCAAACCTGTTGCTCAGGACATACACAATTCATTCTTTCAGCACTTATTTGAGAGCTTTCCTAAAGCCACACAGCAAAGTGTTGAGACTGGGAATAGTCTTCAGGAGTATTGGGTTCCTTGCTCTGTACTCAGTCCCCCATTATGTCACTACTTGTAGTACATGTCATGCTCATAAACCTAAAAAACTTAGCACCTTAAATCTCTTGCTGCTGAATTTGTTACTGTGTAAAAGTTTGACTATGTTTTTAACACAAAAATATCTTTCAAAAAATACTGAATGTATTCTCTTAGAACTTAAAATACACAGTTCTATCACTCTCATGCAACTTAAAATGGTATGAAAGCAAAAAGACAGAAGAATGCTAATAATTAATTATCGATTGTGTGATTTATTATTGTAAGCCTACATAGGCCTGCATAGACTCACTCTGGTGCTAAATTAAGACCTTACAGGATGTTTAATTGCTATATACATACACAGTGATTAAGATGAATGTATTTTATCACCTTTGTGCTCCCTCATGATATTTGTAATTATTCCTTGTATGTCCCATATTTATTGTAAGAATGTTTGCAGCCACCAGCTACATGATTTCTATAAAACAGTGTGGTCAATAAGAAGCATTAGGCTCAAGTATGAACCCTGGCCAAAGGTATAAGAACAAGATAAAATTTTATATTCAGAACCTCAAGTGTCATTATTTTGTGAGTCCTTGTTTAAGAGGCATGTGATGGCAATCTCTTCCCACTGATGCAAATCAGTCAGGGACCTTGCGTTAGTAACTTGGATATAGCTGATTAACACATGTCTAGATGGGTCAGAGAATTGCAGGGACAGAACTGTTATCACACTGAAAATTCCCAGTTTCTTCTGATATGATGTATTTGTGAGCTTTGTTGGCAGCATAGTTGTTTGCAAAGTTGGAATCTCACACATCAAATGTAAGCCTGTTGTTTTGCTTATTATTTCAGGGTGATATGATAGTTAGCCATTCTCTTTTTTGTTAAGAATAAGCTTTTGTATCTTTAAATGGGTGTGTCAAACCGGAAGAGAAATTATTTAAGTATCTAATGATGCCTTCAGTGAGTAATCCTGTATATTAATTATGTGCCTTTAAATATACAGAGCATATATTAAAAAAACTAAGTTTCAAGATGTCAGTCCTAAATGATATTTTACCAGCCCATGGAAAACAAATACTGCAGCGTAGGATTTGTAGAAAACTTGATTAAATGGATTGAGGTACCTTTATTAAGCACCTATATTTTAATTACTGGACTGCAATAGAGTTGACTACTCTGTTCTTTTTTGCCTGTCTCGTATAGTGGCAGTACTCATCAGCATGAGGTATGTGTTAGCTCACTAGCTCGTAGTTTCCAATTGACAAATTATTATTTGTTTCTTTCATCATTATGTAAATATTTTAATAAAGGTAGGCAAATTTTATTAATCAAACAATTTGATTCCCTCATACTACACCTTGTACACTACTAACATAAGAGAAAAAATAGCTTGTGATTGCTCTGAATAATATATTAATTCCCCAGGACCCAGATTTGTCTTGTTTTGTATATTTGTTTCATAACTTGGAAAAAATAAGCCGTTGTTTGTGTTCCTCCAGATTTGACTGGAGAGTTGAAAGTCAGGAGTCTTATAAACCTTACTTACTATGCAGGACGACTGGATGAATTACAAGGAACAGAACTTCCATTAGCAATCTACAATCATGGAGATTCAAAACGGTAGAGGTGAACTACAGGAAAGTTACATTCTTTTTCCCAAACTTATCAAACACACACATGGCTGGATATATTTAATGATTTACTAGACCTTTTCCATTAGATTCCTGGAATTTCATGAAATCAGATGTTGTAGTATTTCTTTTAATCAAAATTAGGAAGCATAGTATAAAATTCCAGTAAACAATAGCTTTTTTTGAAACCCCAGCAAACTTGTTCATGGACTTCGGTTTGATTTAGCTTTCACCTTTAGTATTCTGTATTGCTTCTTGTACTCGTCTTAATGCTAGTTGGTGTTTATAGCAGCCATAATCATGGATGATGGTAGATGAACCATGTTTCAGGTATGGACGAAGGAGCAGCTCAAAAGATTAAGAGCAAACACAAGAGAAGCCACTATCTGAAGTACAAAAGCATCAGGGCATCAATCCCTCAGTAGTCAAACTGCAAGCACAAGTGCAAAACCAGACTTGATTGGCAGCTGTACATTAGAAAGCAACAGGAAAACGAAGAGCAGGATGGACAACTGACAGTGAAAATGATGGAGTCTTGAAGAGAGGAGACAAGGATATTTTGAGCACAGGTTTTACTGATAGTCTGGAGACTGTGTTAGGACACTGATCACTGCTTGTGTCAGGGAAGCAGGATTGCAGGATTAAGCCAGTGGTTACCCATTTGCTGATTATGTAGTACTGGGGACTACTGTTTGCATATTTCTAATTCAGAATGGTGGAAGTTTCAGGGGGAGAAAAAGGCCATAAAAAGGAAGTGAAAATCAAATTACTAAGTTGGATCTGTGTGGTTTAATCAAAATACCAGACCTACAAGTTGTTAGACTGAAGCATGAAAACTGGAAAAGCTAATGAAATCTTATTGAGAACATACCAAGACCTGTTTCTCTGACCCATTGCATACAGTTTATTTCCTCTTTTGCTCTAACATTCTGTAGTTTCAGCTTAGCCCCAAAATTCTTTCTTTTACCTCTTCTCAAGGGTCATATTACTGAAGGAGACTTCAGTGTCTGCTACTTCTTTGATGCCTTTTCTTTCCGACTCTTTCATCTTTCTGCCTGTCTTCACAAAACAATAGCTTATAAAACATCTTTAATCAGAGGTGCTTTCCATGTGGTTTTGCTTGGAAGTGGTAACAATACTATGTTTGGTTGAAGGCAACTCTCTTTTCAGCTATCTGAATCCATAAAGGAATATGAAGACTTAAAAGTAACTGAAATAAAGGTTTGTGATGGCAACCTTTCAGTATCTCCCTAATTTGAAATCATTCAGGAATAGAAATGAATAAATTGATGAAGTCTGGATGAGTTTATCATTTGTTACTCCCCTACAGAAACACTTAGCTAACTGCCTGTTAAACATACTCCTTGAGTTTCAGTTGGTATAGTTTCATATGAGAAGTTGGGAGAATTTTTTAAAAATCTTTTTCTGACACTTATCTGGGTCATTTTGAAACAGAAATTACAACACTGAAATGCACAGAAATACAGAAGTAGAACAATTGTATTTATGAAATAAATAAATCACACCCACACGGTGTGGAAAGCATTTCATTGTCTATCTAGTGAGGCCTATCAGCTCTACTGTAGAGAAGGAAGTATTGAAAATGCTGATAATGCACTATAAAGCATACCACGGACAATGTTATCAGAAAGACTGAATTTGCCATGCAGTTTATTTGAATCAGGAGTTGGCATGGCATTAGTTTCAGTGCTCAGCCTCTCTTATTTTGAATTGCTGAGATTTAAGACTGTTTTCTTCTTAAAGTTAATGAGAGAAATTCTGAGGTGGGGAACAGCACCTCATATTACAAGTCACAAAAGCCACTATGGGTGAAGTTTCCCTTCCAACATTGAGTTAAAGAGAGGCCCTGGGATGGGGAGAAAAGAAACTTTATTTTAGCGTGCAACATCCCTGATTAGTACTGTGTTTGTCCCAACTATATCCAAGGCAGGAGTGTAGCTTAGGCTAATGTATGTTACCACTTTTAAATGAGAGTTAAACTGAGGACCTGAATTTTTTTTTCCTGGTTATTAAAATTGTAATTTTATTCTATGAGGAGATTTAAGTTTTCTTCAGTAGTAATAGCATTATCTCATCTTGTATATATTAGTACATGTTACAGAAAGTTTGATTCGTTTTAGCAAAGTGTTAATGCTATTATTAATAACATTAGCATCTTTGCAGGATTGTTAGTAATGACAAGTAGAGAGAGAACTTCAGACTACGCTTCATGGCAGTAAAACTGGAGTACTTTTCGCCTTTTCCCATAGCTCCATGTTAGGACATGGCTTCACAGTGACTTCAAGAACAGGTTGTCATGGGCTGAATCATTATCACCACATTCTGCACGATCCTGGGTTTTTTGCTAACTTGATTTAGCTGCTGATATTTGGTTTTGCCACAAGAGGTTATCTAGACTGAGGGTTTCCTAAGAGCAAAAATGCTTGGAGGAAGCATTGTATACTGTATGTAGTTTACAGCTTCAATCCCTGTACTGGTTATTCATATCTCAATACACACACCCACAAAACCCAATTTTGACTGGAGATGTTCAGAAAAGGATCTGGAATAAGAATTAAATACAATAATAAGGATAAATCATCATGTTCATTAACTGCATTTCCAGTATGGCTTTCTGTTAGCCTTTCTGTGTGCTTTGTCCACATGATTAACAAATGATTTACAAATTAGGTTTCAGTTTTCTTGTGTTCCATGTAGCACACTCGAATAGTTGTGGTTAGCTCTGCAGCAGCAGGATTGTATTGCTATGGTATGAGCACATAGTTACTATATCATCAGTAAGCACTTATTTTTTAGAAGTTACCTAGTCATCCTATTGGTATTATGATTTCAGTTCTGGCTTTCTCAAATGAGATTTACTTAGACATACTTTTGTTAGTTTCTCCCATCTTTGCCTTAAGATAGAGTGAAGTAGACTAAGGAGACACTTCGTTTTAGATAAGTTTTCATATTGCAGTTCTTAAGAAGGTGTCCAAGTGTCTTGGGCAGTGCATCAAGCAGAATATCTAGTGCCTATCATGTATTATTTGTCTTGGTGGGAGGCTAATTTCTCCATCCTGCATCAGTCTTCAGGGAAGTTTTGTCTCAGACTCTCTTGTTACTGAATTCTGTTCTAACATGAACCTAATTGTAGATCACTACCTCCTTGCTTGCATTTTATATTATCTTTTACAAATCGGGATTTGAGGCTCTGTAACATTTGAAGATAAGGACTGTTAACAGAAAAGCAATGAAGACAGCAAAGGACAGGGTCTGTGTGTTTGTCAGGCAGCACTGCCATGCTTTTGTATATTTGAAAATTTCTTTCCTGGGTGCAGTGACATTTCTTACAAGGCAAAGGAACGTATAAAGGAATGACATGGGACAGGACTGTTGTGTATCAAGAAAATCATTTAAGGATATCCCTCCTTTCAGTCTCGGAGATAAAGTAAAACGAAATGGCTGGGACAAGGAAACACTTTGAGAGATTATTTTACAGGCTCACGCCCTGATGAATAACTAATATTATTGTGGCACCTTCATTTCAGAAATTAGACTTCTATAAGGCATCTGGAATCAAAATTATCTAACTGTATTGACACATGCTCATAAATGAGAGGATGTGAGATCAAATGTATGAAGAATATTACACTTCCCAAGCTCTTGGTATATACTCAGGACTTCATGGTTTATTTAAGTAAGTGAGCTAGTCATGTGGCGTCTGACTGAATTTCTTCATAAATCCTGATAAAAAGCTCTATTTGACCTTTTCATATTGGATACTCCTAATACAAGTATTCTTTAGCAGGCTGTAGAGGTTCTACAATGAGGCTAGAACACCTGACATGACACCAAATCTTTGTTAGGTTCTGAGAAATAAATGTATTTGAAGTCCTATTACATGATTTTTTTTCTTTCTGATCAGATCTAGGATTAAAATAGTGCCAGATTTCAAACTTATATAATTAATTTAGTAAAAGTTTCTTTCATTAAGTTTTTAGACAAACTCCCAAGCAGAGGTTCCTTATTCTACTCACACCTTGTTGTTATAGTGTATCTTTACATTTACACTCTTCTTGGATATAGTGGTTTCTATGCTTTTTCCCTCCAAAACACAAGCTATAATAAGGTAAGATATAAGCTGTACCCAGATGTTCAAGTCCAAGTACTGTAATTTCTGCTCACTTTCTTCTACTGCTGTTATAAGAAGTTAATTTTTTAATCTGCTGTTATTTTTTTTGTCAGGGAGAAATGTGCTATAAAGGAGCTGTGGGGCAAGCGGTTCACTGAACATTTGAGCTGATACAGTAGTTTGCACACAGTCTAATTTAAGCAGATCCTGGAATAATCTAGCAATTCTTCCAGCAACAGACTGGAGACTATTTGGATATCATTCATGAGCACAGCTTTGCCTCTGATAAACTATAGTCCACTTTGGATGAGGCTTTTAACCCAGAGGTGTTCTAATCTGATCTGCTTGGTCTTAGAGCTTAGTAAAAGAGCTTCACCCTACCGAACTTCCTCAGTTTAGAAGTGTTTGACCTTGAGGTATTGGGATGCTGTGAATAAAAATATTCTGTAGCAGAAGTTAGAGGCCCTACAACTGGGAAAGAACAGAGGTCATCACTAGTTTCTGCTTCTAATTTTATGTAACCCATTAAAAAAATAAGTTGAGAAAGGGGAAAATAATTTTTATCCAAATTAATGGCTAGCTGAGTCAATTTAGACGATAATCTATTGGAGTAATTCAGACACTTCCTTTTGTCATTAGAGCTTTGATTATTTTTCCACTCATTTCATCTATTATTAGCCATGATGAATCATGAAGTAGAAGCTTATGAATAAAGTATCTGGGAGTCATGGACAAAAAAGTACTCAGCACAGTGTATTCTTTCAAAGCCTTTCAAAAACTTGATTCGGTATTTTTTACACACCCTACTCTACTCAAACCTTTACCACTTTCGCAGGTTTATCAGCTCATTAGAAGGATGCTGTTTAGTTATATACCTCTCTTCTCTCTAAAGCTACTTCAAGTGATGGGTCCAGAGTGGAGGTAGCAATGCTGCCAATTTCTGTGAAGCCAGAAGTTTTACCCTGTATATATAGAACCAGAAACTCCCTGGATTAGCCTTACAGTCTCCATGATAACTTACACCTCCTGGAATGCATTTGTCACAACCTTAACAATGTTTATCATTTTCCATATCCTATCAACAGTGGTGATGACTACTAGTAAGCAAGCCAGAGCAATACGAGTAATGTTTATAGAGCAAGATATGAAATCCCAGACTATATTAATTTAGCGCTATTACAACAAAGCCTTCTGTATTAGCTTTTTTTTTTCTTTTTTAACTGAATTGGACAAAATAAGAATGAAAACCAAAACTAGGGTAATGTATTTCCTTGTCAGGCAGTCAATCTGAAATTTTAGTTATGTACTGATCAGGTTTGTTACCATTTTAATTCTAGACAAAGTTTGTTTATTTTTTATGGAACTGGCTAAAATCTTTGAAGTTACTGCATTGATGACTGCTTTATGCTATTTACTGTATTTGTCTTTATACAGAGTATAAGGAATATTAGCAGTAGCATTTTCAAGTCACAAAGGCGAAGCAACATATCACAGGTATATTACTAGGAGAAAGATAAAGTATTGTCTTAAAAATAGGTTATTTCTTTACAGTTCACATAACAGTGTTTTGTTCATTTGATATCCAAATCTGATATTCAATGTTAAAATGAAAACCAAAGTGTGCAATTAATAGAAAAAATGCAAGAATTTCTAGTAAAGATGCAACTATTTCTAGTGTAATAACAAAACTACAATTCACAGGACTCTAACTGGTTTTGACCACAAATTCTAAGTAGGTTGCCTTTTTCCTGTAAAAGGTTATTTTAAAATAATGTATGAGACAAAGTTGCCAAATGATCTTGGGCTGCTAACTGCATAGATCAGTTTGGCCATTATCAGAGACAGAAATGCCCTGTAACAGAGAAACTGCTGATAGATGTGGTAAGATGCAAAAGTTTAAAACCAGCAACAATAAAATAGATGTGAGTCAGAATAACTGAAAAATTTGCTGTAAGCAGATAATTACTGTATACACACATACATGTACATACATAAATATAATACATACATATATACGCACTCTCTCTATATATGAAGAAAGAGCAGAATGACAGCTAATAATGGTATTCAATGAATTTTTCTCCTTTTGCCTTTTTTCTGATTTGCCCTTTGAGGTCACTTTCAATCGTTTTTGGTACATAATGGTCAGCCATTTGACAATTCTGAGTTTCTGAATTATATGGAAATATTTTTAGAATGCTTGCCACTGCATAAAACCAAAATGTTAATGGCTTCACTAAGTCAAATTAAATTTTAATAGCCATAGTTTAATTTTTCTTTTAGCCTGTTCACATCCTTTAAGTACCATTAAATGTGATTCAGTTGTCTTCTAATATCAGCTGACCTGAATAGCCTTTTCAATTAGCCTTTTAGATGAAGCAGATCTGATACATTTTAAATAAATAAAGATCTCTTTTTATTGGTTAAATGCTGATATTCACAGCTCATTTAATCCATTTATTGAGATGCAATGTCAAAAGAACAACAGTTTGTGCAATGCTGGTGAATAACGTGTAGAGATGAGACAAAAAAATCACAGCATCTTTGTTTTGTAGGTGGATGGAATTTAAGGAAGCGAACTCAGATCTATTTATGATTTTAAGAAAGATGCATGACTGAGAAATGAAGAAACTTATTTGCCAAGAAGTTACACATTGAAAACATCTTAGGAAACAGTGAGAAAATAGTGAGCTAGCAATGCAGATTCCCCTCATAAATTTATTCTGATGTCTTGCAAATAATCTAATCTCTAAAGAGTAAATGGATGTCCCATGTTTTTTAAATCTGTTCATTTTATATTAATGTATTATGTTTTAATTTAATCTTTTTATGGATTATTTTACTGTTTGCAATGTCATAAGCCTTTTACTTGCACAAAAAGTAATAGAAATTGTCAGAAATCTACCATAGTTCATTCAAAACATCTCTGATGTTTCCATAATTCTGTTTGATCTCGTTTTTGGTTGACAGTTTCTCAAAACCTTCACCATATAACAGAGACAGCCTACTGTGATTAAACCTTCACTCTGTATGGGGGCAGGCATGGGGAAAGAGGTTTCTGGGTTTGCTTCTGTTGTATCCCGTGCTGAGCAGTAATCTGGGGTGTCTATTATGTAGAAGAGCGAGGTTGAGGATGCTTTGGACTGTAGGTGTATCTTTCCCAGTGGCTGTGGTTATCAAAGTGCAAGAGAATGGTATTGTCATTAGCTAGAGAAGATTTCAGCACTGACTTCAGCTTTGCCTTCACTGACTTCAGCACTGACTTCAGTTTAGTTGCTTGTATGAGTGTCAGATTATAAACCTGCCCACAAGTAACTTGCTTTCTCCTGATGTAAAGTCCTAGCTCTGAAACAAATAAGAGTCTATCATGACTGCTGGCTCATTAGACTCACCTAAGTGGAAAGAAGTGGTGACAGCTGTCAGTACGAATAACAGTACTCCCAGCTCCAAACTCCAGCGGCTTGTGCAGTGGCACTCTTTAAGATAATATACCATTAGAATTCAAAAAATGTTAAAACAGATTTTGCATTATTTACACAATTTTCTAGGCAAGTTTGCCAAAGTGAATGTTTTGAAAAGTTATAAAGTGGGGTCATAATGCAACTATTTAAAGTCTCAATGTATCAATGAAATATACTTAATAACCTATATTCTACTGACCATTCCTATTTTAAAAAGGTTAACAATAAAAATTGTTGTGATTTTTATTATGCTAGATTAACTAAAAATTATTCAGTTCAGCATTTTAGAACAATTGACATAGGCAGTACTGAATACTATTAGCATTATGAAAATTAAACATGTAAGTTACTAACTTCTAGTATGACTTATATTGAAAACACTTCTCTGGTTTTTTTTGGAAGGGGAAATGCTCTGCCTTTCCTTAACATGATTCTCCCAAATACATAATTCTTCCAATATATAAATATGTCATTTTTCAGTGAGCATAAAACACATATTAAATAAGCTCACAAAAGGTCTTTTGCACAGGACTCGGGCATTGATGCTGATACAGTTTGAATACGATACCATTTCATCCAAAAAAATCACATCAGGTCCAATGGCCCCAGGCATTATTATAACATACAGTCTGGGGCTGGGGCAGGGAGGCAGGTTGCGTGATACAGAGCATGTACTAAAATTGATTTATCAGTATAATTTTCTAAGCTAGAAAATCTGCTTCCTACACTAATGGTGAACTATTGCTCTTTGAATGTTTTGGTAATTTGGGAGTAGATTAGTATGATATGTCATGGGGGAATAAAAGCTGTTCTGATTAAAAGGAAGCTGTACAAATAATTGGTACCTAACATTAACATGTACAGAGATGTATTCACAGACTGAATGAGCTTCATTTTCAAAATCTGTAGAGAGAATGACAAGTAATTCTTTACAAGAAAATCCCAGGCAAGATCAATGATGATAACCTTAGAACTATTCTGTAGCAGAGTCATGTTATATGTGCTGCAGTTAATTTGGAGTGCATGAAATAGGGCTTGTGCAGTTTGCAGGCTCATTCTTTTTCATGCTACTGATATTAGACATATAATAGGAATAAGACAAAGAGAGAATATGAATATCTAACTTTTAGTGAGTTTTGATTTTATCCCATGCTTCACTATGTGTAAGGAAGTCTAAATTCACTGACGATTTGATTAACACTTTTTGGAATTTTATTTTAGTGGCTTTTCACTAATGTTTGGTTGGTTGCTGTTGTTTTTTTTTTAATACTGGGGGACAAGACAATTTGTATATTAATATTTGGGAAGAAGTTTGATGAAAGGGGATGCTGACAATGTGAAAATTGCAAGCCAAAACATATCAGTGGTGTTATAGAACAGGTCTATACCCAGAAACTAAGACAGTGAATGAAGTAGATCATGCGTTTATATTTAAGGTTAGTTGGAAAATATCTGTCAAAGTGTTTATAAGTATTGTTTGTTTTCTGTGAAAATTTTCAATTCTTCATCGAAGAACTGGACAGAAATGTCATTCTCTTGCCTGGTAGGGGCTATAATTCAAGTGATTTGTGTATCTTTAGTGAAATGAGTTCTTTAGTTGGAATTTCTCTTTCATGATGAGCCTCAGCTATAGAATTTTCATACTATATTGTGTCATTTCACCTAAAGACAGGGCTATGTGCATCATGGAAGAGGTAGTCAGAGGCACAGAAACCTCTGTGAAGTGTTACAATGCCTTTTCAAGATCACTGAAATATTTTATTTAGGTTTTGGCCAAGAAATTGAAATGACAACTTGGATTAAAACATTTCTTTCTCATTTATATTTAACTGTCCACACAAATCCTTCTGCTTTCTCTTATTTTCCTGACCAACTCTGCTAAACCCTCATTGTAAATAGCAGATAGAGTGATTAGAGAGAGAGAGAATAAACTATCAACTATAACTATCATTCAGAATTTGTAGCAAAATCAAGCACCAGCAAATATTTTCCAGTCATTAGTGATTTTTTTAATGGTTGGGTTTTTTGGCCTTTTACATGGGTATTCCGTGGATGCATCATATTTTGAAGTACTGCTCTGAAAAGTGACAATAATCTGGGTGTCTCTTATAAATATTTGACATGAAGACAGCTTAATATCATGCACTGATTTCTGAAATGCTCAGCCAATGAATTTAAACAGACTGATTTTAATACTCAGGCTAGGAAGTATATTGAAGTAGGATATTTAAAATATACTACGTGAAAAGTATTTGCTGTAAATGGATAAGCACTAAGGGTTTTACAGGCTGGGGGGGGG
>NW_010972620.1:12284050-12392414 GCF_000737465.1 Haliaeetus leucocephalus | reverse complement strand
AACGCCCCCCCTGCCACTGGCCAAAGCCAAGCTCATCAGTGACAGTGGTAGCGCCTCTGTGATAACAGATTTAAGAAGGGGGAAAAAAGTTGCTGCAGCACAGAAACTGCAGCCGGAGAGAGGAGTGAGAATATGTGAGAGAAACAACCCTGCAGACCCCCAGGTCAGTGAAGAAGAAGAGGGAGGAGGTTCTCCAGGCGCCAGAGCAGAGATTCCCCTGCAGCCCATGGAGAAGACCATGGTGAGGCAGGCTGTCCCCCTACAGTCCAGGGAGGTCCACGGGGGAGCAAATCTCCACCTGCAGCCCGGGGAGGACCCCACACTGGAGCAGGTGGATGCCCAAAGGAGGCTGTGACCCTGTGGGAAACCTGTGCTGCAGCAGGATCCTGGCAGGACTGGTGGCCCCGTGGAGAGAGGAGCCCATGCTGGAGCAGGTTTTCTGGCAGGACTTGTGACCCCGCGAGGGACCCACGCTGGAGCAGTCCGTTCCTGAAGGACTGCACCCCACGGAAGGGACCCACACTGGAGCAGTTTGTGAAGAACTGCAGCCCATGGGAAGGACCCACGCTGGAGAAGTTCATGGAGGACTGTCTCCCATGGGAGGGACCCCACGCTGGAGCAGGGGAAGAGAGTGAGGAGTCCTGCCCCTGAAGAGGATGAAGTGGCAGAGACAACATGTGATGAACTGACCAAAACCCCTATTCCCTATCCCCCTTTGCTGCTGGGGGGGGGATAGGTAGAGAATTCAGGAGTGAAGTTGTGCCTGGGAAGAAGGGAGGGGTGGGGGGAGGGTGTTTCAAGATTTGGTTTTATTTCTCATTACCCTACTCTAGTTTGATTGGCAATAAATTAAGTTAATTTTCCCTAAGTCAAGTCTGTTTTGCCCATGACAGTAATTGGTTGAGTTATCTCTCCCTGTCCTTATCTTGACCCACGAGCCTTTTGTTATATTTTCTCTCCCCTGTCCAGCTGAGGAGGGGAGTGATAGAGCAGCTTTGGTGGGCACCTGGTATCCAGCCAGGGTCAACCCACTACAATATAAAACAGTTTCATTGGGGTTCACCTCCTAAAAAGAGGATGCCTTACAAAATCCAAGCAACTCAAGGTGGAAACAAAGAGAGACAGTAACACTGCCTGCGGAAGAAAGTGGTACTCTTGTCTAAAGGGAAATCAAATCAAAACTCTACATAAAGGTAAATTGAAACAAAACCCTGCTAGCAGTTCTCAATAAATTCCCAGCAGTAAAGTCAGCTGTAAGGTAGCATTAATGGGCTAAGGATAGACCCTGATTATGTTTAAGAGATTTAATTAATGTGTTAAGAATGAATAGTGCCAATGATGCTTAGTGAGTTTTCTGTCAGACATATATAGGTGCACCAGAAAACAAGTGTCTATTTCTTATTTTGTTTCAGACAATTGTACTTAAGCATCTCTTTCCCTATGAACTCCGATGCCTGTCCCTAAGCAATTCAGGACAGAATTAGAAATAATTCATAACATATTGTCTTGTTTGTAGTCCTTCTTGAATGTATGTTGCTTCGTCTGAGAGCTTTCTGATGCCTTACATGTTTTCAAGTATATTTCTTACTATTCATATAGCAAGATAATTTGTTTGTTAGTATGTTTTACTCATAAGTGTTTCAGGGCATCTACACCAGAGATGAAGTTGCTCTGAAGATTTTGCTCTCTATTAGTGAGCAGTTACTAAGATGAACAATATTATGTGGTTCACTTTGCAAAAGAGATTTTGCAGGCTCAGATGCCAGACAGTTCAGGGTTTGCAGGATCTAATGTCTGTTGTTTAGAGTGAAGAGATTGAAAACCAGTTCTAATTATAATATGTAATATACTGCATCACTTTTACCATGGTTTTATTCATAGAAAGCTGGCTTGAAAACAGGATATTTATAGCAGAGTTTACTCATTGCTGATTTACCCTTTAGCAGAAGTCAAAGTTTATTATAGGTTAGTTAGTTGCTGTAAAGACGGCTGACAGCACAAAGACTGATGTTTTCCTGGCAGATAATCATGAGAAAAGCTGCAAGCATCAGTGACCTTGTAGTATGCTTAGAGCAACCAGGACATACGTTTCGCAGATCCCTGTGAGTAAGAGTAGCTGTAACATTTTACTTAAGTGTGACATGATCGTGCTGGTGGTGTGGGGACATGACAATGAGGAAGTAACTGCTGGCTAATTTTTTTTTTTTTGCTACAATATGAATCAGACAGGACATTTTCTACACGTCAGATAACAAGGAAAAGACTAAAATGGTTAAAAATAAATCATGTAGGAAATGCCTGAATTACAAGATATAGCCGGAAATAGTTCTTTTAGTTGGTTTCAGTTTGGGAATGGTGGAATTTATTATGGATTGTTGCTATACTGTGGGAGAGTTGATGGAAATGTTTCAGGCAATCTTTTTGAAGAATGGAAAATCAGCATTAAATAAAGAGCGGCAAAACTTCATAAGATAGACTTGGCTACAATCATCAGCTATGATAGCTGTTCTATCAGACTACTAGGGGCTATCTTGGAGAATAACAAAAAAACCCCCATGAAAATCTTAGGGATTGCTGCTTCTTATATACAAGTTTATAAACTCATATTAGTTCATAAATTAATAACCTTACACTCTGTATGTTATGTTAGTGATCAAAGACTGCAGAAAATTTTCCTTTTATCTTGGCATATCTTACACCTAGGCACAGTTCTAGTGGGTGAACACAGCAAACACTCCTGGTTATTGGATCCTGTTGCAGAGGTTATTGTGTCCAGCTGCACCTAGTTTATCTGCATTAGTAATAAGATCCTCATTGAACATTGCTTATGAAATGTCTTGATGTTGATATTATACTATGCATTTGTATCACTACCATAAATAGTACTACATCCAGACTTAGTATATTTAGATTGTATCTCCACAATTCAAGTACCATAAATGAAGTGTGAACAACTTATTGGTACATTCTAGCTAAAGGTAGTTGAGAGCCTTGACACTGATTTCAGCTGAATCATGACAAAATAGAAGGATACTTTGACCTGATTGTTTGAAAATTTGAACTGGCAAGAAATGGTGACCCAGGAAACGCAACTTCACATTTCTCCTAAAGAAATAAAAATGTGTAGCTACAATGAAGATACCCTTAAAATGCTCCATTACCTAAGGTCATACAACAATGCAGGTTGAAACAGTCAAGGTTATATTCAGAAAGAAGTCAGAACAGAACTTTAGAGAAATATGACATGACTGGTTCAGAGACTCACTGAAAATACACAGCTAGAGCTTTACAATATCTGGAACAGGAAAAAAGGCACAGAGAGAACATGCAGAAGTTACATTCTCAAACAGAGTATCTCCTTGCCATGGTTTGAGAATTAAGAAAGTTGGTTAATAATAATCAGAGAAGTTTTCAATTTAGGATTAAATCAACTAAGCCAACTTCATGAGCTCCTTAGACTGATGGAGGATCATGTCTTGAAGCAGAGCAAGGGAATTTTGTAAAGGAGGGTAACAAGATTTCACTATGGAAAGATTTACTGAAGGTAGAAGGTAGATTTAATGACAGGCTTGTCTACACTTTAAAAGGCTTTTCTGGTATGCTTATACTTGTAGAATATATTGGCAGCCTTTCTCTGTGGAGATGCAGTGTTCCTTTGCCAGTACAGTTTAAATGATTTTCTCAAATGGAATAACTTATATTGGTCCAAAGGGTATAAGTGTTTCAGCTCCAGGGAACTGCTGGCTAACAATGTGATTTCACACAACACAGCTATCTTGGCAAAACACTGTTGTAGACCAAGTAGACAAGTTTTGAATTCCAATTTATGTTTGAAAACTGATTGCAAAACAGGCGTAGTTGTGTTCCATAATTCTGGTGTAAAATATGTTCATTTTAATAGTAAATACTTTCTCTGTAAAAGTCTAGTTTTCTAAATGTATCTCATAGGTTAAGAGTAAAGTCCTCTTCCCTCAGACAAAATTAGTTGATTGACAAATTAGGTCTTAAAAGAGAGCAATCTCATTTTCTTTATATTATGCTTCTGTAAAATTCCCAACTACCTTACTTGCAGTAGGGTTATGTAAGCGTAGTTATGGAAAAACCATACGTAAGCCCAATCCTGGAAAAACTTAACAGTTCACTCTAAAATGTCAAGTGAGTGAGCAATGTCGTTAAAACCAAACAGATTGTACACATACTCGAAGTTCAAACTGTGCATAATTTTTTCGGAAGCACTTGGGTAAAACTTTAGTGTCTTGGTAGAAAGGCTAGACTCAAACTTACCATCTTGCAGCTGTAGGCTAGCAACACGCAACTGATAAATTTGAAATTAGTAGATATTATATTCCATTGGATGGAATAGGCTAATAAGATATCTTAAAGTAAATCACAACTAAAGTGGAATTTTACATATTGCCACAAAATGCCAGAAAGTTCAAGTTTGTAAATCAGCTTCTCATGTCTTTGTGACTAACCCAAATGCATTGAAAAATTACCTGCACTCCTCAGCCATCACACTACCAGCTCAAACAGAAGTCTTAATCCTATTTTATGTTAGAATTTGGGGGGCTGTCTTTTTTTGGTGGGTTTTTGGTTTTTTTTTTGTGTTTAGTGGATGCAAGCAATCTATTTCTCAGTTCAAGGAATTTTAATAGAAAAACTGTCATGTTTATATAACTTCCAGTACAGCTGAGCAGGAAGCAAATAGAAACCTTTATTTTTATGGTAGGTTGATTCTACAGATTGTCCCATCACTGCCAAGTAAGTGAAACCCAGGCTGAACATCTAGTATCATTCAGACATTCTGAAAATGCACATTTCCTTCCTTGCATGAACATTAATATGGTCTTTTAAATTGTTTAAAGTGAATGTTTTGATTTTTGGAAATGCCAAAGTAGACATGCATGAAAAAGAACATTTTGACGGCAGTTTCTGTGACAAAGGGATATGACAAAGAAATAATCCATTTGAAACTCTCAAGAGAATTAGCTAGAGAGAATTAAAATGGACTGGGATTGAATGCATGTTTTCAATCTACCACCAGAAAGCTTCAATATGGCAAAAAAAATGTTGCTATAAAGCTATTTGTTAATTTTGTTATAGTGTCAGTATAGAAAAATAACTTTTTCTTTCTTCTTTCAAAATAAAATATCATATCTTAAAAATTAGCTTATATATATTAATGAGATTCTGAGTAAGTAGAATAGAAATACAATTCTTAACCAAACAGTTCTCTCTTGGACAATAATAGTAAATGGAACCTGCCTTAGTTGCAAAATTATTTTTTCTAGTTAAAAAAAAAATGTTGTAAGTGTGACAATAACGTCATAAAAGCATTTTTCAAAATATACCGCTTTCATAATTAATAATGCAGACTATTGTCTACTTATTTCAGTAAATAATTTGAATGCAGCTGACCTTTCTGTTTTCCCTGCTGCATTATTAATGATGTTGAAGAGATCACTAGGTTATTGTTCTAGCAATATATAACTCGCTTAGCTGAGGTTTTGGTTTGCAACTAATGGTATTTGAAATGTGGCACCTGAGTAGATTATGTACCAGCTGAGACGGAAACAAAAAACTGGAAAGCTTTCTGACTTAAAAATCCAGACAGAATGTCAATGCGTTTCAACTGTTCAGTTCCACCTTTAGGCAATTGGAGTACGTGTATAATCTACGGCCAGCTCTTGATTACTCTATCTAAATACCTCATGATGGCAAACTTCATTCTCTGTCAGAACACCAGCAGAAGGTGGACACAGCACCTGAATTTGTCTTGAATCAGAGCAATTTCTATATATAATGATTAATGCAGATCTAGAAGGGTCCAACTCTCTCGCAGTTTGCGGTAGCCTGTCCTGAAAAGTGCTGATCACCAACTACCTCCAAAGAAGTCAGACATTAGTCCTAAAAACCTTAACCCTCTGCTTTCATCATCTCATATTGCTTTATTGTTGGATAGAGAGAGAGGTCTTTTTCTTTACCTTTTTTCTTTGGTTTTTTTTTTCCAAAGTTCATCATATTCTGAGAGTTCACTGAAACACCTGGCATTTTTGAGTGCACTGATCTCTGTGTTGTATTCTTCCTAAGTAGTTGAATTTCCTTGTCTGTCAGTTTGCATAAGTCTAAAGTCTTTGTTAAACCTTTGAATTAGGCCAAAAGAGACTAGGTATTTCAAGATGTCTGAGCAGGTCTGGTCTAAGATGCCTGCTCTTATAAATAATAAAAATGTACCTTCTCTCCAGTCAAGCCTGATTCTTCAGTACTTACTACATATTGGAATATGTTCTTTTTTTCTCTGCAGATTTCAGAATAATTAAAATTTTACAATTTCTAGTAACCAAAGATACTGTACCACTGTCACACAGACTGTTTCTTAAAGAGTGAGAAAGCTTGTTCCATGTTATCATAGAATACGCTGACAGTAGAGTTTACACATGCAAAACTACATAGATGTTTTAAGACTAAAGTATCATCTGCATACGCTTACATTCCAGCTGAATACATAAGATCCCAAATCCACATCAATACTCATTGGAGTGTATATGTTTTTCAGTGTTGAAGAGGTTTTGCTTCGCCATTGATTGGCACTCAGCAAAATTTATGTATGCAGGAAGTTTCTATGATGTCATTTGAAATGCTTGATTGGAATGGAGTGTAATTTAAAGGATTTGCCAAGACAGCAAAAGCAAAACTTCAGCAATGTATTTCATGACTTTAAATAAAACTGTGACAGATTGGTATGGTACATTTCATAAGCTTTAAAAGCTTGAAATTATATGGACAGCTTCCAGGTACAGTTACGTTATTTACATGAAATTGAGACAGCACTCTCAGTGATTCAAAGCTTAAGCATAGTTTTGTTTTGGTTCGTGGAATAGTGAATTTACTTCAAATATAGAATTCGGAGAGCCTAGAGCTGTTAGTAGCAAAAAGTCTTCTTGTGAGCAAGCCAAAGAGGCATAAATATTCAGCATCAGGTTATGATTGGTAACAACCACATTGAGGCATTTATGTCACAGAAAGCTGGAAGACAATAATGCCATCTAGGCAGTACAAATATTATAATATATAGAGATAGCCATAGTTTCTAATTAAGAAGTAGGTGACTAAATTCTTACATGGCTATTATCCTATTTTGCTGTCTCAGTAGAAACCAGACTGGCAGAGGACTAGTTTTATAAACAGTTTTAATAGTGTGTAATAAATTAAGTTGAAATCTAATTTTGTTACTGTGTTTCACAGAATTTTTTTCATTTTTTTTTTTTTAACAGCTCTGAGGTTGAGTTAAGGTTGAAGGGAATTAGTTTCAGTATGTGAGTAATAGGTGGTCCTCCTGAAGATAATACATACAAAAATAGGTCGATCATTGTCTGTAATGCTTTTGTTTGTACAATAATGTTTTCTAGTCAATTATAACCATTTTCTGATTTATCTTTTCTTATTGCATTGAAGTAACATCCCATATCTGCTAAAGCAAAGCTTGAAAAAGACATCGGCATGACATGCAGTACCCAGGTGTCTTGTACTCTGAGAAACAGTGTTTAGGTTTCTTTGGGGTCATAAAAGACACACACAGTCAAGCATAGCATGACATATGCTTGGTCTTTCAAAGCGTGTTTAATGAGAGACTAGGTGAATGGCACGCATTACTGTACTTTTTTTGAGGCAATGTAGTCACTGAGGGTGAAATTAGGTTTTAAGTAAGATTTAAGTGGTATTGCACAGGTTTTGCACTGATTCTCCTCACTTCAGTGATTTTCACCCTCAGAGCATAACTTGCAGAAATATCCAGAGATGTGATCCCTTCTGCTGCAGCAGGTGACACTTTATCCTGACTTGATACAAGAAAGATCTTTTAAGTAATGCATTCTCTGCATTGTTAGGTGTTTCCCTAAAAGTCTCCTTGAACAGCAGCTACTGATGCTCCATAGCGCTGATATCCTGCTGAATAAATGAGAAAACAAAAGTGCTTGTTTTGTGTATCCAATATTAAAGCTATATTCCCTTATGCCATATGAGTAAAGTTTCTGCTCCTAAAGGGAAAGGGATTTTTCCATTGCTACTTCATAGCAGAGTTGGATTAACTTCAAAAATAAAATAAATAGCTTCCACAGCTATGGAAAATGAGTTCTGCCCCTGGTGTATTAGAATTAGTGTTACACTGGGCAAGAAAAGTAGCATTTTAATGAAGTGTCCACCCTCAAGCACCTCTTCCAGAGAAGACACCTGTGAATCTTTGCCAAATACTTATGTAGTTCAGCTGGGTTTATGTTGAATTACTTGGCTGGGTGAAGAAGCTGCTATGTGCTATCTTTGGCAATTCAAACCTTTGTGGAAGCCTGATTTATAGCTGCCCAGGAGAACACTGGCTCAGTTTTCACTATGTTTTTGTTTCAGAGACAGTCTAATCTAAAATGATTTTATTCTTAAATCAGTGGGAAAAGTAATTCTGCAGACAAAGCTACAACAGCAATTTTTTTTTTAAACCACAAATTGCCTCAAAATGAGTCAGAGTATCTCTCATAACTGTATGTATCTTTTCAGTTAAATATATCATGAATTCAGTTTTAATTTTAATTGTCTTTCCTGGTGGCAGAATTTATTTCAGTTAATTTCATTTGATTATTGCTATTTCAGACATTCATCAGCATCCTATTAAACCATCTCACAGATATTAATTATGCCCTAAAATAGCCCTGTGATGTACAGTCAGGGAAGAATTAATCCTTGAGGGACAGGAATTCCAGAATTTCCTTTGATATGGAATACAAAATTTCAGTCAGTTTGGGTTTAGATTTCCAGAAATACTCAACTCTCAATTTTTATCAGCTTGTGCAAACCAAGTGCAGTAGGGTGACTGAAAGGCCGGGCACTAAAATCGGAGTCCAGCTACGAAATGTCTGTGCAAGTATTTTCCCACATTGGCACTTCTCATCTCAACAGGTATTTTACAGTACATTACCACCTATATGGTATTAGAAAGAGAAGAGAATTAATTTTGACACTGGCTGGGAACCACTAGTATCAAACTGCCTTCAAAGGCAGCTAGGATCTAATTCAAATAACAAACCAGGAGAGCAGAAATTATCCCAAGAAGCCAGATATTCCTATACCCTCATATCTGTCTTCCACAGAGCCCTGATCAGATCTTGCTTTATTGTTTTCCTCATTACTTCAGACATGTTACTTTATTTTTGAAAAGCAGGGACTGACTGTGTATGTTGTTCTGTGTTGGGATTCATTCACTTGGGGTGAAATAACAAATGACACCTGCCATAGATACTTTCAGGGTAAGGTGGGGGGGATACTTCTTGGTTGTTCATTTTTTAATAACCATAGGCAAAATTATGATATAGGATTTGTAATTATCCATTGCATAAAATAACCTGATAACCTATACAGCTCTCTCTTCCTATTTACCACCCCAGTACTGCAATGAAAGGCTTCTGTGAGTTTTAATTCTGGAATGGGAGCGATCTATGATTCCAAAAACTACAACCTTTGGGAAGCTTAGTATGTCTTCATGTGATAAATGGTATAGATGAGCCTTCTGACTATCTAATTTGATGAACTATAAAATGGTATCTTGCCTCTGGCATCCTCATCAATCTTATGTCTTTGTCACTTTTAAGGTGGAGGTATAAAGATCATGCACCTAGAGAGCAAGTGAAGCTGCTGGTAGATTTTGGCATGTTTGAGTGCCCCTCGTTTATTCTGGCTGAACGTTCCCCCTTCCACTCTGCCTCCACTGACAAAGTAATCATTGCACAGTGTGAGTCATGCTTGCAAACAGTCACTTTTTGCATTTTGCTGTCTCTGCTTTCTGTGTGTCAGTGTTTTTGGATTGTTAACTTTGGTTGAGATGCTTTTGGAGTTCAGTGAGCATTTATTTTCTTGCTACCCACTCTATATGTGTGTGAACCACCATTGCATTGACACTGTTGAATCTAAATGTTGTTTTGAAAATGTGGAGCTGACTTGAATATTAAGGAAAACTGCTGAGCTAAAGCTGACAGTGATTTGAAGAACAGCTTATGTGTGGTGTACAGGGCTTAGCTGGTCATTTATGATAGCAATGGACTGGTATAGTGTTATGCTGCTACTTAGGCTGTTAATACTCTTTACAGCATTGATCAGAATATGTAATTGCTAGTTTCTGAGGAAATAACTTCAAATAAATGTTACAGCATTTTATTGTAATTTGGAAGACCCTTTCTGTCACAAACAAGATAATTTTCTAACTTTCTTTTAAGCTATCACCCAGTTCGTGTTGCAAATGAAATGAGACTGTTGCAAACATTATCATTTCTGCCATTCAACAAAATCCTTCAGCATGAAATCACTGTTGCAGAAACCCTTGCGCAGATATGGTTCTGTTCATTTGCTTGGAAAGTGCCTTGTTCCTTCCTACATTCGTAGCAAAGGTCAATGTCCTTTTAAGTCAATAAAGCCACTTATACTAGGTCCAGATTTCAGACCTGAAAAAAAGGTCAGAAGAAAGCGTGCTGAAAGAATTGATTTCTGATTAAAGTCTGAATTGAGTAAATTCACTCAGGCAACATATTCTGAGAATTTTACTTATTGGTCTACTTTGCATTTATATTGTATTAATCTGCTAGTAACTTATACCTGAATATGCAACATTATGGAAAAAGGTTTTGAAAATCTGTAGTATTACAGCCAAGAATTATTCTTGGCTGAATGAAATCTGTGACTACTTTGCAATCAATGGGATTTTTCTCCTCTGGCTGTTAAACAATCCAGGATTTTACCTTCTATGTAATCGTTGTAGCACTGTCACACTCCAGTACGTCCAGCTTAAAGATTTTTTTCCTCTTTATAATGGGGTTTATCCAAGAAAAAGCTGTAGTTCTTCATAGTTTGAGGGACAGTAACTCAGAATTATTTTAATATCTGGCCATAAGAAATTGTCCATCTCTTGTTCAAGGTCTCAGCAAAGACTGCTTAATAAGCAGACCCCCAAGCATGCAGACTACCTGAGACTTGGAATAAAAATTTCTGTTCCTCTTCTGAGAATGCATATGCTGGTGGAACACAGGTAGTAGAGATACCTTAATCAGGACTACGGTTATTAAAGACAGCATTACCATGATAGTTCTATTTGGTCAAACTTGGCTGATGTCAAATAATAGTTCTATGTTGCCAGTACAGTGGGAGTTAAATTGGACCCAGCGTAGAGGATAGCTCCCTCGAGTAAAAATATGGCATCAACATCAGAATAGGCAGAGAGAAATCTTTGAACTATGTATGCATGTGTGTGCATGTTTGATTACAGCTGTAATTATATATTTGACTATGCATGCACAGTGTGTCTACTAGAGTTTTCCATCAGGAACACGCATTTTATGGTACTTATAAAATATTTGTTTGCTATATCTAAAATGAGTGATTCTGCTACTTGTCCAAGCTTTCTCTTTGCTGCTTAAACAAAAGTTCATTGTGCTATATCACAATTTGTCCATTCCTTTAGCTATGTGTAATCTTCTGCAACATTTAATCCCTTTTCCATTGCCACACAATCATCACTTCAGCAACTGCATTTGGTCTGCTAGATGTTTATGCATATTGCTCATCTATATTCAAGGAAATATTCAAATGGCCTCACATATTTTCAAATCACTTGGGGATATCTGTCTGGAAGCTGTCCTCCCTGCATTTCCCAAAAGAAGAATGCAGAGAAGATGACGCTTAATTTAACATGTAATGAATTCCCATATTTCTTTCCACAAATAAAGGACTCGTCATCTTTTTATATCGGCTTTCAGCATTTTAGCTAGTATCCAGCTTGCTCTACAAATGAATTTCAGCTGGGTTGCTTTTAATCTGAGCTCTTTGGAAGGAAGGGAGAGTTATATCCTCTGGTATTTTGTGCATACTCTCTACATGCTATCTAAGGTTTACTTTTACTGATTTTCCCTGCTTTCTGTATCAAAATACAACTATACAATAAAATGGTGAGGAAAGTGAGAGTTTAAAAATCTTACCAGTTTTGTGGTGAATATTGGTTGCATAGCAATTCCTGATGGCCTGATTTTTTTTGCTGTCTTTCCCGATAGCAATCATTCTCAGGAAGCTATTTCACAGCTATAGGTTTTTTCTTGTTCAATGTAAAGGCTTCAAATTATATGCGTTAAAACATCCATTAACATTTTTAAAAACCATTTCAGTCTGCCAAATCTGAATATTACTATTATCATAAATGTACTGGTTTAGTAAATAAAATCCAGTTTCATCAGACAGACTAACTCAGAACATTAGCCAATATCAAATGTTTAAAAGTTCATGTGCCTTCTTCCACAATCAATATTATCACACAATTTTAACAGGAATAAAAGGTTCAGTCAAATAGAAAGAAGCCTGAAATATCTATGTCAAATCTGTTTCTGTTCTCCATTATTTGTCCTAACTTCATTATGTTATATTTTGTGGCAGTCAAATGAGTGTATGATTTGAAGATTTATTATGTAATTAATTGTATGCAATTAATTTGCTTCATTCCAAGAACCCCACATAAATTTATGCGTCTTTATTATTTAATATAGCTGATCAGATGTTGGAAATAAGCACATTAGTTGTTAGTCTTCCAGGTTCTTAAATATATATGCTTGGCTTCATGCAAGTGATTAATGCTGCTGATATGCATGGCGGTGTTCTCATGTGTGAAGTTCAGTATGCGTGTGCAAACACTGAAGGATTTAGTACACATGCAGCCTCATTCAACACTTAGAATGCTATCATTATGCCAACAAGAATTTTGTCTGAATAAGGAATAGATAGGATTTGCTTAATAAATGGAGACTTGACTATGCTGTGACTGTTACAAAATGAAAAAAAACCAAAGTATTTGGAAATTTTCTATCTGTTTTTTGAGAAACAGAAATACAAGTTGGCCAGCTTGTCTCCAGAGCCAGTGGGCCAGTCATCTCTGATGATCTTTCTGAGCAGCTATTGAAAAACTTTTTCTTCTGAATATTAAGTGCCTTCTTCCCCCAAAAGAGTGCTCAAGTGCCCGTCCTAAGATGATGTTGAGAATCAATTGAATTACAGGATGTGGCAGCTGTGAAGAAAGAGTATTTTAGACTGCCCTGGAAAGTCTGATACTAAAATGGATTCCTGGTCCAAAATTTCTAACCAACAAAACAAAGTTCACTTTGTATTTCTAATCAGAAGTCAGGCAAATAATTTGTTATTTAGCCGACAAGGACAGATCCGAGGGAAATCATTCAACTGGAGAACTGTTTTCACACAGAAGTGAAGTCAGAGTTTTGCTTGAGAAGGATTTGTAAAAACTATTATAATCCCACTTTGAATGAAGTGTGAACCTCTGAAAACAAGAAAATGCAGTCTCTAAAGCAAAACATCACGGTGACCCATTACTAAACAACCTAAATAAACCAAAGACTAATCTAGTACAGTGTGCGGGGTTTTAAAGTCAGAAGTAATTTTTATGATCATCTAGTGCTGCAGGTAGGCCATTCAGTTAATCACTTTAATGGTTTGAAGGACTTCACAGAAGACTTTTATCCAAGGATTTATCCTATTTGTTCTGGTGTATTCAACAGCAGGGTAACAGTTGGATTGTCAAATGAGAGAAAACTTAACATCTTTCAGAATATGACTCTAGGAACTTGAAAACTAATGGGTACATTTTAAAAAGCTGTTGGTGAAAAAGAATAAGTGAGGACGCCCAATAAGAAAAAAAATCCAATACAGAGCCTGTAAAATCAAACCAGGAAAAAATTCCAGGGAAACAAAAAAATACCTAGATCTGTATATTCCACCTTATCATTCCCATGGTCTCTGAATGCTAAGCAGACAAGAGTAAGAATGTCACTGCAGTAGAGCATAACATATTTTTAAAAATAAATTATCCATATGGTGAAAAAAAGGGAGGAATCATGTTGTAGGGCAAAATTAAAGAGACCTGAAAGAAAACTGGAGATAGAGGAAGCCAGTGAAGAAAAACTACAGTACAGCAAGCTTAGCTGGAAAATACAGGGCTGTGTGTATGTACTGTGAATAATGCCAGACTTGGATACATTTGACCATAGCTGAAGAAAGGGTCTGCTCTTGGAGAAGAGCCTTCACAGTTGAAGGGAGCTGATAGAGAAGATGGTGGCGAACAACTCTAGGACTTAGACTGCAACATTTCAAGGGAGAAATGCCTTTCCTTGGTGAGCAGGTAAAGCCAAGCATATTTTGGCAACACTGAAAAGTGAGTAATATTACTATGCATAATACAATGTCAATAGTAAAGGCAATAATAAATCATTTTTATGACAGATCCATCCAAAGGTGTTGTGCTGTCTGTGATTTTACTTTGATGCTTATATTTCCTAGAAATATGCCTGAGCAGGAGATGCAGTTACTCATAAACACAGGCTGTTGATGTTCATTTTGTATTTCATGCACTTTGGGGGCTTGCAAGGTTAAGAAAAGCTTACGGTTTTACCTAATGCAAGCACGTATGTGGAAATACAGTATCATCTTCCGTATCCACTTGAATTCTGTATAAGCACAAAGATTGCTTAATGGTTTTCAGGGTTTTGACACATAACTCATCACTGCAAAAAAGTGATTTAAGCTCCTCCATTAGTGAAGTTTTGTGAGTGGTAGAGGAATGTCAGTCTATCTTTCCTCAACTAAAGTCACTTTATCAGAATTGTCATTGATATGGCTTAGCTGTTATGTAATATCCTGGGATTTCAAAATACTTTGCACATATACTACTCTAAAATGTCTAATCATGCAGATGTTGCCCTTGTAGATTAAGACAATATGATTATCTTTTGCCATACGTTCGTATGTTTAAGTTTTAGTCATAATGACAGTTATGTTTGATGACTTGGAATCTAGATTTTATATTAAAACAATAACAGCAAAAAAGAAAACTCCAACAACCTTAAAGGTAATAAATTGACTACTAAGAAATGCTTACCAGCTTTATACAAGTTTAGTCAGCCAAGAACTGAACAGAGTTAATTAACGGTGCTCTGTCTTTTATAGTCTTCAGGCTTGAATAAATTATTAGGACAAAACTTAAACTGCAATTTCAGTTCTGCAAGGTGCTGGGTTTCTTATAGCTCCAGCCCAACAAGGATTCAGGTTTAGATTTAAAGAAAAGAAGATGTAAGCAGATCTGAATAGCAAATCCAAAACTTGAATCCATGTCTTTTCCTGTTCAAAGCCTCAGAAACCTAAACTCCCCAGTCATGACCCTGATTGCTCTGCTCCTAGGGTCACCTACGCTTTTGCTTCATAACAGCCCCAGCATTTCCAGGTATAAGCAAATAATTTCCCACATCCTGCTTATGCCCAGAGGGGATCAAAAAACTAGACAGATTATCACTCTCATTTCATAGGAGGCTGTAGCGGTTTCAGCCCAGCCGGTAACAAAGGACCACGCCAGCCACTCGCTCACTCCTCCTGCCCCCTCCGGTGGGGTAGGGAGGAGAATTGGAGGAGAGAAAAAGAAAAAAAACCGGAACCTTGAGGGCTGAGATAAGGGCAGTTTACTGGGACAACACAAAAAAAGAGAAGTTACAACAACGGTACTAATGAAAGGATATACAAAAAGAGTGATGCACAGTGCAACTGCTCACCACCCGGAACCCGACGGTCCGCCACTTCCCCCACCGAAAGTCGAGAGAGCTCCCCTGGGCCCGCTCCCCATTTATATACTGAGCATGATGTCACATGGTATGCAATAGCTCCTTGGCCAGTTCAGGTCAGCTGCCGCAGCTATGCCCCCCACCTCCCAGGTTCCTGTAAAAATTAACTCTATCCCAGCTGAACCCAGGACAGAGGCCTAGAAAACGGACAAGCTCTGAGCAACTCTCATACACATTAAGAGGATGTGTATTATTTTTTCTAAAATGTCATTGCAGCTGTTTTTATTTTTTAAATAGTACTCAAATTTTATATCAAAGCCTTGTGATTAGAGTACATAGACAGTGGCCTGCCAGAATCAAATCCCTACATCTCCCACCATCCATTAGTGTGCTAAAATCACTAGCCTGGGTGGATTTATGCCACCCTGCAGCATAAAATGGGAGATTTGTAGACCCAGGGAGAGTGTGATATAGCGTACTGACTAGGATGCCCATTTAGAGAGGAGAATTATCAAGACTCTGCTCCCTGCACCAAGCACTGGCTCTGTATTTTGTATTTCACAGTCAGTGGATGACAAATAACTTGGCTGTGAAAACATTAAACAGTGTTCTCCTTCCTGGCTGAGTGGTTTTAATCCAATAGCTAATAACAAGTAAGTAAATAACCTGTGGACACTGGCGTGGACCCAAAGGCTATCTCTGAACTCTGGTCCTGGAACTGTACCCCAGTGGAAGGCAGAAGGAGAGGAGACTGAAGAGATGCCTCCTGTGAAGCGGGAACATTGCCAATATTCCTAACTGAGAAAAATAAGGCAATAAAAAGACAAGGAATCACTGCACCAATCACTGGGCTACCAAATGCAATACAAATCCAGGCACTGATAGCATCAATTTGGTGTTTGTTTTCCAAACAAAGTGTTTGTTTTCATTTCAAGTGAATGATGCTTAGTCAACCTGTGTAAGGAACCTGCTTTCTTGAATGTGAAGGGTTTTGAAAAAGACTGCAGCCTGCAGCGTTCCTCTTGGAAAACTTCAGGAATGCATAAGAGATTGAGGTTTCATCTCTGAGGCACTTAATCAGGTGATGAATTCTGGGTTTTCATATCCAGTTTGAAGACCACATGTCTTGTACCATGGTGTTTAACTTGTATATGATCAAGTCCTGTATCATATCTAGTCTTTAGGTATACAGTTGGCTTTAGCTTCAGTGAACTGTTGATGTGCAGATAGAGTTAATTGTTGATAAGCAAATACAGGTATTTACATACTTCCTGAGCTGGGGACAGAGCACCTTGGTACTATCCCATCCTATGTGCCTTTTATGTAATTTTATGAATACCCATGGTTGTACATTTGTATGTATACACACATAAATACATAAATATATAGATGAAAAGCCCTACTCTGCTGAAATCAATGGCCACATTTCCTTCAGCTTCAATAGAATGATGGTCTGAATCTATGTGCACTTTACTGCATCTTTTTGCATGATTTACAAGCCATGAGCAGTATATATTATACAGTTTTTTAATTTACTAGATTGTTTTTCTATTTTAAGGAAGATAATAAATTTTTCAAGGGTGAAATACGTTATTTGGTAAAGAGTACTAGTGGAAATTAGACTAAGTGTTCTAGTAACAGCCTCACAAATTCAGTCAGAAATTAATCCAATGTGAATTAGTTCAAAGAGAAGCTGAAATAACTCTGACAATAACAATGATTTTATATTGTGTGCTTTTATATGACATTTAAACACTAACTTCACAAATAAAAAGTGTTTCAATAAATGCTCTCTGTCTTGGGAAATAGATGGCCAGTGAAACACCTTGGATTTCTTGGGATTTTATGGCTGGATTGATGCAGGATTTTGTAGATGTGTCAAGTACCAGAGGAAGAATCTGGAGTCAGATCCCAATTCCATCGGCTTCTAATTTCTTCCTTTGATTTTTTTTTAAAATATAATTTTAGGCAAGTTTTCTTATGCCACTTTCTGGATCTCTAAGATAGGAATAGTAAATTCCTTCCCTTTCAAAAAACATTTTGAGACATGTAAGTAAAAAGTGTTATGTAAGAGCTTTGGATTATTATGGTAATTTAAGAGATAATGAATGTCATCCTACAAAATAACTCGGAAAGTGTTACATGGAATACTAAATGTTTTTTAACTTCTTGAGTTTGAATTGCTGTTCGGTTTCTAAGCCTAGACTGATGCTTTGTTTGAAACTTCTTTTGAAATCATTTCCACCTGTTTAAGCAGTTTTGACTTTGCTGCAGACATGGCACAATAGTTGCATTATAGTGGGTTAGACTGCTTGTCAAATGTAAAACCTAGATTTTCATTTCCTTACATCTTGCTGCTAATGCTGTTCAACTATCCATCAGTTAGATGATTTCCTGTCATGCAAATGGGAGTTGACATGTCTGCCAATCAATTCTATTCCTACAAATTTCCAAGTTTAAGAAATAAAATTTGGTTTTATGCGCTATTTTAAAAGAACAAACTATTTCATGAAATACAAAAAAGCAAATCTTTTGTTTTGTACAGTTCCCATTTTCACTGCTTGTATAACAGTTCACAAGTTCTCTGAATACTGGACACAATGTTGAACTGAAACCCACCTCAGCTATAATATTGTGTACCCTTGTGAACATCAGCAAGAAGAGACTCTTCCCCTGAACACAAGAAAAAGATTTGGAGTTTTACACTTAAGTGCCACTACTCCACATTTTGGGTGCTTACTCTGCCTCTTGCATACTGCACCTAGTTGCAGAAATATCTCCTCTGCTCCTTTCTCCTTAGGCTGGCCTGGTTACAGCCAATAAATAGATATGTATGCAGTCCCTGTTGCAGTATTTAGACCAAAATGAAAACCTTGTATTGGTTCTGCAATCCTCAGATGAATTGCACTCTTAAGATAAATTTTCAAATGTTCTCAAACATTTTATAATTCTGAAGGGAAGCATTCCGACAGCACGCTTTTGCCTGTTTTCCAATGATAGCTACATCTTAATCTGACTTAGGTTTAACGCATTTGGTAAGTGGATGAAAGGCAAGCTGAATGCTTAGACTTAAATGAAGAGAAACAAGAGGTTATGACACCATTTTTCATTAAGAAGATTTACAATTAAACTTTGTGCATATTGATTTAGTTGTGAAATCCTTAGTGGATATAATAAACAAGCTTTAGTCGCATTAAGGCTGAACTGTTCTTGAAAAAAAATCAAGCTCAATCTCTGCAAAAAGCATTGTTATATTTTAAAAGAGAAGAAATGTAAAATACTCAGGGATTTTTATGTCTGCCATTAAAAGAAACAATAAAATTATTCTTAATCACAGTTTTGTTCATTAAAGTGTCCATCAAAAGCTAAAGAAGAATATTTAAGCCTGCATTAGTCAGACTGGCAAGTTTATCTGCTGTTACTGCACGGGATTCATAATATGTACTATTGTATTTTGATTATGTTTTTTTTTATCCAAAGATGACTGAAACCTTTTCCAGGACTTAAGGGGAAGACAGAGAGATATTTAACATCAGCAAATGGATCTGCAATATCTAGTTGAACAACAGAGAAAATACATCAAAAAGCTTAAATTATTGCTTAACAAAGAACACTGACAAACCCGATAAAAGAAATAGAAGATTCCATTTTGATTATGTTTCAAGAAACATTGCTATCACTTTATGCTGCAAACTTTTTTTATAACGCAGCAAAAATATTCTCTTCAAAAGTAGTGTGAAATTCAACAGGAACTTAACTCTTTTAGCCTTCTTGTTATTTATTGCTTCCAGGGGTAAGAAGATTGGACATGATATAGATTTTTTGATCACCAATCCAGGACCAAAAGAAGATGATGAACTTCTGCATAAAGTTGTTGACTTATGGAAAAAGCAGGTATGAACTCAATAACATTTGGCCAGAAAAGACATATTCTAACAGTACTGAATGAAGCCTATGTAGTGCTTAAAGAATGTTGACTCCTTTTACATGACTCCTTTTACATGACTGTAATATTTTAAAATTGGATATTGGTCTATTTGGTTATTAATAATGATGATGTAGGTGCATCCTCCAGCTCTGAATGCTAAAGTTGAAGGTTATATCAGAAGTACTCTACACACATTCTGTTATATCTTACCCTAAGAATATGCAGCTAGTCAGAGGTAAGACATTGAGCTAGGTGGAGTTTTGACTGACACAGCAAAAGTGTTCTTATACTTTGAAACAAAACTGTATTTGCTTGATTTCTCCTTGAGATGGGAGTAGGTTCTTCCAAGGGAAACTACTTCAGGGAGCTCCAGCTTTAAGTGTAGTGGATTTGGGTGACCTCATGGTGTGAGGTGAGCAAGTCTGAAGCTTGGGTACCAAAGGCCTGGAATTCTGGCTTCCTTTCAGCCCATAGATTAGCATTTTTCCTGGCTTCCATTGGAATATTGTCAAAATTGACATAATCTTCCATGATGTCTGGGTTTGGAAGAATGCACACATTTCAGAGAAGAATTTTTCATCTAAGGGTTTTGGGTTTTCTTCTATTCAGCTTTCTTCAGTTTCAAGCAGCTTTACAGTTGGAAGAGTCTGAATTATAACAGGTGCGGGTACCTCAAAATATTCCTAGGTCAGAAATATAGTATGTTGGGAGTAGTAAGCTTTTGTTTCTTCTTCTACCTTTCTAGCCAGCTAAGATATTTTTCAACATTTACTACCTGTACTGTTCAAAGGAATTGAGGACATTTTAACAAGTAAAGGGCCAATTCTCTGTCTGAGGTGAATCACCAAATGCCCCACTGCTAAGTCAAGTCAGCTTTCAGTGCAGATAGCCTGGAGATGATGCTTTTGAACAGATTCTTGAACTATATACTTTAATTAATGTATAATGGGTTAACACATGAAAGATTAAAAACATCCAACCAGACAAAGCTTATCTGATTGTATAAAGTTAACTGTTTTGAGGTGGTCAAAACTTTTCAGTTGGCTTTAATGGAAGGGCTTCAGAATTTTTTTCCTGGTAAAGTACATCCTTAGCTGAATTCCTTTTCCTTCAGTTGGCTTTTGGTCTTTGAAAAGTTAACAGATTATTATTAATATTTAGATTTCTGTGATTTCCATCCTAATTCTGTATGGAAAGTGTATGTATTGAAGTAGATTGCTAGCAGGTATAATTTATCATACTCCAATGAAAAACAATGAAGCTGTGGCAATTAATGAGTCCTGAGGAGCTACTCTATTTTTATCTTTTTATTATTTATGTAAAGTTTCTTTCTCAAACATTCTACTCCCTTTATTCTGGAAAAGTTGCATTTCTTCTTGGAAGCTGTCCTGTTACCTTCTTAAGCAGACCGGAACCACTAGGAAGCCATGTGTGCGTCCTCCAAAAATCATGTTTATTATCACACAGCAGAAAGGAAAAGCAATGACAGGCTGAGGCGAGAGCCTGCCCCAAGTGCAGCCTTTCATTCCTTCTCCCATTCTATCACACTCCACTTACTTACTTACATTAATGAGAACAATGGCTGTGATCTGAGAAGTCTGGCAACTGCTGAAGCTTTTCAGGTCATTCTGAGCTGCTTTCATTAAATGGAATTGAAAGGAAAGAAATAGAAAATAAATTGTTCTTGCTTATTTTATTTTTTTTTTTAAGGATAAAATTTGGCAGAAGTGAGTACAGGGAGAGTATGGGAGGTCAAGGGTGGCCAAGGGTTTGATGAAAAGATTAGGATTCCTCTAGGAATCCCAGCATGGAGAAAATGTCAGAAGGGGAGATGCACAATGGCTGTAAAAACCAAACCCAAAGAAGCTAGGGATTAAAGCTATGGGCAAATATTTTCTGTGTTCTACTTGTCCTCCAGAATTTTTATGGCTTGTTCTACTAGCTATACTGCCTCTCTACTGTGGCAGTTGTAATAGACAGGCTTTTACTGGTGCTACTAAATAATAAGCTGCCAGCAAAATCAAAATGCAAAAAAGGAGAGGAATTACACTCCTATTGCCTTTTTATTACCTTTGCTTTCTAAGGGGGAGGACACGACACAAAAAAAACCCAAACCTAAAGCACTTTTATACTTTTTGACAGTCTATCTGTCGTCTGCTTCACAGCTTTCCACTTTTGTGCTATTGCTTCAAAGCTCAAATTCATCAAAGAACATCACTGAGGTCACGATGTTGACGTCCTTTCAGCAGCTCTTGGTGAAGGATTCTGCAATGTTTAACTTCTAAACTATGGACCTCAGCCTTATTGAAATAGTTTAAGGGGCCTTTTTCTTAGCTGAAAAGTTTAACGTAACAAGATCCTTCCATTGAAAGATGTTGAAAACTTAAGTGGTTAAATCAACACCATCATGCTCTTTGATGCAGCTGCAATGCAGGTTATGGTTTTAATGGTTCCAAAAAGCTTCATAAAGAAAGTAAGAAATTACTTCTGGGCATTAGAGTTTGGTAGTCCATGGCCAAATAGGCCGAGCCATCTGTGTCGATGCAGCTTCATTCACATACTGTGTAAAGACATTCTCATTTTTTGCTTAAAACCTATATAGCTATATTTAGCACAGTTACATATGTACTTTCAACAAAGGAAGAGATACCATTGCTACAGACATTCCTGCACTCTTCATTTTTTCCCTTTGTATTCAGGTAAGTATAATGTTGCATTTTTCTTTTGACTTTTAGGAAAATGAAGAATGTAGATGCCTGCCTGTGCTTACTTATTTTAGTATATTACTGGTCTGTTTTACAATCTATTATTCACCCTTGCTGAAGTGAATAGGTCAGGAAGGGAAAGCCTTGATGTCCCATTAAGGTGGATGGTGAGGAGCAAGTAACCAGTCTCACTTTTTCATTGCTGGAAATATTTTTTTGTAAACAGGGTTCACAGAACAGCAGCACATTCATTATTGAGTGACAGCTGGATTTTAGCAGCAATAAAACCTGTTTCTAAGATACAGAAACGGTTAAAAGGCCAGAACAAAGAGCTTATTTTTTTCAGATGAACGCTCTGCCCATAAGGATGCAGACCTCCTTTGTGAACAGATATTGTCTCACCTTTTGACTCAATGCATTATGAATTTTTGTTGCATTCTGGCTCTGCTTCAGCAGGAGCTGAGGACGTTCTTACCTAAAACAGGCTATTGCATGGTGGTTAGAGCACTGGACATGAGAGAACTTGGCTTAAATCGCTTTAGGCAGAGGATGGGGCTGAATCTGATTGTCCTGCTTATGAGGTTATTGCATAAAATGGGCAGAAGCATTCCATTTCCTGCTATGTTTCATGTGAAGATCCAGGCAGCAGTGGCATTTCTTATGACATCTGATCCTTCTGGTGTGTGTTGTATATCTGTATGTGGGTAAGTATGTATGTATATGTCCCTATCTATCTATCAGTTTATCTTGCTCACCACTGCAAGTGCTCATGGCATAGAGAGAGAGAAACATCTTCATTCCTGGATTCCAGTGCTGGTCTGTCCATTGCTGTTAAAACCAGGCTGTTCAGGACATGCCCAGAATTAGACCATTCTGATGTACAGGGAACTTCAAGATGAAAAAGGGGCCAAGGCAGCTGCATGGTTATGCAGCAGCTGCAAAGCTTTGTATTGCTGATCAAACCTTTGATGCCATTTGCTAATGATTCCTCACCCTAACAGGTCTGACTGCTCCCAGGCATAAGTTCTTTGAGCTGTTCCACTTTATAGAATTCCATGTGCCTCACCTAGGTATTGATTTTTCTCAACTAACATGCCTAGATCCTATTTTGGATTAGCTATAGGTATTTCACTGAAAAAAATCCAGTTTCACTTTATTAAACCATCTCAGAAGGAAATTAAGAGCAACAACATATATACATTTCAGAAAAACATACTGGTTTACATCTTCAGTCGGTATAAAATGGTCCTACTTAGCTTTAACAGAATTAATCCAGCTACCAACAATTGAATAATGACAGCTTGTAGCATTAAAAATAGGATAGGATTTCATTTAATTAAAAATGACAAAGAATGCTAATGACCATATTTGGATTGATTTTTCAGCTGTTGATTTCATATTTTTCTAGAAATTCACACTTTTCCTCAGTTTGATCATGGATTTACTCCAATATCAATGCTATTGATGTGCCAGCACCCAGTCTATTTAAGTAAAAGTGTATAATCATTCTTAAAAGGGAAAATTGTTGTGGATATTAACATAACTGCCCTAAAAACATACATTTGGTTTTGATGATGTTGTAAATTTGTGAAATGAAAATGCCCACATTTTAAAACGATTGTGTAAACAAAGTCTACAGCACTTTATGGTGTATAGATCAAGCTGAAATTTGCAAAGAACTGCAGATTCCCTGGCACAGAGTAATGAGAAGGCTGCTCTTTTGCACCTAGTAGTAGCCAGAGCTTCACACAATCTTCATAGCTGACTGCCCTTTCAGGCAATACTTTTCCAAAATGTACAGAAGTGCCATTTCAGCTTTACTTTATGGGGTGATGGTGATGTCCAGTGCCTAATCAAATTAGGTTAATTGGAAACATTATCCCAATGGATATGACCTAAGCTTTGGCTCCTATTTAAAGGCAATATCCTGACTTTGAATCAGGTGTCAATTGCTTGTTGAATTCAGCACTTGTGTAATTGTTGCCTAATTGCATTTTTTTAAAGTTGAAGCAGATATTTACAGTGGTCTACATCCTCTCATGCTCTTCCTATTAGCTTTAGAAATTGCCCAGCCAACAAACTATGAAAAAACGCTACAGAGTAACCCAGAGAGAGGTAGTCCTAAAACATCTTCCTAGTCACACTTGCTAACTGTGGCCATCTGCAAATACTTAAAATGTATTCAGGTAGAAGACATGGCCTAGTCAGCAAGGGAAAACAGCAGTAGGAAGGCTCCAATACTGATTTGGTGTAACTTCTTCTTGATTGCTTGTTGTTAAATCTCAGGGACCCCAAGGAGTGTTCCCTTGAAGTTCGTAAGTATGAAAATAGGATGAGGGAAACAAAAGAGAGAAGAGATCCATCTCTAAATGCTGTGGTTTAACAGGCAGAATTTGTACTCTTCAAGCAACTGAGAGATCTCAAAGGGAGGACCTTTAGTAAGTGTGGTATCCAGGATGACTTTAGGTAAAGAGAATTTCTTCATTTTTAATACGGGCAATGCAGCAAAAACTGACACGTTAAATTTACCCTGTTTCATTTACTACTATATATTCCTGTAATGAATAGCAAGCTGGAAAAAATGACTGAAAACTAAGTAAAGTTGATGCAGAAGAGATCATCTGTAAGGTGATAACACAGCTAAGCATTAGAATGAAAATACTGATGAAGCAGTGATTACAATGTATGACTAAAAGTTAAAAATGAACGTCTTAAAAGGCCTGAGCATTTTATGTCAAGGCCATTTTATCTATTACAGATACACAGGTAATACATAATCATATCTCCTCAAGAGCTTACAGGCTAAAAATCCAAGTATGGGGTACTAGTGGCCATGTGTGACTGTCCCCAGATCTCACTGAGACAAAACAGTCTCTAGGTGCTTGTCTGCTTGCCCCTAGAGAGAGAAACCACTGCAGGCTGTGATATCTTGCTGGATTTCTCAAGTGATCAGAAACAAAACTCCTTCTAAGACTTCCTATCTACAGTAGGAATTCCATTCCTTTTGTAGTCCACCTAAAGATGGGATTTAATTCCTGATTTCTTGCACCAAAACTGAGGAGATTTCAACTTCACTTGAACAAAGAGGACACAAACACTTATATAGATGGTGGCAAATGTGCAAAATTGGTGATCCGAGCACACCGTCTACAAACACCATACAGGTACTGGAAATGTAGTTACTTGGAACTGTAAAATAAGACTTTACCAAAACTTAATGTAGTTGGAACTGTAAAATAAGACTTTACCAAAACTTAATCTAGTTAGGATTCTGCCTAGGGACATAAATTATTTAGATTCATTCCGGGACATGCTCTGTAATGCCTCAAATCTCAAAGACCAAAAAGGAAAATGAAGCAAAAGATGAGAAAGTGCTGATGAAGTAGCTAGAAGATTTTTATAGAGAATGGGAAGAATGTCAGTGCTTAATCAAAGCTTGAAGTCATCAATTAATGGTCAATGATCAATGAGATTAAAAGCTTTTTTTAGCATTAAAAGCAACAAAATTAACCTGAAGGCAGGCACAGTTTCATCAAAAAGAGAGAGATAATAAGCAGTTATGTGTTAACATTCAACAGCTGTTTTGAGTCTATATTTGGAAATAGCAGGCATCAGTGCCTTGTGACGTTGGGGTAAAATTAAGAAAAAATTACTATCTGTTTTAAAGATAGATGTGAGAGAATACCTGCTAAAATTAAGCATTTTCAAATCAGCAGACTTGGAAACTAGTAATTCAAGAGAAAGAGCTACATAAGGAGTTTTCTCATATTAGTTTATAATAAATCTTGAAAATCAGGAAAAAAATCCAAAGAAGTGAAAGAACGTCAATGCAAGTCAAAGAGTTATCATTAAAAAAGTTGGCCCAGTGATCCATAAACAACCTGTGACTGATTCCCAGTAAAATAATGGGATTGTTAATTTGGAACTATCATCAACAAAAACCTGGAGGCTGAAAATATAATAATACCTATCAGTGTCTCTTCATGGAAATCAAAACTTGTTAAGTGTTTTTGTTATGCTTTTTTTTGGCCAGAATTATAGCTCTGAGCAATAAAAGTAATTTATTGTTGTAAAGTATTCTCCAAGGTATTGAACATATTATCATGTAAAGTTACCACACTTGCACTATATAAAAGAAATAATCAAAACCTGGTGTTTAATATGGAGATATTCTTCCAAAAATCAGTTCATTGTCCCCTGTGTTCGTAAGAGATCTGACCTGGAGACCATTGTAGTTAACCATCGACAGCCATCAAATAAAACCACTTCTATACATGCTTAGCTCAGTATTGCAATTTAAAAAAAAAACACAACACAAAACTAATATGGTTCTTTACCATATATTAAGGGATGTGTTAACTAAAAGTCAGGAGGCATTCTTGATCATGCTTTTTTTATGGTGAGACTAGTATAAGAATTCCTAGTCCAGAGGAAGGAGAATGTGTAAACATTCGAGGCACTTGAAAAGGAGAGACAAAAAATTGATTCAAGGACCTAAAGAAATCCTGATGATGGAAATTTTAAGAAACTGAGTCTATTCATCTCATCAGTGAGAAATCTGAGAAGTGGGTTTGATCGATGTGTAGGTTTAAAGAAATGTAAAAGGAGATATGAAAAGACATGTGACAGTTGTAGGCTTGTTGATCTTGAAGATGAAAACTAATGAGCTTATTTAGTCAGAACATGAAGTTAGTAAGTTCAGCTTAGTAGTTTTCCTTCTAGTAATAACAATTAAACACCTGATAGACTATGAAGAAAGTGATTTATGCACTGTTGTTGCTAACCTTTGTAACAAAGTTAAATTTCTTTTGCAAAGGCAATTCTCAGAAGTCTCTACTTTCTGTGAAATCAGGAGCTCAGATGAGGCAGTCACAGTGGTCTTCTATATTTTATGACTCTATAAAAGCTAAATTAAGGGTGAGTGTACCAGGACTTAGGCACACATCTAAGTGTTTTTGTCATGTGGAACCAATCTCAGAAAGCGGAATCTTTTTGCCAGCTGAGCCCTTCTGCTAGAGATGGCTTCAGTGACACTGAGCATTGTCGTATTATTATGTATCAAGCTCCATTTCTATTCTGAAGACTCAAGGATGAGGAAGGAAGCAGTGTGATGGAAAGTATCTGCTTTATTTCTTTGCTATTGTGTATTTGATTGTGTATTCTTTAAAAAGGATGTGCCGGGCAGCAGAGAGAGGGAGGCTGCTCCTTGTCTTGTCCCAGGTGCTGTGCTTCGGGTGATGAGAGGTTTTCTGGCTGGTGAGGCGAGATTGCGCTTTACCTGAGGGCAGCTGAACATGCAGAGCTGTAAGAAGCTTTGGGAGTGCAGGGTAAATCTGAGCTGTCCAGGAAATCAGTAGCCTTGGAAGCTGCCTAGAAATGCAAAGAACAGGCACAGAGACAGGCCAGAGGAATGACAGAAAGATGCTTTTCCTAAGGGCCTAGAAGGGATAGTGCAGAGTTCGCTGCAACCCCAGGAGCCATTGAAAGGTTGCTGGCTACAGAGCAAGGCTGGAAGAAAGCACGACCTCTTTCCACCCAACCCTTCCTACTGTGCTGGATTAGAAGGAATTAATTTACAATGCTCCATTACTTCAATTTTTCTTACTCTGAATGTTCTTTATTATAAAAAGAAAATCTTGTTTTTATTTTAATAAAACCTGTTTCTTGAGGATCTACATTTTTTTGGTGCACTCCCTTCAAACAGAAGGCATGGGCAGGGCCCTTCCATCTCTCTGGAGACTCCAGACCTTGTCACAAGGAAATCTCACACAACAGACACAGTCCAAATGCTCTGTTCGGCATCTGTCAGCAAGACTGTGCTTCGGACTAATCTGTTTTTCTAGATGTCTGCCATGTGGGAAAGCATCAATCCCTACACAGAAGTTTCTGTTGACATAACTATAAAAGGCTTAGGAGGAAAGGATGGAGGGGAAGAATTGCAAATATTGTCTCCTTAGTACAGGGCAGGACATAGCCACTATCAGATGACTACCACTGCACATTTCCCTCAAAGGGTCTGCTAATATTTTTCAAAAAGCCACAGCTGTTTCATGTCTCTGCTTAGCCCAGATTTGGCCGGGCACAGTTCTGTGTTTACTGAAACTGCATTTTCCATGAATTTTTAAGACAACTGCCAAGAAACTCTGGAATTACAGTAAAACCAGTCCAGCAATTCAATGTGAGCAATGTCTTCTCTTTAGGGCTTACTTCTATATTGTGATATCATTGAATCAACATTTGTAAAGGAACAGCTACCAAGCAGAAAAGTTGACGCCATGGATCATTTTCAGAAGTGTTTTGCAATTTTAAAATTGTATCAGCCAAGAGTAGACAACAGCAGTTACAACATGTCAAAAAAATTTGATATGGCAGAAGTCAAAGACTGGAAGGCAATCCGTGTGGACCTGGTCATAACCCCCTTTGAGCAATATGCGTATGCTCTTTTAGGCTGGACAGGCTCCAGGGTAAGTAACCACAACAGTCGGTGTTTTCTCAGCATTTCTAACCTATTTTTGCTGTTGCTGGACCATTCAGAGTTCATGGATATTTAAAAAATGTTCCTTCTCTCCACATGTCACATTTCATGCTGTCATCAACCTGTGATCGTAGGTTGGAGTTGATGAACTCATCACTGACATTTATGGATATCTCTCTAGAGGAGTTAACATCTATTTTCCTTGAAGCTTAGTATTTAGGGTCATGGACTGAAGAGCTAGATTTTCAGTCAGTTGTGTTGTCTTTTTACATCATGCTAGTGTTAACAAGCAATTTAAATGGTTACTGAGTAGAGAGATGATTAGGAAAGTGTCACAGAATTTTACAGGAAATTAAACATTTGAGGAAGAGATGTTCTGAATTGGAACTTAATTTGTTTTGTAGGAAATTGAAAACAATTTTACATGTTTCTTTTTGGATTAGATAAAATGTTTTGTTTCAGTTGTATTTTGAGTGTTTTAAATTGTAAAATATTGGAAAATTTTAGAATTTACACATTAGTTTTGAACTAGAATAAAATATGTTTTGTTTGATATTTTACTAATTGAAGAAAACTTGAAATGATAGCTACTTTCACAATAGACACAGTGGGTATAATATAAAATAGTACAGTATTTTCAAAATAAAGAATTCTATCTAAATGCAAACTCAAAACTCAAATGATTAGTCTCTCTCCAAACAGAATTATTTTTTAATCTGTTCTACATGCTTGCCTTCTGATGTTCATTTTCTTAGGAAGTGATTACATGGTATAATGGAGAGCTGCTGAGCCTGCTCTGAACACTCTTTTTGATGTGCTAGAAGCAGTACAGGTGCATTGCCACTCTGTTCTACTCAGGTTAATTGGAAGCAGGATGTTATAGACTAGGCAAAATGTTGCAATTGATGTGTTCTCCTGCTGAGCTGATGAGTTACTTCAGTCACTTTTCTTTTTTGAGATAATAAAATGTATTTATTTGGACCCTGGATAAGTTCTGCAGACTTTGGGGTCCTTCTTATCCTGGAAGCATTTGGCTACTTAAAAGCCCTTCTCTCAGCTCCGTAGGTGGGTGTCTACACTAAAAATGCACTTTGTGAGGCCCTTTGGTTGAGTAGGCAATGACTCCATCTTTCTCTGCCTCACTCATCTCCTACTCCCTGTTGAGATAATTCACCTACAGAGTGTGGGAGCCCATCACAGGCTTACTTTGTCGCACAGTGCCCAACTATTCTTGGACTAACCAACGGAAATGATGGACCATTGCCTATCAAAATATTGTCCTTTCAAATGATCAATTTTTTTCAGGCTGTAGTCTTTTAATAGAGGTAATTTTTACATGTTAGTTTATTATTTGGTTTGGTGTTGGAACTCTTATACAAAGGATAACAATTTTGGTTTGTCAGAATTGCTGGTATTTGCTATATCTTTTACAGCAATTTGGACGTGATTTGCGGAGGTATGCTACTCACGAAAGGAAGATGATATTGGATAACCATTCCTTATATGACAGGAGAAAGGTACTGTTTATTCTTAGAAATAAAGCTATTTTGTTTTTATTTCCGAGTCTACATTTTCAGTTTATTTTTTATATTTAAGTGTATAGAATATTTTAGCTTGATTCTCTATCTATTGTGTGGTAAAACAGTCTCACCTTCGCAAGATTTAGTTTCACTGACAGAGCCTGATTAAATCTGAACAAGTAAGTCCAGAAATCTTTTTTGGCATTGCTGAGGTAATTTCTGAAATATAACAAGAAACATACATTAGACAATGGTGTTTGGAAGGAACTGTGCAACCTTCACAAAACTGAGAGCACCTCATCTGCAAGTATTTGAAAAAAGTCTTTTATTGTCCTGTTTCAGAATGAAAGGTCATTTCTGTGTCCCAGGCACAATTTCAACAGGGATTGTGCTGACATTTCGAAGGAAGAAGGGATATTGAGTGGTACAGGCTCAGCTAGAAGGCCTGAGGAAGTTTTTGTAGGGTATCATACTAAGTGGAGATCAGGGATCATCCTGCTTCTAAAGCCCTGCATTCAGAATTCTATGTGGAGTTCTGTTTAGTCAGGCTTGCCAGTCTTGGTAGTAATTGGTAGTATTTCTGGTCTAAATGCTCTTGGCTGCAGTTATACTGATCTCTGCATTTATCTGGCTTAATGTCTGTATTTGTATTAGGCCATTTTAATAATAAACAAAAATCAATATTGAAGATGTTTATTGATGTCATTATAGGGGAAGGCAAAAGTACCATGTCAAGATTTTACATTAATCTTTCCTATATATTTGTTATAGAACAGAGACTGCTTTTAGCATCTCTACTTACATGCAGCATTGTCTCATTGTTTGTCTGTGAGATGCAGCTGTGATCTAAGCCCTCACTCCATTTCAGCTGCCTCCATATGTGCTTGTCAGGCTCAGATGCTATAGCATCCTCAGTTCACATAGAAACCTGGGGAAATGATCAGACTAATGATCCATTTAGTCAAATATCCTGTCTCCAACAATTGTCAATACTAGATGCTTCAGAAGAAAATATATAATCGCATAATAGATAAATATGCTATCAGACGTCTAAGGGGGGAAGTTGCTTCATTAACTCAGGGATGACGTCAGTGTCTTTCTGCCTGTTTTTTATATTTTGAAAACATTCAAAACATAAACTCTTTGCCTCAACATAATATAGCAAATGTTATTATCTGCAAGTTAATATGTGCTCTGTTAAATAGCTTTTTGGGTGCAACAGATAACTGCACTAGGGAAATACAAAGAATTTAAGAAATGCCAGTGTTATTTTTTGTGTGTAGCAAAATTTTCCTGCCTGGTGTACAAGGATCTATCATTATATCTGCTGCTTTTATGCAGAACACTGAGGTGTTCAGTGATGCAAAATGGACACTGTTCATTCACAAACAGCATCAATCAGTATAATTTTTTCTTTATTGTGTTTAGGCTTTACATACTATTCAAAACCTTCTGGGAAAGAAAATGTGAGTTTCCATGTGTATTTCACTGGACTAGCCAGGATGTTTCACAGATAAATGATGAGTTTATCTTCACAATACCCTCTGGGAAGAAAGATGCTCTTCGCAAATTTTCAAGTAAAGAACTGAGGCAGAGAAAGATTTAAGGCCCTAAAAATCCACTGATTTGAAGGGCCCCCTGTTTGCAGTGTCTGGCCTGAATTTTCTCTTGTTGAATATCTGCCTCAGGACTTTGAAAAATACATAGAAATGTGTATATCCATGACATGTTTCCCAAAGCCATCAGCTGTAGCTGTAACTGAATCTCTCGACCTTCTATAAGGCTGAGTCTCAACTTACATTTCCCCACTGCACTGCCCCAAACTGAAGAAACAGCATTAGTGAGAGGATTGAGAAGCAAGACTTACAAAATTTTTCTTATTACTTATAATAATGCAGGAATTCTATGACAAGGGCAAGGAAAAAACAAAACAAAACAAACCTTCAGGGCAAATTTCAACTGTCTTGACCATGAAGTCTAGGACTTCCATATATCAAATGAAGGACATGAATGGATCAATTGTCCCTTTTTGTGGAGGCACTCTGCTTTTGAGTCTGTCCATCATTGTCCACAATAATATCTAAGTCTCCCTTTTCTCATTTAATCCCAGACACAGCCAGTTTACTTCCAAATTTTATTTTCTGCTGCAAAACACAGATGTACTACAGATTTCAAAACAAGAAGTCATGTTAATCTGTTGACACGGCAGAATACTGTTCTTGTCTCTGCTGCATTCTCAGAAATAGCTAAATTACATCAGCTGAAATTTTCCATAAAAAAGAAAATTCTAAGACAGATATGTAACATGAAAAATTTTAGACCAGGCAGCACTGAAGTTATAATCTACTTAAAACAGGGTCTTTTATCAAGTAGTATCATTCTAACAAGAAGCAGGGAGACACCCCTCGCCCTTCTAAGTATTCTACTATTTATAATCTAATGTGTTAAATTAAAATAATTTTTTTCTTATTTTAACTTTGCAATTTTTTATTGTTATTCCCATAAAGGGCATTTTGAACAAAAAGCCTTCCACACTGCCACCCAGTGTGTAATAAAGTCACGAATGTGCATAATACAGCAATGGTGTCTATAACTGTGAAACTTGAGATGATGACCCATAGTGGAAGAGGACAAATTTGCAGTAAGTTGTGTGGCTGCCAAGGTTGATTAATTTTTAGAGACATCAGGTTAGTAAGCTTAAAATCAGTGATTACAATAATTAGTAACTTTAGTGCTGTTTCAGGGAACATATACCCAAATCGTGAAATGTTTAGGGTTTTTTTTTTTCTTAATTTAATTATGAAGACTAGAGTATCTTTACTGTAATTCTAGTGCTTTTATTTAAAAAACATTTGACTCAGGGGGGAACACTAAAAACATGGATGTTTTATCTGTACCATCTCTTAAATTTAGATTGGAACATGAGCGTATGTATTTAATAAGGACATTTTTCTTTGTGGTAAGAAATCTTCCTTTCTCAAAGGAGAGCTTTCTCAAAGCTAAAAACAATCAGGAAGCAGATATCCCTTGTGCAAGCTGATCAAGATCCCTCAGTACAACCTTAATTAAGGTTAATTAGGCACCATAGGTAAAAACTGAATCATCTTTTCCATATTTCTCTCCTTGTTTGCTGAAGAGAGGTTACCTGATATCACTGGCTCTGTCTAGGCAGACAAGCTTTCATGCACAACTCTGGAACACTCACTGGGGTATAATTCAGGAGCTGGGCCAAATCTGTTCTGCTTCGTCCTTCTTTTATTACTCTGTGTGCGTGTACAGCAAAAGGGATGGAAAGGTCAGGGAGAGTCAAACTAATTCTCGATCCTGATGAAGATCAAATCCTTTCTTTAAAAACACTTGCCTGTTGTCATTTAAAATTTTGCAAGCTGGTATAAGTTAATAAACCATGCTGTAGCAGATATACTTTGATTATTATTTTTTTTGATGGAAGGTAACAGTGCCTCTAACAGATTGTATTTCATTATAAAAGACAACAGTTTCCTGGTTTACTCTATGTTCCAATATATAATTTGGTATACTTTATTCTTCTATATTAATATTTATCAGCCCTTTGGCACTGAAGCTTCCTCTGTGGCCCACTGTCTGAAATGTGATGCATGTCAGAGAATCCCAGATTCACACTTTCAAGGGTTTGTATCAGGAGAGAGTCCTGGTTACTTTAGTGTATTTCCAAAGGGATTCTGACAGGAATAGGGAGCATTAACACAGCAGTTAGGAATCAATTACATAGCTTTGCAGAGGGGAACAAAAGGAACAGATATTTCCTCCAGGGACTTGTTACAAAGTTACACTGTGAAATTATTCCTCAGCCTTGATTTTTTTTTTTCCTAGTGTGAATCTTTTTTATATATTTGTGGAGTTTAGAAGACAGCGTGCAACTATCAAACTAATTGTTTTTTCAGTTCTGTAATAAAAAGGTCATTTTGTAGCTCTTCCTTTGGTAGGAAAATTGTGACAACAAAAATTGCAAATTTACTACCAATTATCTGTCAGCCTCTTTTTCATAAAAAGATGAGTGGATGTCCAAATCTGTGCCTCTTTAGAACTGTGTCCTAAAGCTATGGAAATCAGCACTTGTATATACCAACTTGAAGTCTGAAGTTTCTGTGATTTACATCAGCTGGAGATCAAACCTTACAATGATTCCCACAGTTACAGAATGAAGAAGTTCATGGATCAGCCATCAGGAAGAAAAAGAAATTTTATATTCCCTGTGTCTTACTGCTGTTGCCCTGGTTACAAATGGCACGACACATTTATGAACCAGGCCAATAACATTCTCACTGTAAAACTTTCCTGATTCATGAATGAACAATATGCTCTCTAAGTAAAGTAGAAGTGCTTTTGCAAAGAAGAATTTAATTTTTCTGTGTGAACCATAAGTCAGGTCACCTGAAGAATAGGCTCTTCCATAGAAAAAATAAGGTCTTTAAGTTGGAAACCATGGCATCACTGGTTGTTTTTACACCCCTCTGCATTGGATTGGGGGTCATTTATCGCTTAATCCACTATAAAGAACTTCTGGTTACAACATGCGTTGTGTCTAGACTTAATCAGGAGCTAACAGAAGTGTAAGCACTGACCTTAGTTAGGTATTTATGTAACGCAGTCATCAGTTCTCTGTCTGAACTGCAGTTTTTAGTGTGCATGTATATATGCAGTTCGCTACATACGGAGATTTGAAGGGCACTTTCTTTGCAATGATTAAAAGTTTGTGATGTACTAGGGCAGTCGTTAGCAAGTTTTAACTGGGTGAAATGGAGAGAGATCTAGTGGATCTAACTAAAGAAGATACAGCTCTAAACCCTGTTTTAGTTTTAAACAACTGTCTTTAAGCTGAATAACTATCATCTGCTTGCATGAGAATGCAATAAAAGTGTGAATTACTTTCACTTTAATGTTTTATTATTTTTAAAGTGATTTTTAAAGTGGCTGGCAAACCACAGGGTTTCTATTCTTAAAGGAGTAGCTGTCCTTCAAGTATGAGTGCTTCTCCCCTTTTACAGTGTCAGCAACCTGGAATAAGATTCAGGAACCGCAAAGGCTGTTGGCTGCTTCTTTACCAAACTCTGGTGCTATTAGCTAGAGTAGAGTATCCTTGTCATGCAGAAGGGCACTGCAGAGTGTCTGAAGCTGGACTCTATATTGGATTTTTGCACTCTTCACCAAGAGGGTCGGTAAGACTTAATGTGGAATTACTGTTCTCCCATGAAATGGCTCTCGGACTCAAGTGTGTGCTTTTCTTCAGTAAGAATGTTACTTAAGGAAAAACTTCCTGTTCTCCAGAATATGAAATGCTATGGTCCAGTCAGCTTATAAACTTAGCATCATCTTTAACTTTGAAGTTTGCTCCACCATAAATATAATGTCTTATTACCTGTCTGTACTCTCTGTGCCTTTACTTTGGCTCTATGATTAAGCTCATCCAAGTCTCCATTTCTTCTTAATCTGACATCGTCTCATTCACTTTTGTAGACTCCAATAGTTTTGTAGACTCCAATGTTGCTGTCTACTTTCTCCTGGGTACTATTCATAGCACTTCAAAATCCAGGGAATGACTGTAAAAAGGGTGGCTGCAACTTAGTGGTGTAAAATGTCAGTTTGAGAAGTTACTTTCCTTACCCCAGTATTGAAAGGATCCAATAGACTCTTGTGAGTTACCTAGAAAGCTACCATAGCTCTGGAAGACATAAGCTGTCTTTCTGCTGAAATGAAAATTAATCAGTTTTAAATATAGCTTAGATTCCACACTGTAAGCACTAAAATGAAATTCAAGTTCCCAAAACTTTATCACCAGGAAAAGCTGCTGTTTTAATTTAAGCTAATTTTGTTTTACCTTCTGTTATTCTGACATTTGCTCTTAGCTGCTTTTTGGCATTGCTGCAAAACCATTTTGTTGCTTGATACTCTTAAACTCTCCTGTTCTTACAGGACCATAAATATGTTGGATTCCCCCACCCCCGCCCTTACTCTGTGTCCCTGGATGTTATCTGAGGTTGCAGCTTGCAGTTCATAAATACCAGACTGTTGCGATCCTGTTCTTTCTCATGGCTCATTCATTTGAAGATCCAATTCAGATACCCAGTCTTTGTTATAAACAGCTATAGATTTGCTGCAGTCTGGCCTGTTGAAGCTCTCTCTGCTCCCTCTTGTTCTCTGTGTGTAGTCACTGGATATAAAAGGTCCTTCTTCAGCTTCCAGAAACCCTGACATATGTGATTGTTAAGACATTATGCCTGTCACTGGTATCTGAATTGTTTACACTGATGATTGTGAAGACAGTTGTCCAGCAAACTTCTGTTCCCATTGAAGACGCACAGCCTAGATAACTGTTAGTGTTTAAAGGAAAGGTTGAATGAGCAGGCTGAAAATAATGTGATGTTTTATCAGTTAGATTCTTCAGGGTTGTGCAGTGTCCAAGCTCTGAACTTGGAAATGTCTTACGTGCACAGCCAAATCACTCTGAAATTTATGTGTAAAATTTTGCACACACTGCTGGTGCTTTGGCTCAACAGAGAAAACAATCAAGAATAGCTGTTAACATGTGTGGAAGGCATTCGTATGCAAACTGGGAGTAACGTCTTGAAGATGACCTACTCTATTTGTGCCCTTTCTTACTCTGCAGTAGGTCCACTCTTGCCTAGTAAATATGCCTTTTCTTGTATCACTTTGTAACAGGGCATTGTGTCAGGCTGGTAGACTGATGTGATTACAGTCAGCCAAAAGATCATGTACTGGTTCAGACATGTGACATCAGAGGGCATATTCAAACAAATTTCAGGTTTTCATGTTCTCTCATCCCTCTTTTAATCCTGATTTGGCTTGTGAAAAGGCAACTTTTGAGAAGGAATTTTGACATTTAGCATGAAGTAACAATTGTGTGAGCTGAAGAGAGCATACATATTGTTGTAATGTGGCCTGAGGAAGGAGGGTGGTGCAGAGGTTTGGCTAATAGCTTGCAACTCGGGTCACACTGTAGCCAAATTTTCTCTGTAGTTTTAAGCAGGTCATTTAACCTTCCTTGATCTTACTTCCCAACAGTAAAACCTAATTCCCACAATGCAAAGGTACAGTAAGGGTAAGTAGTTAACCACTGTGGCAAAAACTAGGTTTAATGAAGAATTTCGATCACTCAGCATTTTGCCTTTCCCTATAACTAGGAGAAAGAATAAATGTTTAATGAAGAATTTTGATCATTCAAAATTTGCTTGTTCTTTTAATCAGAGGGAAATTCAAAATGTTGACACTTGCTGCAAAGGTAAATGTTTTTGGAATCTCAACTTTGGAAACAATCCATGGACCAGACTGTTCTAACCCTCCAAAGCTCAGACAGCTCCTGGGGCTCCAAGCTCTGAGGCACTCAGCTTGGCTGGATGTTTCAGGCTCATGGAGGATAAGCTCTGGGGATCCTGGCTCTGATGGAATTACAATGACTTATTTGAACTCCCACTAAGTGTCAAGCAAGTTGTTGAGAAGATGGGCAAGCTGGCAGGAGCTCAGATAGGCTTAGATTTTTAAAAATGCCTGGTAAACTAGGTTCTGTTGGATTATTTTTTTTTTCAGGGCAATATCTTGATAATTACATCATTTTTATGTAACACCCAGGTTTAGGTGAGTAGGAAAATTACAACAAAACTAAATTCATTAGTGTTTTGCTGAATAGATCTGTTCACAAGGCAACGGGATATTATGTTTGTGGGACTATACATGTGTTAAGTAGAAATATTGTTCCCTAGGACTGTCTTTTCTCTGGGAATCCTGGGAAGTTGCACTCCAGTGATTCTCAGCCAGCAGAATCCATATATCGTGTTTCTCTATAGAGCTTGGTGTGAGGATGCCCCAAACTTAAGTACAGATGATGCTTCTGAAAGGTCTACTGTGCTATGCAAAGCCCAGCCCTACCACTTATACCATGGATAAATCTGGGTTTTTAAAATGCAGGATTTATCAACCTTTTTTACTGTTACTTCCTAACTAAACTCTCTTATCTGGATTAATTTAAAACTAGTACCATTACCGAATACTTCTGAACCCATATTGTCAGAAAATAAGCTGCTTTTTGGTTGTTTTTATATTTTGGTAACTATTTGGAAACTCTTCCTTGTAGCCACAGTAAAGAAAGATGTTTAAAACTTCCTCACCGTACTTCACACAGTTTCAGCTGTAGTGGGATTCTCTATTGCTCCTTCCTTTCATTCAAGGTGTATTCACTATTCTTGATGCCATTTGCTCTTCAGCAGTTACTCAGAACTGAAAAGCCTGGCAGAAGTCTGCTGTATTCAGTGTCTGATCTGTAAGCACTCCCCATTTTGTAGAAGACTCTGCATAAAACAGGAACTAGTTTCAACTGCTCCATGCCCGAAGTTCTGAATGATATATTTCCTCAGATTGTTGCCTTTTGAGCACATGTGCAAGCATGTGGGAGTTAGGCTGAATGAGAGGTGGAACGGGCTGGATGCATTAAGCTGCTGCAGGTACTTTTCTCTATTTCTGTTTTGTGGCGGGAGATTTCTAGGGATGGCATATGGAACAGCTTCACGGCTGCATCATGGCCATGTAGAAAGTGTCTCTTTTTGCACCATTATCACACTGCTACCCAGCAGAAATTCTCAAGCTGGTTGTGGGATCTGAGGGCTGGATTTGCCTTGCAGATTTAGCTTTTTATCTTATATAACCCCGTATGTTTTCACAATAATATTCCAGAAAGTCACTTTTAAGTCCAGTTATTACTTTATGCAGTTCAAGGCAGCAAAATTAAATGAAGTAAATAATTACCATTGCTTTTTTGTAAAAGAGTAGCTGGGATTCCTAGGGTATAATAGATTGATTAAATTATTAGCATATGAATGTTCTTGCACTAACATTGTAGGTTGTTGAGTTTTTGTAAGAGGAGGGGCACAAGCTCAGTGTTATTTTGAAGAATCATTGGAGCAGAAAGCAGTTATTAGTTTTATGTCCTATGAAAATTTAAGACAGGAAATAGCTGCCTTAATGTTTTCTATTGTTAAAGAAATATTGGAAAAAATATGACACTCTACGCAGAAGACTGTATATGATTGATGACAATTTTGCATTTAAAAACTATTGTGTGAATTTGAATGGCAGTAAATGATATTTAGTTGTTGAATAGCGAGAGAGGCGGTTTATATAACTCCTCTGAATAGTAAATTCACAAGATGCTCTGAAAACTTCATAATGGGACCCAGCTTTGCAAAACATTAAGTGCTGTTCAGTTACAATGAAAATAGTAAAACCCTATGCTCCTAACTGTTTTTTTTAAGAGAAGTTTTCCTTGGGAAACCAGTATATGCATGAAAGGGGAAATTTATCCTGGGATTTCTTCCACACGCCGAAGATCACTGTTGCACAGTCTTTAATTACTTGCCTGCAGAAAGCATTTCTATTTAGGAAAATCCTTAACTGACTCTTCAGGAGGGGCTTGCCTTGTCTGTCTTTGCATATATAAAGCCAAATGAAGGTGTGATGGCAGCCCAGGTAAATGATTGTTATATGACTGTAATGCTTTGATGAGCTGGCTCAAGGGCGTTTGTAACTTTGCCGAGTTCTGCTACTACCCATCTTTTGCCCAAGTAGTTGCTTCACAGACAAACACGGTGTTTGCAGCAGCAGCCCCTTCAGTCATGCCTGGCAACATACTTGAACTTCTAGCCTCCCCCTCGATGTTCAAATTTTTCCCTGGCTGAGTCTAAGTCCCTGTTGCTGGCATGCCACTTAGCCAGTAACTTTTATTTTGAAAAAACTCTTACCGGACATTGACCACATTGGTTGGAAAAGTTATGTTCATGTGGTAGCTTGGCTTAGAGGATGGAAACAGCTGTGACGAAGCCAGACTGATTGCAGATGGCTGGCCTGTTACTGAACTTTCCAGAACTTTATAAACAGGTCTCCTAATAAAAAGCCAGCTTTGTTTTCAAAGCTTTGATTCTTTTCTGTCACTACCCAATACGTCATTTCTCAAAAACATGTATCATTGGGAAGAAGAGCTGGCTGTGATTCTATACCCTCATTTTATTATGTAAAGATGTGTAATATTCACACATTTTGACTGTGTATTCAGTAGTTATAGTCTCAAAATCAGTTTTCTTGTGTCATCTGAGAACATTTACTCCACACTACCTTTCACTGAGAAAAGATGCCTGCAGAAGTTTACTTGCACAGTTAAAGAGACTTTTTTTACGATTCTTTAAAAACTGCACGTTATAGTCTTATTTTGGCAGATGCTGCTCTAAAACTATGAAGTTATAACAGTGTGATAGTCAGCCTTGAGAACATCTTGATGAATTAAACATGCTGCAGCTGCAGAGTTTGCTTTAGATGTCTGCAGTAATGACTGGATTAAAGCTAAAGTAAACATAAAGATCCAGAGTTTGTAATATTGATTTCCAATGTGATCAGTTGTTCATACAATCATTACTACAATTAAACACTGAGTCATTGTAAACAGATGCACATACTTCAATTTACATTCCAATTCTTCTCTCTCTGTCTCTCAGGAAAGTGGAAATTGCATATGTGATTTGAGGGATTTGTTCTTTTTGCACCTGGTCTATTTTTAAAAGTTAGGAATTAAAATAATATACTTTCCTTACCTCTTGGTAAATTAAAAAATGATTATGTATTTTCTTCCAAAGCGTGCTTCTCCCCAGTGTTCTCTTAGCAGTTTAAATGTTTCACATATACCATATGATTGTTCATTTTTACAAAGTCTGTGTGTAATTCATGTATATATTTAACTAATTTAATCCCTTTGTAATAGCAAGCTGTACATCTAACACAAAGATAAATGTACCTAATTGTTGTTTCCTTTGCTTGATGTGTTTTCTGAATAGTTCAGTGAAACCTGTATTGCTAATGAAAAGAGAGAGCTCTCAAAATGCGTAAGTAGTGCAGATCTAGAATATTTTGACTATATTTTTATTCATTTTAATTTCTAGGGCAGTACAGAGCCAACCATTTTCAAGTGTTTTAATTCAATTATTCAATCAGTATGCTTGGGTAAGTTATTGAATGTGAAGCAGGTAACATAGTCTCAGATTTTCTGTTAAAAAGAAATCAATTGGGAAGAAGCTAGGTAAAGAGGAAGCTGGAAAAGGAAAGAGCCAAGGGCCAGAAAGGAAAATGGGCTATGGAGTGGGAGTGAGAATGGGAAGTCTGTGGTGGATGTACAGATTTGATAAGGAAGCGCAGAGTGACTGGACAAAGCGACAGGGAAAGGAAAGGGTATATTTGATTAGCAGCTGCACTGTGGAAAAGAATATGGGCTGGTTGAAGAGGCTGAGCTGAAAAGGGGCATGAAAAAAGAATGACAGGCAAGATATGAGTGGAAGTTTATGGACTAAAAAATAAATTAAATTCATCATCAGGCTAATGCTCTAAGCTGGCAACAAGAAATGGGTAAACTTTCAATTGCCCCAAGTAACTGACTAAACCATGCTTATCTCACTTTACTCTGGATATGGCATGAGTGGAGCCTGAAGTTACATTAGAAATCTGAGGGGAGAGATCAAGGCTACAATTTAGTATAGGGAAGTAGGGAAGAGAGGGAGCTAGAACAGATACAGATTGTAAAAACTCAACTTGCTAAGACTGATTGATCCCACATTGGCCTGCAACCCAAGATTGTTGCCAGGGCTGTCAGCAAATATTTGTTAGCCCTGTGGCACAATATATTTCCTGCCTAGTGAAAGAAGCCTAAGTACCTTAGAGGAATTGAAGGAAGCAGTATTTCTTTGAAGAAAAAGAAGTCTTTATGCATATACATAGGAAAACAGAATTAAGGTTAAAGTACAATCAACCACATTCTGGGATTTCTTAGATTGCAGGTCTTTGATTTTGCAATCTCATTAAAGTTATTTTGAAGTGGTTTGTTTATAATAATCCCATATGAATTACACTCAACTGTGTTTCATAAAATCGAGGATTCTGCATTTTTCTTGTTTCATTCATTCATATGAAGCTTTATAAAGACAAATACAATAAGTCAACTTAAGAGTATTTGACAAGTTCAAGCTACTGTAAATAACACAGACTTAAAGCAAAGCAGAAGTATAGATAAAGTGGAAAAGTAATCCCTGTTAATATTTTTAAGGACTTTGTGATAGGACACAGATTGTCAGAGAACTACAGGGGACAATAAGTTTTTTTTCTGGTTTTGTTTACAACAACGTGCTATTTAATGTGTTAAAATTTTTGCCTCAGTTGTCAGATAGGAAGTTCCAAGTTTCTCTTCACTTTGTGTGCCCAAAACTGAAAACATATTCTTATAGTCTGGATGGTAATGTATTATACTCTTTATTTCTTGTGGAAAGTTTTTAATTATTAAAATTGTAGCGGGAGAGTGGATGCATAACTATGTACTGTTTTGCAACAAAGTAACCACACATCTGTAATTTTAAACAGAGAAGAGTTCTATTTTATGCATAGCGTGGGCTTGTTTACAAACTAAATTTTAGCAAATAAAAAAGTGCTTGTTCAGTTAAGTCAACAGATAATATTAATGTTTTTTAATATTTTATTTTTCAATGTGTCAGCTCATCAGCACTGGCCTTTTTCTTTCTCCTTCATCAAAGCTACTTGTAGCAATTAGATTGCATGTAGAAGGCCTGAAGGTATTTTGTTACTCCATGTTATGAAATAGTTAATAGGATAACTGCCTAGAATATCCTAATATTAGCCTGATTATTCTATTTTTCTCAGTGAATATACTTCTTATTGTTCAGAAATTTAATATGACTAAACCTATAGCTAGATTTAGAGAGTAGTTGTAAGAGAAACATTCAAGTATGGTATTTCTGATTAAAAGCAAAGGACATGTCCAGTGGTAAAATGAAATGAGAATTTATGATTCTGGCTTCTATTACCTTCAAAAATTATTCATGCCCAGAATTATTAGAATAAATTCCACCACACTATTTTGCATCAATACCATTACACGTGATTTTGCCTGAGGGTATTGAGTCAATGGGTAATGCTCGTAATACTGCTTTTTCAATCATGGTTTGTTGTAATGTCATTTCAAAGAGTAATTTTTTTCTCTCTGATTTATTTATCATCTTATTTGTAGCTGGATTAGGAACAGATTAGTTTTTATTTTAAAGTAGGCATGGTGATGTGAATATTACTACAGAAAATACCAGTTAAACATGAAAATTATATTTAGAGATAATATAATGTCAGAGGCACTTCAGGTTATTTGCTACTGAAAACCATTATGATACCATCAAAAGGAAAATGCACAGTGTCTACACAGTGCTGTGGAATATTATTATTGAACTTGATGAAATGCTTCACATTTCTAGCACAATTAGTACTTCAGCATTTATGTTCTATAATTATCATGAAATTGTTTGTACTGTTGATAGTCTCATTCATAAACATAGCATAAATATTTAGCAAAATGTCCAATTACAACCAAAGCAAAAATCACCAACACCCAGTCTTAAAACAAAACCTCTCTCTCAAAAAACCCCCCAACCAAACAAGAAAAGATTGGGAAAAACAAGGAAGAAAAAACACCTGAAAGCTGTTAGTCCTATTCTTTAGGAAAGTACTAGAAGATAGATGCTTAGATATTATAGCATATATACGTGTGTTGACCATAGCGAAGATAAATACTACTCAGAGTAGAATATACTAATGGGTAGTTACTACACAGTTCCTTAGGGCTTGACTCTCTTGTGTTTTTTCATCAAGCAGTGTCTTATTCTGAGAATGCTGTCTGACTGACTAGTGATGGAATAAGATGCTGTCCCTCTCAGGCTGGCTAGCAGTATGAATATCAGGACCATAGAGAAACTTCATTTTTCCATGTTACATTCCAACAGTGTTCATACTACACAAGATAACCATTGAATACAATTATTTGAAGTGTCTTATATAATGACAGGATTGTATGCATTTTTATCTGGAAATTGTTTTAGTTGGACTTTTTTTTTTCCTTCCTCTATTCCCTCCCCTCCCTCTCCATAAAACCATTTAGCTCGCTGTGAAAGTTACTGATTACAATGATTCTTGTTAGCACTTTGTCTACCCTAATGAGTCAGCTAATGATTTCAGAGAAGTAGCCACCATTTTATGGATTGATGTTACATTGTATTCCCATACTTTCATTGTAGACTGAAAGCACTCAACCTCATATCGCTCAGTATATTGCAGGAATTTATGGATCTTCTGTAACACTTTCTCTACAGTTGCTTTACACAATTCTGGGTCTGTAACTGGTATAAAATTGCAAAGCTATTTGCTACACTGAAGCTCTGAGCAGATTTGTGTTTTCTACCAAAGATGTACAACATTCATTCTTGTAAAGTTAACAGTAGCATAGAGAAGGAAGAGAAAATAGCTGGCTTCATGATCAGCGTTTGCGAAGTATGCTTTCATATTGGTCATTACAAGTCAATAAAAGGGAGTGGAGCTGGTTGCAATGCTGAAGGCAGGCTGCATGGCAGAATGTGACAGACCTGAATGACAGATGGAAATCCTGGTGCAGGGTCTGCACCCATTTATCGATGGCCATAAATACATGGATTAAGGAGGCGCACATCCAGCTGTTGAAAGAAAATAGAATCATAGTCCCTGTGGGTAAACATTGATATCACCAAATTCTGCTACTGATGTCAATATTTTTTAAGTGTTGATGGCAGCACTGGGCTCCTGTTAGTTATTTTAGTAAACATCTCTATGTACTACCACATGCATTCCTTTTTGACATATAGCATATAAAATAAAATCACAGCCTGCTGTCTTGGTTAGGATGATGCTCAATGACTCAAATTCTACATTGTAAGAGCTGGAGTTAGATATTCAGGAAAGATTTTAAGGAAATATGCTTGAGAGAGGCTAGCTTTCACTCACATCTCGTATTTATTATAAATCATACTAATCAAGTAATGTTGCTTGTCTTTAGGTTAGTAAATTCAAATATAGACACAAGCCCTTGTTAATAACCTCAGCAAAATACTTCTTTTCTTTAAAATCTGTTCCTTTCTACTGCTATGGAGAGTTATTGTGCATTTTCTCATAGGTTTTCTCAAACCTTGTGGCTTATACCTTTCAGAGCTATTAGCTGTCCCAGTTAATGCATAAGCTCTGTCTGCAAGAAACCACTCCAGAAAGTGATTGGTTTTGATAGTGGAGAAGGTGGGAATATCTTTTTCTGAGTAAACAAATTTTGAACAAGAAGTGATTGAAACACTTTAAGTTTGCAACATCCTTCCTCACCCTCCCTTGCAGCTGCTATTCTTGCTGAGTTACTTTGCAGGCACTACCTGCACCTTCCTCTCAGAAACCCACTCTCTCAGAAATCCATTAAGATAAAACAAAACCAGGTTAATTAGTATTTTTTTATTCTATCTGCTGCATGGCTTTACTGAGACCCTAAGAAGTTTATCTAGACTATTGCTTTTTCCCCACCTTCTCTTTCCATTACTTTCTATTCTAAGTGCCCTTTTGTTCTTGCTTTTTGGCTGGCTGGTGGTTGGAGTAGATTTGTATGGTTCTGTAAATTTTGGTTGGAGTAAAGTGTTCTGAGTAATTTTATTAGAGATTTTAGTGTGAGTTAACATCTACCTGAAAAACCAATTCAGAAATGTCTGTACTAAAATTCCACTGAAAATTTCTTTTCACTATTTTCTTCAGTTTTACCTCTCTGACTTGTTGTAGGTGTTGCACTTATTCTCCATATGAAAGCGCTGAACTGCAGAAGCTCATCAGCAGGTTCAGTACTGTAAGAAGTGTTAGCACAAGAGGCTCCATTAGCAGGTCATGTCAAGTCACTCGATGACACTCTCCTCCATTCTGTTTTTTTGTCTTTTGCTAGTCTGTAACTGACATCCTCCCCTTTGTCCTTCTCTCCTCCTTTATTTTCTACTTATTTTTAGAAAATATTACTAGCATCTCCATATTTATGACTCCAGGATAAACCTAACTGAAGTTGATGGGGATCAAGAATATAATCAACTCAAAGTGTTTATTTCGGGACTTGCAATAACTTAATTGTCAATAAATAGAACATCCAACTAGTTGTGCCATGGAGTGAATTTGGATAATTTTTCATCAATCAGTCTGTATAATTTGATTACCTCTCTTCCAAGTGACCTTTCTGAGAGAAGATGTAAGTGCATAGCTGAAACACAACATATGTTCTCCCTGTCTGTCTTGTCTTCTCTTGGGCTTTCCTGACTCAGTTTCTTTGACAGTGGTCCTTGTACTTGTCACATCCAAGTATTCCTAGACACCTGCATTCAGTGGATGGCCTTGGAACTCGACTTTTTGTTTGAAAAATATACTTTCCTTGCTAGCGGTTGACTTTTCTGTGATCTTAGTGTTTTCAGGTTTTCTTTTGGTTGTGAGCTAATGGAGATATTCAGGCTAGTGAGGCAGAGCAGGCTTCCCAGGTGAAAAGCAGCAGTGAACTCACATGATTTCATAAGGCTTAGGTGCTAAGGTTTACCAGAAATCCATGCAGCTCACTGTAGTCAAATGAAAATGCCTATAGCACTGGACCGTCTTTGAATTTGCGCTGAGATCTTACTTTTCTCCTCTTACTGAATTCGTGTACTGTCAGTCACAGGAACTAACATTTAACTCTCAAAAATAGGAAACAACTGGAATTATATTGATATAAACCATTAGGTGTTTGCCTAAGGACTTTTAACTTCTAGCTGACAAAATCCATGCAGCAGAATTGAATTACTGAATCATATGAACTTCTTCATATAAAATTGAGCCAGAAAGATGCATGCTTTTCTAATGTAATAATTTTTTTGCAAAATTTTAACAGCTAAGATAACAACATAGTTTTTGCCTTCTGGCCTCTTTGTTCCTTCTTTTTTTCTTACATTTCAGGCAGATCTCATTTCTGTTTTTAAAGAATTTTGCAGTGCAAGCCCCAAAACTCTTTTCCTTGCAATTCTGATCACACAATAAATGAAAATGTGACTAGTTCAAGCTTTCAAATGTCTATTTATTTCTTTCTCCTCAATCTTTCGTGGGTTAGAAGAAGCTGCTTGAGGCTATTGTCACATACTACATTTAATAACCATATATCAAGAAACAATTTTATGTACTACTGCTACCTTTTTAGAAAAATTTCACCAATGGTTGTTTTAGCATTGATAGAAATTCTTCCATAAAAGTGACAGTTGTTTGCACCTATTCCAACTTGTTTGTTTTATTTCTAATTATTGTTATTTCTAACATTTTCACATATGATAAATAATTTAATGCTATACCCATTTATTGTCAGAATCTTGCTCTGAACTCAATAAAGTATGAGCATTGAGTACAGAAGATAGCTGCAGTCAATCTAAGAATTGCAGGAAGTGTTACAACAAAAAGACTTTAATGTATTGTTTTATGGACACATGACTGTGCAGACATTTTTGATGCAATGATCAGACTCCCTCCTTAGCTGAATATCTTCAGCATGGTATGCAGGAGTTTAGATCAATATAGTCGGAAAATCATAAATCATAAAATAATGAAACGTATACTTACATTGTGAGGTATACATTATAAAAGGCTGATTTATGAAAAGTAGCATCTTCCTAAAAGCATCTGCAGTCCTAGTGTGACCTGTGTCCAGTGGTGGTGCATCAACACTTGTTCAAGCAAAAATAGCCCCATGGCAGAGAACAGATAGGGTAACGCTCAGGTCAGGTAAACGTATGTGAACATTACCACTGCTAATCATGTAGAAAGTATTTGCTACCTGATGGGTTACTTATGTTTCTGCCTTCACAATTCTTCCTGTAAGCTCATTTTATTCATTTAATTAACAGCTATTTATATTGTTTTACTGGGTATAAATGTTATTTGAGCAAATGGAATCAGAGAAAAAGGGAGTGTGAGCGGTTTAATAGCTTTGCACCTTTAATCTAATAGGACATCTTAGTATATTCTGTAAATTGTAGGTCTTTGGTGTTATGGTGCACTGCTTCACTGAATGCAGTGGCCTTTCATATCTAGAGAAGTGCTTTCACACTCTGGAAGCTATTGCAAGCAAAGTAAATAGCATCATCTCTGCATTAGTCCCATGTATCATTAATTAAAAATCTTTAATTGACCTGGCATAAATGATGACATGTGAAGATGTCACTAAAGTGACAAATACATATGTAAGACAAATTTAAGGTGCATTATGGTATTTTTTACTACAGTTGATTAAGCAAGTCCTGTTGTTACCATCATTCATATACAATTGAGTTTACCCACAAAACTTATTTTTAGAATGGACTCTGTCCAAGCACAATGAATAGTTAAGTTCCGAGTTTGCAAATGACAGTCTGTCCTCTTCTTTTCTGTTGTTCATTTATCATTGTCATGTTTACTGCCACTGTAATAATTCCAGACATGTAAAGTGATGGTGGTTTAGACTGCTTGGTATTCATCATTCAGTATACTGGAAATACTACAAAGTTAGATATGATGATATTTCCATTATATCTCCATTTTAATAATTTTAAAAAGGAAAGAAAATATTAAGTTAATTAAACTGATGTGAATAAATGTCACATGTTAAACACCATATAAAAATCAGTGAGAGAAGACAAAAATTAGATGAGAAGATCCCTAACTACCCTATGTAAGAGTTTGCCATTTTAAAGCATGCAACATCATCAGGATACAAGGAAAAGATTAGAATAAATGTGTATTTTAATGACATTCCCAGATACTTTTCTAGAAGCAAAGTTGTATCAAACAGTTTTGTAATTTGTTAACAAGATACAGTTGGCAATATTCTGTGTCATCCACTCCACACTGCCCCCCCCGCCCATTTTATTTGGTGAAACAGTATGTCAGAAGGAGTCCAGACAGACCTTAATGATTATGGCCCTTTAGGGTCTTTTGCAAAAGGAGGGAGGGTGCCTCCTACACAATGTCATAGTTTTCCAAAGGATAATGAAATCCACTGGAGTATGACTGCATTCTTTCTGAATTACAGCTGCAGAGCAAATAAAAGTCAGCACTATGAAAAGAATAGGAAAAATGGCATATGGAAGGAAATTCTTTGGTCTTTGGAAGGGCACGATTTTGCTATGACTTATTCAAGAATAAATGCTCAAATAATCTATAAAGTAGAGTTGGGCCAGTAATCATCTAGGAAACTTCATAGTTAATTCCAGTTTTAAAGAAGGAAATTAATCAAATTTCCACCATGTCTCACCTTCAGATCAGTGGGTTGCACATGTATATACGTTGTACATACAAACCTGCAGCTCTTTGCTCTCCAGCAGATTCTGTTGGTTCAGAACCATTAAATCCCATTTCATCAATGATACTATCTACATCATCCTACAGGCTTTTATTTTGAGGTACTTGTATTCACACTAACTTCCTAAGTTCATCTCGAGATGGGGAAAACTGTAATCAAATGCCACAGTGACAGGCTGAGAGTTATTTATAGTATTACTCAATCATTATAGATTACTCAATTTGGTATTTTGCAACACACTATTATTACCAAACTATTTGGTAATAAAGAGTAGGATATCAGCCTACTTGTAATCTGATTAAATGTGTGCCCTTCAAGAAGGCTGTTAATATTGATGGAGAGCATGAGTAGATTTGGTTTCAGGAAATTTGTGTACACAAAGCTGGCAGAGCAGTTGTGGGCAGAGCAACAGCTTCTCTGTCTCCTGAGTGAGCAACCTCAGCAAAGTATAGTTTTGTTCAATGCAGTGTCAGGAGGTTGCTATCACTGCGGTATTTTTCCTTCCTAACCAAACAGAGGAAAGGAAGATGGATGGCCACAGTAGAGGCAAGTGTGGGCTGGGTGTCTAAGCAGTATATTTTCATTTCAACAGCCTAAAGGATTTATCTAGGCTCACTGGAAGTACAGGTTGCTTAATACATGAACAGTGCATATCCAGTGGCCTAAATTTTCATATAATAGCAAGATCCTTTGTGTTATGAAAATCAAGAATTTGTGCACAGTAATGTCTAGTAATCTCTGATTTCTTGAGATCTTTTCTCCTACATCTTTACTGGACAAATTGCTAACCATATTTTAAGGTTTCCTATCTTGATGTTTAGGGTCAACCTACTTGTTAAAATACTTAAGAAGTAGGTTAGAGGCACATGAAGGTACTCCAAAAATGGAAGAGAAAAAGGGGTCTGAGGTACTTTCCAGTGCATTCAACTTTTCCCCATTATTTAAACGACCTATATACAAAATCAGTAAAATCAGTGTTTGTCCCCCAAAAGAAATGTGCTGTTGGTCAATGCTGATTTGTATAACTAAAACTAGAACTCTACTTTATTGAGTAATGGTTTTGTTTTGCTGGCTTTGTCATATTAAAATGTGCAATGAAACCAAGTGACAATAGTAGTATAACATGTTTGAACTTTGGCAGTGCTAGTTAGGATATCATCAAGCAGTGCTAGCTCTGTGTCTTCACTCTCTGCTTCTCTTTTATCAGAAGTGTTATTGATCATTAATGCCAAAATGAAAAATAAGAGGTAGCTGTTCACATAAGAAAACATTTGGATGGCAGCTGTTCTGCATTAGGTGTAGTTAATGGTCATTTGCAACCACAAATGTAATATTTACATCCATTGAAATAACAGAATTGATTAAATGGGATAAGAGCAGAGTGATACCAGCTGCTCCAGAGCATTGTTTTTTGTAAGTTTGATTGATGTTGATTGGGCATGTCTTGGATCTGCTGAATATTAGTAAGAAGCTAAAAAAAATCACAACTAGGCAAGGAGTTAATTACTTCTCTTGAGCAAAAAGAAAAGGAAAAAGGAAGAAAGAACAGTAGCGAATGCAATAATCAAATTTGCATCACTGTATAAGCTCTGCATAGATTGACAAAGAAGGAAAATCACAGGTTATGATTAACATTAATAACACTTACACTGCTAAAGCAGTTGGCAGATATCAGCTAGAGATTCATTTAGAAACATGGCTTGTAGCTACTGAGAATGGTATTCAGCATCAGATACTTTGTATTAGAAATTTTCCCTGTCAAGCAAATGAAATGAGTTTTGCTTGCAGAAGAACATAAAGTGACAGAACAAAAGAAATGGGATGCAATTTGGGGTCCCAGAGATATGAAGAGCTTCTATTAAAGAGTATCTATAACATCTGTCTACAAGTGTAAGATCTTTTTTCTTGTTTTACTTTTCTGCAGTAATGTACATGTATGGATTGCCCTCTCTTGTTCTTAGTAATAGTAAAAGAAAAAAAAAAATCCCTAAAATCCTGTCCTCCCAGGACATACTCTAGGAACAAAATATCCCCAGTATTGTTAGCTGATGGACAGCTATCAATGTCGTCATTCCTTTTCTTTTATTCTGTTCAATATCTTCTTTTGTACCATTTTTTCTACTCCTGTCTATATGAAAAAGGATCCGTTTTCCATTGGTCAGTTTTTGGTAGGTTCTTTTTATTCCAGAATCTGACATTTGAACTTCCTAGGAAAAAGGAACATTATTCGTCTATGCTTTATAAGCAATCTTTGCTATTGCAGACATAACTTTGAGCTGTCAGTTCATTATGGATACGTGGTTGTTTTCAGCTTTTCATGCTCCAGCAATGCTCTGTAGTTGTCGGGGGCACTGTCCCAGAGGCTAAATATTCATATGCTGAGAACTTCATGGTGGAGGATAAAATACTTTAGAAAACTGAAGACTGTTTTTTCACTACAGGTGTCAAAGCAAAAAGGCATACCATGTTTGTTCTGATTTGATTTAAAAAAGAAAAAATATCCCTGAAGCAATGCGCCAAATTATTCCCTCAAATTTCTCATATGGTGTGTTTGAATATGCAAATTGTCTTATATAAGTGGAATTCATTATGGAAAAGTGTAAACAACTTCATACACCTTGTTAAGTACTTTCACTGTGCACTCTAATAACAAATCTCTGATACATATGGAATGTATCACTGCCTGAAATCAATGCCTTTACAGTAGAGCTGAATACAATGTCTACCGACCTCGGTGTGAAAACCTTTATTTCAGTGGGTTTGGTTTGGGCAAAAAGCAATGGATGCATGACAGTTCTGCAAATACAAATATGGGGAATATAAATGCCAAAGAGTTAATATGACAAGCAAGTATCTTCTGAGCATGGCAAGACACTATTTGTGAAGACTGCACTGTACATATTGATACAGAATATTACAGGAACAGATACAACTTTAGAAGTTACTTTCTGATTTTGTAATATATTTTATTAACAGAACACATTACTTCATGCTGCCATAATTACCATTGACTCTAATTATTTGCCTATTAAGATCGCTTTTGTCTAATAAAAGATGAACTGTATCCAAATAAAATAGTGAAAATGTTCCATATTACTTCACCATATAGCAATAATTTGCTAAGGAAGATAAATGACTTAGTAACTTTGGATGATTTCAAGAGGATATCAGCCAGAACTTCTCTTCAACCTACTTTGCTGGTTGAAAACTCTGGAAGAGCAGAATCGGAACCTCATATTCTGTCCTTTCTCTCCTCCCAAGCTCAAAGGAATACTAATGGCCTCTGTCTCTATTCACTCAGGAGCATCTAACCTCTACCATCCAATTTAGTCTTCATAACCTTTCTAGCACAGTTAAACTGGCTTTCATTCTGCTTTGTGGCATTGAAAAATAGCTGTTAGGAAAGCTGCCAGCCTAACTATTCTGGCTGTTGGAGCTGAATAGCATCAGCAAAAGATGGGCCTTTTCTGTAGAGTTGGGCTTAGAGCTTCAAATTTCAAATACCTCTACACTGAAATGGAAACAAGATTCTGATTTGGTTGAATCCCCAATGAAGTTTGAGTCCAGCGGACAATTGATGTTACGTTTCACTTTAGGGGTTCAGTTCTTCATTATGCCTTGGCAAAACTGTGGCTCCTAACAGGACTGAGATATTGGATCAGGCACTGGAAAGAATGGGACTGATGGGGAATAACAATAAGCCAGGAGGTACCAGCTGAGGAGGTGAATTTTACTGGTGATGCACAAGCATATTTCAGGTGCAGCATGAGGCTTCCCTGGGCTCAGTGGTTTTGCTTATTCCTTCTGGCTCATTGTTCTTTCTGCTTTCCTTCTACTGATGCAGCAGCTTAGACTGCGTTATGTAGCCTTCACAGGCTCTGGTGCCATACTGCTTGGCCAAGTGGCATCACCAAGTCTTTCCTACCAGTGCTGATCTTCTTTGCTGACTGATAAGTAACAGGGGGGGTTGAAAGGAGAAAGAGTGAAGTGTCAGTAACGAGAAGCAGGATCTACCTGTTCCAGTAATCTGCCTACCTGCTGCTTTCTGAGTCCCTTGAGTTATGTGATCTCAATGGGAGTAAGAGACAGGGAAGCACCATCCAGATCAGGGGGTGAAGGAGAACAAGGAGGAGAGAACACAGAGGAAAAAGAAGGAAAAGTTGTGAATCTCTGGTGCCAGAAGTTGTTCCAGCATACCCTGGGCCTGCTCTGATCTGGTTATGGACTGCTTTTCCTGACCCATTCCCATAGGTATGCTGGACAGCATAGCCCTCCTGGAGACACCGCTTGGCAGCTGAGAAAGCAGAGGTGCTAATACAAATGTCCCTAAATTTTACAGTACTCAGTGATTTTCCTGACTCAGTGGAATTCATCAGTGGGTAATTCTCTGGACAGCATCTCTGCTTTCACAGTAGAAAGTAAATCCAGATTATGAAACTTTAACCCTGAAGTTTTCATGACAATGGAGTTTGAGATTGTTCAGAGATGAACGTGGATTGAGACTTAACTTCAAATGACTCAGGAACTGCTGAACTATTAAGTATTCTTTTCCAATAGAAATTAGTTTTTCTTGTGTCCAAACTCCCCTAAATGGTGAGGTTTCACTGTTTTAATATTCATCTACCTTAGCAGCTTTTTAAATTAATATTTTACTTCAGTGATGAAAGGAATTCATAAAGCTTTACTGTATCAGTCATCTTAGGGGAGGTAGGCTTGTGGGTGGTTCCTGTGCAAGAATACTATCCTGTATTATCAGAAGTGCAAATATGAAGAAACAAAACTGGTTTTACTGTAAAACTTTCATTAGGAGTGTGTGTGTAAAAGAAAAAAAAAAGTTGCAGTTGTTGATCCCTTATTTTCGGCTTGTTTTTCCAGATGGAATATTTTGTCTTTTCAGATAAGTATATTTTAGAAATTTGGAAAGTGTTGATGCTTTTAATGCTTGGCTATACATAGTTAGTGTAACCATTGAATCAGCTTGAAAGCATTTATATAGAAGATTACTATATTAATTTAAAAAACATTGATGTTTTTATGAAGAAAGTCAAGCTGTTGACCCTCATGGAAGGGAAATGTAGGTTTTATTTGAGTTCTAGTCCTAAAACTTGTGCACAGAGCCTTGAAAAAATAAATCAAAACAAAGAATTGTAAACTATCATTAGAACTGAAAGCATCAAGCCGCATTAGAATTATTTTTTAACTTGCTTTCACATTTCAAGGTCAGCATACTGATGAAGACTGTATTCTGGAGAGGATACAATGGGTAGAACTGTCAAAAATTAACTCCTTTTAAACAGCAGAAAACATCAATTGAAATTTCCTTTTAACACCCTTATTGTCTTCCTTTTTTTTTTTTTTTAAATTTTTTCACAGAGGATCTTTCTCAAAGCTGGAAGTGAGGAAGAAATCTTTGCACATCTTGGCTTGGACTATGTCGAACCAGGGGAAAGGAATGCTTGAAATGATTTGCCAGTGTACATTCATCAGTTGACAGCAATGGTCTTTCTGCCTATCTTGTAGTCTGATTTTTATATATATATATAAATACTTGTTTCTATGAAAACTAAAAAATTTTAAATATATATTAGTTAGAGGCCATTATACACGCTAGAAAAGAAGAGTATAAGTTCTTCAGAATCCTTTCCAATCTTTTCTGTTTTATTTTTTGAAGTTTCTACATGGGAGTGACAAGATAGAGCTTCTTTTGGGGGGGGGGAACTTGAAGCTGGTGAGATTTTTGCTTGTGATTGATAGGAATTTAACATTCCTGTGAACAATACTTGCTTGTTAAAATGCTGTCAGCTATGACAATACCTAAATAATACAAAATATTTGAGCTGAGTCCAAAAATTACTGAAATGCATGCTTATCTTTAACTGAATTTCTTAAGTATTTTGCTGAATCCATATATAAAATTGCTACTGTATATAAGGCTTAATGACCTAGGCAGTAATTAGTCTGGCAGTCTCAGCAAGTTGAGGCTTGAATTGTAATATTTTTCCAGGTAGGATACCACGCTACAAAAACTGAAAACAGGTAGAGAATTCAGTGAGAGTTAAAAAATGTTTCACAGGAAGGGAAAGAAAAAGTGGAATAACTCAGCAGCAATCTTCAATTGTGAGGAAAAAGGACTATAAATTTGGAGTACTCATTTGGACTAAAGAAGATTCAGGTTGTGTGATGTGATGGTCCTCATTCAGGAATTTGAATCATAACCTGCATAAAAACAGCTGCTTTAACTGTTAGGCTGGTGCCTGCTCCAAGTTGAAAGCTTTTAATTGTCTATGCTCAATTTATATAGATGGAAATTTATTTATTAGTGTATATATATGCATTGGGATGGAAGTTTACCTGAGCTGTTTGGCTATTGGCTGCTCTAGAATGGTATTTCCTCTTTTTGGTCAGAAATTAATCTTGGATGTGAGAGACTTTCTGATAAAAGTAATCCTATGAGGTATTTTGGTTTCAGAAAATTTCCAGGTAGCTCTTGTGACTGTAATGATAATGAAGAATTTGTAATACATTTATTCTTTAATGAACAAGGGCATTTAGTGCTTTAGGACATGAAGTTACTTACTGACCATTCATTTGTCATTTGTAGAATAAAGGTGATTAAGAACACCAAGACTGGTCAAAAAATTTTTTTCTTAAAAACCTGAACTTTATTTTCTCTGTTAAGGCTGATTTCACATCTTGGCATGACAGGGGGAGAATGGCAGTGACAGGGCCAAGCACAAAAATTATTACTGACAGCAATGGCATCCCATATTCAAATGATGGCAATATTCCATGGCAACATAGACTTGAAGGTTCTACTCATGCATAAAAACATATGCCAAGGTTTAGAAATACAGTGCTTAGCTACAGGATGAATGACTTGAAGTGCAAGTGCCAAAGCTATTGCTGGTAAGAGAAAATTAAATAGGAACTTCTGAGAAGCTGCTTCCCCAAAGGATGATTTGCCTGGTACAGTAGACAGGATAGTACAAGTATTAACGAAACTTCCACTGTACAGTTTTATATGCAATCACCTATTTCTGGTTGTTAAAATAGGTAGTAGCTGTATTTTTGTGAAATGTATTCATTCATTATCATGGTTAGACTCAGTACTATAAAAACACTTTGAAAATATGAGTTCACATTAAATTCTATTTATTTGTTGCCCAGATCTTTTAGGATACAGTTTATGCACCCCACATTCTATCATCTCCTCTACTGTATTCAAGAAAAAATGCTCTCATCAGTTTAATGCATTTATTCACCAGACTAAAATGTTACAGGATTAGGCACAAAAGTGTTTGTAGGAAAATGGAGGCTATTTCAGAGCAAAGGTTCAGTTTTTGCTACAAGGATCTCATTCTATACGTACGCCCATCTAGCTCACAGGTAGTGGGTAGATTTCCTAAACTTTATCAAACAACCTGAAACAAAAGCTAAACAAGAATGGCTCTATCAGACTTACTGCAAGAAATTCATGCTATGCTATGAATCCATTCTATAATTTGTGATAATCCTAATTTTATGGTATAATCAATTTAAAATCTGTAATTTAAACCTAATTTGGTGACATCAGCAGAAATGAAGGCAAGACTTTTTTTTTTTACAGTTATAGTTACATGACAGTCTTGATACTAAGAAAAAGTATGCTGAATTTGTTTACTGGTTCCTTTCAACTGAGGAATGGACTTTTAGAGGACTGCATCGTAAACTATTCTAAAACCTCAGTCAGGGATGTAGAAAAATGTAATAACAGCATGGAATTTTATTCTTGCCTGTGCCAATAAACCCATTCTTTTTAAGTGCAGTTTTGCTAACTGAGCAGAAAATATAAGGCTACTTTCTAAATTGCTCTAACTAGAAAGCACAGGTGTTGCTTCCTGCTTTACTGTGCTGATGTATGAAGCATCTTCTCTGTGTTTTGCATCAGGATGCTGACACTTAAGTAGCAATGACATTTTTCAGTCCTAGTGGAAGAGAACAAAAGCTATGGTATCTTATCTGAATATTCTTTCTGCCTGGCCACCATTTATCAGAAATTATACATTCCAGTTCTACTGTTTCTGCATACTTCAAGCCACAGAGGAAATATGAAACATTCTGATTTTCACATGAAGAAATAACTCCCATCTTGCCTGCCTATGCATCGCTTATAATTATACCACCTGTGGGGGAAAAGATGCCAAACACAAGTTCTGTCAGCTCCTTCAAGATTGGAAGAAAACAGAATATCACTTTATTCTTTTTTTTCCTCTCAATTTTTTGTGAACTTTTGTTAGAATACATCTTACAGATTACTCACTGTATCGAGTATTATCAAAAATTATGGAACTGTTAAATGGGAGGTCAGATTAGATGACCAGGGTGGTTTGACTATGAAGAAGATAGCTTCTGTTATGAACACCTCTGCTGAAGAAGCTGATACCCAAGTCACTATCATAGCTACTGTATGCAGGATCACCCCTGATAGCACTAGCCAAACTCATCGTGCATGCAATGGCAGAGCCAGAAAAGCACAAACTCAGGTTTTAGTAAATAATCTCTGGTGCTTCTTGTATCAATTAAATCTAGTCCTACAATTCTGAACAGTCTCAGCCTTGTAATGATTTCAGTGGTTCTTGGTGATGCTAGTCAACTGAGACTATAATTAGAAAAGATGGAAGTCATACAGGAGAACTGGGGTGGAACAGGTTAAAGGAAATAAAACCTTTATCAGTTGAGCATATCTGGATCCACGAGCATACTGAAAACTCCCTACAGTGTGGTGGAACTGTTGGAGTCAACGGTAATGATGTTTCTGAACTCATGAAAGACAGGTGAGGCCTGGGGGCCTGGAAAAGGGCAAACACTTGTAAAAAGAACAGACTGATGTTTGTTATAGGGAGAAGGGAAGGGAGAATTTCAGATCAGTGCACTTAATATATCCTAAATTGCTGGAATGATTAATAGACTTTATTTTTAAAGCACCTAGAGGAAAATAAAGCGATAGGTTATTGGTAACTTGTTCATCAGACACAAATCATATCAAACTAATTCAGTTGTAAAGTCCCTGGAGGCTGACTTTTAAAATGCCTGTCCCTCCTCCCCTGCTTCTATGCCAAGGCAATTTGGCAAGTAGTAAAAGGATCATTGGTTTTATAAGCATCTACACACTAACTCTCTAAAAATTGATCAGTGACTCTATCTCTGGGAAAAACATATAAAAGTTAAAAAGAAAACCACTGTATTTATTTCATGGTTTGTGGTAATTTGTGTTTTGTCAAACACCACACGCAATGTGTTCCAGTGACGAACATGGTATAGCATATATTGTATAGGCAACACAAGGTAGTCATTAAAAAACAAACAAACAAATCCAAATGCATATACAAATGCTTTCCTACAAATCCCTTAAGGAAAAAGCAATGAAATATATCTATTTAGATTGGTGGGTAATAATGTAGTTAATGTCATCAGTGAACCTAGGTGGTATAATATACTAAAGGAAGAGCTTATTGTATCTACACAACTCTACAAATTTGCAAATCCAGGCAACCTAAATATTCATACAGCTGGCATTATAAACTTGAAGCCACACAGACTTTCTGGAAATTACTGGAAACCTGAGAACTGCTGCTAATTTACATAAATAACTCCAGAACTTTAAAAAAACAATCCCAAAGGTCTGCATACCTTATTGTCCCCAAATGAAATGTGTTTTCTAGAGTTTATGGCCAGAATTGTTTGGATTTCTCAGGTGAGACCATCTTATTCATTTGTGTGAAATGTATTCTTTCACTTTTTGAACAGCTATTTCTGTCTATGATACAGTTTCCTTCAGCAACTGCAGTTAAAATAATCAAGTACTGGGTGTAAAAGGTTAATTGAAGTCACATAAACAAATGAAGACAGGGAGCTCTGAAGACCTTTCGTAGAGGTTAAGCTTCTGCTGGTATGGCTGTCAATCTAGCTAGGAGATGATGCTGCTGGCTTTGCCTTTAAGGGCCCAATAGGGGACGTATCTATAAAAATGTCATGTGTGTAGCTATAGGTGAGTCAGAGTTTCAGAGCTGTCCACTTCTAAATTCAGCTAATAGCTAATTAGCTGATCTCTGTCTGTATACATGTTAAGCCTCCTTGTTTTTTGTTTCATTTTACAAAGAGGACCAAGCAATCTTTGCCCCTGCTCTGTAGATATACTAAGTGCCTTTTATTTTAATCAGGATGCATCAGATGTAACTTGTTTTAGCTGATGATGCTCCTTAGGAAAAAAGATCAGTTCACAGTCATGGTTAGTATCCCCCCTTTAGGATCTAATTTACTTAGGATGAATTGTCTCATGCCTGTTTACAGCTTGTTTTGTATGATTTGTGGTATCATACATTAGGTGTGTCAAATTCTAACTCTGGATTTGGTCTATTTATTTTTAACTAAAAATGTGGATCTTTGAATGGGGAAATGAAGTGTCTTCAGGTGTCCTATATCTCTGCCGTAATTCTACTGTGCATGCGTGGCCTCACATCTTGCTCAGGTATCTACAATGTGGGTTGCTCTAGGAGTGCCTGCTCTTGATACTTACATTCCCAAATCTGTCTACATGGACCATGTGTTCCACATTTCCATTTCACTCTGCTGTGTCAGCTCCTCCTTCCTGTATTTGACATGACAGTGATTTGTAGCTAGAATGTGATTCTGTGGTGGCCAAAATAAATGCCAGCCTAAGCATCAAATATTGAAAACACAAATCTCACAAACTATTCATCAACTTCTATTTGTCCCTCATCTTCTCCCTGGTCTTTGCTTCTTTCAGTTTGTGTGGTCACTTCCTTGTTTGAAGGTTGTGTGGAATACAGTGAAAATGTACATTGTGCCACCCTGGCCTAAGGTGCTCTGCTAAAGCCAAATGTTCTCTGTTCTGGTATCACCTCACACAATGTCAAATCATACCTAGGAGAGTCATTCCTCCACGAATGCTGTTCAAACACCTTCAGAATACTTAATTTAAAAATATATTTAATGACTTCTTCAATAAATGTGTATTACAGGCAACCCATAAAATCTAACACTATTTTTCGCCTAATGCCTCCAAACGAATAGTATTCTCAAATACTACTGGTAATACAGACAATCCATACAAGTTGCATTGTGGGGGCTACTGAACTACATATCCCAGAATCCCAAGTGCCTCGGGTAAATGTTCTCTCACTTGCTTGATCGGGATCAATCATACCTGCAGCTGGTGACTGACTATGGGGAGAGAGATCATGTGTTGGGTAAGTACGAAGGCTCCCAGTTTGCAGTGTTTTAGTAAGTAAACACACTTATTTGAAAAACAGGGTACTTTTTTTTTTTTAATTGTTGCAGGCATTTGATTCTAGTTCCTTTGTGACTGTGCAGCAAAGAATACTGCTATATGACATATTGCCTTTTGTGTTGCATTCTCTCCAAAATCAACATGTTAATTCAAAGGGGTTTTTAGAAATGGCAAAGCTTCCCAATTCCTTTGCCATCATTTTTGAAGTTATAAGGGAAAGACATTTATATGAAACCAACTCAGAAGCATTTCTATTAAATAAAGAAAGCCTTTCTAGCAGGAGTTATATTACATGAAATACATTATTTCATGTATTTGTTGCTATATATACACACACTATATCCAAATTATCCTAAGTTTTCTGTCAACTGCAGTGTCTTTTTCTCTTCAGGAAGCCATGCATTAAGATATAATAGAAAATAGCAAGGTCTCAATTTTTAAAGACTAGGTGATTTCTCTGCTAGGGGACGTGTAGTTTATATTCTAGAAATTGCTGGTTGCAACATCAGGGAAAAAAGAGCAAATAATAAAAACCTTATCCTAGTGTTTAGAAGATAAAATAGTAATCTTTATATATTTCTAACCACTAAAAAAGAGGTGATTTGGAATTGTCTTCACAGCTGTGTAGAGAGGCTCAGGAGTTTATACAGCTCCAAAAATGGAACTTGACAAGGTTATGTAATTGTGTGACTAGGTAGGAGTGTTTCTGCAGTTGGAAACTATTGCTGATGATACAAGTCTGAAAGTGTTCAATTTTTGGTAAAGACCATATGGTCCTGTGGCTTCCATAACTGTATTCTATGAATCCTACACTTCAATATGCAATGACTAGAAAATTTTGCTTTTGCCCTACTCTGAAATGCAAAAATCAAAGAGACGATGTTGAGCAGGTTAGCTAGGATCTACTGCTTCCAGTGATCCTGAAATCCTTATGCTCTGCTTTAAACTACGTTATGATATATGTGTTGGTTTTCTATGTTTTAAACTAAACTAAAGTATCAGAGATATAGTGTGGTGCCTTTTGGCTTTTGCACTATGCTTTTAAGTGTGTTATAGGCTGCTAATAAGTATTTTTGTGTTGGCGTTATGTGAGTGGGAAGTGGTTGTTTTGGAAACCCTTCCAGACTAGTTGCAGGGCTGTAGCTGTTGCAGGGCTCTTGACAAATGATGGATGACATAATTTGAATCCTTCATGATACCAACACTAAAAAAGAAACCAAATACCACAAATATCAGTATCTGTTTGGAAAAGATGTCAGAATTACAGAAGGAACATAGATACTTCTCTCCCATTCTGTCTCGCCCCTTGCCCCCAATTAGATCTGACTTCGTTAGGGGAAAAGGACATGTATCTGAAGAACTCAAAGGTCAACCACAGAACAAGTGCTCTCCTGCTCCCCACTGAAGGGGCTCACAACCCCTTTCTTCACCTACTTGCCTGAAGGACCCAGAGTTTCCCTTTGACTGCATATGACCAGAAAGTGGGCTATTGAACATTAAGCAAATTTCTGTTGGATGCAAATAAATGGGGCCTAATGAACTATGTATTTAAAAAATGATGCTGCAAGTCTTTCTAGTACGTGTGTGTATACAGGGAAAGATTTTCAGAAGCACCCAAGTGAGAAAGAAAGTGTAGATGAGTTGGCCACTCCACTATGAATTTTAGTGACAGATGGCTGCTAAGATAATTTGCACTAGATGATAAATGACTATACATTAAAGCCTACAAACCATAAATAAACACAAAAAATGCCTCCAAGAAACATTTGAACTGAAGTTTAATGATCATACAAAATTACTAGCAAATCAAGAATTACAAGCTTTTGAAGAGAAAAGAGGCTGAACAGAGAATAAATATTCTTCTAATGTAATGGAGGGATGGACAGGTATGAAGACTGTCAGTGATGAACATCAGAGCTGTCAGTGATGAACTTATTATTGTGATTATTCCAGTCCCTGAGAAACCAAAAGAAGAACCTCAATGAGATGTGCTAAATCCCCCTAGAAGCAAGTACTTCTCATGCCCAGTAACATGGGTACACACTAAATGCTGCAAAATGAAACTTTGATGTATAATGGAGGACAAATTAGCCACAGATAAATAGGTAAGAATAACAAAAATGAGTAATGATGAGCTATTATGAGTTACAAATTTTAAGATAAGGTTGTAATATTTGTGAAGCAATAATGGAGGCCCACTTGAGAGCTGAAGTAAATTACGTTAAATTAATAGAGTTCAAAAAAACCCAAATGACATAAAACCTCATAGTATGATAAACACCTATCTCAATGGGCTAGTTGTGACAAACCACTATTATGGGTAATTATTTTTTACTAGTGAGAAAGGGGAATAGTATCTTCAAAAGTATCCAGCTTCCAGATTCTGTAATCTCAGCAGTTCCTTATAAAAGAAGCAAATAGCATTGACAGTGATTCTTGTTGCAACAGAACTTAATTGGAGAGTGTTTATTTTTAGAAGTAAATCATGTTAAAAAGACACATGAATTTTGTAAGAAAAGAGCGGAGAAAATAATTTTCTATAGGCAGAGGTTTACAATATGAAAAGGAATAGTGTAATTGGTAACTTTGTTGTAACAAGACCTTCTATTCTCCACCAGAATTCCTCCCCTCGACTAACTAGTGTGTTGATACTAAAATCTAAATTACAGTATTGACAAGAGCTAGGAGTTGTTGAAGACTATTAGGTCTAGGGAGAATTTGATTGAAATAACAGAGCAAGAAATTGTAAATTTACTTTAGAAGACACTAGATCTGTATCAATAGAGAAATGTATTCAATAGTTTGTATGCAAGGCCCTGTTAAATGTGATTCAGACTGGATGAAGAATAAAATTGCATTACGATTTTAAGTTACCCACTTATGACATCTTTACTTCCTTTTTTTCTCCATTTTTTTCCCCTCTCTTTTTCTCCAAACTTTTTGCTTGTTTTGATGGGGAAAACTGCTCATTTTCCCTTTTTATCTCTTCAAAAATATTTCACAAACAGCCATATAATGTTGAGTACTAGTTGAATTTCACTGCAAATTGTTTATCTAAAAGCAGACAGAGATAACATAATCTCAAATTATTATGCAGATATATCAATCATAGGATGTCACCGGGTTCTCTAAGGGAAGAGAATTTTAAGCCTCAAATTCTTAGCTTTCTATATGTGTGATTCATATTCTTGCTGTGGTATAGATTTCTTATTGTAAAATGCAAAAGTCATGTTTTTAGGTCTTCATGCAAAGGTGATCAAGAAAGTATTGTTAGGAATTGCAGTGCCACAGCAGACCAGTGGTCTTTCCACTGCTGTGTCCTTTCTTTGATCTAGGTTGTTTCACAAGTTGTGTAACACTTCCTTAACTCCTTAGTGCTCAGTTAAACATGACAGTCATTTTTGTGCAGAACCAAGCAAGCTGTGTAAAAACAAGCAAATATTAAGACACCGAACAACAGCATAGTGTTGGACAGTGATTGACTGACTTACATGTATGAGGAGATGCTTGCTCTCACCCAGCACAAACCAGACTCTAGGCTTCTCAACCAGGAGACCTGTTCCAGCTCATGTTGTGTGGATTTTAAACTGATGAAAAGCTATTGTCTTTAAAGAAGGCTGGGCTCATTAATGCCAGCAAAAGAACTGGGTTACACTTGCAGTGTCTGTGTGGATAAAACTCATGGATGAAAAAAGTAATCTGACAATAGGAAGTTTGTGTGAATCAAGGAAAATCAGCAATCATAGTCAGAAAGTAAGCAAACAGAGTTCATTTATGTAAAAATATACCTTGGATGCTGTAAAAACATAATACTGTTGGGACCTGCATGTATTATTTAATCTATCCCTTTTAGGAAGTTACTCAGTAGGGTATTCCAGACACTTCTTAGTGGCATTCTAGATTCCAGGATCCCAAAATAATGGAAAAAATAATGTAAGTTGAGAATAAAATCCCAAACAATTTGGAATTGGGGGTGGTGGGGTGGCGGGTGGTGGTGTTATTATTTAGCAGGACCATCATCATGCCCAAGAATAGTGAAGTCACTATCTTTATCTGGCCTCATATTGTTCAACTTGCAATTATTTCACTTTATGTATGCCTGTGAGGACTTCATGAAGTAAGGTTATCCAGTTTTCTTTCTGAGAATGTAATACTCGGAATTAGCTCATAGCTTAGAAAATTAGGATTTCTTACAAAAGTTATTCCATCTTTGAAGTTGAATATTTAACAACCACAAACAGAATAAGTACGCACAGATCAAACAAAGGTAAAAACAAAGTGTTATCTCACTTGCCCCCCTTTTTTATTCTTGGGGTTTTTTTTTTAATAAACCTTACCTTTCTCTGCAACTGAGAAAAAAATTTGGTTCCCTGATTGTATTATCAAACTAACTGATTTTTACAAAGATACTATGGCTATTAAAAATATCAAACCACAAAACTCCGTTTATGGAATGCATTAGCATTCATGACTGATAATGCAAATGTGAATTATGTCACGGTACACTCAATATGCCATCTGGTCCAGAAAGAAAAACATCTGTTGGTAAATGTAAACTGTGGAGCTTATGTGGTATGCAATATGTTCAGATACTGTATGGAATAAATAAATTGGACATTGTCAATCTATTGTGTTAGAAGCATTCAACTACTTTCTTATGTGGAAAAGAGGAAGAGCTCAGCTGCAAGTATTTTTGAGATGGTGGAGGAAATTATTGTGCCGTGTCCCATCCAGATGGTTTTTGCTGAAGCCAGTCACTGGCAGGCTGCTGCAATCATCATCTGTGGTTATGAGATGCTTTAACATAGTATGGACATAGATAAATGTGCTCCTCTACAGTAGAAGTTTCTGTGCTTGAATTTTCATGATGGTGATGACAGTGGAATTTGTGATATTGTTGCTGTATTTTCTGGCTTTTAAGATGAAAATCGTGATGATGAAACACGTGTAGTCACATGTATGAATGATAAAGACTGTTGCATATTTAATAATGATAAATTGCATCAACAGAAGAATAAAACTGTATATTTTCAATGTGCTGCACTAATATAAAAATGTAAAATGGGCAGTAGTTTTAGAATTCTGAAGACCAATCATATAAAATCTAAAATCTAGCCCTTGTAAAATCTAATGCTTTTTATATTCCTGATTTAGAGTTTCCTGTTTCAGATTAATTTTTTCAATTGATTTTAAGCACTTAGACAAAGAAATTCTTTTTTTTTCCCTTCACAACTGAGTGGGACAGCTGAGGCAGAGGTGAAAATCTCAGAACACCCCTGTTCTGCACCCATATGCTGTGATAGAAGAGGGTAGCACCAACAGTACTTCAGAAATTTCCTTGACAACTCTCCATCCATTCCTTGTCAGCTCATAGAAAGCACAAATAGTTTTTGACATATTTAACAAATTGTTAAGTATGCAGAAATGCATATTTGGACATATATCCAAAAAGGCAGAAAACTTATAAAAATATTGGGATTTTTGTTTCAGTTTAACACCCCCCACCCCCCCGTCTTGTGAGAAGGATTTTATCATAATCTGTGTTAAAGAAGTCAACTAATGTTTGTGCTAGTGATGGTTTGCAGGTTCTGCTTGTTTAAGCATCTTAAACTGCTGATGCTTATTTGCCAGGGAATAAAAGCCATTCTGTGGTATGCGTAATGCTGGTGTTACTCCATTGTGGAGTAATCCGAAAGATTGGGAAGCCTTGCTCAAGAAGGAGATTTGGGCTTCTGCAATTCTCCTCTGCAAGAACCCTCACAACGCTTGCATAGTCAGTCTCCACATTGCTTTTGAATAGCTCTTAAGCTTTTTACTCCAGCATTGTCCCTGCATGTCATGGTTTCTTTTCTTCAGTTTTCCAGCATGTTCACATTCATTTTCAGGCCACAGATAGCAATGCAAGAACACTGCAGGCAAAATATGTTTAAACTATTTGTTTGGATCAAACTCATCAGTCTACTGTTCTTTGTGCTACTGCTAATACCTGTGGTATTCTTCACTCCATGTATCCATTTATTTGAGAGAACTTTTTATCCTTAAGGGTATCAACTGAAGTGAGTCTCACAAATCTCTCTATTAGTGTTAGTTAGCGCATTTAGTCACTTGCAACAGAACTGACTGATCAAACACATGATGAAACATCTTTGCAAAAATAAACACTAAAGAAGGGTAGATGTAGCAGTTTTTAAAAACTGTATGTTAAATTGTTTCCAAATATTGCTACATTGTAAGAAGTATAGTCTATGGATTGATATTCAAAGCACCAACAGGGATCAATGCCTGGACTAAACTCTTTGCTAGGTATGGTTTCCCCAGCTGCACTACCAGTGCTCTAGCAAGAGTACCTGCTTTTAACCCATTATCTGTGACATAAGTGAGCCACACATCTTCTCTTAGTAAACCTAGCTTCAAGTTTTGCTTCTGTCAATCTTTCCTGGGACTTGTGGTTTATTCTGTGCTCTGTTTTAAAAAATTGGGGTGCAGATATGTTTTTCAGGTCTCCTCTGTACGAACAGAGATAAACTCTACTGTTGAACATAAATGGTTTAGAAAATTCCAGAGAAGACACAGGCAACAGTATTTTTTATAAGCGCCAACTTGTCAAAAAATAGATTTGGAAATATGGAGAGGTTCACAGCTATCTTGCTGTAAGAAATAAAAGCACAGTCCAAGATATCAATATCCAGATAATAAAAGAGCAGTCTATCTTTTTTAGTTGAAATAAAGATAAGTTAATAGAATGTACATAAGCCTTAAATATCAATCACCAGACTAGCAGCTCTCTTCTCCTTTTCACATTTGGACTGAATGTTAGGTACAGGAATGATTATGTACTAAAGAGGAAAATAACAGCTAAACAACATTTGTTGCTTTTTTGTTGAATTTAGATGGAAAATGTTACAACACATCCAGTAGCAGAGATCAGACAAATTACGTAAGAACAATAAAAATGCCTGAGGGACAGAAGGTGTTGAAGAAAGATACAGTTAAGTATCAGCATCCATGCAAGAGCATGCAAACACTGCCAAAGAATTTGGCCTCTAAGTGCCAGCATATATATTAGGAACAGTGCTGGGCCAAGAACGGAATGCTCTGAGGGACATCAGAGCTGAGCTTATGCTCTGTAGGAAATTAAAAATCCCACAACAGCCCAAGGTCAGAACCTGACCACTGGTCTGCAAGTTACAGCTAGACAAGATTAATACAGGCAGTATAGGAAAAAAACAGTATGTTAAATCTCCTCATTAGAGTCCTGTGGTGCAGTGATGACTGAAAGAATACAAAGAAATGCATAAAGAATTGGAAGTATTTTTAATTTTTTATATTTGCTCAGTCCCATAATTCTGAAATAATTCATAGCAGATTTAAAGGAGATAAAGCCTTTGGATGTAAAAGACAGCTATTTGAAAGCTTACACAATATAGGGGATTTCTTAGCTGAGTGATTGTCCTAAACTAGCAAATCAAAGCAAAATGGCAGTCAAAAACATTTGACAAAAATTTAGAAAGTATAAAAAAATTATCAGCAATAAAGTTTATAAATTATTAGTGAATATTTCAGTTTGAGAAAACAAAAATAAAACTGTAGCTATATGATGAGTGTTTTTTATACTACTTAATGCAAGTTGCACTCTCTGAATCTGGGTACCTTCTTAAACAGGTGGTTACACTTGGCAGGAAACACAGAAGTGTGTGTTGAATAGTAGGTGTTGGTGACTGCTGTGGAGATGCAAAATACAACTCGATCATTGTGAATCTGTAGAATATGTCAGAAATCTTGTTTGACAGTCTTTAAAATGAAGGAGGAGAGTCTGAGAAAACAGACAAGGGAATGAAATCCAAGAAGCAAAAGGAATTTGGGGAGTGAGGCAGTAAGAGAATTCACAAGAAGCTGCTCTCTCCTGGGAGAGAGCGGAGGTGCTGGCAGTTGACAGGCCAAGATGAAGTGCTGTCGTATATGCCTGACAACAGTGGAAAATGGACATAGAAGAGCTGGAGGAATAGAAGTTTTAAAAACAATTCTTTAGGAAATAAGGCCTGAAAAGAACAAGTTGCTATAAAGCTAAATACAAATAAAAGTGTGAAGTAAATTAAAGGCTCATAAGGAATCAAAGCAATGGCTGTGATTCTCCAGATCTCGGTTCACCAAGCAGTCAGCCTGTCTTTTTTGCAGGGCTGCAACAGACAGGACAGTGGGGGAGTTCTCTTCCAGTACAGGATGACATTTAGGTATGGTGCAGATTGCCATGTCTCCTCCTATGTGATCACAAAAATTCTTCTCTTTTCTCAATCCGTTTTAAGATAAAAATGTTGCACTGCAAAGTCAAAGGACACATAAGGCTTTAGAGGTAAGAACCCTCCATTGCAAATACAAGATTCAGTGGTTAAAATAGGATCAGAGAAATTAATAAGAATTATGCGATCTACCTCTAGTTAAGGAGGAGGATTTTCTGTAGCTTTTGTGTTAGTTACATTCTGCACTTGAAAATGCTACATTATTTATTGTATGAATAAAACTTGATTCTCTAAGGGCTGTGAAGAGCTTTTTTATTAAAAAGAAGTGGCAGCACATTCTGTTTCTTGATATCAAACCAACAGCAAACACTAAAGTCATGAGTGCTGCTACCTCCCTTGATTTGTATCAAGAGTATATTTAAAATTTACATTAATCTTTTTTTTTCAGAGGATCATGGTTCTAATAGACTGTTGGATATTTAAAATGTGAAAGATGACAGGTTGATTAGTTTTTGTTTGTACAACTTTTAAAGCTAAGAGTGTAACATAAATAATACAGTATGTTATTTTCAACTGGCAAAGAAAGAGAATAGCAGTTACCTCAGAACACCAATTCCTGTTTACCAAGATATTTTGGAGAAACTGTGCTACTGTGGTGAGAATAGTACATACATATTCAAACTGTGCATTTATGATACCCAGCAGTTAAATTTAAATTATTATGAGCTATTTGGCATTCTATTTGGCATGTGAAATACCATGGTTTCTGGCTTTAACAGTTAAGTGGATTGTATTTCTAATAAAGAGAGTTCTTGCAGCATGGTAAACTACCATTTTCAGTTGGTGTCCACAAGATACAGCTTTAGCCCTGCTATAACTTACATGTCTGCTCATTTCCTCTCTGCTTGTGTTCCGCTTCTTTCTACTCATCTAGCAATTATAGACACTTTCAGGTCACTCTCATTTAATTTTTTTAAACATTGTCGTTTTCAAAAAAGCAATGACATGTGAATGCAATATGAATATATAATGTGTAATATGAAACATGTATTTGGTTTCTTTACTGCTAGAACTCAGAGGCAGCCAGCTCATGGATTAGATGCTGGTTATAGTCCCCCACAGTATCTCAGAAACCTGTAAACTATTTTCTAGTTCCATATGCACTGATGGTCCTAGGGTAGGCCTAATGCAGGGAGAATTGGAAGCGATGGTAGTGACACAAGACTGTTCCCAGTGAGGTGAAAGAGCCTGCCTGGAAACAGCTGAAGCATAGGTCTGGAAAGAGGAATGAGAGATTTTGAAATGAGGGGAGATCAAAATAAGAAGCTGAGAGAAAGAGAGGTGACTGCAAAATGTGCTATGCTTCTCTTCTGTTTATCTTCTCTATACTAGTCACAATAGTGTTGCTTTCATCTGCTCCTTAGTGGCTCCCTGATGACCTGTGTGGTCTCATCAACCATTAAATCTTTTCTAATGGTTTACACTAAACAGCTTGTTCTGTGTTGCCAGTCCATGTTCACCTATTTGAAGACTTTACTATTGTGATAGTTTTGCCTTCCTAATTGTTCCAGTGCTCTCTCCTTCTATACTCCATAAGTTTTTTCATCTTTCCTACCTTTTTGTCCCCTGGACCCATTGTTAGCAGCTTCCTGTTTCTCCTGTGCCAGTAACCCTCATCCTCCATCACTCAATCCTCTCGTCCAGTAGACTCCTCTATTGGTCAATCAGTTATACACATTTCCTAATAATCTGACCAAATTAAGCTTCTTGTTGACATCTGTTCTTGGAGTTAAGTGTTGTGTACTTCTAAACTTGTCATTTGTAGTAACACCTGAAACTTTTAAAGGACATTTGTGTTGTCAGAACTCAACCGATTAAACATGTGGACTATTCTCCAGGGCATTAGGAGATAACAGATGACATTTAAGAGCTCACTAATACTTAAAACCTCTTTACAGTGTAGATTTGAATCATTGGTTTCATTACATACATTAAGAAACAGAGACACACAGTAATATAATCAGTTGTTCAAGGTACCTAGCAGCAAAGCAGGGGAAAAGGTCTTGAAACTTAGTCCTGTCTTTACCACACCAGGCCACACTGAGAAAACACTTGTTCTGACTGGACTAAGTGTTTTTTGTCTGGAACATATTACTAAGACTTTGTCTGGATAGCTATTATTTTGAAAATGTTTGAAATTATGTTGAAAACTATTACTATTTCCTTGTGGGAAGGAATCCTGAATAGAATCATGCTGACAAGTTTGCCATTGTGCTAATAACTCCCTGCTTGTGTTCGATGTTTACATTATTTTCTGAAACTACTGAAGGAACAATCACTTAAAGCACAGGAACAAAACCAGAATTCATTTTCTCCTTTAAAAAAAAAAAAATTGCAGGGTTTCAAGAGCATATGAAGCAGAGAGCTGTGATCTTCGTCCCAAAGGAGATGACCTTTGTTCTTCCTATGGTTGTGCTTTCCAGTTGTTTTCTGCTTCTTTTCTTCTGTACTTCATATAGTTGAAAATTATTCCTGAAAGAATCTTTCCTAGAAACTATATGCCAGCTTGGCTCCCTTGGACTCAATGTGCATTAATAGGTGGGTTGTATTAGGCACCTTTCTGGAGTGCATCTCGGGCAAGCCTAAGTGTGGTGAGTAAGAATAATCAGGAAATTTGCTCCAAAAATTCATTCCAGAGCTAGACTAAAACAGTAATGTAGGTGCACCCAAGGACTCAAAAGGTATCAGAAGATTTCTACATGTTAACCCTCTCTGTCTCTTCCCCTCTACCCCCTGAAAAAAAAACCAAAACAAAACCAAAACCAAACCAACCAAAAAAAACCCCAAACCCCAACAAAAAGAAAAAATGGTTCAAAGATTGTAAAAAAGTCTGTTCACTCTGTAAGTTTTTGGTGGTTGTTCTGTTAGTGTGCCTTTCATCTTAGGAAAAGTGACTTTTGGTCACTGATGATATAACTACAAATTAAAGAATTCAGACCCAGTTTCTGTGTTAAGCAAATTCTGCTAAGATCACTAGTAGAGAATTTTGTCCCAAAAGCAACTTCTGTTGCACAGTTTAAAATCTATCATATTTGCTGTTTCAAAGGAATTTTCTATCAGTGCTCCATAACAACTGTTGCAGGAACAAAAAGCCAAGGGTTTCCCTTGTAAAAAGATCCAAATTCACTGATCCTTTTACTGTAAGGTTGAGGGATTTGTTCCCTAACATTTTTATTGGGTTAAGGAGTCAAAGTTATGAGCAAGCAGTAGCGCTTTTTTTTTTTTTTTTTTAATATCCTGCAGTATCTGTTTTGTTCTTGTAGAAAGGCCTTCTAAGAAATAACTAGACTCCACTTATGCAAGGCAGGATGGAACTCCACCCAGGATTTGTGACCATCACACGCGGAGAATGCTAACAAATTATTCTAGAAGCCTGAGAGGTCTGAGAGTCTCATGTCTCAGACACCTCAGTTACCATGAATTAAAACCTACACTGAAGTTTTCTGTGAGACAAATATTCTCATTTTCCCTCTCAAAGTACTTCTGACACCCAGACAAGAAAGATACCCAAACAGTGAAGACAACTTCAACCACGCTGTGTGTTCTTGGCCCATGAATCCATATCTACTGGGATGAGTACTGACGTACATAACATCTGAGAAGCTTCAAACTACTCACACAATGTTCTTTAAAACATTCCACTGTAATGTTACTCCCTTACCTCCTCCTACAAGAATCATGCTTGTTCACTGAAGGAACAGTGACTATCAGACTTGAGTTAGTTTTAAGTTCTGAGACAGCTTTGAAGGCTAAAAGCTTGTGGACTATCAGGGTTAGAAATGGATGACTGTAAGACTCCTGGGAATCTCCCATTATGAGTGGTAACCAGCTTTTGTTTCTCTCTCTGATCCATGGCAAGGTTTTGAATAAAACATGAAAATATTCTCAGATAGATTAAAGGATTTTGTGATCTTTAACATATTATTTAGCATTTTTATTTATAAGGCCTCTATGTTCAGACTTACAAAAAAACCAGAACATAGATTTTGCAGGTGAAGGGATTGGGAAAAAAAATGGAATGAGCCTTTGAAAAACTGTTTAAAAAATAGTTTTCAAAAATTCATGCAACAGTTCTAAGAATGGTTTATTCCAAATAAATGCCCAGGTTTGATTATTCCAGATTTAGGAATTTTTTTGTTTTGCAGTTCTAGAACTTTTTGCTCCAGAGGCCTATTTGCTCAAAATATTGTTATGTTTTTCACTTCTATTACAAATTCTATCAATAATACTGAAAAAATGTATTTTTAGTTCATTTCTTGGCATGTAGATGATCCACTGATCTTTAATTCCTACCTGAATTAGGAATACAAAGGATATAAATAGGTTGGTGTACGCAGTAAGGGTAAAAGGAACAGGAAGGATCCTATCAAGTTTGAAGAGTTCTTGAATAATTCTATGATTTCCTGCAGCATTTGTTCATCCTCTGCATACTTGCCCCAGATGGAACTTTTATCTCCCCCTGCAATTGCTGTATGGGCTTCCTGAAGCAAATTTTCCTATTGCTGGAGATAATTTAGTTCAGCATTTTCAAAGGGGTTTTAATTGTTTGTTTTGTGAAATTAACTAGCTAGGTTTCTAGTAAGGAGATAGGGAATTTTTTTAATCCATTAGTGTACAGCTTTCTTTGCATGCATGAGTGCCTTGAATATACAACAGGCCCAACAAGACAGTAACTGGCAATAAGAATCTTTTGCTTAATGATTGTTAGTATTTAAAGCCTTCATAAAAAGAACATTGTTTGTCAAGAATACCTGGTACATCTGTCATTTCACCATTCCTATGATGTGAGAAATAGGACTATGAGAAACATGTTGGGGGCATGGCATCAAGATGTATGCTAGACTGTTCACTAGGCAGATTGTATAAGAGGTACAGAAAAAGTTACAGGCTGGAAAGATCTTGGTTTATTACAGGCTATGAAACTTCTGGGCAGTTAATGAACAATCACTACACTGTAGTTTCAGTGAAATTAATAAATAGTAGGACTAGTTATTTATTGATCTTTTCATAGACTGTGCTTAGATATATTGAGGACCATTTAAATGAATGCATCATCAGTATAACCCTAAAAATTACAAAATGACAGAACCAGCATCTGCTGGTTTTTGGTTGGGGTTTTATTTTGTTTGTTTTTTCTTTGCTACAGTACAAAACAGAGCAAAAAGCAAATCATTGCCAACTGTATAAATATATAAGATGACATATCTTTGTAAATATTTAAATAATTGTTAAAATAACCTTCCTAGTTTTGTACAATAAGTAGTGCAAACTGGTATTATGCTTCCAAATGTGCTGCTTTCTCAGTTCTATAATCAATGCAAAGATATAATGGGCTTTATTTTAAAAGAGGATTCACCCAAGTGTATTGTGTTTGTTCTTATGGTTTTTTTAAGACATCAGTTGGATGCCTTCTAAAGCATTTGAAAGCAAAAGTATCATTTTCTGCAGATGCACCACTGGGATTTCAGTAAGCATGCAAAGTATTTTGTACATTTTTTGGCTTCATAGCTAATAATCCTTCCTGAAAATCAACTCATTTCATGTCCCTACTCCCTGCCACCTTTCTCTTGGACCAATACATTGATCAGGTAGTCAGCATCTGCAGCAATGGCTGAACTTTCCAAGGGTGTGGTTGTGTCTTTGCCAAGGTCACATACCACCATGCTGACCTAGAAGCAAGCCAATGACTAAATCAGTTTACTACGTTTTTTTCTGCTCCAGCAAGATATGTGAGTCCATCAATGTTGCACTGCTATAGGCATGGAAAGGTTGTGCAGAGACTGTGCCTTCTCCGTGATGCTGCTAGACTGTGCCAAACAGCCAGGAGTTGTCCTAGGCATTCTGTATGTGAGGAAATATCCCATACAGGCATTTTACATGGGTTCATTGTTGGACCCACTTATTCCCTATAAAGAATGCATCTTTCTTTAACCTGCTTTGGAAGTGGATTACACTCAAACACAAAAAGACAAACACAGAGAAGCACAGGTTTGCTTTCAAATGAAGCCAGTGAGAAAGAGCTGTTATACTTTAAACTACCACCAAACTTGTTTTACAAATGCTTTCTGATATAAACAAGTACTAAAGCTTTCAGCGAGCATGAATGCAATATAAACTAGTGAAGGACATTGATAAGAGGAAACAAACTAAATGATTCAATTTGATTCTTCTGTTTTACCAAAAATGTATAAAGCAGAAAAAAAAAGTCCACATAAGGAAGTGCCAGAATACTGTTTTGAAATGTATTTAAGAATACATTTTATATCTTGGGATTCATGTTTCGTATCAGATATATAATTTGCTGTACAGTGATGAGAGAAGTAAATACAAGCAAGGTCATAGCAAGATGGGCTGGGACTATGCTCTGCCCTTAGTTATTTCAGTCCCTAATGAACTGGGCATATTTCTCCCCTTTTTAGTACTTTCCTTTTGCTCCTTTCTGATAAATGTCCATATGTGAGCATGGAACATGCCTAAGCCATTAATACTTACATGTTAGGATATCATTTTCCTTTCTCTGAAAGCAGCACTGGCTTCTCGGAGATGATCCTCCAGGGTGATGATTCCTTACAGCACACTTATATGAGAGATGACGATGTACCTTACAGCCACCCCCAGTCTTCCATTACAATGAACTCTGGTAGAGTAAGACCCCGGAGAGTAATGTTTTTACAGTCTCATTACTATCTAGTGTATTAGACCATGGCAAAAACATAGCTTAATGAAAAATATATCCTGTTACAGTGAATGATCACTTGGCAGCAATGGTTATTTTAAAACTTTATCTAAGGCCCTTAAACTAAGCTTTCACCATCTGTTCTACCTTCTAATTATACATGCAAAAAGAACATAATTCACAAGTGTATCATAAAAGTGGATAATGTAATTGATTAAATGATATTGCTGTATGTATGTGTGTTTGGTTATTCAGTGCCTCTGTTTTGCTTTTTAGCTCATAAATCACTCTGAATACATTGTGCAGTGACTTTTTCTTGGCAAACAGACAAGATATGTACTCTCTCACATTTGAGGGGAGGCAATGAACTAACTATAATGATAGATGGAAAGAGAATACCAGAGAGGTACAAATACTGTGTGGTGGTGCAACCCTTGCCCTGGGCCACATTGTGATGTCAGGACCAGCCAACATTGTGTTCTTGTGCAATGAGTTGGGACAATCTGGTACTTTCTTATCCTGGCTATGGTACAGTGAGTTGGGATGATTAGGCACTCCCTAACCATACCTGAAACTCCTGTTGCCTAGAAGTGTACCTGAAACTCCTGCTGCTTGGATCATGGCCCACCTTGGAAGGTGCTAGAATTACCCGACAAGAATTATGGCCAGAATGGAAATACATTGACCAAAGTCAATCACCTTAAGCACCTATAAACAGTGGCCCTAAGTGAGGCCCTTTAAGCTCTCCTGGACTGCAGTGGGCTGCAACCAGCATCTTCTTCTGAGTGGGACGCCTCTCAGAGCTTGCAAACTCTCCAGTTCGCAAATTTCAGAGGACTGTCACTGAAAGCTGACAATGGGATCTGAGCTGAAACCCTTCACTCCTTGAGACTCAACCCTCACCTTTTGAGAAATGCCAGGACATGTGAAGTGAATATTTCACTGAATTTGAGGGGAATTTTTAACAGATATACCTTTGGTTATATCTATCTATCTATCGATCTTTGTATCTGTGTATGTGCGTGTGTGAGTTGACCTAGGTATCCGATAGCAAGTATAGTATAAATATTGCCATTTCAAATCTATAATTGTCACTGTTGTGATTGTAGTAAATTCTATTGAATCACTTTGTAAAAGTTAAAACAGTCAATGATTAAGTGCTGCTAAATCTTGTGATCCACTTTAAACTGTGAATGAACCTTAGACTGCTGCTACACACATATAATCCCTTAAAACATGAACTGTTGACCAAGTCTGGGACTAGGAGTGGATCCAGCCCCATCTAGCTCCATCAGGAGTTTAAGAAGCAAGGGGTTTTTCTCTGAAATTCATGACTCAATGGGAGGGTCTTCCTTACTCTTTATATTCCTTCCATTAGACATAAACTGTTGCCTAAGTCTGAGACTAAGATTGGACCTAGCCGCACCTAAGCTCCATCAGGAGTTTAGGAAGCAAGGGGGTCTTCTCTGAACCTTGTGACTCAATGGGAGGGTGTCCCTTACCGTTTTGCATCTTCTGTCTCTGTATAAATCATTCTAGTTTGATTCTAATTTGATTTTCCTTTGTACACTTCATCCATGTATTAAGAGTGAAGCTTGCCATTGAACTTTGTGAAGTCGCACTCTTATAAACTCCTATTAAATCACTTTTGCTAATACCCTTGACGGTGATTCTCCAAGCGGCCCAAACCACTCATTTGGGACATATTGTCAAACATCAAGTGCGCATGCTCCAGTTCTTTGAAAGAGTTGGACCAATCTGCTCTCTTGCAGTACCTCAGAACATGAGGACCTACTTGGCAACTGTCTTACATTAAATAAATAGCAAGGAAGAAATTACTTGCTTAAATGGTATCTGACTGCCATAGTCTGCATGTAACCTTTTGCATGACATTCCAATATCTGTGCATTGTTACGAATAGAAATCTTGGAGCTTTGTTTTACTAAGTCATCCAGGTGCTATATTACTTTCAAAAATATTGCAATGAATTCTGTTGCTATTACATGCTAAGAATAAGTTCAATTTGTCTAGGGCCTTAGGGAGGAAAAAAAGCCTGTATGTTAAAACAACTAGAAAAAAAGGAAGAGCCACAATAAATAGAATGAAAAATTACTTGTAATTTGTTACCACAAGTAGGAAATTAACTGACTTCATAGATTTCAGATAATAGTAAAACCTGAATAATAGCGTAGCCTTTACAATAATTAATTTCCTTAAAAGTGGCAGATTTTAGTGAATCCACAGAAAACTGCTTGGGAACTGACACCCCAGCTTAAGGTCTGTTTTGATGAGAGCTTGCTTAGGCAAGGTGAAGTAGAAATTTGAAGCGCCTTCTACAAAGCTCTAGTAAAATTGTAGATTCCCTTCAGATTCATCTGTTTGAAGAGGTACTTAGTACTAACTGCACTTCCATTTAATTTTCAGTGTTTCTGCAGTAACTTCTCTACAGTAACACACTGTATGTACATTTTGCTACACATGGTGTGTCCTAAGTGTGTACATAAAACACATTGCACAAGAATGCATTTGTCTGAATGCATGAAAGAAAATACTCACAATGAAAGCTGTTTTGAAAGATGCTTAAAATTAAGCAGAAGAAAATGTCATTCTTAAATTTTTAGCATTCTAATAATCTAGCTGTCTATCCATTTATGCTGTAGATTCTGTGATTCCCAACATGCCTTTGCCAACTTCCTCCCAAACAGCTCTTCTCTATTGTTATCTTTGTCCCCTGATTTAAGCAGATAAGGAGAGTGAGTTCCTTGTGACATTAATGTATATTTAATCCAGATCATTACTTCGGTAGTTTGGCCTCAATCTTCTTCCAGGGACTATAGTACACACCCCAGTCATGTCCTGTCATGTCTTTTGCTCTTTCTCTAATGTCTCTTTCCCTCTTTCTGACAGGTAATTTAGAAAGCCTGCCACATTCCTTCCTTGCATCTGATTCCACTGGATGTGAATGGATTGAAAGATGGAATGTAGTGGAACAAAACAATCTGTAGCATGTTTGTGTATTTTAATAAATATTTAAAAATATTTGTTTGATTTCACAAGGATTTCCTAAGTATTAGCAATGCCATCTAGACAGCACTACTGTGACTTTGCCAGGAAATAATATGTGGTTATTTCCTTAAGAGGTTGTTTGGGTTTTTTTTAATATCAATAAATAATACTTTCCTCTTGTGCTACTGTGTAAAAAAGAAATTTATGCTTAACATATGTTTGCTTGGAGGTAAAATAAATGTATGATGGAGTGTTAAAAAGCAAACATGAAATGTTAGGGAAGCTTAAAATGCCTGCTAAATCCCTAGATGAGTACATAATACACTGTTGTGGTTTAACCCCAGCCCGTAACTAAGCACCATGCAGCCGCTCACTCGCTCCCCCCCACCCAGTGGGATGAGGGAGAGAATTGGGAAAAAACAAGTAAAACGCATGGGTTGAGATAAGAACAGTTTAATAGAACAGAAATGAAGAAACTGATAATGATAATAATAACAATAATAAAATGACAACAATAATAAAAAGGATTGGAATATACAAAAGAAGTGATGCACAATGTAGTTGCTCACCACTCACTGACCAATGCCCAGTTAGTTCCTGAGCAGCAATCCCCCCAGGCCAACTGCCTCCATTTTACATACTAGGTATGACATCACATGGTATGGAATATCCCTTTAGCCAGTTTGGGTCACCTGCCCTGGCTGTGTCTCCTCCCCACTTCTTGTGCCACTCCAGTCTTCTTGCTGGCTGGGCATGAGAAGCTGAAAAATCCTTGACTTACTTAATCTTAACATTACTTAGCAACAACCGAAAACATCAGTGTGTTATCAACATTCTTCTCACACTGAACCCAAACCATAACACTATACCAGCTCCTAGAAAGAAAATTAACTCTATCCCAGCCAAAACCGGGACACACACACAGCCATAATCTGCAATGATGTATTGCTCAGAAGAGCAGACAAAACAGGCAGGTGTCAAACTTGGCACCTATATAAATCAATAAAACCCATAAATTAGGCAGTGATACTTCAACTTAAAATGTATGGACATATGCAAAATCTCATTTACTTCATAGTGCTGAGCCAGGGCACATGCAAGGAGATGGTAGGTTCAAACACAAATTGTAAATGGTAGGATTAGAGCCTTAGGAGTAGAGGACTGGAGCCAAAGCCACTTGAATCAGCGGGAATTCTTATGCTGACTTACAGTGAACCGTTAATTGGCCCCTGAATTATTTATTCTGAAACCTGAACAGATATTCCTTAATTCATCCAACCTGTTGTTCATGAATGTAATTTTTACAGCTAGCCAGTCCTCTGCCTTTGGCATACTGGCACATTTTGTCAAAATCAGCTTCACAAAAGAAGCTACTGTCTGAAACCAGAAAAATACCTAATTATACTGAGTTCAGAGCAGGTTGCTATTTTGAGGATTCATTAAACTAACTCAAATTCATGAACCATTTACTTTGTTGCTAAAATGTTCATATTCTTCCAGAAGTCAACAGCAAGCGAGCAGTTTTCTAGTAAAAAAAGAAATTATACCATTCCAGAGGCAAATGGCTCCAATTTACAGCTGTATTAGCAAGACCTAATTTTATCTTCTTTTTCCAACTTTCCAAGCCACCATTCTCCTTTTGCATGCTCTGTATTCTGCTGATCTACTATGCTTCTCTCAATTTTTTTAAAGATTTATTTTATATTGGATTTTCCTTCCTTTATATTGTCTTTTTGTTAATTTGTTTTTTAAGCTTTAGTGGAATGTAGTTCTTATACTAGAATCAGAGTTTAACTTTCAAAACCACATTTTCCTCTTAAGTTGGAAACTGGGAAAAGGAAAAAAAAAATCCTTATTATACTCAATCTTTAAAAATATCAGGAGAGCCAGAAAAGAAATCGCCAAGGGCTCAGTATTTTTAAAAAGAGATTAATTCTTTTTCTAAAGCAATGATTTAATATGGCAGATCTTTTGAGATTTTCTGTAACTAGGGATCAGTCTTCTTTTAGTTTCCAGTAACGAACAACCACAGAGATACTGACTCAGCTTGACAATGTTTATAGTAGTCGTTATTTAAGCTATATTATAAATGATTTTGAGATATAAAGCCAGTTGCAGAAAGAGTCTAAGAGGCTCTCTGATCAGTTATGAGGAATTGTTCACTAGATAACTGTAATTCATATGGCGATCCACAGAGCAGAGCTGTTCTGGCCAGCTGTCCAAATTCACTTCATCGCATGCTTAAGCTTAATTAGACTTTGTAGACTGATGGTTTATAAAGACAAAAGGAGCTATTGGCATCATCCACGCTGACCTCCTTTGCAGCACAGGCTGGACACTTTTGCTGAATAAATCCCCATTCCAAGAACAAAAAATTCTTTTCAGTCAGGCATCCATTTTTGCTGTCAAAACTCTGGTGATGAGTTGTAACCCTTAGTGCCATTGACCCAGTGTTTCCTAACTACCCTCTTTCAAATTTCTTCCCTACCTGAAGCTTTATACCAGCTGAAATCAGTCCCTGAGCTCATTCTGTCACGAGGGGCCTGGAGAGGCCCCGCTCTCAACCGCCTGCCCGCAGGATGGTCTCCCACAGGTGAGGCTTCTGGTGAGCCTTGGCCGTTTGTGGGCTGTTTCCAGGCCCAGCCGGTGGGCTCTGCTGGCCCTGGGTGGGGTGAGGCCTGCCCCGGCCTCCTGTGTTTTCCGCTGTGAAGAAATGGCTCCCTGTGCTCTGGTGGCTGCCTCACAGCCTGCTGCCACGCCTACGTGCCAGGATGGGAGCAGCCTGTGGAGAAGGTACTTTTCTTCTTCTTCTTCTTTTTTTCCCCACCCTCTGAAACAAGGATTTTAGTATTGACCTGTCTGCCCTGCAGTACAGGGGCAGGGCTGGCGCCTTTACAGTGTTTAGCAGTATGGGCCCATGAGTGGAGGTGCCACAGCCATGACTGAATTCCTGTCAAGACCTGTCTCTTCTTGGGAGATCAGCTGCTGCCTCAGTCCTTCCAGCAAAACTGTGCCCATGTGTGGGAACCATGTGGCTCCACATGACACCAAAACAGTCTCCCCTTAAACAACGTCCCCCACTTGGGGACATTGTGGTCTGGATGGAGCCCAGGAAGGTCGTGGGCCGTTAGAGCTGGATTTTAAGATTTCTGAGTTGCCTTTCATTAGTCAGCAACTTACACAAGTATGTCCCCAAATGGGGAGTGTAAGTCTACTTCATAAGTGAGATTGTCAGTTAAATTTAAATGAGTACATAAGGCATGCAAGAGTAGAAAGGGATTCCATGTAACAGACTGACTGCTCATAGTTACATTTGCTATAGGTACCAAAAGGAAGTATCAAATAACTATTAATAAATGGCTAGCTTTCAATGGTAACCAGTGCAGGTATTTGGTAATCTAATGGTGTGCACTTCAGGTGCTGTAATAAGCACACTGAGAGCTCCCTTTCTGGCTCACCAAACTTAAAATGGGGGACTGTGTTCTCCATGCCTTGATTCTGCCTTTGGAAGTATACATGCTCATAATTAATTCTAAGGGGTATTTCTTTTTAGGCAGAAAGAACCTGTAAAAACTGAATGAACTGATCTGTAAAAAAAAAAAAAAACCCCAAGAAAAAATTCTCAGTTAAAGTGAAAGAACAGAAGTGAGTAATAGCATAGAGTTATTTTCTTCACATGCTTGCACTTTCAGTGTTTTCAGCAGTTGTAACATTCAGATTTAAAATGACCATGGCTACAAGACCTGTATCTGTACTTGAGCCTGATTAGCATTTATGTTCCGCAGCTGATGACAACAAAACTCAGCTATAGCTTAAAGTTCCATGAGGGTCATGCTGACCACTTTCTTGGTTTGATAATATATAAATAACGTTCTTAGACTAATACTAATTAACTTTGTACAGTTTCTGCTGTAAATTATTTTCTGAGCCTCTTAGGATTGCTCTCAGCCAATTGCATACATGGCAAAAGGTTAATTGTTTGTGAAAGACAAAGAAAAGGGCACCTCTGTGACTCCCAGTAGAAATTAAGAAAATAATGAAGTCTTTCTCTGAGAATTCATCTACTTCATGTGTGATGTACCGCCTGCAAAACTTCTATGATATTCAAATATATATTTTTCAAGAGCAGTGTTTGACAAAAAGAGAGTGTACATTTATATAAAATAACGGCATGGATTTCTGCTTTGTCCAGAAACCTGGCTAGCAACAGATGTGATAATTTAAGCTTGTCTGTTTTGAGAGGAATTATATCATGGATATATAAAACGCATGTATTTCCTACGCTGATCAAGGCATGCTGGGTTGTTCAAATTAGCCTACAGAGTACAGAGAAATTGTGCTTATATACATGGCAACCACTATCAGACAAATAGGGATTGCATAATTATTGTGGCATGAAATACTTATGTGGCATATCATTAGCAGAAGAGATGTGAATTGCCAGTTGCACCCAACAAATCACAAAAGACACTGCATGTGATGCCACACAATGATGTAGGTTTTTAGAACTTATTTAGAGCTGATTTATAATGCAGGGTTTATAGAAATGTCTTCATTTTTTAAAAGACATTTTTAATATATTGTCTCTTTTCTTTCTTTCTGACGTCCTTGTGAAGAAACTCATCTACAGAGGTGTCAGTTGAAGAATCCTGAAAATAAAATAAAAATTATTTCAAAAAATGTGTAAAAAAGCTTTTAAAAGTTGAGAAATAATGTGATCTTGTAAAGAAACTATTTCTTCATCCTTCCCCCAAGTTACTTTCCTCTTGTTTAAGAAACAGTTGTTTTCTTCCTCCTCATGCTACTGTTTGGGCTTATACTTCCTCTTCTGCTTGGTCTTCTAGAGTTGATTGTGTAAGCAAAGCTGAGATCAGTCAGCTTTAATGAGTCTTATATGTGTAAAGATCTCCTATGTGGGGAAATAAGGGAGGTTTTCGCAATCCAGAATTATAGAACATTGTGGGGTTTTGTTACTTGTGTGTACTTACACATACTGTTCTGTAAAAATAACTAACATTTTGCAAACCTCAGGCTGAAAGCTGTGAAGTATAATAAAAAGCAGAAAAAAAAGTATTTTGGAAAATGGATGGGGGTAAGGAAATAAAATAAAAAGCTAGAAAGCTAGCATGTGGGAAACCTGATGGTGGAAGTAAGGTAGAAGTAAAAACCTGTGCTTTGGTACTAAAAGTTTTGCTGATGATTTCATTTTGCATAGCAGAAATGATTGCATAGGTTAAAACCCAGGCCCTGAGTGGCATTTAAGGTGCAGCGTACATTTATCTTGTATAACTTTAACACCATACTTTCTTGGTCATCAGTGTATAAATCACGTCCTGGGTGAAATGTCAGCTTCATTGAATTCAGTGGGTATTTTCTCATTGCTTTAAAGAAGGGCCAGACTTCACTCTTATATGTATTTTACTTCTTTACTAATGCTGATCAGCCATGAGAAGGAAACAGTTTATAATGGAAAACTCCTCTTCTTGTCTTCACAATTACCATTTCCAGCTGCTGCAGGTTCTCTAAATTGGCAGACATGACACTTCCTTGTAAGATAGGCTAGTAGTTCCTCCCCTTACCAGTAGCACGAGAATCAGCAACAACAATGACCAGCAGAACTTCCATTGTCTCTAAAGCTTCTTAATATGTGAGTAACATTTGAGTAGATGTTAACATCTCCGGTGTACAGATAAAGAAAAGTAAGTATAAAGCAATGTATTCTATTTTTTAAAAAAGTTTTTTTCACACTGAACTTTTAAATGGTTCTTTCTTGGTTGGAAAGGAAAAATGAGTAATTGATAAACTAAAGGCAGCAGAGAGATGCTGTATAAACAATGATTTTTACTGAAAATTTGACAAGGAGTCATGTTACACCAGTCTGAACTGGCAAAGGTATTAGTTTCTGGATAACGTTTCATTTGAAAAACAGATTTAAGATGATTTGGCAGAATCAAATGGAGACAACCTTTAGGATCTAGAATGGGCTGGCTAATTTTTTGGCTGTAACCTATACAAGCACTAGTCTGAAAGAAGTTTCACACCTTTAGCTTACTGACATTTTTTCTTCTTTATGGAGCTCGATAAATGAAGGTTTGATTAGTAGATGTTCTGAAACTTGTTTCTGACCATATGGGAAAGCATAATCTTTTTAGGAATGAGGAATGATCTTAATACCTCCACTGAATATTTAGAATTCTAGCAGAAGAAACTAGGAAATACTCACTTCTTACGGAAATATCTACCAACTCACTGGAGGTGAAGGTTGGAGTCTTTTGCAGTTGGGATATGTGGAGTCATGCTGTAGAGGGGACACTAGTTAAAGGGTTGGGTTTGCTCCTATATGAATAGAAAGGAAATTAAATAGTTGTTGCAGCGAATAGTCACGATCGCTGTACCTTTCTTTAGTAGTCAAAGTTGTATGTAGGAGAGAAAAAAACAAAATAGTTGGTAACTTGTTTTTACGCTTGAGACTGGCTTCAGGTGTTCCCACAGCCTTCTGTTGGAGCATTCAGGTTACACAAAACCAATGAATTTGCAAACTGACAATACCTGGCCTTTTTGGCAGATGGTATCAGTCATACAGTTGTTTTCCTGTCTTCTGCAGACAGGTCTGAGGAAGCACTACATTGGCTCACATACCACTGTTGGAAATTTAGTGTGTGAAAAATACTAAGCTTTAGAGTAGAACACAAACTGTATGATGATACAATATTTTTATTTTTGGTATGCATATATACACATATATATGCAGTGGCTATAACTGAAGAAAAGGAAGAAGGCTCGCATAACCACTCTAGATGAACAAGGCCTATAGAAATCTGCAAACCTGGATATGCAGCAACTTTTACAGTGAAGGTAATTTCCACAGAAAGCAAGGAATAATAAAAAAGTGAAGATAAGGAATTACAGTATCCAGCTATTACTACTATAAAATATTAAACAAATACATTATTAAGAACACCTGTTTCATTTAGGTTTTTTATATTTCTTGTTGATGAATTGCTGACATAGTAAGCTTTCAGTGGTTTGCTTCATATTTAGTTCACAAAACTCCAAATAGACCAGCAACATGAAGCTCAAAAATCTGTTGCCTTTTAAAAAATGTTTTGGTTTGGGTTGTTAGGATGCTTGGAGAGGGCAATTTTTCTGCACCTACTTAGATACTGGGGTTTTTGTGGTTTTGTTTTTGGTATTTGGTTTTTTTTTTTTAATCTAATTCTAGTCCAACACACATTCATTGGGTCTAATAGAAACAAGTCTGGAAACTCAATCTTCCCACAGTTTTGATAATTTATATCTACTGATAATCAGGTACTTTTTTACTATGTAGAAGGCCTAACTGTTACATTCCATTGTCCTTTTCTTTTTCTACTACTGGGGAATAGAAATAAGAATGCATGATGTGCCTTCTTTAATACTACTTGCCTTCCTTTGTGACAATATTTTACAAAACTTACCTTGTTCTGACTCTGTATTACAACACATTTTGGAGGCCTTCTATAGCTCCAGCCTTTTTTCTCATCCAGGCATAAAAATGAACTATTACAATGATATCAAGCCTGTTTGCAACTGCTAAAAGGGGCTCTGTATTCTGTCACGTGTTTCATCATCTTTTAAAATTCATTACAACTCTAAAGCACATTTTTCCAATGTTGTCAATCTTTTCCTAGTAATGCTAATGAGCCATGCCTTGTAATAATACTTCTATAACAAAGAAGCAATAACTGTTTATTAACATGGCAATATGTACCTATTAGACAAATACCTTTTAAAAGAATGCTAACTGTTATTTTTAAATGCAAATCGAATAAAACGTCAATAAAAATGTCATAAAGAATAACAAAGAGGACATAATAACATTCCTGATTGTATTTGATTTAGCCGCTTTTAACAAAATTTGTATTTTAGACTTAGTAAGTATTATTGCAAAATTATTTTAAACTAGGAATTTTATATTTTAGTATATTCTGCTTTTTTAGATATGCAGGGTTATTATGAACACTGCTTCTTTTTTATTTTCTTAAGACTATTTGACATAAGGTGATTTTGTAAAAAATATACTTGCATTAAGAACCATTCCAGATTAGCTTTTGCAGCTTAAAAACTACAGAGGTTCTGTTTCCATATGTTCCTCACTTTAAGTCTCTAGAAATATTTACAGAATCTTTTTGGTTTAGGGGTTGATGAGTCTCTGTACCAGAGATAATTTGGAAGTTCTGTTTATTTTAGAATATACTTCTCTTTATTCTTAAGTAAAATACAGATTAAAGAACAAATACTGTTAACAAGCAGAAGGTGGGATGTTCAGGTTCTACACTTAATGAGGCAATTTACAATCCATTGTTACAATCATGGGTGCAGCTCGCCCACATAGTAGTGCATTATGTTCTTAGAGTTGCTTAACCAAGGAAGACCACAAATCTTACACAAGTCTGGTGAGTTGAAGGCTTAAAAAAAATAGTAATTTTAAAAGTCCTTTATATTGATATGACAATAATGTTTGTATTCATGTTTGAAAATATCTGGAAAACCCGACTCAGAGGTCGCTTTTATTAATTCTATGGTGTTTTGTGTTGGGGGGGGGAAAGGGGGGAATAGATGTTTGTCCATAGCTAATGACTTTTAAGTGTATGAAAAGGATTATTTGTATCTGAAGTAAGTAGAAGATACACTAGGCCTGCCTTTGAAACACAGTAAGTGGTAGAAAGGCAGTAACATCAGTAGGCCTTGATCATTTCAGGATGCTGGAGAATTTTAGAAGGTTATAAGTTACTGTGAAAAAAAAACTAGGATGGTGACAATCTCAACCTGTAGCTAACATTGTAACAGAATTAAAATTAGGCATTAGAACACTACTTATATTTGGAAGAATGATAAAGTTGGTTTTTCAGCTTGAAGACAATGAGATAGGCAAGTTCTGAACAAAACACGTACCTTTAGTTGCAGCCTAACTGTCTTTCATGTTTGGCGATTAAGTTGGATTTTACAGAGGCTGGATGAATTATTGAATGTATGCGTTGTTACAACTTGAATGTCCTGGTATTAGTAAAAAGTATTGTTTTACAGAGGAAGAGAAATACATTACTGTAGTAAAGTAAATATTTAATAGCAATGCATGGCATACACACTCCATTTTTCCCTATCAAGACCAGCTAGGAGAGACTTGCTTGTGGGAAGTTGTATGACATGCTTTATGCATGCATACTTCTAAAATGCTTGGACAGTAATAAATACGATAATGTATTTATCTCTGCCTTTGAATACTCTATCTTAATGTTTGATTTGTAAACAGAAATTTTGTTCTAAAAGTAAAAGCACCCCAAGATGGTATCAGCAGGTACTTTAAAATATATTTGCACTGATTTTTCTCTCTAGATATGTGGAAATACTGTATGTGAAGATTGGTTAAAAATAATCTTCTTCACAGTTAGATGTATGATTAGAAATAGGTTGGTCTGGTGTACAGTGGAGGATATTGTGTTTCTCAAGATAGGACAAGTTCTATATTGTTGGTAAATTGTTCATTTTACAACCCTGTAAATACTTCTACTGTTGGCTGAAGCAGATGGGAGCATTGCTAATCATCCGTTTAATTAGACATATTTTATTTTTTTTTTAAATTTGCAGTTATAAGATCCACATTATTCAAAACTTCTAAGGATTAAGCCTTCTCACTAGAAATGACAAATATAATGGCAGAAACAACTTGGACAGATGTTTCTAAGTCTACTTACTGTTAGTATTTTTAATATTCTTCCTGTAATACCATAGATAGATAAGTGTTATTGACTTTATTAGTTTCATAACAGTGCAATTTGCTACTGAACATGCTGAGAAAATCACAGCTTTGATAATGAAATCCGGAAAGACAAATGCTGCAATTTTCAGTAACACATTTATAGTTCATATGTGGCTAGAGATTTTCATGCGTTATAGCTTTTATAGTGCTTCACATGTGTTTCTGACATGTTTTTGTTAGTGTTCCATAATTTAATTTTAACATAAACAGGATAGTCCTAAATAGGAGTGGTTGTGTGTCTGTACATATAAGAACATAGCTACTCATTTCATATCCTGCATATCATTGAATATTCTGGATATATATTATGTGTATTGTTCTGTATCACAGTATATTAAATGACATGCAAAATATTGATGTCACCCATTTTCTTCATAATCCCATGGCTCTTCTACAAAAGCTAGAACAGTAAGGTTGGCAATGTAAGTGTTACAATACTTCACAGTCCCACATCAGCTTCATATCAAATGGGTTAAGACAGATTTGAGTTCGGGACTGTATTTGAGCACCCTAACTGTTTCGGTACCTCTTGCTTTCATGAGGTTTTATTTCTAATGGCAGAAAGCAGTTGTCATCTTAATTTTAGGCTATGCTCAAAATAAAGCTGAATGCTAGATTCTTAGTTCTGACTCTCATATAGAACCAAACAATAAGAGTAAGCTTTGATCTGCAGAATTGAATTCCTACGTGCCTCCATCTTTATCACCTCTGCAACTCACAATGCAATTCTCTGACCTACGCTTTTTCTTTTTTAATTTATCTGTGTCTACAGACTGCTATGAAGTAAGCAAGGAAGAACAGTTCTGGCATGGGCTCTAGGGCCTCTGCTACTTTGATACGTTAGGGAAACTGCTTTTTACTCCAAGAATAGATGATTATTTGATTGGTCACAACTAGAGAAGCCTAACAAGTGCAGTTGCTATAACACATCTACCAGAAGAAAGTTTATAGTACTAAATAGAGCTGGAATATTCAAAAGGCCAGAAAAAAATAGACTATTTGTACCTGGGTAAGAGGCTGAGGAAAAAATGAATTGTTAGCCAAACCCTATCTCTTTCTGGCTGACCAAAGGCAGGAAGAAAGTTTTTGAAATAGTTTTTAAACAGTTGGTGCTGCAGGATGGCTTATGCCTTTGCTTCTTGATCACCAGTTACCACTACCACAACCACCTCTAGATTGGTTTTTTAACTACTGAAGTAAGTAGTTGACAGTGTAAGTCTAAGTTATGTATATAAAAGCAGTTTTAAGCAGTCAAATATATTTAAACACATATATTTATAAATATATTTTATATACTATTATATATATTTAGATGTAAGATACATTTATATTTTTATTCACATACTCAGTGATCCCTTTTGTCTGTATCATTCACCTAGAGCAACTATTACACTGAAATCCTCTATGGATAGAAAAGTTTATGCTAACATAGGGCTTAAATTTAATCATGTCTGTTAAACATTCATTCCTTCCTGCCTCTGAAACAATTGTAAAATAGGGCTTGGGTTTTGTTGGTTTTTCTTTTTTTACAAATAATTAATAATACATTCACTGAGAATGTCAACTGTGATTTGTAAACAAACTTGATCTTTCAAAGAATTATTCTTACTGTCTCTTTTATCATTTTTCACATAAAAACAATCAATTTATGCAGGCCACTGAAGAAATATTATTCAGTTCACCCAAGCTAGTATCAGAATCTACTGGTGTATGGCATAATTTAAAAAAAATTCAAAACAAAAACAATTGGGAGATTGTATTTTCAAGTTCAAGATATTTGAAGCAATGTTCTTTGTGCACTTTGTCTGAATCATTTTATGTTGGAGAGCATATTTTCCCTGTATAAAAGTAGAAACTGCTTATCTCAGTGGTGAGGAAAGTCTGTGCCTCAAATACAAATGAGTAAGTAAACTGACTTCTGAAGAATGCTTCTCTGTGCTTGTAGTGAAGCTGAGTTCTTGGAGGAACACTGTCATTCACTCAAGGCTTGTGAAGGGTGGTGTTCTAAACCCCTTTTTTCCCTTTCATTTAAGGTGCAGATGGTGCAAACATTTAATCTAAACAGAATGTATTGTTAGAATAGTCTAGATAGGCTATGATCAAGAGACCACAAATGGGAACAATTTGGTTTTGAAAATTTTTTATCTGATTACAAGGATAATGACTTGAAAGTCAACCTGGCAATTTTGCATGATTAGAAAAGTGACATTCATGTTGTTTTCTCATCATGTTTCCAAATAGAAACAGATTTCTGCCACATATTACATATCATTTATCTCATAAATGACTCTGTGTCTCATTTTGAATCTCTTAACAGTCTCAGCTATTCCATGCATGGAGCTGTTCTGTTGTTTTGACAGGCAAAGACACATCAAAATCATGTATTAGCGGCTTTTCCACATCACTGAGTCTGTATGAAGAGCTTAGGAAAATTAAACCAGAGAATTAAATATAATTTTTAAAGGGTTTTGATTATATCAAGTCTGATGTTTATGCAAAAATAGACTCCTTAGAGAGGATGTTTATATTGAAATAAATACTCATATTTATTTTACCCAAATGAATGCCCATCTAATTTTGAATCCTTCATGTCCACATTGTGCAAGTGCATTTAAACTCGTAGGTGTGCTTCCAGCCCTAGACACTGTTTTACTGAAAGGAAATAGGTAAAGACAGTGCAGCTGACCTATTTTTATATCTTTGGGTGACTTTCTTACAAAGCACTCTTGTGACATCTGCATGATTCACGAAGTTTAATGTGGTATGTTATAAATAAAAACTTTCCCCATTTTTGCTTTTTCTACAGTCTCTATAATCCACTTCTGTGCTCAACAGAATCCATGCTGTTCTCAACACATTTGATTAAAGCATTATACTGTAGAGAAAGTGGGGTTTATGGATATCTAGGCCTGTTCTGTGAGTGAATTTCAGTTGTGGACTTGTTTCCATAACACTTACTTCCATCTTGGTCTGAAGATGCGGTGTCAGTGCAAGGATTCTGTCTTTTCCCCTGTAGCATAAGGTACATATTCAGATAACTTTTACTGAGCCTGTGTTTTCTCTTGAAAATAAGAATGAAACCAGAAGTGAGAATCAGTATTTGACAACAAAGCTGACTTGAGTTACAGACACATGGTGACTGTGAAATTTATTTTTTCCCACTCACAAATTTTAGCTTGGGCTTCAGTCAGTATCCATCTTAAAATTCACTTGCAGGGTAGAAATTACTGAAACTATTTCACTGGAGATGTTTTGACAGTGGAGGCAGGTCACCAGGAGAGTCCTTCAAGAGTTTATGCTAGGACCAGTGCTCTTCAAAAGTATTCACAAATGACATTATGAAAAGGCATGAACAAAGAGGTGAAAAGGTTTTGATGGCTTTATTGGATTACCGGTTATCCAGGGTATTAAAGAAAAAGGTGAACTACTAAGTAATTTCAGAAGGATACAGCAAGACACAAGACTGAACAGTAGAAAGATGAAATCCAGTCCAGATAAATGCAAAATCATGCAAAAAAGTGAAAAGTTCTAATATCGCATTCAAAATTACTGGCCATTACTACACGGGAGTGAAAACTGGGGATTATGGGTAGGTCCATGAAAATGTCAGTCCAATATTAACCAAAAAGTGTTATGAATTACCAGGAGAGAAGTAGGAAACAAAACAAAGACCATAATAATGTTGGGCTATACATCCATGCTTTATCTCTGTAACTGTGGACTGTTCTGTTGCTGTTTCAAAAACAACGTAGTAGAGCTGGAAAAGGTTCTAAGCAAGACAGACAGGATGATCAAATTGATGGAACAGCTTCCATACAAGGAAACTTAGAGAATTTAGAAAAGGGTACACTTAGAAATTCAAAACTGGAAAATCCTCTACTCACTGTCCCTTACACTTTGATTGTTCCCCATAATATAAAGCTAATATGTTTACTATGGCATTGATCAGTATTACTGCAAAAGGTTATCATATCTTCTCTGGAATACTATTTCTCTCACTGTTGGATTTCATTGTCAGGTGTGCACAACCCTCCAATGTTTGAGGAAGGGTATAATTCATTCTTGGTCTTATTTAATTAAGGCTGTATATTTTTTCATTTTACTTTCATTCCATGTTTCTGCTGCTTATAGTTTTCCTCATTGTGTTTCATTGCTCTATGGAAATTAAAGGAAAATCTCAGAGAAGAGAGCCTGGAGCTGCTGGAGCTGGCAACCACTCCTAATACTGCTTAACAAGAGGTAGTGTTGTTGTGGAACTGAAGGATGTTGAAGCAGTGTGCAAAATCCTGTAAATTAGGAGGAAAATTGAGTTCAAGCAAATAGCATTTATCAAATCAAGATGGAGAATTCAAGTGAATACAAACAATACATTGACTCATTCAAGTTATTTTTAGCTCTGAATTTTCCCTGGTACTATAACCACCCACTTCTGTGTTCCTTATACCCATAAATTTGTTGATCACCAGTATGTACCACTGCCCATTTTGACCACTGCTTGAACAGGTCTTTCACAAGAATCTATAACTCATGTCCTTCTCTTGTTTCATGTACATTCACATCCAGTGCTTGTTACACTTATCTTCTTGATCTTGTTCTCCCAATATTAGGAAACTCTTCTGGGTTTTTGTTTTGTTTGTTGTTTTGTTTTGGTGTTTTTTTGTTTGTTTTTTTTTAATAAATCTATGATGTGCCATCCTCTGCCTAAAAATTGTTGTTTGTTCTCCAACTAAGCTCATTCTATCTACAATCTTGTCATAATGCCATAGAAGCTGGAGGGACCCATTCAATAATTTAGTGGAGTATATCACACCACCACTTAATTTTACCCATCTATTCTTATTTTAAACCTCATAATTTGGACTAGTCTATCTCTTTATTTTGAAAACTAAATTGTTCCATGCCCAAGGAAAAAGAATAGGAGAAGACAGAGAGCTACAAATGACTAAGGTATTTTAGCAAGGTATATAGGGCCAATATCATGGGTGAAAGCAGAACTTCCAAATTCCTTTCTATATTCACATGGAAACAATTTTGTCACAGCATGGATCTGAGGAGCAGTTTGACCCTGGGTTTGTGAGCAAGATATGGCAAATGGCTGAGGAACAACATACTTTTTTTTTTTTTAAACTTTTTTAAAAATGCAACTCGCACTTCTCTGACACACCAGTATTGGTCAAGAATATCTCCTCTATGCATGATGAGGATTTTTACAGGTGCTTTACAAAATACTCTGCCATGTTCCTACAAATTGTCTTGAATATCTCTTTCATTCCTTGTCTATAGTTTTTGATCTCTTCCCTCTGCCTTCTACTGAATATTTTAACATGTTCATTACCCAACAGCCTTCTTCCTTCTCTTTCTGTAGTTCGCATCACAAACTGCCTACTGTATTTTTTTTGGTGATGATTTCTGTATAGAGTTTATGACTGACAGTGAGTAAAGTAAATCTGTGTTGTATCTTTATCAACAACAGGTATGATTGGTGTTAGTTTTTTGAATTCTTTTTAATGAGCAAGATAGACTTTGAGCATTCTTTTTTTCTGAGGTTTTCTAGATTGCACTTGATCTTACATTCACTTCACTTCATTATGGTTTTAAACTCCAACTCATAGGGAATTTCCCCACTATTGATTAAGGGTAATGGTCTGAAGTTCAATGAAGCAAAAACTTTTTGGTGGCTGAAAAAAGCATTAATTGCATGAATGATATTGGGCCTGAATTACCTGTCACCAAGAATGAGGCTGCCATTTTAGCATTTGTCTGTTAACTCCAGTCATTCAGAATCCATTTGATTTCCTAGACACTGCAAAAGGATTGAAGACAATAGATGACATATATAGTAACAGGGAAAAAATGGAAAATAGTCAGGATGACAAATATTAAAAGCTTTAATTTCTTTTCTAGTGAAAAGTTTTGTTCTGGGGTTGCTTTCATACTGAGATTGAAACATAGCAAAATCACCTTTTTTTTTTTTTTTTTTGTCCTTCATACCAATGAATGTGTTTGAAAGCTAGGAAGTTGTAAAGCACTGGGTTTTTAGATCATAGTGACAGTCTTTGGAAAATGGTAATTACAGCATTATTGGTCATTCACATTATTTATATAACCTCTCTGTTTAATCATAATTCACATATATTTGAAGCTAGCTGGCACAGTTTTGGACTCTTATGAAGATTTTGCTCAGAACTAGTGGCATGAAGGCATGAACTCTCTCTTTTTCTCTCTCTTTTTTTTTTTTTGACACAGATGGGGTATTCCAGAGTTGAGCAGGTTACTAAATCTTTTCTATCAATCTGTAATAAGATGTTGATCCTTTGCCTTCTGATGATGAGAATTATCAGATTTAGAATTTGTCAAAATTTGCTTTTCACTGGGCAAAAGAGTAAATTGGAAGGGAGGTGACCAGCATATTTCTTCCACAATTGTAATCTTAAATCTGAAAAGGTATGTTGTCCAGTTATAGTTCTTGTAACATGATTTTTCCCCCCCCTGCTAGTTCTAATAAAGGGTTGTGTGGATTGACGCTGAGAGTGGTGAGGGCTAAGGCTTAGGGCAAGAGCTAAGAAACCAGAAGAACAGTTTGTATTGTATTTTAACACAATAGAGATTGTGTTGAGTTAAAAATATTGCTAGCAGAATCATTTGAGGGCAAGAAGAATCCACTGCTCAATGTTTGGCAGACTCTGATGAAGGAAAGTGAAAGCTGAACATGATCTCCCAGTAGTCCATAATGAAGAAATCATCACTTACAGTAATATCTCTCATTTCAACTTTGCCTGTGGCAAAGGTGGTAAGTTGCTTGAGTTTGCGAAGAAATTGCCTTATAATTTCTCAACCATTGCAAACTGGAGCAAATAATCTGCATTCCCCACCCTGCCCTTGAAGAGTGTACTTACCATATAATACCTGTCTGTCCAGCCACTTAGAAAACACTATTAAAATGATTTCAGTATGCAGGTGAAAGAGAACGTTTCCCTGTTTCATATCTTTGCTGATCCTTATGCTAGGACAGATACAAATCAACTTGTACAGCTATGCTACTAGTATGTGTTTTAAGATTTCTTTGGAATTTTGTTCATGCTTGTTTAAGTTTCATATATTCACTTCCTAGCTATATATTTCCTCTTTTCATGGTTACTTATCTTTGCTTGAATCCAAGTTCCCCATTGCATAATTCAGTCTCTTACGCCTATATGGGAATGACTGTCAAGCTATTAGGTTGGTTTTTTTATTCCTTATTCTTTATTTTGGCCCACCAACTACTTTAAAAAGGTCTGTGAATGGTGACTAAGAAAATGGAACAACTTGTTAGTACCTTTAAATTAGCTATGCCTCTCTATTGGAAAGAAAAAAAAAAAAACCCAAACCACAACCTCCAAACCTGAAATAAGATGAGGGAGTACAAAGTGAAAACAGCTGAAAAACATTCCTAGGTTGAAATTCACAAGATTATTTCAATAGGAAAAAATCAGTCTCTTTTTCCTTGAACTTTTTTATGTCTGGAAAATAATTACATAGCTTTAGGCTGCCTATGTCGAGCTGAGAATGAAGTGAAAAGCCCGTGTATTCTTCTTCCATCTTCTGAAAAATGATAATCTTACAGTTGTTAGAATCCATCTTCTTTCAAAGATATAATGACATGTTTTGCTCTTATCTATCCTTAAAACATTAAATCTTTTATATGAATTGGTTGACAGTTTTTGAAGGATAACCTTTTCAACATCATAAAATAAATGAAAGTGGTGAAGGATTTAGATTCAAAATGCTTTACCAGTGCACTAATAATTTGATGAGCACTGCTATCATTTTTCTAAAATGGCATTAGATTAAATCTTATTCATCCAGCAAATTCTTTTGAAGAGTCTCACCTTTAAAAGTTGATGACACAAACCAGCTTGAAAATGTGATTGTGGTATTTGAAATGCCCTGTCTCTAGAGTCAATTATTTATGATGCATGATGGATATTTTGTATGTTTCTTTACAAGACTCGTTACCTTAGTGTTATTATTTTAAAAACTAAACTTACAAGGACATAATATAGTTCCCTCTCCATAGTAAGATCTTATCTCTGGTAACTTAGCACATTTTTCTCCAGGCATTCATGTCGGCATCACACGACCATGATGTGAAAGGAAATTGCTTCCAACGCCTCTAAAATTGCTTGCTTGGCTTGAATTAATCTTAATCGAATTTCTGTCTGAGATGTTTAAGAACCTTACAGAATCTCATCCTTTGAGCACAGCTTTGCTAATTTGATTCTACATTCCGAAGTGACGACAAATTTTGAGGCCCTGCAGGGCTGCTGTTGCTGATAATGTTTCTATGTGGGTGGCATGAACCACACTGTTCATTAATGTGACATACCTTTATAATGAATGTCCTCATATAATAGTTAGTGATGCAAGTTCATTGTTTTCCCATTTAACTGTGATGCCTCCTTGTCTAAGGGACTAAGTGCATTCAGTCTTGAGAAAGAAAAACTAAGAAAAATACAGTGTATTTATCTTCAGATATTTAAATTGTGAAGGAAGTCAAATTACTGATCTTATAAATGTGATTATTTTTTAATCAAGATAATCCAAAAACTAGAGACTCACCACAATAGAGGGGAAAAAAAAAGGGCAGAAAGATCTGTATATCATCAAATGACTTAGAAATTACTTTGAGTTTGTAACACTTCAAATAAGTTTTACATACTTGATAAATTGAACTGTTTCTTTTATAATGAGGAACCAGATCTGAGTTTCCAATTACAGAATTGTGTGTAATTAATTTTTAGGTATTTCTAAACTTAAAATGATATTTAATTGTACAACATTTATTTTAACTTAATGTCCAAGATGTTCCTGAAGGTACTTTTAAAAAAACTTAATGTCTGTAAGCAAAACTGTTGCTATTGATATCAAAGTTGGTCAAAGTGAGCTCCTAACAGTAGATGTTCCTTTTTGCAATAAAAATCAAACATGGTTAAAAAACAATCATGTCTCATTAGAGTTTGAGAAAAATCTTACTGAAGTAGTATTGTGTTAAAATAAAAGTAGCCTAAGTGTGCTGTGTAGTAATAAAGCATATGGAATCATCCATAAAGAAACAGTCTATATATTAAGAAATGATGTACCAGGTCTCAGTTTGGATTTTCTGTTTTCTACACTGATTGCTCATTCAAAGAGCAGTGGTTATTCTGTTGTGTTCTCTCTGTAAAATGGATTCCACTTGCTGTAATATCTAATATGGAACAAAGCTGACAGCAGTAAGCAATGTGTTTTCCTTGGCATTGCCTCACATTTTGCCACCTATGGTATACCCCATCACAGATCAACATGATGTGCTGTAAGCATCCTAATGTACCCAGGAAAGTCAGACGTGCAGTTGTAGTTGGAGAATAATTTTATTTTTTATTCTAAGTGATACTTACCTAGCTCTTTGGAGCTATATATGTGTAATTCATGAACTTTACAGCTTTGTGGGTAGAATTAAACTTTGCCACACCTTTTTAGCAGGAAAAAATAATTATTTTTTTAGAGATTTCTTATTTTCATCTAAATGTCAGACTTGCATGTGATGTATTATTCCTCAATGTATTTACATAATTTTGATGGGTATGCTTACTAGTAATTAATATTTTCATTCAGATAGTTCCAGGGAAAACAGTCTTTAAATAATGCAACTATCTTGTGCACATGCCCATATACAGACACGTATTTTAAAATTATGGAAGAAAGCTGTGCTATTTAAAGGCAGACTTGCTCTCTAGTGGACATTTTCTCACTGTAATCAATGAAAGGCCTTGCTGATTTCAACAGCAATATAGGGGTGACAGCTCCTGAAGTTAACTCTAACGGTTAACTCTTCCTGTTTTCTCCAGTATGCTGGGTTCTTTTGCATTAAGCAAACAGCTTTCCACCTACTATTTTATACTATGTTAAGTTCTTCACCACACATCATTGCAATGAAATTTTTTTCCTGTGAAGAAACATCCAGTCTCTTCTTATTATGTGCTCCACAGGGATTTCCTTAATTTTGACGAGCACATTATTTTGCTGTTATCTTCATTTGTTCAGTATGGTACTAAGCTAGCAGTTCCTCCAAGTGGGTGAGAAAAATGTTGCTTATGTTTTATGACTTTTATTACTTTTTATGTAATCTGTTCTACACAATTTCTTTTTTAACTTTATTTCTGTTGACCCTGCAAAGATAGATTTAGCACCGTGCAGTTTGACTGTAGTACTGTCTGGTAGCTTTTTAGTGAGGTAGTTACTCTGTAGCCTGCACTGACTTTGGTAACCTGCTTTGACCTCAGTATCTGCAGAGAATGAATTGAGAAAACTCTCTTGTGAGTAAATCACCCCTTGGCTTATCATACTCGCTTCTCAGACTTGAGAAGGTGTTTTTAAGCGCTATGAAGTGATGTCTTGAAGAGGTGACCTCTGAGGACTAGAAAGCAAAAGGTCAGGAAAACCAGTATGGTAGGGTGGGGTGTTTTTTCCTTCTCTGTATCCCACTGAACAACAGGGAGTTTGCACTGGTACGTGCATTATGGTGGTACTAACTCCTGAGAGAAACTCTTGCGCTTTAAAACCCTATTAAAAGAACTTGCAGAAGGCAGTGGTAGCTGCCATCTGTGTAGTCTTGCTCTTCCTATGAATTACAGGGCATTGCTTGTGTGGGGTTGACCTCAAAAGAGCTGCAGATTCTGCAAGCTGGGGCTGTTAAAATAATTTGTGAATTCCTCCCCCCCCCTCCTTTTCTGTTCCTTTGTGGGTTTTACCACATTAGGAAATGTTCTAGGTCTGTCTTCAGCATCTTGAAGAACAAATGTTAACTATGAGAGAAAAAAAAGTATTATTTTGTTTTGAACTGAAATACTGTAATTGTTTACATAGGTGATTTTGTTATCCTTTATTAAACGGCCTACTGGGACAGAATGATCTAAAGTAGAAGCAATCTAAACTATAGAAAAAGTCAGGTGTAAATGTCCTTTGATTTCTTAGTGAAATAAACCTATCTGATAAAGGTTCTTCGAAAAGACCTAGGCTATCATATGCCACAGTATCAAAAAGACCTGAGTATTTGTGTAAGTCCTCATTCACCAAATTATCTGAGCTGAGTGCAAAGAGGTGACTGTAAAGCTTGTTTGTGACTGCATTTGAAGTCACTACTTGTGGATTTAGTTTTGTGCTTCTTGGTACATAAATTAGCCAAATATATTTCCTTATTTGTGATTCCCTGATGTGTTTGGCAGCAGTGACAAAGTAACTTCAGATAATGGCTAACATAGGAAGTCTCTCTCTAAGACAGAAGATGAATTTACAAAATAACTCATAAAACTGAGAAGAGGAGCAGGTTGTAGTTCTCCATTTCATACTTATCCATTCTTGTAGAAGTGCCAATGGACAGTAGCAGAAGTGCTCTCCAACTTAAATATTTGCAGGAATGGCTCTATATTCTGTGGCCCAATGCAGATTTCTAAGGCCACCTCCTAACCTGGGTAAATGAAAATACAGGGTTTTTTTTCCTTAGGGAGCACTTCTTGTCTTTTAAATACTTTTACACAATCCAGAAAAGCTTCTGTGGTTTGAAGAATATATTTGAATGGGAACCTTTGACTTAGCCAAAACTTTCCAAAGATCGCTTGCCTACATAATTAAAGTAGGTCTACAGTAGAGTAATTCTAGAGTTTCTAGTCCCACTGGCCACAATGTGACTCCTACCTTTAAGCTTATCTGTGAACAGCAAGGACTAATCGGAGGATCACATTGTCTGCAATAGGGCATTAATTTCACTTTTACAGATGGCCCTGAATGCCGGAATGTGGTGGATGGCTCCAGAAACAAAGTGTGAAATAAATCTTGTCTTAGAATCACGGTTTCAGTGCTGGCTGCCTTTTGCTCAGTGTAGTGTGGGTTACAGGCTGGTCTAGCCTCCTCTCTGAAGGAGGCTGAGTACCATTTTTAGGACCGTCATCTTGTGACGCATGTAGATGTAGTAGCTCCTTGATCTAAGCAGCTGACTCTGTTCAGGAACAGGAGGTGAAAGACCCCTCTTTGCAAAATTCTGAGCTGTGAACCAGCTGGAGCCATTTGGTTCTTTGGCTGTGTGTGCTCCTCAAACACAAGCCATTGCTATTTCCTTCAAGGCAATGATGGCAGGCCAGAGAGCATCATCTTGGGGACTGGCAGGGCACTTCCACTTCAGCCATAATGAGATATGCCATCCGTTTTCACTCAGCAGTTGTGTTTTATTGCACTTCTCTGTGCATGACCTTGGTCGTCTACTTCTGTTATTCACTCTGCAGCTCCTGTAGCATGGTCCAGGGAGAGAAAAGAGTGAATTTTGTTTCTTCCTTCTCCTCTGTGCAGGTAATTAGGAGCTGTGATGACATATGAGTACTACTTCTAAGTTAATTTGAAATACATAAATAAACATTTGCAACATTGAAAATTTGAGTAGTATTGACTATCATTTTAAATAGAGGAAAAAATACTTTGTTAAACCTGTTAATAATCTCTTTAAAGTTGCAATTTTTGTAAACAGAAATAGAATATAATATAATGAAAACTTGTTTGGATTGCATGCTGCTGAAGAGTCAGTGCAGTAAAGTTCAGCCCAGTTATTGGTTTTCTACTGCTTGGCATAAAATTTTTAAATTAAGAGGCATATATAAATACAAATTTACATCTATAGTACCCAGGAACACAAGAAAAAACAGTCTGAGTAGTTATGAACTATTATTCAGTCAGATTTTTCTTTAATTTGCCAAAATTGTAGAAAAGTATTTATGTGCCTTGTCTGTAGGCTGCTAAAATTTTTCACAAAGACTTGCAGGGATGCTGTGCTCTAGGTTGAGAACTCCTTTTCCAAACAAGTGCTGTGTTAACCCAGCAGCACTTGTCTGAGAATTGCCTTTATCACTTGCTATGATGCAGTGGCTGGGGGGCCATGACAAATGGGCTTTCTTCCTGCTGTTGTGAATGAGTGCTATGAAGCTCCTTATGTCCTTTTAGAGCTGACAGACCTGATCTTTTTTTATCATTATTTTTTAAAGGAAGGTTGGATTTTGTAATATTTTGTATATGGCTAAGCTGAAAGCATTTACAGCTAAGTCTCAGCTCTTTCACATATCTGCACCTTCTTCCAAGTCTCCAGAATTCTGAAGAGCTACTGCCAGTTTGTTTTACACAGTGGCTTCATCCATGTTGTGCGTCTCCACCATTGCTCTTTCTTTCTTTCCCTTTTTTTTTACATCTTCTGTTGATTTTTATGAATTTTTTTATCATCTTTTACCACCAGAAGTTACCTGAAGCGTCTACCTGTTCACATGATGACTAATACTTGGAAAGCTCTAAAAGTAGTACCAAGAGTTGTGCAGTAAAGTTCTACTGACTGCTGAACTTCTGAATTTGGCCTGCCAGCTTATGGCAGTAAGTGTTGTCTTGCATTTATGATGGAATTTTATGGAGGCCAGTTGTCCACCCTATTTCCCACATGCTTCAGGGCTGTAATCAGCTTATTTAGCTAGCAATAGTAGTCCTGTGTGCAAGTGGGAAAAGGAGCAGGCTCATAACTTAGCCTTTTTATAATCCTTTTTCACTCTACATTTCTTCCTTTCCCCTCTTATCTGGTACTGGTACTTTTGCTACCTATATCAAAAATAGTAAGGAGGGGAACACAAGAAGCAGCTGATCAGAGTAGTGATGGCTAGAATTTTTTTTATATTATAGATGGTGCTATCATCCACTGATCTAAAGCCTGTGCTGATATAAATATCAAGTGGGAGCAGTCTACACCTTCTCTCAGAAACAGTACAGCTTGGAGGATTCCAGAAATCGCATTATACCTCTCAGGAGACAGTACAACTACAGTATGCTCCCTGTATCAGTCATGAGATTGTCTTTAAAATGCAGTCTGTCATCTAGATAGAGAGACCTCATTTCTTAAAGCTGTTGATTCTCTGAGACAGCATCCTAGTATGTTCCACAGGTTACACAGTTCAGAGTAATGTATTTGTTGTAAGACAGGGCATGAAGATGCAGAAAGATTCAAAATACAATTTTTTAGTCAGGAGAATGTTTTCATGCACTCAGCCCTTGAGCCCCTGGAGGGTATTTTGCATACTTGGTGGTGGTAGTAGTAGTATGCAGGTCTGCTGCAACTTAGAATCATACAAAAACCTAGCTTGGGACAGGTATCTGGAGGTCTAGCCTCACCACAGAAAAAAAGCAGGGCTAAATTACAAGTCAGGCTACACTGTGCAGCCACTTATCTGGTTGAGTTTTGAATATTTCCAGGAACTGGAAATTCTACAACTTCTCTTGGAAATTCTTCCAGTGCTTAAAGACACTGTGATTATATATGTATTTCCCCCTCTTCCCCCTTATATCCATCTCAAATTTCTTTTGATGAAGCTTGTAGCTCTTGCCTCCTGTCTTTTCACTGTGCATCTCTGAGAGGAGCTTGTTTCACTCTTACCTGCAACTCCCCATAACATAGTGTAAGGCAACAGTTACATCCTCCTTGCCTTTTCTTCTCCAGGCTATAAAACCCCAGTTGTCCAAACCTCTTCTCACTAACCCTTTTTGATTCCTTCTGTCCATTCACTTACACCAAGTGTAGTCAGAAAAATAAACCAGAACCAGTCTGTATTTTCTTGATCTAGTATTATAGTTATGCAACTCTGGTGCATATTCTTTTTCTTGTTTTAAGTGGGTGTGAGGTAGAAATGTGTAAAATGAGTCATGGCCTACCTAGGGATAAAATTTAGGCTTCTGGCTACTGACTGGGGTGTTCTGACAGATGAGCTATGAGTCTAGGTTTTAATGCCAAGTTAACCATTGTGTGGAAATTAATTTTGCAGCAGGGATTTATCATTAAACTTAAGCAGCTCGAGTGTCATTCTTTCCTCAGCCCAGATACCCAAAAGGTGTCTCAGAACTGCAAAGCTCTGAACCTGTTGTCTTCTACCCCACTAGTTGTGGGGTAGCCAAAGTACTCTGTGTTTCTGTCTTTAGGAAAGAAAGGGGCATACTTTGTTGAAAAGAAAGAGAATAACTGGTACATTCTCAAAGCTGTTTTTCAAACTGTAAGGAAGTTCTTTTTCTATTGGTGAGTCAGTCTTACTTTTCAGGGTTCTCCAGTTCTGTCCTGAGGAAACTTCTGAATTATTCACTGGCCATACTCCAAACATGATTATGATAGTTGTGCATCATTGTTCTCACATAGGATGTAAGAATTACGTAGGACCTCTAGGTACCATTGTATTAGGCACCATATGTTCCCTTGATGGTTTCCATCTCGCTTTCTTTTCTTAATGTTCTTCCTCATTTTCATGCATTCTGCTTGGTATTAATGGGGAAATGATCACTTTTTGACTAATGGAATGCTTCACCTGTATCAGATCTTAAGTCCAGATAAGTGATATATGTGAGCTCTTTGGTTCTTTATATTGATTTTAATGTCTCATAGTAGTTTCACTATGCGATGGCTTGTGCCTCTAAGAATTCACTGTTTACAGGTTAATTCTTATATGTTAAGCTTCCACTTTTACCCTTGCACTCAGCTAAAAAACTCGGCCAATTTAATTTTGGTTTTGGAACCTTTGTGTTTGTACTGGTAAAAAATGTATTTTTTTCACTCTCCCATTATCCATTAATGGCTAAATGTATATAGTACAGAGAGTGTCGAAGGAAAACTATATCCTAAAAATGAATATTTCTAAAATTTCTAAGGCTGTTAAAGCAGGGGTTTTTTTGGGGGGGGGGGGAAATGTTTTGCTGTCTTATTCTTCCATACATGCAAGTATGAGTGCACACACAGACACACAATGTCTTGTCCAACTAGAGTTAGGGGAGATGAATTACACTGCTGAAATCTTATCCAAGAGCAATCCAACTCAACTTGTTTAGGCCATGGATCAGACTTGTATTATGAACGTGGTAGTATTATGTACCTTAGAAAAATTGTGGGGTTTGTTGTTGCTTGTTTTTTTTCTTCAGGGAAAGCTATAAACTTCAGTGTACACTTTTGCTTAAACAAGGACTCTGTGTTGTCTGGTTTTTGGTTTTCCATTTAAAAAAACTGTATGCTGTCATAGAATAAAGCTTGGAAACAAACAGTTTGCTGTTTCAAGACTCTACTGAAAAAAAGAATTAGTGATTACAGAAATTCCTTTTCTATGCATATTATGCTGTTACTGTACAATGTCGCAAATAATTTCTGGAGAAGCTTACCTAGGCAGGAACTTTACGGATTTTTTTTTTTTTAATCTTTTTTTCCCCCAACACCTAGCTTCAGTGTGATGTAACAATCATTTTGTTCTGCTTTTGGATACAGGTCTTCTGTTTTAATTTTAATCAGTCATAATTTTAATCAGCTCATTAGAATGCCTATTACTAGAATGCATATTATGAGTGTTGAGAATGAATTTTAAAAAATCCCTTGCACAAATTTAGAAGTCCAAACTTTGCTTTGTATGAGTTTTTTCTATTGTTGAAAAATCTGGGTTTCATTGAACTGTCTTTTAACTTCTTCAATGATAATACAATTTTTGCTCTACAGTTTACAGTTACTCAGAAATCTAGTTTTAATATTAAAGTTGCAGAGTTCCTGTCAGAAATTACTGTAGATTTCTTTAAAGAAAAGAAAGATCGTCTCTGAATAGGGTTGAAAGAATAGAGGAAGTGAGCTTGGGTTACAGGCTGAGTTGTTTTATGTTCGCTCCTAGTCTGTGACATCAGGGAAGTTGCTTTGCCTTCAGTGTCTCTTTTTGCCAATCTGAAAAGTTTAAATAATAACACACAAATACTTCTCATGTTTATTGTGAACTAATTAGTTCTGTATCTGTAATCAGCTCAAAATACTGCATTTTACTAAATAAAATACCATATATTGTGTATTCTTGACAACTACGTAGTCAGCCATGAAATGTGTTTTTTTCTTTTTTCTTTCTTTTTTAGAAAAAAAAATCTTACTCTAGTGATTCAAGAATTTTAACCAAAAATATGCAGTAAACTGGTTTATTCAGTTATATTAAATGTCACAATCTAACTGTCCAGTGATGTAATTTTTAGATACTCTTAAACAGACATTCTTTTATTTTCTTAGATTACCTCTTATTTTTCAGTAAGTTTATTCTGCAAGATGACAACAATATAGTAAATTAGAAAAATCAGTGTGAATTACAAATTTTTCATTCACATTTCAAGTTTCTGGAGTTCTTTGAGAGCTACCCAATTACTATCCCCATGGCTAGCATAACATAAGTGTCCTTACTATGAAAATGTAAAGTAATCATCAGCTTGTCAACATCAGTGTTACTCAGAAAATTCATTACAGGGTAAGCGCTAAAAGTTCTTTTTTAGTTTAAAGCCTACAGCAATTTGATGCTTTTTCATTACTATACATACCTCAAGTTGTCTCATTTAGTTTAAAGTATCCACTTACTGGCTTATAATACCTTTCTCTTCAGTCTTTGCATGTATTTTTTTTTTTTTTTTCACGTACCCAACAAGTGCCCTACATTCATTGCTATTTTCTAAGAATGGTGGGAACTTTTAAAACAAGTTATACTTCATGTTGACTCAGATGACCTTGCCCTGTCTCCCTCACCCTCAGATTCTTGTGTGTATGCCGTAGCTTGATCACCAAAAAGCTCTCTGTTGAACCATTGCTTTAATTCTTCTTCATGATATTTCTTTCAGTCTATGTTTTCTTCACAAAATTCAAAAGACCACTATCATGAAAGATCGTAGACTGTGAATGCTGAGGGGGAAAAATTATATTTCACAGGAATTCATATTTCTGTCTTGTCACTATTAATGAAGCCCAAGTCAATAATGTCTAAAATTCATAATAATCTCTTGCGAGCAGACTGCATAAAGAGAAGATAATCAGTTTAATGTAGGGTTTGATTCCTTTGCAATAAGGCAAGCTGTATTTGTGATATACATAGCAAAAACTTTTAGTCGTCATTCCAGTTTGCTTGCTCCAAGACAAAAAATTAAATGGCTTTAAGAAAACTCAGTAACAATAGCTTAGGGACAATTAATTAGGAATACGAAGGAAAACTTACCATGCATATTGAGAGATCAGAATAAATATTTAACTTTAAAAATCTGTTGCTTATAGCAGCACCAAAAATCATGTGTGAATGACAGTGGTTAATGAAGATGGATTCTGAGGGATGCTTGGATTGATCTTGCCTAACTGTAACTTTCTACAAGTCACTTACTTAATCAGAATACCTCTTGGAGACAAAAGTAGGTATCCCAAAGAGTAATTCATCTCACCTATTTGAGACACCTGATTCAGATGAAATGCATCTAGAGGTGCCTATGTCTTACACTGACTAGAAAGGGAGTTCGGTAATTGACTTAAACTAGATGCCTACCTTTTATACAGCTAACTGTAAATGCATTAATGACATACAGCTGAGGAAAACTGCATGATTAGTCTGTCATGATTAGTATGCCTGTGTAGGAACTTAAAGCTGAGAAAATACAACTGACAATCTAGTGTTAATTGACAAACTGTTAGTGTAATTTGGGTGAAATGCCTTACATTTAAAGGCCCTTCTCCCTTTAATTCCTGATTGCAAATTTGCTTTTCTCAGATAATGACCAAAGGTACTGTTGCCATAGCAGCAAGTTGCTGCTTCTGAAGAAAAGAAAGGGCAGTATAACACATACAAAAATAAGCATAAGCTTTTTGAGTGGGGAGAGGGTACAAAAGGTAAAGACCTTGTAGAAAGTACGTTTATGGATTAATTTGCCCTGTGTCATTTACCTTCTGCCAAAGACATTTTTAAAAGCACAGAGAGTGAGTTTTCTACTGAGGTGGAGCAAGGACCAGACATTGCAAACTTGATTTCTTGTACAGGAGATGGTGTACAAGGCACAGCTCATTCATATCTCTCAAAAAGAAGGTTTAGCACAGATAAGAATTAGGTCACCACATTGGAATAAATGTTAAAATTCAACTATATTCTTTGCTACCCCATAGCTTGTCCCTAGTGTTAGTATGCCTGTTCACCCTCTACTGTGCTCTCATTTTCATACCATCTGTCTCTTGCACTAGGTGACAGATACAGAGGCTTAAGTGGCTGAGCATTTGGTAGGTATTATGGGAAGGACATGGGGAAACAGAGGACCTATTCTTGATCTAGAAGAAGGAATCTATTTTAGAACATGTGGATTTTATGGGAAAAGTGAGTTTTCTAAAAAGGACAATCGCAATGCAGGTGAAAGGATGGAAATGAAGGATGGAATATGTTGTGGAAATAGAGGAGCCAGGTTGCCATAGTAAATTCTTGGAAGCTGATAACCCTTGAAATTCAGGTTATAGTTAGTCACTACACCTATTACTGCATACCAGTGTTAGTCTGATATGACCTGTCTTAAGCTTATTTGCTGCTTTCCATATGTTGCAGTGATCCTCAATATTGTTGTAAAATTACAGTAGATAAGTGTCCTGGTGTCAGCTGGGATAGAGTTAATTGTCTTCCTAGTAGCTGGTATAGTACCATGTTTTTGAGTTAGGTATGAGAAGAATGTTGATAACACGCTGATGTTTTCAATTGTTACTAAGTAATGTTAAGATTAAGTCAAGGATTTTTTGGCTTCTGATGCCCAGCCAGCGAGAAGGCTGGAGGGGCACAAGAAGCTGGGAGGGGGGACAGCCAGGGCAGCTGACCCAAACTGGCCAAAGGGGTATTCCATACCATGTGATGTCATGCCCAGTATATAAACTGGGAGGAGGTGGGCGGGGGCGGGGGGGGGGGGGG